>NC_049249.1:8080750-8701687 GCF_011100685.1 Canis lupus familiaris
GGCAGCCTGGGTAGCTCAGCGGTTTAGTGCCGCCTTCGGCCCAGGGCATGATCCTGGAGACCTGGGATCGAGTCCCATGTCAGGCTCCCTGCATGGAGCCTGCTTCTCCCTCTGCCTGTGTCTCTGCACCCACCCCCTCTGTGTTTCTCATGAATAAATAAATAAAATCTTAAAAAAAAAAATTAAGGTGGTCTGGCTATAAAGTATCACATCAAAATCAAGCTAGTTCCAGATGATCCCAGATACAATGATATTGCAGAGTTCCCATTGGTTTTCCTTAGTTTGCTAAAGTGTTGTCATTTTCTGCTTTACACCATAGAAGTTGAAAAAAACTTTATCCTGTACTCTGCTATCAAAGGTGCTCTAAATAAAGAATAAATGAGAAACAGTTATCTCAATTCCACTCTGCTTTGATTCTCTATTCCTGACATTCTGAAATAATCTTCAAAGTCTTTCATTCTCTCATTCTTTATTATTTACACCTAACATGTGCTAGTGGGGTGCTGAGGATACTAATTGGAAGTACTAATTTAAATTCATGGTCAGGGATGGAATCAAGAAAGGATCAGTAACATTTAAACTCAGACCTGGAGGATGAGTTAGGGTGGGACCTGGCAGTGGGGGAGGGGTTAGAAAGAGAGGAAGCAGTATCTACATATTCCCTAAATGGAAAGAAGTTTGGCGTTTTCTAGAAACTGAAAGGCTATGAGCATGGAGTGTGAAAGTGAGGTGGAGTGTGGTGAGAAACAAGTGTTGTATGATGGATCATACAGAGCACCTGGGCTTTGTGCAGATTTTGGTACTATCCTAAGAACAACAGGAAATCACTGCTTTATTGAGAAGGCATTAAGGGAAGGGCAGGTGGGATGACAACACAGTGGCAAAACTAGTAAGGACAATATAGCAGTAGTCTAGATGAGATAACATGGTGGTTTGAATTAGGGTGGAGAGAACTTGAGAAATACATACTCTGAGGGTAAAACTGACAGGATTTAGTGACAAATTAAACAAATAATAAGAGAAAAGATGTCAAGGATAATTTCCAGATATCTGATTAGTTTTTAGGTTGACAGAGGTGTCATCTACTAAAATATGGAACACTACAGGGAAAACGACTATAAGGAAGATCACATGCATATGTATGTATAATCTGAGGGGTCCAATCCTATAACTGATCCTGAGTATCCAGCTACCTAATTGTCTGCTATGAAGGTACTAAAGAAGATTTTACAATGTAGGAATTATTCTTTAATTTGGAATATGTAGTGATTAACATGGTATCATACTATGATATAAATATAATATTATATAATACAATAATGAATACAACAAAACTCTCAAGTACGATACATTAAACATTTTTAAAACAAAAATGTTTTAAACTCAAATGGAATTTTCACATTAATTAATCAAGTTATTTTGGAGTTGGGAAATGATTAAGATAGACACAAAAAGGCATTCTGCTTCAAGTACCATTTCCCAATTGTCAAAAACAGTATTTTCTCCTCACCATCTATCAGTATCACCAAGTTTTCCACTTGGTGATATTATATGCTTGAATATGTTAAGATTCACTAGAAAAGTACATGTAAGAATGAAACCTATCTAATAATCTTCATAGCTGGAGCAAGGGAGCCCTCTCCTGTCCAAGTATTGTGTTAACATTAGGCTTAATCTAATATAGTCTACCATTAGCTTCATAATTTAAGTTCAGTTCACTCTAAGTTATAGCAAATTTGACTGTATTATGGCCTGAAAAAGAAACTGGCAGTAACCTTCATAATAGCTAACTATGCACCAAGCACTGTGCAAACTGCTTATATGCATTATCTCATTTCAACTTCTGAACATTCCTATGAGTTAGGATCTATTGTCATGACCATTTCATATATGAAGAAATTAAGGCTTAGAGAGCTTAAGCAGTACTGAGGAAGAAGTGAGTGAATGACTGATGGATTTGAATTTAACAATTATTTACTAAGCATATGTGCACAGCACCATGCTAGGTTCTGAGGACACACATATATATCAGGCTCCATGATTTCAGAAGCTCATAGACCATGGTAATGAAATCCCAGTACTACAATTTTACACGGACTTATAGATGATGTAATGTTTTACAGTGTTCAAAATGCCTTTCACATTCTTACTTGGTTCTCCACAAATAAGCTCAAATAGTACAGAAGCCAGATATTCACATCACCCGACTTATATAAGGAATGTAAAACTAAAGAAGTTCAGGTATTTTCTCAAGGTAACAAGTCTATTAGAGACAATATCAGGAAGGAGAATGTTGTTTGCAAGATTATTACCATCTGCCCAAAATGGTAATACCATTTCTTGAATTTGTATTAAAACCAACCTTGTTCTTGACACTCTTTAAAAGTTGCTATAAATTCTTATCTAAATTCCCCAACCAGGGGGCACCTGGGTGGCTCAGTCAGTTAAGAGTTCAACTCTTGATTTTGGCTCAGGTAATGATCTCAGAATTCTGAGACTGAGCCCCATGTCAAGCTCCATGCTGGGCTCCAGCTCCGTGCTGGTATGGAGCCTGCTTAAGATTGTCTCTCTCCCTCTGCTTCTCACTCCTTGTCTTAAAAAAAAAAAAAAAAATCTTATAAATCCCCCAACCAGTTTCCTTTCAACCACTGTAAGATTTATTTTTTATTTGAGAGACAGAGCAAGCTATGGGGTGGGGGCGGGAGCTGGGAGGGGGCGGCAAAGGGAGAGGGAGAAGGAGCACCTGACTTAGGGCCAGGGCTCCATCTCACAACCCTGAGATCATGACCTGAGCCAAAATGAAGAGCTGGACACTTAACTGACTGAGCCACCCAGGCACCCTCCTTTCAACTTGTACAGAACAGAAATCTAAATGCATTCACCAATTAAATTCTTCATTTGACACATACAGCAGATTACATTTCATGTTAAAAAATGTGAGTAGATATTATATTTTGATTTCCTTTTACCTTTATCCTTTTTCTTAGAGGTCTCTTCTGCAGAAGATAATCTGGATTTTTTATGTGATGACTCTTCATCTTTTTTGGTTTTGTCCTTTCTTTTTTTTGACTTGACTTCTTTTCTCCTTTATATTGAACAATATAAAATTAAAGTTAACTTTTTCAACTGACCTTTATGAAATATAAGAACCAACGAGCAAAAAGTCAAATCAATTAAAGTAACTTATTTTTACAACGTAATTTACATAAGGAACCCTCAGATGAATCTGTAAATACTTTAGGTTAGGTTGGTACATTAAAGACAATTCTGTAAGATAATAAAGTCTAAAACTCTAAGACAAATTATTTTTTATAAGTTCTGTATACAAACCTTAGTAAATATAAATCATAGTTTTACTCATTTCCTCATTTTCTATCACTTAGCCATTTTTTTTTAAATTACAAAATCAAATGTCATTTCCCTCCATCTAATTCATAGCTACCTATATTTTTAAATAAATAAATAAATGAATGAATGAATGAATGAATGAATGAATGAAAGAAGAAACAATGCTGTAACAGCTCTAAAATACCACTAAGGGCAGCCCTGGTGGCTTAGCGGTTTAGCGCTGCCTTCAGCCCAGGGCGTGATCCTGGAGAACCCGGATCGAGTCCCACATCGGGTTGCCTGCATGGAGCCTGCTTCTCCCTCTGCCTGTCTCTCTATCTCTGTCTCTCTCTGTGTCTCTAATATATAAATAAAATCTTAAAAAAAAAAATAAACTACCACTAAGTAGAAAATTCTTCTGTTATGAATAAAAGAACACAGTATCAGACATTTGGTGTATGTGCTTGGCTGAGGAGCCAATGGGGCGAAGCTACCATCTGTGGGATTATGACTGAATGCCTCTAAGTCAGAATCCCGCCCAGGGCTGAACGATAAGGCAGCGCCGGGGAGCCTCAGTTGGCCTCGGTTGGTTGGCCTCGGATAGCCGGTCCCCTGCAGGCCCCAACACACGTGGGGACGGAGGTCGGGTGTGGAGAGCCCCTCCTCCCGGGAAACTGGACGCGGCAGAAAGGGGGCCGTGCCCTCGCCCCTCACGCAACACACGTTCGTGGGGAACCTGGTGCTAAACCATTCGTAGACGACCTGCTTCTGGGTCGGGGTTTTGTTTGTAGCAGGGCAGCTCCCTCGCTGCGATCTATTGAAAGTCAGCCCTGGACACAAGGGTTTGTAAAAAAATAAATAAAAATAAAAAAATAAAAGAACACAGTAAAGCATAAAGGAATGAGGATGGAGGGGCTTACTGTTAACTCAAATGTCTACTTTACACCACTTGTCCTTTTACTGCTATAGCTTTATCTCTTCTAGGCCAGGTTTACAAGGCTGTCAGTACCATAGTTGGCAAGCAATTGATTTTAACTGGTTAAGAAAGGAAATACTAGACAGGAAAAGGTGATAATGCTGAAACTAAAACCAGGAAGGAGAATGAAGAGACATCAAAGAGGTTCAGTTTCAAGAAACATACTCATCAGACCTCCCAAATTAAGGAACTTATACCAAATGCTATAATACTATTTAAGGCAGTAACACGTTCTCTCATAAGAATTATGTCAATTTTGAAATGAAGCTTGAAAGTCAAAGTCAAAAGCCTCTCTGATATCTTTCAGTATCACTGATGGGAGAGGGGAAATAAAGATTAGGCTATTCGAGTAATCTAAAAAATCCTGCTTTCAAGAATTTAAAAATTATTCATTACTTAATATTTATTTTTAATAACTAGAATTCTAGATTGCTAACATTTATAACATAGCTGATTTTTAATTTAATATACTGACATACACATTTTATAAAGTTGCAGAATCTCATTATTAAACTTTCAACTGTTATTCAGGCCCTGAAACCTGACCATCACAATAATGATAGGTCACAGATTTTCTCTGAACATCTTCAATGCCAGGGACCCCATTATGCTTAACTTACCATATACCAGGCTCTATGTCAAGCACTTTATATGCACTTTCATCAATCCCCATGATAACCCTAGCACATTCATTTTTAGAGGTGATAAAATTGAGTCTTACAGAGATTAAGTACCTTGCCCAAAGAAAACAACTAGTAAGTGGAGAAGCTTAGAGGAATACACAGGGTCTGATTTCAAAGTCCATGATCTTATTTACATGTACTGCGCATTGAAGAACACTAATTCCTCCCACACTCAACATGACAGACACATTCTATCTCACTCGACAGGAGGCTGATTTTAACATTTAAAATGAGAATAAAGGTATACAATCCTTTGGAAGAATGACAAACTCCAAATAAAATACTGTTTAAATGAAACATAAGAATCATTTTATAAAGATCTACTTTACAATAGTTTCCAAGAATACTATGGCTTCTGAACATTGACTCCAAACTAAAAATTCTAGCATCTATCAACTACCCTGCACAGGCCTTCATCTTTAAAACTGCTTGGCTAAAGGCATGGCAAACTTCCAGCTTCCCAGTATATATATGTACAGTGTATCACACAATAATGCTGAATATTCTATATAATCAATTAATTAAACCATCAACCACTCATGTCCACATTTAGACATTCAGTGCAGGTAAGTGACTATGCCCATGATTACTAACCATTAACAACAGTATTTTAAGATAGTATTACCTGTGATGAAAATTTAATTTAAAGGAACATTCTTTGCATAATCCTAAAAAAAAAAAAAAAAAGTGACACCACTGAAAAGTTGATTTTGAATTAACTGTACTGCTACTCTTTATTATCATACATTCCCATTTTTCCTTATATCCCTTTTTCAGGCTATTTGAAAAAACAATCTGATTCGTTCCACCTTAAAAAATGCATATGCATAATAAAAAGGGCAACAGAAATGTGTGAAGAATTGAAAATATTCTAACATTACTTTAGAAAAAAGTGCTGTCAATTTACTCCAAAAGCAAACTCTGTTCATATATAGCACTAATGTCTCACATCAAAGATATCTAATGAAAATAGTGCGGGTATGGTCACTTCCTGTAAAGTGCTCTAAGAGTTTTCAAATAGAAAAGAGCTTTTCAAAAAGTTCCACAATTGTGGCATCTTCTTTTGCCTTAATCTTAGTTCACTCCAGTTGCCTTTCCCTCATGAGTACTTCCAGGAGGAACTTCTGCATTGGTGTGCATTGAGTAGCACCTGAGGAAATTCTTGACTTTGCTGGTATACAGAAAACTCTGAAGCATATTTATTTAGGAGTCAGAGAAGGTTGCTAACATGATGGACAAAAGAAGCTGACCCATAAGACTAGCTTAGTTTAAAAAACAAAGAAGGAACAAAAAGTTCTAAAACATATTAAGAGAGACTGCTGTATTCTGGGGTATATAACCTTAAGCTTTTAAGACTGATATCAAGAACAATTATGCCATCCTAAAACTTTTTATTGACACAAAGAGAGTATATTTATTGTCCACACCACAACAATATGGCTACCAAATAATGAGAGATTTTACATTGCTTTTTCTGATACTCCGGATCTCATTCTGCATTCGTGACATTCTCATATTAATGGGAAGAGGTCTTCATTTGGCATTAGAACTATTTCACCTAAAGGTCACCATAAGGCTGAGAGTATAAAAACTTCGGCTCAAAAGTTTCTGCCACTTTGAGAAACTCAGAAAAAAGTGCACTTCCAGAAAGATATATTAAAATTTTTAAATTAAATTTTAAATTAGCCTATATATTTTTATATCTGAATTATTAGATAAATTTTGAAGAAGTCAATTATATCCCACCTAAAGTCAACTTACTTAATTTAACAAGTGCATTTCTCTTTTCACCATGCTCAATATAACCAAAATTAACTTCCCAACTCTTCAAATCTTCTTTTTTATCACAGCACTTATTTCCACAGAAAAATTGGCCTGCAATAAAGAAATATCAACTATGATAGCTGGTGACAATATTTATCTGTACAATCTAGAATTACTCCTGAAATTTACTCTTAACATACATAAATTCTTAGTTCTAGGTAATAAGCACCAAAAACTAACTGAGCATAATAATAACTACAGTATGCTCAACGGATGTGTATACAGGTATTAAATCAAAAAGCTGAAGAAAATGTCTTTTTTTTTTAAATATTTTTATTTATTTATTCATAGAGACAGAGAGAGAGGCAGAGACACAAGCAGAGGGAGAAGCAGGCTCCATGCAGGGAACCCGATGTGGGACTCGATCCTGGGTCTCCAGGATCACACCCCGGGCTACAGGCGGTGTTAAACTGCTGTGCCACTGGGACTGCCCTGAAGAAAATGTTTTTTAAAAAAAAATCTGTCACAGAATTCTTGCTCAATAGATAACACTGTTTAGATAAGGGTTTCAGTGACTCCCTGTTAGGAAATCTTATACTTTGGAAAATGGAAGTACAAAAAGAGTATACTGAATGATATTCTAAAAGAATAAATGTATTTTCCATAGTACGTGTATTTACACCTGGGTGAATCCTTTTTAATAGTTAATAATAATTTTTAAATTGACTAAAATTCTTATTTTAATTATTAACTTTATGGCACCTATTTTAAATACCAGCATAAAATGACATTTAAAGGACATTTTAAAATGGGTGGACTCTGAGATGAAGTAAGAATAAGTAAACAAACCCAATGTTCTAAATTTTAGAGTTTACCTGACACTAAAATCAACACCACCTTATCATGTCCACTGTGTACTAAAACGTTTTGCAAAGAAGGATTAACACTGATGACCCATGAGAAAAAAATAAACTACTCAACAACTATTTACTTTCACAGCAGAAGATGAACCTCCTATTTGTACAAGCAAAAAGGAACTTTTATCTCAATAATCTGCACCAACAGAAACAAATCTAAACTTTTCGTAAAAAAGAAATTAAAAATTAATTCTGAAAATTATCAGTCCAAAGAGCCTGTAACTATTCTATAACTTTTCTATGCTATAACTTGGCATTTTTACTCATTCCAAATGAACACTTCATGAAATCTGTGTATGTTTAATAATGTCTCTATTGCTAAAACCAAAAACGTTATACTTCTAAATCAAAGCAAAAGCTTTCTTTCACCAACTAATTCTTTTTTCAGTTATACTAACTTAAAGAATGCCCATCATTTCTTTAAGGCAGCATTACTTACCATCACCTGAAAATGCCATCTAATAAAAGTACAAAATTTTAAAACTGTGAGACATTTCAAAATTTTTCATTGTTTAAGTAAAAACACAAACTAAATGTAATACTAAGAGTTTTAAAAAGTTAAAAATAGCTTTAAATTTATTCATTTTCCTTCTCCTTAGAGTATCTTCACAAGGCCAATCATTCTTCTAAAGAAAAAAAATTCCTATTTCTTAATTTTGTTTTACTGCATATCCAATTTTATACCTCACATACACATCCAATTCATGTAAGATGTAAATGACCCACAATGATGACATCAATGTTTAATCATTTTAAAATGCAACCTTTATTTTCAGTTTAAAGGTTTTTAAACTATTAGTTTAAAATTATTTCCTAAATGCTCTTATGTAGTTTACAGAAGCATTAACACTTTAAAATGCAATTATCAATAAGGAGTTAATTTAATATAGAGACAGCATAAAGATACTAATTTTTCGGAGATCTATGAATAGATTACAACAATGAGTAGAAAAAGCATTTATTGATTGCCTATCAAATGTCTGATCTTTTGCCATAAGACTAAATATTTGGGCTCAATCTCAATGACATTCCAAATAAGAACTAACTTGTCCAAAAATTCTATTAGGTTCAAAGTGATATTTAATCTCTACTTTCAAAACATGATTAGACTAGGGGTGCCTGGGTGGCTCAGTGGTTGAACATCTGCCTTTGGTTCAGGTCGTGATCCCGGGGTCCTGGGATTGAGTCCTGCATCAGGCTCCCTCCAGGGAGCCTGTTTCTCCCTCTGCCTATGTCTCCCGTCTCTCTCTCTCTCTCTGTCTCTCATGAATAAATAAATAAAATCTTTAAAAAAAAAAGTGGTTAGACTGGCATACAATAATACCAACTCATTATTCCAAAAGTTTATAAAAAGAAAAACTCAAGTATTCATCCTTTATCAGTTTCTTTTAACTCTTTTGACATTTTCTACTTCTACTCCATTGAATGTTCTAAAACCAAAAATGTAAAGGTAAAAATCACTAAAGCATTATATTTTGACTTTGCTAGTAATATATCATGAATACACTGTCTCTAATTTTACTTTTATAGATAACCATTTATTAAATACATTAGGAATAATCTTATCCAATGACTTTAATTCAATAATACAACAAAATAACCTTATCCTATTAAAAAGTAAATTTTCAAAAAAGAAATTACCTTTTCCTGAAATTACTTCTTTTTCTACTCGCCACCTAAATCCAAACTAATAAGAAAAAAGTTATATTTACACTAGCATAAATTTAAACACTATTTAAATTGTATATATACCTAAACATAGAGCCAACAATTGACATAACGACATTTACCAACCTAAAAAGCAAACTTAATTCTGCAGGAGGGGAAGATGGCAGCAGAGTAGGAGGACCCTAGGCTTGCTTTGTCCCATGAACACAGCTAGGTAACTTATCAAGTTATCCTAAATACCCTAGAAATCCATCTGTAGACTGGCAGAACAAATTCCACAAGTAAAGGCAGAGAAGAGGCCACATCAAAGTAAATAGAAAGTGTGGAGATGTGACTTTGGAAAGAAACAGATAGTGGCTGGTAGGGAGGGACCTATGGTCAAGGAGAAGGATGAGAGATGGTACTAACACACAGGGGAGCATGCAAGGCAAATGAATCCACATAGTAATTGGCTTGGAAGGCAAAAAAGGCCAAATTTGGTAAGTTCATGCAACCAGTACTGCTTAAAGTTTAGAGTTTTAAAGATTAGCATGCTTGGCTCTGGGAGACCTTGGAGGACATGGAGGCTGCTCTTGGACAGAAGGCAGGGGAAACACCCCATGGGCATATAGTGTGGAAAGAGTGATTGAAGAGTGCCTGGGGCACATAGTGCAGAGGTTAGTTGCTCATGTCCCAGAAAGGCAGTGTTCTGAGCATGTCCCAGAAAGGCAGTGTTTAGAGAAAAACCCCTGGGAATAAAGCAACTGGCCAGTACCATTTCCCTCCCCTGCCCCTCAGCATAAACACAGAGCCATCTACAGAAATCAGAGCAGTGCTGACACTCACTACCTAACTTGCTTACACCAGGCCCTGCCTGCCCCCCTTCCCAGGCACACTTGCCTCAGTCTCAGCACAATGATCCCCCCCTCCCCAGACCACTAACTCAAACCCCTTCCAGACCATGTCTCCCTATCTCGGAGTTTTGCAAGGCCTTGGTTCTAAGTGGCAGTGACAGGTCTCATTTCACGAGCACACCTAGTTAAAACACACTATATTCAGGCCAGAGACTGAACACTGCCTGTGACAGGCAAAGAAAACATTTGCAGACAACTGGCCTGAAGGATAAAGCAGCCAGGACACAACAGCAGAGTGCATACAGTATACACTGGAGACACTCCCAGAAGTACCAAGCCCTGGAGAACAGGGGACACTACTCTGCAGGGCACTACAAGTTCTCTTCTGCATAAAGCCAGTACTCCCAAGAACAGATGTAGCTGACTTTCCTAACACAGAGAAACAAGCACAAAGATTTGAACAAAATGAAAAGACCGAGAAATTTGTCCTAAATTAAAGAACAGGACAAGGCCATGGCTAGAGATCTAAACAAAACAGATATAAGTAACATGCCTGATGGAAAACTGAAGCAGTGATCATAAAGATACTCACTGGACTTTAGAAAAGAGTGGAAGGCATCAGTGAGACCATTAACACATTAACACAGAGATAGGAATAACAGCAGAGATAAAGGGTTCAATACATGAAATGAAAAACATGCTTCATGGAATAAACAACCGGCAGGAAGAAGCGCAGACAAATTAACGGCCTAGAAGACAGAGTGGTGGAAGGTAATCAAGATGAACAAACGAGAGAAAAAAGAATTATGCAAAGAGATAGTAGATTCAGGGAACTCAGTGACACCATCAAATGTAGTAATATTTGTATTATAGGAGTCCTGGAAAAAGAGAAAAAATGGGGCAGAGGATTTATTAGAAGAAATAATAGCTGAAAACTTCCCTAATCTGGGGAAAGAAATAGTTATCCAGATCCAGGAGGTGTAGAGAACCACCAACAACATCAAAAAAAGCAAATCTCCGCCAAGACATATTGTAATTAAAATGGCAAAATATAGTGATAAAGAAAAAATATTAAAAGCAGCAAGACAAGACAGTTACATACAAAAGAAACTCCATAGGGCTATCAGATTTTTCAGCAGAAACTTTCCAAGTCAGAAAGGAGTGGCATGGCATATTCAAAGTGCTGAATGGGGGAAAAAACCTGTAGCTAAGACTACTCCATCCAGCATGACTATCATTCAGAATAGAAGAAGAGATAAAGAGCTGCCCAGGCAAATAAAAACTAAAGGAGTTCATGACCACTAAACCAACCCTGCAAGAACTATTAAAGGGGACTCTTTGAGAGGAAAGGAAAAACCAAAAATGAGAGTATGAAGGTAGGAAACACAAAAGCAGTGAAAATGAATATTTCTGTACAAAAACAGTCAAGCAACTCACAAAATAGCTACAGCAGACAACAAAAAAAATAAAAGTCATCAAATAGGTAAGGAAGAAGTAAAACTTTCACTATTTGCAGATGACATGATACTGTATATAGAAAATCTGAAAGACTCCACCAAAAAATTATTAACTGATCAATAAACTCAGTCAAGTCGCAGGATATAAAATCAATGTACAGAATCTGTTTCATTTCTATACACCAGTAATGAAGCAACAAGAAGAGATATTAAGAAAACAATCTCATTTACAATTGCACCAAAAATATATGATACCTAAGAACAAATCTAACCAGAGAGGTGAAAGACCTATACTCTGAAAACTATAAAACACTGATGAAATAAAGTGAAGATGACACAAAGAAATGGGAAGACATTCCATGCTCATGGATTGGAAGAACAAATATTATTAAAATGTCTATCCTACCCAACCCAAAGTAATCTACACATTTAATGCAATCCCTATCAAAATATCAAACAGCATTTTTCACAGAAGTAGCACAAAGAATCTTAAAATTTGTATGGAACCACAAGGGACCCTGAATAGCCAAAGCAATCTTGAAAAAGAAAAGAAAAGATGGAGGCATCACAATTCCAGACTTCCACGTTTCATTACAAAGCTGTAGTAATCAGAACAGTACAGTTCTGGCACAAAATCAGAAGAATAGAAAAGAAGTGAACCCACAAGTATATGATCAATTAATTAATCTTTAAAAAAACAGGAAAGAAAAAAAAAAAAAAAAAAAAACAGGAAAGAATATCCAACGGGAAAAAGACAGTGTTTTCAACAAATGGTGTTGGGAAAACTGGACAGCAACAAGCAAAAGAATGAAACTGGACCACTTTATTACACCATACACAGAAATAAATTCAAAATGGATTAAAGACATGAAATCATGAAAATCCTAGAAAAGAACACAGGCAATAATTTATTTGACATTAACCACAGCAACTTTTTTCTAGATAGGTTCCTTGAGGCAAGGGAAACAAGAGCAAAAATAAATGATCAGAACTATATTTACAAAAAAAAAAAAAAAAAAAGGCAGCCCCGGTGGTGCAGCGGTTTAGCGCCGCCTGCAATCCAGGGCGTGATCCTGGAGACCTGGGATCGAGTCCCACGTCGGGCTCTCTACATGGAGCCTGCTTCTGCTTCTCCCTCTGCCTATGTCTCTGCCTCTCTCTCTCTCTCTGTCTCTATGAATAAATAAATAAAATCTTAAAAAAAAAAAAAAACTACCTTTGCACAATGAAGGAAACAACCAACAAAACTAAAAGGCAATCGATGGAATGAGAGAAGGTATCTGCAAATGACTTATCTGATAAAGGGTTAGTTTCTAAAATATATAAAGAACTTACAAAACTCAACACCCAAAGAACAAATAATCTAATTTTTAAAATGGGCAGAAGACACTAACAGACATTTCTCTAAAGAAGACATATAAATGGCACACACAAAAAGATGCTCATCATCATTTATCATGAAGGCAATGCAAATCAAAACTACAAGGAGATATATCCTCACACCTGTTAGAATGGCTAACTTCAACAACACAAGAAACAATAGGTTTTGGTGAGGAAATGGAGAAAGAGTAACTCTCTTGCACCATTGGTGAGAATGCAAACTGGTAAGGCCGCTCTGAAAAACAGTATGGAGGTTCCTCAAAAAGTTAAAAATAGACCTATACTACAATCTAAAAGTGGAACTAGTGAGTATTTACCCAAAGAAACAAAAACAGGGATACATGCACCCCTATATTTACAGCAACATTATTTACAATAGTCAGGATATGAAAGCAACCCAAGTGTCCATCAATTGATAAATGGATAAATATAAATATAAATACACACACACACACACACGCAATCGAGTATTATTCAGCCATATAAAAAATATCTTGCCATTTATAACAACATGGATGGAGCTAGAATATAATGCTAAATGAAATAACTCCATAATAATACCATAGGATTTCACTCACATGTGGAATTTAAGAAACAAAACAGATAAGCAAAGGGAAAAAAAAGAGAGATATAAAGACAAACTAAAAAACAGACTCTCAACTATAGAGAACTGATGGTTACCAGCAAAGAGGTGGTGGGAGGAAGGGTGAAATAGGTGATGGGGATTAGGAGTGCACTTGTTATGAGCACCCTTAAAATAAAAAGTTAAAAAAAAAGAAGCAAACCTCATTCTCATCATGATAGCTTTTTCCTCCTTTGAAGACTCTAGGTATTTAAAAATACATTTGAACAATTACCAACTTCTCTGTTATGGAATAATCTTCTTTACTTTTGAACTACCTATTAAAAGGTATAGTGCTAGGCCACAAGATACCTAAATTTAAAAAAATATGTATCTTGTTTTATGACACTTCCTGATACAGTAAAGAGGCAATATACTACAGTACAAAAGAATTAGATTCTCTGAGTTTTACATCTTAGCTCCACTACTTAACAGCTTTATAATACTGGACAAGGTATTTAATGTTCTTGTGCCTCAGTTTCCTTATATGTAATGTAGAGATAATACAGTACCTACTTCTTTAGGTTAAGAGGTTTAAATGGGATAATACACACAAAGTACTCAGAATAATACCTGGTACATAGTATCCCAGGGGTTAGCAAACTATGGCCTGCTCCCTATTTTATAAACAAAGTTTTATTGGAACACAACCAAAATTATTCATTCTTGCATGGTTCTTTCTCCACTGCAATGGCAAAGTAAAGAACAGGAAAGAGGAAGGGAACCCTTTGGAGCCCAAAAGTGGAAAGCAGTGAAACTTCTGTACAGATTCCTAAACATAACTTTGTTTTTTGGCTAAAAATAATTTTTCTTTTTAATGTCTTTCATATTCATATGCTAATTTTCTATAATTTCAGTAAATAACTTAGTTTTCTATTCAGTTTACTAAAATGGTTAAAAATTCAGCTTTAGAATTATGCAGACCCAATGTAAGCTCTACCATTCATTAACTAGTTCTGGGGCCTTGGAAAGTTTCTCAATTTCTCAGTCTATTTCCTTTTTATGTAGAAAAACCTCAATCTTATAGGTTGTTGTATTGAGAGATAATTCTTTTTTTTTTTTTTGAGAGAGATAATTCTGATAAAGTGTTCAACACCTGATTAACTTTGCTTATTTTTATTTTTTTATTACTTGAATTTGACAATTCTGTATTTTAAATGCAAATGAGGGCTCAAAATATTTGAAAAATATTCTGATTAAAATCCAATAAAAATAAAATCCTCCTAGCCTAGGAAAAAAAATTAAAAACTCAAAGTAACTGTTTAATTCTGTTTTAAACCCATACATGTATGTGAGGATTGCCTGCCATCTAACATTTATGTTGGGATGTCCAATGAAGCACATACCAATGTGTACACCAATAGCTTCTCAACTTTTTCTTCATTAATCCATTCAACAAATAATATTCAAATATTTGAATAATTATTAAGCAACTATTTACTGAGTTTGGCACTCTGCTGAAGATAGGATTATTAAAACAGAGTCTAATGTCAAGAAGTTTACAATCTTATAGGGGGATAGGAAATGCAAAACAAATACAGTATGTTCTACTAGTTAAAGGTTGCATGGAGGTTTTGTCTCAATGTGTTTTTTATATTCTTTCCAGACATAAATTTTCCTGCTGATAGGCTGTAATAAACACTAGAGTTACTAAGGATTGGTGCTAGGCCTTCTTCTCTTCATCTACCTTCTAGTACAAAGAGATCACACATGCAAGCAGTAAGACAGAGAGATCCTAACTTCCTGAAAACACAAAGTTCCATGACCATCTACTTGGACTTCTATGTAGAAGAAAAATAAACTTTTGGCTCATTTAAGCCAGTGTTAGTGTTATTTAGGAGTGCTTCAAGACCTCGCAGCTGAATCTATTCCTAACTGATGCAACAATCCAACAAAACTCTCAATGATGAAAGGGAAGAAGTAATAAGGAAGGGAATAGGTGTGTGGGACAAAGGCTAGAATTCACTAAAAATGCCCCAAGTAACAGGTGCTAAACTAGATGATTAATTAAAAATGAATAAAACACTGTCTTTGTAGAAATGAAACTATGACAAAATGCATCCTAGCAAGGAAATCAAAGATACTACTCTTAACTCTCTCCAATACCTCAAACATTGTATGCCCAAAAAACAGTAATATTTTCTAGAAAAGACCCCCCTCATACGTATGGAGTAAGGGCACATCAGAAATCCCTGTACCCTCCCCTCAATTTTGTTGTGAACTTAAAACTCTCTAAAAAATAGTCTTTAAAAAAAAGAAAGCATTTACCTCACTCCACATTTCCTATTTCTTATTTCTTACTTGGATTTACCCTCATATCTAACTATTCATCATGTTCTAATAGGAACATATGTAAGACTGATGAATCACTGACCTCTACCTCTGAAACTAATAGTAAATTATGTGAATTAATTGAATTTAAATAAAATTTTTAAAAGGGGAAAATATAATTTTTTCCAGATTATCCTCTTTAAAGTATGATTTCCAATAATATATTACATATTTTAAATGGAGAATACAAATATTTATTGTTTTATGTACACTTTTCCCCCTTGACTAGATTATAGGGTTTTTTTGTTTGTTTGTTTAAGATTTATTTATTTATTCATTCAGAGAGAGCGAGAGAGAGGCAGAGACACAGGCAGAGGGAGAAGCAGGCTCCATGCAGGAAGCCTGATGTGGGACTCGATCCCGGGTCTCCAGGATCACACCCCAGGCTGCAGGCAGCGCTAAACCGCTGCACCACCAGGGCTGCCCGATTATAGGGTTTTTTTGAAAGGTAGTCATGCTTTAATTCACAGTGCCCTGCCCATCCTTAATTAATCCTGAAGAGCAATCAACAAATGAGCCAGTGTTGAAAAATCTGCTTTATCATGCAATCCTAGAAAGATTTGTATTTTATACTCAACTTGCACTGTAGTAACTTCAAGTAACTCCAATTACCGTGGTGCCTTTTAGATTTGATATGATCAATAACTAGTACAGAGAGGAGAGCTAGTTCCTAAGAAACTGAGAAAGTCTTTGGGTTACATGACATACATGGGTTTGTAAACAGGGTTGCAAAACTGGACACTCTTATCTATAAAAATACTGTGAAGCAACCCACATAGTAAAGGCACTATTGAAAAAAATATTAAACCAATCATGCTTCTGAGATTTAACTAATTAAATGAAAAAGAAATACTTAAATAAATCTAAGACAATTTTTTAAATAGACTGTCTTAATACAAATGTACACCATCTAAAATATACAGATTTATGCAACATTCTCTCCCCCCATTTCAAACTGACATCATCTGTTTCAGGTCACCTTCTCCAGCTGCAAATGTGAAATTTGAGATAGAAATAAAAATCACTTTAGTATCAACTAAAGTAAGATGTAAAGCAAGAACGGAAATCTGCCATTACTAAATAGCACTGATAAGAGTTAATTATACTAAAACAGACGTTGATATAAAAGAAGATGTGCACCTGCCTCTTTATAGATGGTAATTTATTTGAAAAAAAAACATATCAATTTCGAACACCATCCATGATACAAGACATCATCCTGCAGTGTCAAATCATTCATTATAATCAGTAAAGGCTCTAGGTCAGAGTCAGGATGAAACAGGATCCAGTAGCCACTTGTGTTTAATTTTAGACTATTCATGCCTCAGCTCACAAAGTACCCTTGACTAAAAGGCCCTTTGTAAATTTCATAGCTGCAGAGGTTAAACCATCCAGATGATATTTCATAGATACAAGACAACCTACACTTGAATTAGCAGCTTTAAAAGAATAACGTGGGGCATGATAGTATAATTAAAAGTAATACTATACTTAAATAAGAACCTTCTATAAATATTTGGAAGGCATACCTTATTTTCTTTGTATCTACTGAGATCTGCTATGCAATATTCCTTGAATAATTTATCATAGTATTTCTTTGCAAGTCTCTTCTCCCTAGAGCCATAAAAAATAGATAAATCTTTTACATTTAGAAATTCAACCACAGTTTGCCACTTGGAAGCAATGCCAAGTAAATAACGTATATCATATAAATATTAATGTTTTAAAAGAGGCCTATTACTTACATGTGCATGGACTAGTTGGATGTTAACTATTAATAGTGGCTCTCTTAAGGAAGGAAACTAGAAGATTGACAGTCAGAGGAGAGGAGACTTACTCCTTGCTTTTTATCTTTTGTAATGTTTGCACTTTTAAAACTACTTTCAGCCTGACGGGATGAGCACTGGGTGTTATTCTGTATGTTGGTAAATTGAACACCAATAAAAAATAAATTTATTTAAAAAAATAATAAATAAATAAATAAATAAATAAATAAATAAATAAATAAAACCACTTTCAGGTATTACTTTTTCTCAAAATATTTTTTAAAATTTTGTAAAAGGTGTATTACAGGACAATAAACAATACAGTAAAAATGTAATAAATTTTCTTTTCAAGACAAAGTGAAGCAATGAGAAGTTAGTTAAAACTGCTAAAAATTACTGAAAGAACCAAACCAGACTCAATACTCTGAGGCATGTTTTTATGTCCTCCTTATCCTCCATGCACAGGCTAAATGCCTTGGACAGGTGGCAGGGTAAGAAAACACAGAGAGAACAGGAGAGACAGGACTAAAGTATTTTATGCGTTATGTCTCAGGTGGAAAAAATTACCAATTCATGTCCATTTCATCCTCCTCATTCCACAGGAATCTATGATTTTCTCGTATAACATCCATATCTGTCTTGTCATTTTCCCTGGAAAATAAAACTATTTTAATTACACATAACCACAAAATTTAGTCAAATTTAGGAGGTTAAACAATTCTGTGAGATTTTTTAACACTTGGGAGAAAATACATGAAGATATAGTTTTCTGTGTGAATATATACGTATGTACATATATTTATAAAAACAATTTTCATATTTTCAAATGACACTTATGAGTGCTGTTAACAGAAGCAAGTGGATAAGGCATCCATTCACCTCTTGTACTGGCTTCAATTATACAGATGGTCCTAAACGACCAAAGCCAGGATGAGAAACCTGAATAAACACTAAATGGATAAGGAAAACTTATGAAAATAAGTTTAGAATTGAAAAAAAGTCAGTAACCCCATCCCACTGAGATCACATTGAAAAACTATATGAAGAGTTTTCCATATCTCATTTCACTACAGCTTTCTAGAAAGACTGAGTAAGGGCAGAAGAGAATTAGAGAATGCGGGGGGAGAGGGGGTGTATTTTAAGATCCTAACAGTCTGGGGGTATAACAAGGGAGTGTTGGGGAATATAGGCTAAATTGAGAGGGGAGATAAATTTGGGGTAGATGAGATCATGTAAAGTTTTTTAAGGCTCTACCTAACTCAGAAAATTATTAAGTCAGAGAAAAAAACCCACACAACCAAGAGTCTTTGATAGAAGAGCCTCAAATATAGGAATTGTTTTTTTTTTCCTGTTTGCCCTATCTTTTAAAAAAGCAAGCCCAAACATTGAGTCTAAGAAGTTAATTAGTTCAAAGATCCTTGCCCAGAAAAAAAAAAAAAAAAAAAAATTTACTGCATAATCAGGCACATGAGTATCCCTCACATATCCTATTATTGCCAGGCGCAGATCTGGCTCAACAGGCTACCTGAGGCCTGTTGCCAGAGAAATGGGATTCATGATGAGGTACTTAGCAAGAAGTTGTGGATAGCCTCTTCACTTTAGGGTACTATAAATGGAAAGCAGAAAAGAATGACAGAATCAGAAGACACAGTAGCTGTGGATCTTTAAAGACATCTACACCTTTCTCACATTCTATGTAAGCTTCATGACACTTACCCCAATCGCCTGAAGTCTTCTTTTTTGCCACCATAGTATAAAATATAGTCATTTACAAACTTTGTATGCCTTTGATACTGAAATGCAAAAAATTAAGGATTTGACTTGCTCAGGAGTTGTTCTGTGCCTATGATATATGAGTAAGGAGAGAAAAACAGCATGAGTCTACTTAGTTTTTTAAATATGCAAATACAGGGGCACCTGGGGAGCTCAGTCAGTTAAGCATCTACTGTCCCCTCAGGTCATGATCCCAGGTCCTGGGATCAAGCCTCATGTCAGGCTCCCAGCTTAGCAGGGAGCTTGCTTTTCCTTCTCCCCCTGCCTGCCACTCCCTCTGCTTGTGCTGTCAAATAAATAAAAATAATTATAAGTAAATAAATAAATATGCAAATAGATACTGTACATGCTTATGGTTTTTAAAAAATATCTACAAGGGGACACAGGGGTGGCTCACTCAGTCAGTTGAGCGTCCAGCTCTTGATTTCAGCTCAGGTCATGATCTCAGGGTCCTGGGATTGAGCCCCACATGGGGCTCCACACCCAGTGGGGAGTCTGCTTGTCTCCCTCTCTCTGCCCCTCCCCCCACTCACATGCAGGTGGGCATTCTCTCTCTTTGAAATAAATAAATAAATCTTTTAAAAAATATATCTAAAAGGTTAAATATTAAACTGTTAGAAGGAGTCAACAATGTAGAGCAGAAGGGCTTTCATTTTCTACTGAATATCATTTATATTGCTTTGAATATTTTTTCAAATTAAAGGTAAGGAGTACAAATTGCATTTTATTACTACAAGATATAATTTAATTATTCCAGTAATGAAAAAGCCTCTAAAATAGAAGATACAAATTTTATATATTAAATCCTAATATTAGGCTTTCAAAAATATGTAAATATAACAAATCAGATGTTCTTTTTTATACTTTCAATATTTAAGGAATTCAGTCATGTTTAATTGTTTTTTAAAGATTTATTTATTTATTCATGAGAGACACAGACTGAGAGAGAGGCAGAGACACAGACAGAGGGAGAAGCAGGCTCCTTGCAGGGAGTCCAATCCGGGACTTAATCCTAGATTCCGGGATCACAACCTGAGCCGAAGGCAGGCGCCCAACTACTGAGCCACCCAGGCATCCCAGTCATGTTTATTTTTAATGCAATATAACAAGATATACGAGCATTTTACTTTTTTGTTTAAAAAGCTCAATGGTATTCTCTCCAGAGCAGAGCATGCAAATTACAGAACTGATCTCATCCATAATGCTGTCTGATTACACCCTATTATGTCAAAGGTAAATAATGACTTAATTCATCACAATATGTTCTAATAGAATATTGAATCAGAATATAACACTTCCAAAACTGGCAACAAAGCAGCTAACCTTTCAGAAAAGAAAAAAGAGAAAGCCAGATATCCAGAGATTTGCTCTTGGCCTGTCTCTAACTGGTCATACAATCACGGCAAGTCACCTCAATCTTTTAAAACTAGGGTTAGCAAATTCTGTTAATGGTACATACGCAGGCAATATGGTACCTGTCACAACAGCTTGGCTCTGTCATTTTAGCATGAAAGTGGGAACAGATAACACCTCGATGAATAAGCACAGGTATGTGGCAATAAGACTTTATTTACAAAAATAGGTGCTGAATGGGTCCTTGGTTCCAGGAAGATGGTGTAGACAAAAATGTACTTCTCCCTATTCTTCCCACCAAGAACAACTAAAAACCTTGGAAATTATATCTTAAACAAATATAAGACTCTGAAAGGTGAGGAGTCGAAGGCATAACAGCTAGAGAGCTCAAGACCTATGGTATGACATGGTAGTAAGTTACTCAGGTTTTCTTTTTGACTCATAAACTCAAACAGAAATAAAGAAGCTAGCAACCTAAAAATCCCAACAAGCATAGACAAGAAGAGTCCCAACAAAGCTCTCTCTAATTGAATAATCAAGAGAGAGGGTAGCCTAACATGAGGAAACTTAGACAATATCTACTCTACTCTAGCCAGAAATCCTAGAAATACCTGGCCCAACCTCTCCCCATGCCAGAAAAGGGGACCTACACTTTCACACTCACCAGGCTATAACTAGATCCCCCAACACCCTCAAATGAGTGGGGTCATAGAAGGCATAATAGATGCTGAAATACTAAAGGAACAAGTGGCAGATGAGATCCATGGGAAAGCCAAGCCATTGGGTTAGAAGAGGAATAAATCGGTGGTAAGATAATTTCTATAAGTTAAAGAAAAAGATTAGGAATGATAACAAAGGAAACAGATGGCAATAGGTAGATGATGTATCTAATTGCCATCATCTCCTTCTCTTAATCCTGACTGTAATAATAAATACCAAGAAACACTATAGGTCTTGGTTGGCTTCTCTTTCATTCTCCAACATTCCCAACTGTAATATGGATGGCCAGTGGTAGCAGTCAGAATAATGAGCCACAGTCTTACCAAAAAGCTGAAGTGAGACATGGCTATAATAGCGGAAGCAAGATACAGCTTAAAGATAGTCCTAAGTCATGCCTGAGAGATGAAGCCACAAGAGGTCTGAGGACAGTCCACACACCCATCTATCTACTTTTAGGTACAAGTTTTACGAAGACCTTAAAAAGCCAAGAACCAGATAGTAAAAGAGTAAGAGTTAAAATGAGACTAAAGATAAAAGCAGTACTAAAATGAGAAATGTTGAGAGCGTGGCAAATACAGGTTGGAAAAATAACTGCAGGTTCATGGACTTTGTAAACCTATTTATAGATCATTAGTAATATGTTTTATTATTATTATTTTAAAGATTTATTTATTCATGAAAGACAGAGAGAGAGAGAGAGGCAGAGACACAGGCAGGCACACAGGCTCCCTGTAGGGAGCCCAATGCAGGACTCGATCCCAGGACCTGGAGATCTTGCCCTGAGCCGCAGGCAGAGGCTAAACCACTGAGCCACCCAGGCGTCCCATGTTTTATTATTTTTGTCTTTAAATCTTTCTTATGTATTAATAAAACAGAATTGTACTCAAAAGTATAAATGACAAGACTGCACATCAATAAACACCTTTAAAAACATAATTTAGAAAAAAAAAACATAATTTAGGTCTACCTGACTTCACAAGATTTTATGAAATAAAAAAGTAGATTTTAAAATATTCTAGGGATCCCTGGGTGACACAGCGGTTTAGCGCCTGCCTTTGGCCCAGGGCGCGATCCTGGAGACCTGGGATCAAATCCCACGTCGGGCTCCCGGTGCATGGAGCCTGCTTCTCCCTCTGCCTGTGTCTCTGCCTCTCTCTCTCTCTCTCTGTGTGACTATCATAAAAAAATTTAAAAAAATAAATAAAAATTTAAAATATTCTATTGGTTATAAAAATCTAGAAATACAAAAAGGATACAGCATCCATAGCTATGAGATGAAACCTTCTATTTCTTGCTTCTTCCCTGTTAAGACAAATTTTAAACAAATTCAAATGTCCATATTCTAATTAATATAATTAAATCTCCAAGTCCTTGAGTTTATAAAAACATCTTAAGCCAAAAAAAAAAAAAGTAATTTACACTGAAGTACATACCTATCCAGCAATTCTGCTGCAACTTGTTTATGGGCCACCTTTCCATGTTTTTCTTTCTGAAATGGCTTTTTGAGCAGTAAATCATCTTCAATTGTCCTGTTTGTGATGAAGAAAAGTTAATTAAATTATAAAAGAAAAATTATCAAAAATTATTAAAAGAAAAATTATTATAAATTATTTTCTCAAAAGGCATTTGCTGTTTCTTTATACTTTAAAAATTGGAACATTTTTAAAAATTCAAGTCTTAAAAAAGACTCACTGATCTTTAATGAGACATGTTAGTCTTGCTCCAATAACTTAATTTCTTAACTTTATTTAATACATAAAAAATAGAGAGGGTAGCCCAGGGGGCTCAGTGGTTTAGTGCCGCCTTCGGCCCACGGTGTGATCCTGGAGACCCGGGATCAAGTCCCACGCTCGGCTCCCCGCATGGAGCCTGCTTCTCCCTCTGCCTGTGCCTCTGCCTCTCTCTCTCTCTCTCTCTCTCTCTCTCTCTGTCTCATGAATGAATGAAATGAATGAATGAATGAATGAATGAATAAATAAATAAATAAATAAATAAATAAATAAATAAATAAATAAATAAATAAATAAATAAATATAAATTGAGAAGATGAAACTAATGAATGGGTTCTGGGGTCAGGCCACCCAGATTTCAGGATCCAAACTTGGGCTCTGTCATTCACTATCTTAATCTTAAACAAGGTTAAGTTACTTGATCTCTTTGTGTCATAATTCTCCTGTTTGTAAAGTAGAGATATTGAAGCTTTTGGTTGATAATACAAAAAAAGAGCTAGATTATAAGTGATATAGACTACAGATGATCATCCCTAGTTAAGAAGATAGATATAACCCTAGAGTAGAAACTATTCAACTAGATTTACTCAAATTCTATTCTTACAATGTAGTATTTCTGAATGAAAAATCCTGAAAATGTAGAAAACCATACAATGTAATTTATTATGATTATTTCTATTCTTTTGGTTATCCATGAAGTCTGAGTATCTAACAAAATGTTCAGTCCCATTTAGTATGCCTAAGATATGGCTCTCAGTCTGAAATAAAGCAATTTTTATAAGTTTGGTTAATATGAATCAGTCAACCACTCCTAAGTTAACAGATAAAATCTAGTTTCCAAGCACTACAAGCTGAAAACAATGCCCCTTAACACAGCAACATCACCAAGATGCACACTTCTTATAAGGCCCAGGTTTTTTTTGCTGACAGTTCTTGTCCCTTCCAATTCAATAAAAACTTCCATGAGCTCCCTCCTTTGAGCATTTAGTCTGTTCATTCCCAAAACCATAAAACTGCACTGTATCACAATCTCACCCTCCACATTAACCTCATTTTGAAGTCACGTACTTGCAAAGGGACCACCAACCAAGCTCCCTTCTTAGCTATGACGTTTGCAAATAAAGTCCTTAAAAGGTGGATGAAAAAGAGATGCAACAGAGAAATCTAAGAGTTTTAATTGATTTCCTTTCCCCCCACTTCCCTTTCCATAAATCCCTTTAAGTAAGTTAAACATTACTTTCTTATTTTTCACATAACTGTTCTCAAATTCTCAAGTCAATCCATTATAGTTTAATAAACAAAAATTCATTCAGTAGAGCAACACTGTCTTCCCATGCAAACACAATCCAAAAATTTTCAAATACTTATTTATACCTCACCGCAATCTAGAAAGGATTTGAAACACAGACAAAAAAAAAAAAATTACTTACCTTTTTTTCCTTTTGTTAGATTCTCCAACTTGTTCATCATCACTAAAATCAGAATCATAGCCTCCATGTCCATGCATCTGTAAAGGAGTATAAAGTCAGTTACTTAGAACTTAAGTTGCCATAGTTCAGGAAACAGAATAATTCAAAAATAAGTTATCTTTAAAAGCCGTAATAATTTTAATGGATCGTGGTGGATATATCACTGTTCGTGGGCTATCCAGCCACCTAAAACTTTCATTCACTTTGAAATAACAGATTTACCCTTCAGAAAATGACTCAACATTTTCCACCTTAATTACCAGGAGGCTACTCTTTGACCTCATTGAGAACAAGCTCTAGAAGCTGCTGTGTGACTGCACACAGGGTTGTGATGCTTCACTTTTGACTCAAGAGGACTAACAGTTGCTGTGTATTTATTATCATCAACTATGCTCCAGACATTATGGTAGGTCCTTAACAAATGATGCTAATTCTGTAAGTTAGGAACTATTATCTCCAGTTTACAGATGAAGGAATCAAGGACAAAGTTAAGTAAATCAATTCTATAGCAGATAAGTGGCTAAACTGACCTACTTGATTCTTAAACTCATGATTCCAACGACTCCAGATTGCCTCTCTGGAATATGCTAACATGATTATACTCCACTAGACTTACTGTATCTGTGACCAGTACACCATCGATGCATTGAAGCTTTCCTATGTTTATTTCCACACATGTTGAGGTTTCCTTTTTCCTTTAAACCGAGTTTCTTTGAGGTAAACAGTCTTGCCTTTTGGCCTAGTTAATTTTATCTTGTTCCAACTCATTTCTTTAACTTAAATTCTTAGAAATACTGAAAGATTTCAATTGTCACTCAGTTGTGTTGGAAACCTCTGGTTTCAGCATTATATTGAATTTGGGACACACATTAATGGGAAATCAGTAGATGATTGGACTTTTGATATCATACTCAATTCATACGGCCACAAGGAACTAGTCCTGGTCAAATGATACCATCAGAATGTCTAAACTTTAATATTTACTATTACAAGTGCAGCAGGAAAAAGAGGAAAGCACCCCCTAAGCTTTCTGGCCCTGGACCTAATAGGACAAGGTACGTTCTAGTCGTGGCCACCTCGAGTAAACGAAGTCTGTGATCTTTCTCAAACTCTGGTACCTGGGGCACACCTCTCCTTCCTGGCCCACAGAATTCTAGAGAGGGAGGTCCTAGCCCGGGTTGGAGGTAAAGGCACGTCTGTAAAGGAGGCTCCCGTCTCACACCCCTTGCTCCGGCTGTCGTATCACGTCTGTTCAAGCCAGCCCCTCACCGCTGAGGTCCTCACTTTCTTGGCATCTTGAGGAGGCCGGCCGCTGTGTGGGGCTTAGAGATTTTATCTTGCCATCAGCCTACCACAGGGGAACCCTGCTCTGAGCCTCCCACTCGTCTTCCGTGGTGCACGTTCCTTAACCTCTCCGGGCCTCGGTGAGGCTAGTGGTCAGACTGCCGCCCTCAGAGGGCTCCACGTTAAAGGAGTTACAGCCTCCAAAGAGTTTTAGAGGACAGTCTGACATGTAACGATCCTGTACCTGCTGACCATTATCAACGTCATCTTGTTCCCACCACCTCCTACCCTTGCTCCCGCTCGCCCATTTCTTTTTTCTCTGGCGTCTGCATCCCATACCCATCTCGAATGAGAGGTTGCACGAAGAAGCTCTCACTCACTTCAGGCCACGAATCAACTGACAGGGGCCGAGAGAAATGCGAGAAGGGAGACGCCGGGTGTTTCTAGAACCTACCAAAAGAATAACAAACAGACAAACAAAGATAATCAACTAGTACCATGCGAGGAACCAGTTTGGAGGGCCTTCTCCCCGACCCCAAATACGCTCAAGGCCCTTATCGCACGCCCCGTCCCCCCTCCCCGCTCTGCCAAGGACGCGCGCGGAGTCCTTCCCCCTTTTCCCGGCGGCCACAGCGACGACCCACGGCCTGAGCGCGCCGCTGCAGCGCCCGTCCGGTCCGCGCCGGCCGCACCGCACCGCCCCGGCCGCACCGCCCCGCCGCCGCGACAGCCGCCGCCGCCGCCGCCGCCGCCGCCGGCTCCCCGCCTCTTTCTACGGGTCCCGACTGGGCGCCGCTTCCGGCCCGACTCGGCCGCGTGTCACATTCACAGGACTCCGTCTTGGGGCGCGGCGACCTTGTGCTACAGCCAGAACAGCCCCGGGAAACGGAGGCGGCGGAGAACGGGGCCCGGAGCGGAGGCAGAGGCTTCCTGCTTTCTCAAGTCGAAGCCCTGGATTTTCTCCTGGGCCTCCTTCCCTTCGGGAGCCCATCATCTAATGTCGTGTGGCACTGCTCACACGACGCCCACGCCCTGCGTTTGAAAATGTTTGGTTTCAGAAAAAGCCCTGCCTGCATATCACCTGCCGTCCTCTTTCTAGTAACCTTAGTAACGCCTCCTCGGAGCATCCTCGCGGAGCGTCTGTCTCCGATCTGCCTCTCCTCCCCCTTACATAAAACAGTTCTCATAATTAGAACAAAAATAACTTTCCATCATTTCACCGCCCACACAATAGATACCATTCCAAATGCTGTGCTGGTGGCAGAGGAGCTCATGGAATATCGGAGGAAAGGAAGAACAGGGAATAGGGGAGATGGCCCAGGGTCTCGGATTCTCTGCAGGCAACCACCTGGCACACGTGAAAAGGGATCCAAAATAGTTCTTTTTAAAAAAGAAGACAAAGAAAAAAAAAAAAAAACACATAGCAAATTTTACATTATTTGAGCCCCACCGGGTTCTCCCTGTGCTTTACCTTTTCCATGCTATGATGCTCCGTTCTGCTTTGCAGACTAGTTCCTGGGCTCCTGCCCGTCTGCCTGCAGCTAATGCTGTTCACCCTTGCTGCCTCCCCAGGAGCAGCAACAGTTCCCTGGAAATCAGAAGCGCTAATTAAGTATTTGCTGAGTTGAACTGGCAAGCCACTGACTTTTACAGCGGGCCTGTCTTAGGGAAGACTTTGGCACTAACATAGATACCATTTTACATCTTTTGCATTAAACAGAAGATAATGATATTCACGGCCCCCTTCTATTCCTGACAGAAATTATAGATAAATCCCGCTTTACTCAATGCAGTGAATGTGATCTTAAAGATCTGTCAGTTAAGTTATTGTAAATTCGATTATTTCAAAATACAATCAGATTATACTTTTTTTGAGAGGGGAGGGGAGGGGGGAAGAGGAGGAAGAGACAGAGTGTCTTAAGCGGGGTTCACACACTGTGCGGAGCCAGATGCAGAGTTGGGTCTCAGGACCCTGACATCATGACTTGAGTTGAAATCCAGTCCAATGCAATGCTAAACAGACTGACCACCCAGGCGTCCCAGATTATGCTTTGATAAAAACATTTACTCAAAAAATATAAAGTACTTTAAATTTAATATTATACAACACTGAATTACTTTGTCAAGCAGTTCGTTTTTAAGTATCTGAAATCTACATTTAGTTCTTTTATTACTACTAAAACCAAGCACATCTGTACCTTGTATTCAGTTTACTTTCTACTAGTATTTGACATTTAATAGCATTTTTCTACCATACTTGGTATGTTTCTGTTATCAGCCCCATTTTGCAGGTGAGAAATTAAAGCACAGAACTTAAAGCCACAGACTAGCCTGGTGAAGGTCTAGAACTATGAGTGCTTGTCTCTCAACAAGACTCAGTTTCCTCTCTGTCTGTGTGTCTCTGTCAATTTCTCCCTCTCTTTTTAACTCATTGATTGTGTGGAAAGTAGACCCTGGTTCAAACATTTTAAGAATTTTAGATCTGTTGCTGCCAGACCATTCAGCCAAATATTTGCATTTTTCCCTTTGAGGCAACAGTTATTGAAAGAGAGAAAATAGGATAGATCACATGATCTGAACTAAAAACAATTTGTGCAGGATAGAAAACCTACCTGAACGGAAAATCTCAAGTTAGCAATCAACAACTATAAAAACACAAATATGTATTAAGGGCTTGCTCTGCTCAGAGCACTGTGCTAGTTATCAGGGTTACAAATATGTAAAAGCCACTCCTTACCCTCAAAGGTTGACAAATAATAAAGAAAGAATATATAGTATAATAGCAGCAATATATTCTATGCAGGCACCTGGCTGGCTCAGTCATAAAGCCTGTGACTCTTGATTTTAGGGTTGTGAGTTTCAGCCCCCCTGTTGGGTACAGAGATTACTTAAAAAATAAAATCTTAAAAAAAAAAAAAGAACAACATATTCTATCATATGCCAAGTACCTAGTAAATGGCATGAACCTATGGTTCCTAATCTATAAAATGTGCTATTTCAATGAATGTGAAAATTTAAATGTACACCAGTGCCACATGCCATGCTCAAATAAAGCAACAAAATACTATAATAAGTGTGTGGTGGGGGTGAGGGAAGTAGGTCTCACTCCTGTGCATTACCCTTCACTGTCAACATACCTACTCTTATTGCAAAAGTTCAAAAAGCTTCTCTGGGAAACAGTAAAGAGCCACATTTCAAAGTCAGCCAGACTTTCCTTCACTTACTAGGTGGGAGATCTTGGGCAAATTATTTAATTCTCTGAGTCTTAATTTTTTCATCTACAAAATGGAGATTATACTAGTAGCTATCTCACAGGGGTTATTGACATTAAAATGAAATGATGCAGTGAAAATGCTTAGCATGATGCCTAGTTCATAATGAGTATGTAATGAATGCTACTTGAGGAAAGAATCAAATAACAAGCATTCTTTCCTGAGAATAAGATTAACAATTAACTGCTACTTAAATAGAGCCCAGAAACAGATCCACACATATGTAATCCCACGATTAATGGCATAGTTTTAAGTGTGGAATTTTCAATAGATAGTTTTGGGTCAGTCGAAAAATATGGGAAAAAAAATACTGATTCCTACTTTACACCATACACAAAAGTCAGTTTCAAAAAAAAAAAAAAAGGAAAACATCTCCATGATATTTCATGATATCTTCCTTAGGGTATAAAAAAATTTTCCTAGACAGGACATACAAAGGGCTAACCATGAAAGAAAAAAAAATAAAGACTTCTGTTCATTTAAAAGACTTAATTAGGGCCCTCTGGGTGGCTCAGTGGTTGAGCATCTGCCTTTGGCTCAGGTCATGATCCCGGGGACCTGGGATCGAATCTCACATCAGGCTCCCTCAAAGGGAGCCTGCTTCTCCCTCTGTCTATGTCTCTGCCTCTCTCTGTGTCGCTCATGAATAAATAAATAAAATCTTTTTTTAAATAAAAATAAAAAATAAAAGACTTTTTTAAACAATGAAAAGTTAATTCATGAAGTAGGAAAAATATTGCAGTATGCACATTTAACAAATTACCATATTATATGAAGAACTTTAAAAATCATTAGGTAAAAGGCAGAAACCTAATAGAAAATTTAGCCCAAGTCTTGAACAAACAATTCACCAAAAAAGATATCCAAATGGCCAATGCATATAAAACAAAGTGCTCATCTCTACTAGTTACCAGATAAATGGAAATTAAGAACATCATATACACCATTACACACCCACCAGAATTGCTAAATGGAAAGGACGGATTGACTACTAATGAATATATCCTGTGTCTCATATATTCCATTCCTCAGTGTATTTTCAACAGAAAAGTGTACATATGTTTATTGAAAGACCTGAACTAGGAAACACTAGTTATAAATAACAGCACTATTTATAAGTAAAACACAGGAAGCAACCCAAATGTCCATCAGCATTAGAAGAGTTAAATAAATTGTAGCTTATTTACACTATGGAAGACTATGTAGCAATAAAAGAAAATAAACCACAACTATATGCATCAGCACAGATAAATCTCACAAATATAATACTGGGCAAAAGAAACAATGTATATGCAAAAGAATATCTATAATACAATCCCATCTATATAATGAACAAAAGCAAAAGTAATCTGTTATGATTTGGGATAATGGTTTCCCTGGTGGGTGAAGATGAGGTGACCGGAAGGGGGCACAAGACAGTAGTGGGGAGGGCTTATGGGGAGATGACAATATTCTGTTTCTTGATCATTACATTCATTACATGAGTGGTTCACTAACACCTACGGTTTATATACTTTTTTTTTAATGATTTATTTATTTATTTTAGAGAGAGAGAGAGAGCAGGGGAGGGGCAGAGGGTGAGGGAGAGAGAGAGAGAGAGAGAATCTCAAGTAGACTCTCCATGGAGCCTGACGAGGGGCTCAATCTCAGAAACCTGAGATCATGACCTAAGCATCTGAAATCAGGACTCAGATGTTTAATTGAGCCCCCCAGGTGCCCCTGGTTGGTGTACTTTTATGTATGAATGTTATACTTCAGTAAAAAGTTTACATTTTAATAAATGTAACTATTCCTAGAGGTTTTTAAAAACTTTGACTCTGTTGGGTAAATGGAAGTGTTAGTGATTAAAGCAGTGTCAGGCATGACAGAACAGGTTGGGGAATAGGTGAGATTTCCTGGGGAATCATGCCATATAAATGCTACATAGTCAAAGACAAATTTCCTAGGCACTGAGTTGGGGGCAGGTGGGAGGTAGTGGGGGATCTCTGTAAGTGCTTAGTCAGTACCCAAAGAACTGAAAGCACTCAGGCCTAGAATCCTTGGCAGGGTCAGGCTATACCTCCTGAACAAGTCAGGATCTGGCAGATGGCAGCTCTACAACCTCCGTGGTAGAGCTCAGTCCATGAATAGAGACACAGCCCAATAGGTATCTTTTGCAAGGTGGTCAATGTGTAAATGCCCAAAGGAAACTGCCAGAGCATGAACACTGTGGGTTGGATGGACAGCAATATACCAAGTACCAAGTGAACTGATAGTCATCTTTAGGCCTGCTCCCAGGAGGCAAGAACAGAGACAGGATGTCTAAAAAACCCCTCCCTGAGGCAGTCGTGGATAAGGAGCTTTGTGATTAAGAGATAAGGAGACACCAGATCAGACGAAATGAGAAGCAGACACCAGGAACACTAAATGTCACTGGAAAACTGATGCACTTATTTTTTGTCATATAATATCTGTGTGTCTAAAGATTTCATGCCTCACTCAGGCATACGCAAAGTAGAGAGATTCACTACACTAATGAAGGTGGATGGATGTTGTATCTCTGGATCCTGCCTCAAGGGCTGCCCAGGCCTAGGCCTATAATCATGGAAAATACATAATTCCCCCAACAAGGCCCAAACTCTAAGTGGGACACAGACACAGAAATAGGTCATTAGAGTACAGTGCTGTGAGCAGTGATGGAGATGAAACCAAACGTCTGTAAAAGTGCCAGGGAGGGGCCTCTAGTCCTGAGAATAGGAAGACTGGAAATGCTTATGTGAAGGAGGACTTTGTTTATGTTCCAAATGCCACAGATTTAACTCCATGCTACAAACTGCACTGACTTTGCATCCAAAGGATAGGGAAGTATGTCCTTCCAGGCCTCTCACATTTCACCAGTAACTACCAACAGCCTCTACCTCTTTTTTTCTTGCTTTGTAAGCAAGAACCAAGTAGGAGTTGACCAAATCACATGATTTTACAGCATATGAACACAAGTTGACCATGTAAAGAGCATGCTGGTATAGTCAAGTGAAATGTCCAGTGAAGTAGGGCTGCTGCCTGGTTAAGGATACATGTTAGTGTTATTATGTGGTCAGGCAATTACATGTAAATAGTAAGCAATTTTCCTAAATGCTCCTTTAATTAACATAATCTCTGCAAGTAAAAACTCTTTGACTAGTTGTTTTGGTACTGAAAGTGATCATTGGCGGTAGGAAATAGAAATACTTAAACACATACAGTGACATAAATGACTGAATAGGCTCAGAGGAGCAACGGTAAATAGGAGATGGAGAGCTCATGCCTCTCCTTCATCAGGCTGTATAAAAGCAATAGCATCCAAAGTAATATTTGGATCCATAAACAGAACTTTTTCAATGGCACACTTTACTGTCAAGAATTCAGTTAAATACTGTAGGAGGCATACAATAGAAACGCAGACCAGAATTACTAGACCAATCCATTTTTCCAGAGAAGTTGGGAATTTGGATTCTTAGATTCAATATTTTGATTTTTAACATTGGCATCTTATTCAAGTTTAAAAATCAAAGCAAAACACCATTTGAAACAAAGCACTTCTGTGAGCTGCATTCAGCCCATAGGATGCCGATTTCCAAGGAGTGGGTGGTCCATTATCCTCCTTGGAGATGGTGGTTTGGAAACAAAGATCATGAAGCTATCTTGAGTTTATCTTTTGAGGATAAGACAGGCTCCTGGCAGGTCAAGCAGGAAGAATCAAAGCCTTAAATAAACACTCAGGAAAGGGGACTTGGAGGGGTCCCACCTAAATTCCTGGGCAGGAATATCTATGTTGGCTGAGAAGAACAGGGTGACCCCTATTGGGAGGATGGAATTCACATACCAGAGCGTACTGACAATGTTGAATTTTACCTGAGCTCTTCACTCCTAGAAGACAGGGATGATTAAAGGAATCCCCTCATTTTTGTGTTCTGGAGAACAGCCTACCGCAAAGAACAACTCTTTCCCATAAGACTTAGATAAGACTTAGAAGATCTCTGTTTAACTTATGACAAAGCTACATACAGACCTTCCAAATTCCCATTCATTGCCTCAAATGATGAGCTGAACTGTTTACTCCACTGATCAATTGAAACACAGTGTTCATTAACCAAACTATGGTTAAGCTTCTTTCCATCTTCCAAGCCCCTGAACTTTGGTGTTCCTGTAGCCTGAGCTACAGTGAATCCCTCTTGAGAACAGAACAGTCTTAGCATAAAATCCTCTCTGATCTACCCTCTAATCATGCCACCCTTTCATTCCATTTCCCCACATTTGGTTCTTTCCAGCCCTGCTTGTGCCTCTCTGCAAAAGACAAGCTTTATTTGCCCTGAACCTTGAGACACTTGCAGGTTCCTCCTGTTTCCTCCCTTTTAAATATCTTTGAATAAAAGTCTCTCCTAACTATGTCCTGATTTGTTTTCTATTAGACAATGTCCTTACGCAGCCTATACTATTTAACACAATTTCTGACAATGAAGTGTGTTGCTGACATGGTTAAGTTTCTAGCCAGAAGTATTACTTTGTTGGATGATGCCCTCACATGACAAGAATTAAACAGCAGCTGAAGTGGCCCCCCATCACTGGACAGTGAGTTCCTAGACATCAGGAGTTGGCTTCTGCAACACCACACTCAATTTTCCCTCTTTCTCAGAGTCAGTGCCTTATCAGGCTCCTGGTGCTCTGCAGGGCTGGGACTGGGTGTTCATTGCTACCTGCACTATCAAACATGGCCATGGCCCAGAGGTCCATCTACATGCTGATGCGCCGCAGTTTATATTCTTTATGGCTGAATAATATTCATTGCATATGTATCACATTTTGTTCATTCATTGATCTGTTGACAGACACTTGGGTTGTTTCTACTTTTTGGCTATTGTGAATAATGACAGTATGAACATCTGTTCAAGTCCCTGCTTTCAATTCTTTTGATATATCTGTAAAAGTAAAATTACTGGGTCATGGGAGTTCTATGTTAACCTTTTAAGAAACTACCAAACTGTTCTCCATAGCAGTTATTATTTTACATTCCTACCTTCTCCATACCCTCATCAATATTTGTTATTTTAAAAAATTTTTTTTAAGATTTTATTTATTTATTCATGAGAGACACAGAGAGAGGCAAAGACATAGGCAGAGGGAGAAGCAGGCTCCATGCAAGGAGCCCCATATGGGACTCCATCCCGGGACCCCGGGATAATGCCCTGAGCTGAAGGCAGACGTTCAACCACAGAGCCACCCAGGCATCCCTAAAATTATTATTGTTATAGCCATCTTAGTAGGTATGAAGCAGTAGCTCATTGTAGTTTTTTTTTTTTAAGATTTTCTTTTTTATTTATTCATGAGTGACACAGAGAGATGTGGAGACATAGGCAGAGGGAGAAGCAGGCTTCCTGCAGGGAGCCCAACATGGGACTCAATCCTGGGTCCCCAGGATCATGCCCCGAGATGAAGGCAAACACTCAGCCACTGAACCACCCAGGAGTCCCAGTAGTTTTGATTTGATTTCCCTAATGACTAATGATATTGAGCATCTTTTCACATACATATTGGATATTTTTATATCTTCTTTAGAGAGCTGTCTATTCTAGTCCATCGCCCATTTTCAATTTGGGTTCTTTGGTTTTTCTGTTGCTGAGTTTTGGTTTTGTATAAACTCTAGATATTGATTTCTTATCAGCTATATGATTCACAAATATTTTCTTCCATTCTGTATGCTATCTTTTTTGCTTTCTTGGTAGTATCCTTTGATTTAAAAATATAATTTTTTAAAAGCCAAAATCATGACTCTTCTACATATATAAAAATACATTATCAGGATTTTATTTACCTAACTCATGCGACAACCAGCAAGAGTTTACCATCAGTTCAAAGAAAAAATCAAAGAACCGACGAATAAAGGCAATCAGGAAAGCTAACAGGAATTTACAAGGAGATGCAAAACTGGTCAATATCCAAGAGCAATAATCAATTGCACTTGCATTAGACAAAATGCATTTGCACCTCTATGGACAAGAATTATTTGTATGTTATCAGTTTTATACAACCTAAAAAGTTGTAAAAATACCTCAAAGATGATGAAAGTCCCAATAACTCAGTACGGTGCCAGCCTGGTAACCTTTTTTTCTGCCTGTTTCAAAGTCTTTCATCATTTTTCCTGGTGCCACTCTCGGACCACCCCACCATCACCACTATCCCACCAGTAAGGAGCACCAGCTGCTCTCAGGTTGTAAGTCCTTTAGCAGTGTGATGGCTACTGGGGACAGTTATTTAAGCTCAAGGACTGCTCATTAGGTGCTGAATGGTGGAGGTATAGCTCTCCAGCCATTCCTGCTACAAATACTCCCTATCTACTCTGAGATGGCATTATGCTATGAGCACAGTGGGGAACACGCAGACTGATTTTTGTCCCCTTACTGTCCAAATGGGGACAGGAAGAATAGTAAAGAGACAAAATCATTACAAAGTGATAAATACAATGAAGGAAAATAGCTGCCAACACAGAGAATCACCATGAGGAGCTTAGGTGAGTAGGGTGGCCAGGATGGCTGTTCTGAAAAAACATTTAAGGTGTGACCTGAAAAATGAAGAGGAGCCAGCTAATCTGAATGCGATGGTGGCAGGAAGCCAGCAGAACAGCCAACTCTACAGTTGGTCCTCACCCTCTGTATTTCTAGGGACGGGTCTGCAACAAGTACAGCTCCTGCTTATCCCCGCCCCAGTGTTCAGGAGGCGAGACAGGCCAGGTTCTGCATTCCCAGTGGTGCTCCTGGCTGCCTTTGAGCCTAGGCTTCAAAAAATGTCAAGGAGAAAAGGGTCCCTCCCAAACCAGCTTTCCCTCCTTCCTCCTCTGACCCAGTTTCCCTCTGCAGGACCCCCATCTGCTAAGTGAAGTCTGAAGGGTCTTCAACTTGTGAACCAGGGTTGAACAAAAAAGATAAAAGGCTTTAAAAATGCAAATGAGTGGCAGAATTAACACATCCGTGAGACTGTGTAAAACGATCGGCTTTCTGCTGAACTGTTTTGATTACAAAGCTGCAAAGCACAGGGCTCTTATGGGCAAGAGGAAAGACCCAAGGGTCGTGTAGGGTATAGGCACCCAAAGCAATGTATCATCTGCCTCACGATTTTGTCCAGAGCCTGGGCAATAGTTCATCCCTGTTCCAAAATCATATGCCGCTTCATGACTCTCACCAGGATGCTGGCACCAGAATGGCTGGCTTTGGAACCATCTGCCCGAGCTGGAGTGCTGAGTGGATGGTTCATGGGGACAGGCAGCAGAGGGAGGAGAAGGCAGGGGGCAGAGTCTGGGGCCACTGATCCGAGCAGGAGAGGAAGAAGGAGGTGGAGAACAACAGACTCAGAGAGACCACAGAACCAGAAAAAAATGTTGTATCATAGCAACCGAAGGAAATGTTTAAAGAAAGGAAGTGGCCAATTATGCCAATACAGAGGGACTGTTTCTCAAAATGTGTGTGGTTCTGGGAACACCCACATCAGAATCACTTAGGGCATCATTAAGAATTAAGATTCCTAGGCCTCGGACACCACCTGGTTTGGAACCTCTGGCCCTGCAACCAGGAATTGGCATTTTAAAAGGTGCTCAGGGATACTGATGCATGTTCTGGGGTAATGTGTAATACATGGGACGTGGAGTCAGAACCGAGTCTGATCCTGGTTCCTTCACTTAAGTGATTTAACTTCTCAGGTTTTTTTTAATTTGTAAGATAATACCTACTACATAGGGTTGATATGAGGATAATCTTCACAATGAGATTATATTTATACATACAAGCTATATACTCAGTGCTTAGCACAATGCCTGGAACACAGTTGGAAGTCAATGAATATCAACTGCTATTGTTACATAATGAAGAAAGGCCACTGGGTTTGGCAAGAAGGGGATTTTCAATTTTCCAGATAGTAGAGCAGCTTGGGAAATTTCTGGTAATTAGAAAGCAAATACATGGATAAGAAGTAGAAGTAGCAAGTGAAGATCACGTTCAAGTTCAGAAAAAATGTGCAGCAGAAGAAAAGCTATTGGGGTTGGTAGTTAGAACCAGGTATGTTGGTGAGAGAAAGGTGACTATGGAAAGACCACTGAGGAGGGTGCTAGAAGGCCCCGGTAAGGACAGTTTCAATGGGGCAGATAGAGAAGGCACGAGAAGAAAACAGGAATAGGAGTCCAGTCTCAGAGAAGGTGAGAAGGAGTTCTGGAGGATGGATAATTGGGTGGGTATGAGTTAAGAGAGGCTAAACCATTTCCCCTGACATCAGGGGAAAGAATTACAGCGTGAGTTTACTAAGTGAGGACCCTGTTCCAGCAGCATCAGAACCACCAGGAACAATTTGCCTGCTCCAACACAGACCTACTACTACATCAGAAACTCTGGAGGATGGGGCAATCTTTGCTCTAACAAACCCTCCAGGTGATCCCAATGGTACCCAAAGCTTGAGAACCACTGGATTAGGCAGGAGTTGAAGAGTTGATACAAAGCTACGTGGTGCCGTGGGCAGGCCATCTGCCCAGTGGGGAGGGTGGCAGAGGGCACATGGGAAGGCTGAAGAAGCAGAGGAGGAGGCTGGGACAACTGTCATGGGCAGATGCTAAAGTCAGTAAAACATGTGCAAGAATTTCCAAACTACAAGATGCTATAAGCAGGTAGGAACATTTCTGTCCTACAATAACAACACCTCTCAGTTGTCAAAAAATATATATATAGTTCATAATATTCAAAAGCAACATGTACTGAGATATTTATAATATTGAAAAACTAAACACTTAATTGCCCAACATGAGTGAAAGCATTAACAAAGCCCCAAGGTATTCATTAACACCTTGTGCAGACTGAGACAATGAGAAAAAACGTCTAAGTACAGGGGAGGAAAATACCTACAATAGTATACATATACAATTTTTTTTTAAGAAAAGCATATTTGGATGGATTCTAGGATTTTAAAATAGATTGCCAAAGGCCACTGGAGCCAAGAACATGGCTGTTACACTTGCCACCCTGGAAGCAGTGGCCATTGGTAGGAAGAGTTAGTCAGCAAGGCCTTCTGGATAAAACAGGCTTTAATCTGGGAGTTGACAGCCATGGGGTGGTGCAGGGACCAGGAGCTGCTTTCTGACAGCTGCAGTGGCTAAGAGCCAGAGCAGCTAGGATGGAATCATTTGAGTTTGTTCAGAGTCCTTAAGGCTACCCATATGTCTGGAATAGAAGAATGCCATAGAGAATAATAGGAGATGGTCTTGACAAGCTAGGGTGGTGATATTTTTAAAATTCAAACTTGGGACCCAATGCCCAGCAGAGTAGAGATGCTATCGGGAGTGTGGGCCAGCATATCTGAATGTGGGCATTCCTGGGAAATGTGAGAACAGGGCAGTCCTGGTGGATGGGCAGTTCTAGGAGACCATTTACATTTGGAGTCCCCAGTCATTTATAGATAAGGTAAAGGAAGGCAAGGGAAATTGAAGAACATGCCCAGAGTTCTACAGGTTGAAAGCTGCAAAGGCCTAGGCAAAAGCTAGATCTCCTATTTTATTACCATGATTTCTGAGCTAAAAAAAAAAAAAAAAAAAAAAAAACCTGAGCTGAAAAGTTGAAATGAGATGTGACAGGTAACAGGGAGTTGTAATGAATCATGGCCTAGGAAGCAACACGGTGAGTGGAGTGTCTGAGGCAGGACAGCGACACGTGAAGGGAGAGGATCACTGGAGGACCAGCAGCAACTCTAGGCATGTGGTTAATTAGGGCCTGGACAGATTGCTGGCTATGACATTAGTAAAGAACCACAGAGAGGCATGGCATTCCTCTCTCACTTCACACTGTCCCCAATTTCCTTCCATCCGTTCCTTAGGACTCATTTCATTTGCTTTCAAGGCTTTGTGGACACAACTCAGCACAGACTTCAGCCATCCTGTAGATCTTTCAGATATTGTTTGCTAAGCCATGCTCTACATCTTCCAGAACCAGTGCTATACCCACTGGTAAATAAAAGGAATTGAACCCACCACAAACTGCAAGGGGCCCCGACCCTGTGGCCTTTTACAAATACTGTGGTATTGAAGAAAAGGCTGACAGAGCAGAGAAGCGCTGGGATGTCTCACCTCTGCTCTTCCCTCACACCTCCAGTTTCCTTCGCTCCTAGGGGACAACTGGAGGCATCACACTAACATTAGGACCGAGAGGATGAGGTTCCAGGCTAAGCCCTCACAGACCCAGAACTTAAATGGTGAAGGAGAAACAAGACCAGAACCAGGTCTCTTAAAGACTTCTCTGCACTACAACCTGTCTTTCCCCCTCCCTGAAATGCAACCTGAAATAAAGTTCCAAAATAAAAAAAATCTTTTTCAGTATTAATTACATAGAATTTTTAAAAATTACATAGAGAGAATATATATAAAATATAAATGTATTTGTATAAAACGTAATTATATATTTGTATATAAAATATACATATACATCATATATATACAGACTAGAGTCAATAGAAAGCGATAAAGTTATGGTAAATGCATAGAAATCCAAATGTCACCTTCAGTGCAGTAACTGAACAGCATTCTTTAAGTCAAATTATTTTCAGAAAAGGGAGAATGAAGAATTTTTCCTTTAAGTTAGATCTGCCATCAGAAGTAACTGATCTACATGTGCTTTTCTTTGTTGCGTTTCTGTTAACTTCCCTTGGAACCGCGTTAGGTTATTCCTGGTACTTGTTTCCCTTTCCTTCTATGACCCAATCTGCTGAAAGGAGAAGACCTTATCTTTGCATGCCTCATGATTCTTTGTATTGTTTTTGGCACATTGTTTATTCTTCCAAATGTTTTGGCACCGTATTTGTGCTTTATAAACATTTGTGGAATGACAGCACATAAAGTAACTTGCAGCCAATATTTTTGCGACTTGTCCCTTCACCAAGTAAAGGAGAAAAGTCAAATAGCAAAATGGATGTGCCACATCAAGTGGAGAATTTAACAACTTGCTTTTCCAAAGAAAACACCTTAGAAAGCTTTGGGTTCACACATACAATTCTGAAATCCACAGTCACACAGATGAGTCTCAACAGTTGAATCAAGTCTTTGGAAACAAATTAAACATTTGACCAATTTGATCAATTGGGGCAGAATCAAATAAGATGTCAGATGGCATTTAAGCCAATTTCCCTTTCTATAATCATGAGTTATTTTAAAGCACACACACACAAAAATCCTCAGGACTGTGTTTACTTACAATATTTTAAGAAAACTGCTTTGCTTGCTTTTCTATAAAACCAAGAACAGAGTAGTTTCCTAGACTTCTCTCCGATGTTTCAGCTAAAAAGTTAAATGAATACCAGTGCCAATAAAATGAGGAGAAAAATTATGCCAAATGCTTGACACCAGCTGCAGCAATTAAGTAAGCACCTGCTTTATGTTTCATCTCCCATCACCCCCTCCCTGCTTCATTTAGGCTGGTTTCTGAGGTTTTTTGAAAATAAATGCACCTCAGTGGACAAGCACACAAATGTGCTTTTCCCTCTTTTTTTCTTTCTTTCTTTCTTTCTTTCTTTCTTTCTTTCTTTCTTTCTTTCTTTCTTTCTTTCTTTCTTTCGCTGTCATTAACTGGAGCAAACTGAGTGGCAGGAATATCTGGACAAAGGCAGGGTAGTAAAGGCACTTAAGTTTCAAAATCTAGAGTTTTGAGAATGTTGGGGGCAGATGTAACCATAGTGATCAGCCCTGCTATGAGTGCTGATGTATGCTGCTTGTACTAAGCAGCAGACTATACCATCCCAGGGAGACCCTGCAGATGAAGATGTAGATTTGATTTCTGGAAGCAAGGTTTCTATTGGCTTAAAAAGCAACTTTCTCTGCAGAGATTCAGGCTTGAAACGAGTTGCCATCAAGTAGTTCAAGACTGTTATCAGCACAGAGCTAGCATGAGCATCAAACAAGATATGAAAGACATAACAGTGCTTTGAAAAGTTAAAAAGATTATGCAAATGTGAGGCAGGTATTAATATTAAACATGCTTATTGAAATCCAAAGAATAGAAACTAGACAGTAAGCATATTCATCCCCTGGAAGTAAATTAGCACTTTTCAGAGCCCTGAGCTACCATTTCCTCTTTCCGCTTTCATCTTCTCTGTGGAAGCTGGCTCAAGACATGCCTCACTCCTGGGAGATTGGGAGGCATACGGGAGATCAAGTGAGATAATGTATGTGAAGCACCTTGCTCCATGCCTCCCATATGGAAAACACTTAATAAATGTGACTTGATTTCAAGGAGGAAATTAAATACATTAGCCTGAGAATTCTTCGTACCTGCAGTCCACCAGATGCTTTTCATTAAATTATGTCTCCAAGAGAGAAGAATGGAAAGTCACCCTCAACAGTATTGAATCAGTGAAGCTGACTGCTTCTCACTTGGAGAAAACAGACGTGAAACCAAGACATTGATCCTTCAGTTCATGGGTACTAGAGTAGCAACCATTCCTTTCTTCCCATATTGATTATTATCCCTCTGTTCTCCAGGGGGAAATGTTAAAGCTGCTTTTGCAGTTCCTTTAACAAAGCTAGACACTCACAAAAGAGAGATTCTGAGAATGGAACAAGAACTTCTGAAAAAAAAAAAAAAAAAAAGAACTTCTGGATGCAGACAAGCAGCTCCTTGAGGGCAGGGACATGTCTACTCGTTTCCTGCCATGACTCAACACCAGGTAGAGTGCCCCTGCATGTAAGGAGCCCTCAGGGCATATTCATTAATGAATCCAGCCGCATTAGAGATATGAGGAAGAAAATGAGGTATCAAATTAAAGATCTCTTTTTCCACAATTTCATTGGTAGTTTTGCTTACTCTGCCTTTGGTTCAGAATAACGCCACATTTGTGTTACGGCTCAAACCATGACAATTCTGTAACTCTGCATGGTGACGTGTGGAGCTAGACTTACTGTGGTGTTCACTTCCCAAAGTGTACAAATATCGAATCATTATGCTGTGCACCTGAAACTAACATAATGTCATAGTTCTATTATACTTGAATAAAAGAAAAACATAATGATGCTGAAGTGTCATTCTTGATCAAGGGTCCACCCTACTCTTCTTAATAGTGTGCTCAACCCATCAATAAAAGTAAGAGCTCCAGGAGTACATAGTCCAAAGTGGTCAACTTATTAATGGTTAATGAGTTAATATTGCCTCAAAGAAGAAGCCAGAAAGTCTGGTCTGTCTACCTAAGAGCTCTGCCATCTGTTGTTGGTACAGATTTACATTTGTGCAAAAGAAATGTAGTTGTATAGAATAAGCCTCTATTTTTTTAAGATATCGCTACAGCACCAAGACAGATAGCCACTGACAATCCTAAGAGATTCTGCACCAAACAGATCTGTGCTTCCAGTGTTTTATCACTTGCAGGTTTACATATACTCATGGACACACAGCCTGTTTATCCCTAAGGCATATCTATGGTGCCTGGGTGGCTGGACCAGCAAGTCCAGCATCAGCCTTACACCATGCTGAGAATCCTCGTTTTGAGTATTTTCTCCTCTGGAGAGCCTAGAAACCTTGAGCTTGAGTTCAAGGAGGTAACACTTGAGCAGAGCCTTCAAGGATGGAAAGGAGAGGAGGAGATGGCATACTACGAAAGAAAACACTCTACCAAAGACAGAGTAGGGCTTTTTTTTATTATTATTTGCTTTTTGTTTTCCTTAGGTTTCTAGCAAATTTAATGCACAACATTCAAAACTCAATAATAAGGAAGAGGTGAATAAAATAAAAATGGGGTCAAGAAAGAGGACTATGGGCAAGAAGTGGACAAGTTAGGATCTGGAGCAGGGAGGTGTCTTTCTTTGAGTATCACATCTCATCCAATCCATAGTCTTCCTTGGGGCCAGTCCCCCACTGTCACAACTGAGGGCTTCATGAAGACGCTGTACCTAGCCCAGCATTCATGGTAGCATTTTCCATTCATACTGTCATCATTTTCCCCTAGTGGCTTATTACAGTGGCGCCAATCTGGTAGCTGGGATTGAAATCTGTGAGTCCTATGTACATGATGGTGCTGTGGCAGGGGGCTCCCGAGGCACCTATGCCTCACAGGGGCTGCCGACAGGCAGTCTGGGCCTTTTCTCTTTGGTGAGGAGCTCAGTGGTCTCAGCCTCAAGCAATTTTCATCTGTCTGGACACAAAAATCATGCAAGAGTAGGGAGGTAGGAAATGTCATAGAAAAGCAGGGCCATTTGGGAGATCTACAATTGCAGGGTGGATGGAGTATAGAGGTGACAAGACTTAAAGAAGCATTCATTCTTTGGAATACAAAGATACCTTGAAAGGTGCTATTTGTACCACATTTTAGACTTGGTGTAAAATCTAGAACCTACTGCCATAACTGCAGTGTCCTGTAGATCAGTGGTGGCCCCAGGGAGGCCTTAAAGAGCTATGACAGCATATTGGGAAGAATCGGACTTCCACATCATTAGGGTAACATGGCTCAGGTGGGTCTATCATACAACATGGACTAATTTTTTCCAAGACAGGAATAGGTTAAAGGTGGAAAGGCCCTTAAAAACATACCCAAGTCAGCACAGGATAATTAGAGAAATAATTCTGGTTATAAGAGTAAACTCCTCAAAATCTTAATCTTGATTGGTAAGGAGTATATTTATTTGTTCATTTGGCCCAGGAGAGTGTGATTACCCATGATTGGTTAGACCAATACTTTTCATTGGTCCTCTTCCCTGGCCATCAAATAAATCCACCTAGGGAGCTTTAAAAAATCCCCAGGGTGCCTGGGTGGCTCAGTCAATTAAGTGGCTGCCTTTGGCTCAGGTCATAATCTCAGGGTCTTGGGATGGAGCCTGGCATGGGGCTCTCTGCTCAGCGGGGAGTCTATCTCTCTGCCCCTCCCCCACTCGTGTTTTCTCTCTCTCTCTCTCTCTCTCTCTCTCTCTCTCTCTCTCTCTCTCTCCACGCCTCTCTCTCTCAAATAAATAAATAAAATCTTTTTTAAAAAAAATTCCCGGGACGCCTCCGTGGCTCAGTGGTTGAGTGTGTCTGCCTTTGGCTCCGGCCGTGATCCTGGAGCCCTGGCATGAAGTCCTGCATCAGGCTACCTGCAGGGAGTCTGCTTCTCCTTCTACCTATGTCTCTGTCTCTCTCTGAGTGTGCCTCATGAATAAATAAATAAAATCTTTTAAAAAAATTCCCAATGCCTAGGTCCATTCCAGTGACTCTAGATCCATCTGGGTTGAAGGAACAATGAGTGGGAAGACCTAAAGAACAGGATAAGTTGGGCAGCCCCGGTGGCTCAGCGGTTTAGCGCCGCCTGCAGCCCGGGGTGTGATCCTGGAGACCCAGAATCGAGTCCCACGTCAGGCTCCCTGCATGGAGCCTGCTTCTCCCTCTGCCTGTGTCTCTGCCTCTCTCTCTCTCTCTCTCTCTCTCTCTCTCTCTCTGTCTCTATGAATAAATAAATAAAATCTTTAAAAAAAAAAAGAACAGGGTAAGTTTCTGGGGATATTTATAGTTCTACTTGCCTGGAACACAGCATAGGGACATGAAGCATCAGGTGACACACTGGGGCCACCACTGTTCAATGGGACATGGAGGTAATGGTGTAGGTTTTAACTTCCTGTCCCCAAGTCTAAAATGTGGTAGGTGTCCCTGCAGCCATATCACAGCAGAGGCTATTAAAGAAGGGAATCTTTTTTTTTTTAATTTTTTTAAATTTTTTAAATTTATTTATGATAGTCACAGAGAGAGAGAGAGAGAGGCAGAGACATAGGCAGAGGGAGAAGCAGGCTCCATGCACTGGGAGCCCAATGTGGGATTCGATCCTGGGTCTCCAGAATCGCGCCCTGGGCCAAAGGCAGGCGCCAAACCGCTGCGCCACCCAGGGATCCCTAAACAAGGGAATCTTAAAGAATCTTTGGGAAAGGGTACAATGGTTGTTATGGCAGACATGAAGTATTCCTCAAATCATGTCTCCTTTTTCTCCTGGTAAAGGACGATGTGACTGAGTTCTGACCAGTGGAGTATGGGTAGAAGCAATACATGCCACATCCAAGGCTGGATCTGAAGAAAATTTCGCTTGACAACCTCCCCATGTGCACTCTCTCCCTCTCCCCTCATCTGCTGCTGGGTGGCAGAGTCCAGAGGAGGACTTCAAGGTCCTGGGGAGGATGTGCTATGAGTAAGCAGTCAACCTCTACTGTATTAAGTCACTGAGATTTGGGGAATGTTTGTTATGGCAGTTAGCCTACCCTGATTTATATAGCAATCATAGATCAAACTAATTTATTTATAAGCACAATGTCAAGAACAGCAAGTATTTTAGTAATAGCTACTTATTATTATATGATATTTGCCCAGCTTTGGGTATCTAGACTTTCCCTCCCCTTTTTTTCTAAGGTTATTTCTTCCCTTGATCCAGTGACCAAGGCATATCTGGATGTCTATGTCTATTTTGTCTTTAAGCCTGATCACAATGTCAGTGCAATACTTCTTCCTGGATCTTGCTTTTCTCATGCATTTCCTTGCAAAAAAATATGGGGAGAGAGGAGATGCTTCTGTTGACATGATAGTGAGACAGAAGCATGAGGCAGTCCAACTGGCACCACTCATCACGGCTCTGCTCTGCTTTCCCGGCCTTTCCGCATGAAGGCTACAGGGCCGAGAGTTCAACTAGCTTGAGGACTAATTGGAGGAGTAGTACAATCTGCTCCACTGGAGAAAACATTCCATAAAAATTGTTCCTGCTGAGTTTTCTCACAAAACTTCCAAATTTTAATTAGACGCTGGATGAACCAGATGGGCGGCAATTCTGACGAATACAAGGAGTTTAAGTTATGGAAGAAGCAAGTGCTCCTATACTAAGATTAAAAATCAATAGTCATGTGACTAGGTGACCACTTAATCCACATGATTTGAGGAACTCCAGGGGTTCCCTGTCGAGTGTCAGCAATACCTGAAAAGTGGTTCATAGCAAAGCTTTCACAGTTATCTGTCACTTCACGGGATCTCCCTTAATGCTCTCAATTCTCCAGCAAGGTAGGGGTGTAAGTATGGACCCCCAAGGCACCGTGAAAGCAAGTGATTTGCACAAGACTGCACAGCTGGTAAAGAGCAGGATGGGGGCTCTTCACATGTTTAGTGGCTTCAGAGTTTCTGCTACACCCCAAATTGCCTCTGCCATTGTTAAAGCTTCACTTCTTTGGGCTCACAGCATCTCCTAAGCAACTGATCATTCAAATGAAATCTCACCTGAATCTTAGTGTAGAAGTGGAGCTGTTCTGGTAAAAGTGTATTTATGGGAAGGAGAGGCAGGGAGAGGGAAAGATTAGGGAATTAGATGCAAAGCCCAAGAAATACAGTCTAAAAGCCACTAGCTTAAAGCATCTGTGCCCTATTTTGATACAAATGGCCTTGGAGGAACCACTTAGTGTCATTCATACACTGTATCCCATCAGATAACTTCCTACTAGTGGAGACAGGGAGATAGAATAGCAATCCCACATCGAAGGGCCCTGTTGACACATGGCCAGGTGGGAAGAAGAGAAGGAATACAACAACGGATGAAAACCAACTTTACATTCTGCTTCAGGTTTAGTCTGCCTGGGGAGGGAATTGAATTTTGCTGCTGCTAATATAGTGCTTTTTGAACGCTGATGTTTAAAGCCAATACTTTAAAGTATTCCTTGTATTTCATCAAGTGCCATGAGATTCGGGGTTTTAGGGACCAGGGAGAGTGATGGAAACCAGACACCAAGCTCCCCAAATTCCTGGGAACAGGCAGATACAAGAGATGAGAGTGTGGGCCGCTGGACAGTGACAAGGCTTAGTGGGAGAAGACACTGGATGGGTCCTGATAAATTGGGAGAGATTAACTGAGGGGCTGCCCGCCTCCCATTACCCCCCTCTTCACCCCTTCCCTCTCTGCTTTACTCAGTTCATGTGGATCGAGCTCCTCCTGCAGCCAGCACTAGCACATGCTGGAGGATTTACAGTTCCTACTAAAGATCTCTTTCTTAATTCTTTTTGAATGCCCCTCTTAAAGAACAGTGGTATTTCCCACATTCAATCCTGAAAAAATTTATCTTTACTAAAAAAAAGGAGCAGTTAATTTTCTCATTTTCCTTGGCTTAAATCCTACCTCTGCTGTTGGGTGGCTTTATGATCTATTTATTTTACCTTTCTAGCTTCAGTTCCCTTACCTGAAAAATGGGCATAGTAACACCTACCTTGGGGCACATGGGTGGCTCAGTGGTTGAGCATCTGCCTTGGGCTCAGGTCATGATCCCAGGGTCCTGGGATTGAGTCCTGCATTGGGCTCCCTGCAGGGAGCCTGCTTCTCCCTCTGCCTTGCCTATGTCTCTGCCTCTCTTTCTGTGTCTTTCATGAATAAATAATCTTAAAAAAAAAAAAAAAACCCACACCTACCTCATAGGGTTGTAATGAGAAATAAATGATAGAATGAAAAATATATAAACGGTTCTTAGCACAGGGCTCAATACCCACACAGGGCCCAGTGAAAGAGATCAGAGTATGCCACCCCAAAATATGCCACTTTGGAATAAAGTTTGTTTTGAGCTGAAAGGGGTTAGCTCTTTGCTCTTTCCCTTCCTGTTTAGATGCAGGGCACACATTTCCCTTTGTAAATATAATAGAAGTTTTCATTTGTAAATGTGACTACCTCTCCAGTACCAGGAAATGAACTACTCCCAGACAATTCTTACCTACATAACAAACCTTACTAAACAACTCTTTTTTTTAAGATTTTATTTATTTATTTATTTGAAGGAAAGAGCCAGAGCCAGAGAGAGAGAAAGAGCACTAGCAAGGGGAGGGACAGAGAGAGAGAGACGGAGAAGCAGGACCCCGGGATCAAGACCTGAGCTGAAGGCAGATGCTTAACTAACTGAGCCACCCAGGTGCCCTAAACAACTCTTATCTACCATATGTTTCCTAGTCACCTTTTCCTAACTCACTGACATTCCAGAAGCCCCAAGCCCATTTTCCTTTGTCTAGCTTCTTCTCCAGACAGTGCCACCCTCTGTTATGATGATATAGGAGTCCCAAATTCTAACACCTCCTTAAGTCATGTTTCTTTATGAATTCCTTGGCATAAGTATATAATTAAATCCTATTTTTTAAAAACTCTTGTTAATCTGCCTTTTGTCAGTTTAATTTGCTGGGCTCAGGTTGAGAACCTAAGAGAGTAGAAGAGAAAGATTCTCCTTCCCTAAGGAGAAAAGACACTTTTTTCTTGTTTCACATTATACTCTGTGTTCCCTGGTTTACCCTAGAAGCCATTTCTCAGAAGCCTTGGCCATGGGGTGCCTTGGTGGCTCAGTGGTTGAGGGACTACCTTTAGCTGAGGTCGTGACCCTTGGGTCCTGGGATGGAGTCCCGAATCGGGCCTCCTGCAGGGACCCTGCTTCTCCCTCTGTCTGTGTCTCTGCCTCTCTCTGTGTGTCTATCATGAAGAAATAAATAAAATCTTTAAAGAAGAAAAAGAAGAAGAAGAAGAAGCTGCAGCAGCAGCCTTAACCATTTTGGGGAGGATTCAGAGGCAAAGGAGTGAGAAGGTTTCCCAGATCTTTGGGAGCAGAGGGACTACAGCGGGACACTCTATCACTATAGCCACCTGACATTCACAGGCACTTTGGGGACCCTGAGGAGGCTACCAGAATGGACTCTGAAACAGTAATGGAGCCCGTTGGGTTTAGTTGAAACTTCCCTGATACCTCAGTGGAGACTGTGCTGTTATCACTATTCCACTACTCTGATCGTCCCTAACACAGCCTTCTTCCACCCTGTGCTTCTCTTGTTTAATTCGTAACTCCTCCTCTAAATTATATCATGCCTGAGGCAGGAGTGCTGTGGGTCCAGTGCTGTGCTTTGCCTCGTGGAGAAAACACACTTAGCACACATGTGTTGAGCGAATGAACTTACATAACTATGCTGAGTAAGAAACAAAATTCAATTGTTCATAGTAAACCAAACAAACAACAATCCAGTATTTACTTAGTTCTAATCTGAGTGTCATGATTACAGTCAAATGTCAGATGATGGGTGTGCCTGGATGGCTCAGTGGTTGAGCGTCTGCCTTTGGCTCAGGTCATGATCCCAGGGTCCTGGGATAAAGCACATCAGGCTTCCCGTAGAGAGTGTGCATCTCCCTCTGCCTATGTCTCTGCCTCTTCTACGTCTCTCATGAAGAAATAAATAAAATCTTAAAAAAAAAAAAAAAGTCATTTAAGCAAGGCCTATGTCCATCATGACTTGCTTCAATGTTGGTCCAGAAAAGTGACAAAAGGGGAAAATGTGGTTTTCCTGGAAAAACCTTAACAATCATCTCAGAGTGTTGATGCCATCATTTGAGATCCCCTCTGAAATGTGGCTGCTCCCTAGGGTGAGGATAGGAAGGAATGCCACCTCTGGACTGTGTTTCTTTAGGGTCCTGTGATTTATCCTCAGACTAGAAGGAACGTACCCATAACAGAGGCCTGGGGTTGAGGTTATAGTCTGGGCTGAGAAAGCAGCCATTCCAGTCTGTTCTTCCCTCTGGCCAGGTTGGTTTCTCCCCTCAGTCATTCTGACAGCTTGAGGAGGGGCGCTTTTGCAAGGGTACCTCAGATAATGAAAGATCCGAATAATAATAGCTTGCTATGTGCTAGGCACTTTCTTACATTATCTCATTTCCTTTCCATCACAATCCTGTGAGATGAGTACTGATATGTCCATTTTACAGATGAGAAAACTGAGGATAAGAAAGTTTAAAAATTTTACCAATGTCACTCAGCTAGTAAATGGCAAAGCCAGGAGTTGAACTGTAACTACCATGCTAGCCTGCATCCTCCTGGATTGAGATGACCCAAGGGTCACCCCAGGCTTCCCCCGAGAGCCTCCAGAGCCAGGGCTGGATCAGCCTCAGTCATTTCCATGCCGCAAATGCCATATACTACACAGACATTTTACACAGTACTCATCTCATGTGGACAGGCCTCAAGAACAGCCCATAATTTCATAATGTCAAAAATAAGGAATCACATGGTAAACATTTTGGAAACAGAAGTCAGTTTGAAGCCCAATACTATATGGCCTTGAGCAAGTCATTTAACATCTGTGACCTTGTGTTCCCTTATCCACAGGCTGGGGGTAATAATGCCTCATATGCAAGGCAGGTAAGCTGAACAATTGGTCCGGCAAGTAGTGGTTCTTCCATCTTCCTGGCTCCACCACTGTGAGGAGTGCATGCAGTGCCAAGTGTGTGGCCAGGAGAGGGGCTGGTGCAGAAGCCTGACACTTCCTTGCTATATGATGCTCCTTTCTGCTCCAGACCAGCAAGGCACTAAGCCTATGGTCATAACCACTTCCATCATTCCCTTGCCATGTTCTGGGGTTAAATTCCAAGCTTCTGGGATCATCATTCCTATGAAAACTTAATGGGTGTAATATAGGCCACAAGTCACGGGCAGCAATGGAAAGCTCTTGTTCTTCCAGAATGAGAGTACAAAGCCAAACAAAACAAAACAGGGCCTTTCTTTGGGGGTAAGGGAAAAGCAAGAAGCTTGAAATCCAACATCACGAAGTTCAAGTTTCCAAAGCACGAACACTCTCATTGCATGTTTCTCCTTTAATTTCAGAATCTTAAACAAAAATAACCAAACAAAAAATCACTTAATGACCTCTTGAAAAGGTAAAGAACTATTTCTTTTAAGAAAAAATGACTGCTAATAACTACAGTGGGAGTGATTCAGGCATGAAGAAGGAGAAGGAGAAGAAGAGAGAATAATCATAGTTTCAGCTTCATATTCCAATAAACAAGCCTTCCCTAGGGCAAGACATCTCTGAGGCACTGCTTTCCCTTACAGTCCCCAAATCATATTTCTGGTTCAATTATGTTCATCTTGCCCACGACTTAGAATTATGCTTGTTTTATTCACTAACAACCTTTTTTTTTTTTTTTTTTTTTTTTTGCTATTGAAGTCTAGCTGGTAGAAGGGCAGCCTACCAAGGCCTTCCCTGCACTTTTGGCATTTGGCTCTGAAAAATTCAAATATAGTTCTAGAGAAAATGCTAAATAGCTAAAATCATACCTTATAAAAAAAATTCTTGGATCAGTTGCTTCTGTACACTTTTGTTTTAAATTGAGGTACAAGTGACCTATAATATCACATTAATTTCCAGCGTACAACTTAATATTTACATGGAGTTTTGCAAAATAATCAGCACAATTAATCTAGTTAACATGTATCACCATATATAGCCACCAAAAAAAGTTTTTTTTTCTTGTGATGAGAACTTTTAAGATCTACCCTCCTGGCAACTTTCAAATATGCAATATGGTATTGTTAACTACAGTCAATACAGTATGCTTTTGTATTTTGATTTAAACTTCACCACGTGCATTTTGGTTACCTGTAGTCCATGCAGTCACCATATACAAAATGAGGTAAATGGGTGCCTGGGTGGCTCAGTGGTTGAGCGTCTGCCTTTGGCTCAGGTCGTGATCCCGGGGTCCTGGGATCGAGTCCCACATCAGGCTTCCTATAGGGAGCCTGCTTCTCCTTCTGCCTATGTCTCTGCCTCTCTCTGTGTCACTCATGAAGAAATAAATAAAATCTTTTTAAAAATGAGGAAAACAAAGTCTTTTCAAGCCTCTGTTTTGACAAGGTATTTCTCCTGCCTGAGGAGAGAAGCTTGGAAGTTCTAGAATGTTAGTGCTATGAAGATGGAGAAACTGAGGCCTGAGGAAATGAAAGTCTTGCCCACAGCCACATGGCCTCTTAGCAGTTCTTGCCAGAGGGTATCTGTCAGTTTGTTTTGGATTCTGTATGTAAAGCATTCAGCTTCCCTGGGTTAATGGATTATTGATTAATGTTCAGAAGAATATACAAAGAAGTTTTTATGTTCCCACTATGAGAACTTCTTTTGTTCCTTCTCAGTGGGAATGCTAAGAGCTTTGGGGCAGGACAATTCTTTGTTGTGTGTGGAGGTTCCAAGAGTTTCAGGATGTTGGCTTCTCCAGTCCAACAGTTGCAGCCAGGGTGAAGCTGGAGGCAACTAGGCCAATGTTTTCACAACTCCTCATGGCACTCTCATAGCTATGAGTGACTCGCTGTTGTACACTCAAGAACCTGTTCAACACTTTCCCTACCTTTCCAATCATCTTCTCTCCAGTGGGATTGCTGGCAGAGGCAGTTCACATGTCCAGGATCCCTAGATCTCATCCAGCCCAAGCACGTCCTTTGAAAACCAGAGCCTCAATATCAGGAACTATATGCAAGGTCATACAGCTCATCCCAGAACCAGATCTTGGCTCCTTGTCTACCATGTCCCAGAGATGAACTTCCCATATGCCACAGTTTTTCCAAGGATCAGCCCTGGTTACATGGCCAGGCCAGCACCAGGGCCCAATACCCATCACTCACAGGGGTTCTGCACCCCATAGTCTCCAACTGCTTATTGTGTGAGTAAGGTGAGGTATCCTTTGTTCCGGGAAACCACCCAGAAGCAAGGAGACAGTGCTGTGGAGTGATAAAGAGAGTGAAACATCTCTGGTTTTGTTGTTGTTGTTGTTTTAAGATTTTATTTATTTGACAGAAAGAGAGAGCACAAGCAGGGGGAGCAGCAGGCAGAGGGAGAGGGAGAAGCAGGCTCTCGGCTGAGCAGGGAGCCCGATGCGATGCGGGGCTCAATCCCAATCCCAGGACCTTGGGATCATGACCTGAGCTGAAGGCAGATACTTAACCGACTGAGCCACCCAGGTGCCCTGACACGTCTCCGTTTTTAAGCCAGATGGACCTTATCTTGGGCAAGCTGACTCTTTTCTGCCCTTCAGTTTCCTCATTTTTGAATCGGGAGTCAATAGTAGCCAAACGATGTTTGTTACAATTAAGTGAGGTAGCAGCTCCAAAGCACCTACACCGCTGCCTGCCAGGCTATAAGCACATGCTAAGTGTTATTTGTCAGCAGCAACACCACTGTCCTCTTCTTTCTTCATCATCAATTACATCAATTGCCTCCCCTGAAAACTTCACAGAGGAAAGAAGGCAGGGCCAGTTTAATTTCTCTCTGCAGCATGAACCAGAGGTCCTCATTCTTTGAGGCTGCAAGTAATGGTCCCCAGTCCATGCCAAATTCAGTTGCTACTCAATAATGAAGACAGCTATGAATAATATAAATTCAGCATACTAAACTGTAGCAATAAAAATTAAACAAAGTTTATTTTTTAAGAGCAAAAGAAAATACCAGCCCATACATCTAAACTATATTTTCTCCTTTATAATGCCATTTTAGTTCTTTCACCTAGGTAATGATCATTCAGTCAAGGGAATAGAAAGATACATAAATTGAAGATCCTGTCTTCAAGGAGGCTTTTTACTTTTTTTTATTTATTTTTTTAAAAAAGATTTTTATTTATTTATTCATAGAGACACAGAGAGAGAATGAGAGGCAGAGACACAGGCAGGGGGAGAAGCAGGCTCCATGCAGGGAGCCTGATGTGGGACTCGATCCAGGGTCTCCAGGATCATGCCCCGGGCTCCAGGCGGCACTAAACTGCTGCACCACCAGGGCTGCCCTCAAGGAGGCTTTTTAAAACAGTACAACTGGAGCACCTGGGTGGCTCAGTGGTTGAGTATCTGCCTTTGGCTCAGGTCATGACCCCCAGGTCCTGGAATCAGGTCCTGCATCAGGCTCCCCAAAGGAGAGCCTTCTTGTTCTCCCTCTGCCTGTCTCTGCCTCTCTCTGTGTGTGTCTCATGAATAAATAAATAAAATCTTTAAAAAAAATAATAAATACATAAAAAATAAAATAAAAAATAAATAAAGCAGTAGAAGTTGCTGCCTTTTATCCCATCCACCCAGGCTTCACTCTGTGATGGGCTTGGAATCTCCATAAACCAAAGAGCACCAAAGCTAAAATCCTACTGGACTCACTGACCCTCCCATTCCCTTCCTTGCAGACCACCACTTCTAATGGGGTGGTTCCCCAGGCTTCCACACTGTTCTTAGTTCTCCTAGAGCCCTGTCAGTTGCTTCCTATTGAGGAGTGGTTGGAAGTGTGTATTAAACATGTCTTTTTATTTTCTATATTCTGATGGTTTGACATTCAAGGTCTTCCTGACCTTAGAGGGACCACCTCTGCCAGAGTTAACCAATTCCTAGAGTTTGTAAATGACTCATCTGTGAGAATATCTTTCACATGCAAACCCACCAATACAGAGGCCAGCTCCCCAACCATCTCCTCTACTGGGCTCTCCTACTCTGAGCCTCTTCCACCTGCCCTAATAATCCCAGAAGCAGCTATCAGACAATTAGGGACAGCTCCTCTATCCCAAAGCCCACTGCATATTCAAACTAGAACAATAAAGGCTCTTGTCTACATTTTCCCTTCACACTTTATGCCTCCTGACTGTCCCATGTGCTTCCTCATGTGCTTCCCTGCGTGGCATGCCTCCTGTTTTACACTCCTGGGGAGAGTACAGCAACTTCTTCCTTCATGACAGTAACTTCCATGTCTGCTGGTCTTACCATACCCAATTAAAACAAATCTTGGCTACCTTTACAATAAAGGGAAATAAAAAGGGGGAAAAATCAGAGATAAAAGCCAGCTGGGGAGGGGTGCTTGGGTGACTCACCCGGTTAAGCGGCTGCCTTTGGCTCAGGTCACAATCCCAGGGTCCTGAGTTGGAGGCCCGCACTCAGTAGGGAGTCTGCTTCTCTGTCTCCCTCCCCCAGGTTGTGCTCTCTCTGTCTCTCTCTCAAGTAGATAAATAAATAAAATCTTTTTTTTTTTTTTCAAAAAAAAACTAGTCGGGGAGGAAGGGTAGAATTCAATTTAGTAAACATCATTAAAACAGCATAATAACTCCTTGTACTTGTAAAAGATTAGAGTTGATAAAATAAGTTCATAGACACGATTTCATACAGCCCTTGACAAAAGCCTGTGAGGTCAACACTGATCTCATTTCACACAAAGATATGGAGATAGAGAGAGGCCAAGTGATTTAACCATGATCCCACAGCCCGTAGGTAGCAATGTCAGAATTTGAACTTGGCTCTGTCAATTTCTTTTTTTGGGGGGAGGGGGGCACCGTTCACACAATTTTATTTACTCTAAAGTCAGCGACATTATCCTGATATTCTTTTTTTTTTTACATTTTTTAAAATTTAAATTCAATTTGAGATCTGTCAGTTTCTACAATTCTCCTGCTGTCTCTCAAAGAAGCAGAGAGAAAATTAAGAATGGAAAGTGAGCTGCCTACCTTCTTATAATCTGGGTATTCTTTCTGTTTGCTGAAGACAGAGCCTTGTGTGTCCTTGCATTCCCCCAAAGCCTTGTGCATAACAGAGTATTCAGAAGTACACACTGAACCAATAAATGAAGAGCAATCCAACGGGGTGGTTTACAGTTCCAAGCACCTTAGGAACCCATGGACCCTCCCTCTCTTGTCCATGGTTCTGACACAACTATGTCGCATTGGTGCATCAAATAGATTGAAGGAGATTTTAAGATATTTCCTACACAAGACACTGGAGCTTCTGTCAGAAAAATTTTAAAAGAAGTAGAAAAGAAAGAAAGAAAGAAAGAAAGAAAGAAAGAAAGAAAGAAAGAAAGAACGAAAGAGAGAGAGAGAGAGAGAAAGAAAGAAAGAAAGAAAGAAAGAAAGAAAGAAAGAAAGAAAGAAAGAAAGAAAGAAAGAAAACCCTACACGTTTTTTCGTATAGTTTTGAACAGATAGAGGCCAAAGAAGCTGTTCTGGTGTGGCTTGCATCCGGCTGTGTTTTTTCTTAAGCAACCGATTGCTCAGGAAACTCACTTCTGGGACTGAGAAGTTTGGTTTAGGTTTCTCAGAATGCCTAAATGTCTGACCACTTTTCATCACAGAAGGCTGGACCTATGATTAACTACTGGTTTCCTTTGTTTTACCAAATAGATGTAACCTATCAACTTCAGCTGTAACATAAGATCTATTTTTCCATGGACGTCTATCCTGAAATGGGAGATACGTTCACGCGTGAACATGGTGTGTTTTATTTACCACCAAAGGCAGATGGTAATCTTCTTTGTTATCATGATTTAAGACTGAGCTACCCACAGGGTCACTATTCAGTTTTCCGGGATAGTTTGGTCCTACTGTGTGCTTAAAACCTTGAATTTTAGAATTAGAAAAATATGATTTGAGTTCCAATTAATAATAGCTCCATGACTTTGGGCAAATGATTTAACCCATTTGACCTTATATTTCTATGAGATGGGGTAATAATAGTACTTATGCAAACCTTTGAGAAGAATTAATATCTAATTCAGATATATATAATACAATTATATAGAACACTGTATGAGTTATGTGTATGTTATACATTTAAAATATGTAATATTTGTTGTTGAGAATTAATATTAGTAAAATGTTTTATCCATATACCTGGCATATAATCAGCAGTCAGTGTGTGGCAGCAAGAGTTAGTACCTTTGATTCTTCTGCTCTTAGCTAGGCACTTGGGCCTTTGCTGTCTGGGCTGTGGGTACAGAATTAATGGCTTCCGGTCAAAGCTCCCTCCTTAGCCATCCTGGCTAGTATGTTCCTGCTTTCTATCTAACTTCTGTTTTTCCTCCTTTGACAAAGGAGAGAGGTTGGGTCTAGCTCCATGTCCATTAATTCGACAGGTATTTATTGAGCATTATTTCATTTTTCCTGTAGCTGCATTAACAAACTACCCAAAACTTACTGGCTTAAAATCATTTTATTTGCTCACAGCTCATAGATCTGGTCTGGGCTCAGCTGGGAGTCCCTTTTTTTGGTTTTGCCAGTGGTCACTCTCATGGCTGCATTCATCTGATAGACCCAGCTGGAAGCTGAACTCAGCCTGGGTTCCGGGGTGGCTGGGTCTCTTTCTCTACAGAAACTCAGGATTTTTAACTCTATGTGGCCTCTTCACAAGGAGCCTGACTACTTAAATGACACCTCAGGGCTCCTAAAAGGATAAAAGCAGAAGCTACCAGTTCTTAAATATTCTGATCAGGAAACTGGCACCATATCACTTCTGCATGTTTTGTTGCCAGTCTAGCTCCCAGGGGAGAGGGCACAAGGGCATGAATACTGGCAGGCCTGGGTCATTGAGGACCATTAATGTAACAGACCATGGAAAGCATATTCTCTGTTCCTAACACTTTGCTAGGTGAAAACATCAAATCAAGTTTCTATCTCCGTAGAGCCTACATCTCAGGGCAGTGATTATGGTTACCAAAACTTGACAGTGCATTGGAATCACTTGGAAGCTTTGTGAAAACACAAATTTCTGGACCCTCACCCACAGTTTCTGTTCCCATTTGTTGGAGGTGGGTCCCAAGAATCTATATCTCTAGCAAGTTGCCATGTGATAGCCATGCTGCCAGTCTGGGAACACTTTGAGGACCACTATTCTGGGGTTCAGTTCTTTCACCAGAATACATCCCCAGAGATGTTACTTCCATTGGTCTGGGGTAAGGTAATTTTTAAAAACATTTCCTAGGTGATCCTAATGTGCCCGGATTGAAAAACACTGCTTGTGAGTCTATTCTGTCTGTCTCTCTCTTTTTTCTTACAAGTTTCCTTGAGCTAGTCACAATTTGTTTTATCTTTATGACCCCACCTAAATACTTCTCTTCTTCAAAGCAAGAGTTCTCAGATTTTGCTGCACTTTAGAATTTCATGCAACCTTTAACAGTCTTAATGTCCAGGTCATACTCCAGACCAATTAAATCAGGACCTCTAGGGATGTGACCCCAGCATTAAATATTTTTAGAAACTCTCTAAGTGATTGCGAAGTGCAACAAAGTTTGAGAATAGGTGCTTTAACATGGCCTTGGTGTTATTATCATGGTACACATTTCTCAGTTAAAAAACGATCTTTCCCACACTGATTTTCAGTACCTTCCTCTGAACACTAAAAAAATGCAGAGTATTTTAAACCAGAATTTAACCTTCTCCTCTATATACTCCCACTTACATCTGCATTCATGCCTCAGTTGCATAATTATCCCTTAGGGAGACCAGATTTTGCCACATTTGCCCTTAAAATTTTTTTTTACCAAGACCGTGAAGAACTTTTGGTGAGGAAGGGGTTAAGATGGTAGCCCAGTTGCATGCTGGGAATTGTAGTACAAGAGCAGCGCCTCGCCAATGAGGCACTATGGGCCTGGAAAGCAGCACCCGGGACTCCTTCTCCCCCTGACCCTTTGGGGAGGCAGCTCCCAGGAGTGGCTAACACCGTGGGCATCAGACTGAGAGATGCCTGGGTTGGATCCCAGTGCCGCTCCTTACCAGCTACAGGACCCTGGCAAGCTACGTCACCTCCTGGCCCTAAGTTTTCTTTTCTGTAAGTGGAGAGGAAATAGCAACAGCAACAACAATAATAATAAGTATTTAGCCCATTGGATTGTTATGAGGATTAAATGAATTAATTACAGTAGGGGCTTAAAACAGCAAATGGCACAAAATATGCATTCGTAAATGTCTGCTTTTGTTAGTACGGTCTTCTAATTCCTCTCCTGGCCAAAGTTGGACCAGGAGAGTCAAAAATGCCCCAATCCCACAGTCAGGACACAAGGGTTTAGCTGTCTTTTCAGAAGTTATCCATGTCTGTTAGTCTAAATTGTACCCTGGTCATTCTCTTAAAAATCATGAGGTTGGTTGGTTGGGATGATAGGCTGGGGCCACGGGATATGATATTAGCTAACACATGCTGGTATACATGCCATCTCGTAGTGAATGTCCCTTGGTTTTGCCTGCCCGGCCATCCTCTCTACTCCTGGTAATAATTCCAAAGTTTCTATTGGGGCACAATGTCCCCTCCACTGCATCCACCCTTGATGGGATTGCTGCCAAGGTGTCCTGCTTTCCTGTGGCAAATGGGTGGGCACCTGACCCCAGCTCAGCCCACTGGGCTCTCTCCTCTAGGGAGGAATATGGAGACAAGAGCTGCTTGAAATGGATTTACCTGAGGACGTTGTCCCTTACCTCCTGTCGCTTACATCCCCAAACTCTCACAAGTTTCTCCTTTCTGAAACCTATTTGGACAGCCCTTCCTTGGATTCCACGAGTCACTTTATCACCATGGCAATAAGGGCCTTTTTTGCTAAGACTGGCAGAATCAATGTCTGGCACTTTCTACCAAAGAGTCCTAAGTGACACACTCCTTCTAAGTAATCTTTAAAATCTGGTCCTTGGGACGCCCGGGGGGCTCAGCGGTTGGGCTTTTGCCTTTGGCCCAGGGCGTGATCCCGGAGTCCCGGGATCGAGTCCCACGTCGGGCTCCCTGCATGGAGCCTGCTTCTCCCTCTGCCTGTGTCTCTGCCTCTCTCTCTGTGTCTTTCATGGATAAAAAAATAAAATCTTTTAAAAATAAAAATAAAATAAAATAAAATAAAATAAAATAATAAAATAAAATAAAATAAAATAAAATAAAATAAAATAAAATAAAATAAAATAAAATAAAATCTGGTCCTCTGCTCTATGCCCTTGCCCTCTTCCCATCTAATTTCTGGCAGAATTATCAGTAGCTGAATGCCTTCTTTGTGACATGTCTTCCACATGTATTATCACTAATCTTAATATCAACAATGCAAAGATGGTATTACTGCTACTTTAGCAATGTAGAAAATGAGGCACAGAGAAGCTAAGCAGCTTGCCCAAGGTCACACAGCTAGTTAATAACAGAAATGATATTCCAACCAATCTACCCAGGCCCCTCAATCAGTGAGTGAAATTTTTTGGAATTGTGTTCAACATTTCTCTGCCATTTCACAGACTCCTGGGGTGGGTGAAGATCTTTTGCATTCTCTAATGAAGTATTTTCTTTTACTTTCTTTCTTTCTTTTTTTTTTTTTTCTTTTTTTCAGTCATATACTGATAGTAAGAAACATTTTACATCAAAGCTCTCCCCCCACGGGCACATGCAAAGAAGAGCTGATACCCGTTTGCATGTGTGAGTGTTTGTAAAAGGAGGCAGGGCCAAGCTAGAGCTTTTAAGGCTCGTAATAATGATTTGTTTACTTGCATAATGCGTGTTTCCTAGGCCACGCCAGCTTGAGGGGAGAGCTGGGATCAGAACCAGCACAGGCTGTTCCTCTCTCGCTTTGCTTTCATCAGCTCCCCCAGAATCTCCAGCTCCTCCACGAAGCCCCAGTCCAGTTTCTGAGGATGCCCAGAGAACATCACACACGTGTACCCAAACACAGGCCAGGTCCTCGTGTCCCTCCTCTCATGCTCTGGCTCCCTGCTGGCATCATTTGCCAACTCTTCGATGTGGCTGTCACTGCTGCTGGGCCACTAATGTTGAGCTGCTCCTGGTGGAAAACCCAGTGACTTTGGTGATGTGTGAGTGAGTCATGGGCTTGGACGGGGATGCTGTTGTATCTCCACAGCAGCTCCAGTGCCACAAGGCTGTGTGCAGTTCCTCCTAGCACCCACGTGCAATGCCCTGATATCCACTAAACTAGAAAAAAATCCCTTTTGTCACAGGGATCCCAAAGTAGATTCTTTTCACCCCTTCTAACATGTTCAAGGCATGTTCAAGGGCAACAGGCTGACAACAATCTCCATCCTGTGTCCATACCCACCTTCTTTTTCTCCAGCTCTGGATCTTGTCCTTGGACTGAGCTTGGGTGTTCTCACTCTCACCCAGACTGGTGAGTTCTTTCTTTCTCAGGAGGATCCTTGGTTGCTTTATGCAAATAGACTCTTGGCAAGGCCACAGACTGTCATCTTGCCCAGAAGTGCCTGCTCCCTAGAGTGAATACAGACTTAAGAGAAACCCATTTTTATTTGAGAGCTTTGCTTCCCAGGTATCAAGAGTCACATGTTCGGAGTTCAAGTCTTGTTGCAGTGATGATGATGATGATTAACAAATCTTCCCCAGTATCAGATCCCAGGTTAACACTTTAGATACATTTAATTCTGTCAACAATTCTATGTGACATGTATTACTATTATACTCATGATACAGAGGAGAAAACCAAGGCTTAGAAAGGTTACATTGTAGACTGCGGTCACATGGCTGGCAAAGCACAGAGCCAGCCCTGGACCCACTCGGCTACTCCTCTACAGCTGGGCCTGTGCATCCACCCTTCTGCAGCCAAGCCTCACAGCCTCCCTGGGCCTCCTTCCAGCTCTCTTTGGTCCTTTCTAGGCCACTCTCTCAAGGGCCCCCACTGTGATCCACAGGTTGTCAAACCTTATCTAAAGGTTTCCAGTTTGGTGGAAGCCCCTAAGCTTCCACCCTCCCAACTCCCACGTCCTCTCTGTGCCCTCCCAGGGCTTCCTGGAGGAGGAGGAGTTGTGGGGAAGGGAAGTCTCATCAGCACTAAGAGTCCCCTCTCCAGGTCCCTCAAGACTTCAATATGGCAAACTGCTCTTCCCAGGCCCCTCCTCAGATCCAATTCTGGAGCCTGGCAGTTTCTCCTCCCTGAAAAAGCCATCAGCATTCCACATTACACGGTTAAAATTTTGCCTGATCTTCGTGGGTTAGTGGGTGTTTTAATTCAATAGGGAATTCAAGTCTGGGTTTTAAATGCCATAGAAAAAGAAAAAGTTACTGTCTTTTCAGAATGCCCATTGTAATTTGTCCTTAGAGTCCCCCACTCCCCTCCCCATGGTCCTTTTTCCACTTGAACGGACAAACTGAGCCACCAGATAAATACAGCTGCAAAGTGAAGTTATGGATATGATTTCTTTCCCTCATTCATTTGCCCTTCTGGCTTAGTCAAGTCATAGATGAAAGACTGCTCACATTTTCTTTGACCAGTCTACGGAGTGCAAAGCCAAGGGCTGATCAAGCAATCTTGATAATTTGATACATTTGAAAGTGAAACATAGGGAGTGAATTATCTGTTTAACCAAGTATCTGTGAGAATGTCACCCCATACACAGTGGCAGCTCTGCTCCCGATCATCTGTATGACCTCTCAGGAATTCACTTTCCCCATCTGTAACATTTTGGGGATTGGATCTGAGAATTCTGAGGTCCCCGAAAGTTCTTGGGATCTTTATTTTATACGTACAAAATGCATCATTTAAAAGTCAGGTAAGTTAGGGAATGGATGGTTAGAATAAAAACAATCCTCTATAAAATTTTTACCACGTAATTATTTTATGGAGCAAGTTTCCACTGTGCACTTGAAACGGGATTCAATTTACAGAAATCTGGCTTGCAGCCCACTTTTAAGTGACACTTTTACCATTTCAAGTGGGGCTTGCCTGTGGGTCACGGTTTCTAAAAACACTATCAGGAGATCCCTGGGTGGCGCAGCGGTTGGGCGCCTGCCTTTGGCCCAGGGCCCGATCCTGGAGACCCGGGATCGAATCCCACATCGGGCTCCCGGTGCATGGAGCCTGCTTCTCCCTCTGCCTGTGTCTCTACCCCTCCCTCTCTCTCTGACTATCATAAATAAATAAAAATTTAAATAAAAATAAAAACACTATCAATCCTCTCTCCACAAAGACTCTGGCAGTGAAACATTAGTAGAACTTATTCTAAAATCATTACTTCTCTTAGATTGAGGTTTTTTTCCTTTTTTGTCAAAATACAACAGATTATATCACTCATTGCCTAAAACACTGTCCTCAGGGTTGAGGCCAGGCCCTTGTGTGTCTATTTGCCCCACCTGGAAGGTTCCTGCTCTCTCTTTCATTTCCCTTTATCTGAGAACTCAGCTCAATCATCACTTCAGAGAACTGTCCTCTGACCCCCTTGATGAAATCAAAGTCCTGTATTCTAACTGGGAGATGTGATGTGAAGTTTCTTTGGATGAGCAAGTTCTGGTCACGAATAGCCTACAGGCTCCATTGTTGCTCTACAAGGCACACTGTTTGCCCACTGTGTGCACCACGCCATCCAGGCACTGGATTCACTTCAGGGTCTCTATCCTCCAGAAGCTTACAGCCTGCTGGGTCAACAGACAGTAATCAGATACAAGAATGAACATGCCTGCCACCGCCCCCCTCCCTCCATCTCCAGAGCTTATTGAGATGAAACAAGGGATTGCAGGGAGCGTGGGGTGTGTGTTGGGAGGGCAGGGGTGGACTGCCAATGCATCAAGCTCCTGTGGAGGAGGAGTTTAGGTCATAATCACACATATGCTGGAACAGTCCTTTACTGCTTTCAGTCTAAGAAGCCGAACGAGAGAAAGGACTGACATCCCCTAGCCGGCTGTGCCAGCTTGAGAGATGGTAAGAGGACCAAGGGTCTATTCTCCTCCTTGTCCTCCGAGCTACAGGTCTTCCCACCCTCTTGGACTCTACCACTGTGCCCCAGTGTCAAGGTCTGTTTTATTCTTCTTTGAATACGTTTCTATCCCAAAGGTACATTCTGTTTCCCATCAAATATGGCAGTGACATAGCCTACCATTTTGATGTAATATTCATAATATTATGGGACATCTATGCTACCATTCCCATTTCACAGACAGGGTAACAGATGCAAGGATAACAGTGGCTGGTTTGTGGCAGAACTGGGACCTCAAAGCCAGGGCCCCGACTCTTTAGTCCAGGGCTTTCCCCACCCTGTCTGAGCCTCCAGGGCTAAACCAGGCCCTGTACAGGGCCCCAAAGAGCCAAAGTTGGCTGCCTCCTGCTGGCAGGGAGCTCCTTCAGGCTTCTGGTCCTACGCTAGGGAAGGGAGTGTGAGAAATGAAGAGGGTGGATTATGCACAGAGGCAGTCTACATTCCCATTTCCTCCCTCATCACGGAAGGAGGAGATGGCTTACCCATGGGGGGAGGGGGATGAAAAGCAATAATTCGTAAGAGTTGGTAAGTGTCAGCAAAGTATTTACTCACATTCATTCCCTGCAAGTCCCCTTCTCCATGTGCTCCTATTTGTCTTTCAACGATGGCACCGATCAGGTGGATTCAGCACGAAATACCAAGGTTTTAGCCAAATGCTGCAGAGGGAGAGTTTCATTTAACTTCATTTTTCCAGCCGGGGCTGGCTCAGAAGCGAGTTTTTCTGACTCGGTCCTTTGCTACATGCACAGCAAATTCCCAGGGGTTTCTGAGACTGCCCAGACCTGACACACGATGACTGCTCCCCCCCGCCCGCCCACCCACTCACTAATAGGACATAAAGCGCTCCTATTTTTGGTAACAATTAAAGGGCCTCCCGGTGCAAGGCAAAGGGCTGTTTATTTTCTGTTACATCACTTCACTTTGCCTTCGAAGGCTGGTCTGCGCGCCGCGTTCTCGTGGTGATGCAAGTCGGCTCTCTCCTCCAGCACTTGGGTCCCTCCCATCGCCAGCACCTCACAGGTCTCTTCCCGAGCAGTGCGTTGCTGGAGCCAAGAGCAGCTCACGAATCAGCTGCAGGTCCCCGTTTTGAAAAGCAGAGATACAGAGGCAGAGGAAAAGGGTGGACTCCTGTGTGACCTGGTCTCAGAGCAAGACAATCACCAGCTGAATTCCAGAAGCCCTGTTCATGTTCGGGGATATTTTTTCGACTGCATGGAATCAGAGAGAAGCCAAAGGATGGGAAATGCCTGCATCCCCCTGAAAAGAATTGCTTATTTCCTATGTCTCTTATCTGCGCTTTTGCTGACTGAGGGGAAGAAACCAGCGAAGCCAAAATGCCCTGCCGTGTGTACTTGTACCAAAGATAATGCTTTATGTGAGAATGCCAGATCCATTCCACGCACCGTTCCTCCTGATGTTATCTCATTGTAAGGCCCGTAAGCATTTTGATATCTAATTTACGATTTAAAAATTCCAGCTGATGTATTTGGGGCTTTGTATGTATCAGTAGGAGGGCATGGAGAGAGAGATTCCTCTTGCGTGCTTGGCCATTTGACAGTGCTAACATTTTGCTGCATTTGGAAATTTGGATTTTGATTAGCTGCTATGGAACATGCTTAGATGCCCCCCACCCCTGACCATTATTATGAGAAACCTGTAGCAGATTCATCTCTCCTACTTCATCTGGGAAGGAACAGTATCGTACTTCATAAAATAGTGTCGAAATAGTGACTGTTTTGCTAAACCAGATTAACATAAGGTTTGTTCTGTGTGTGTGTCTCTTTGTGTACGTCTGTTTGTTTTTTGTTTGTTTTCTTTCAGATCCTTTGTGAGATCTGGTTTTACTGAAATCTCAGAAGGGAGTTTTTTATTCACACCATCGCTGCAGCTCTTGTGAGAAATATTTATATCATGACTATTTTTAATATAGCATATATTTGGATAAGCCCTCTAGTAAAACGATCTCAATATTAATTTTGTCAAATGTGATTGTATTTCTGGAAAGAAAAAGATGATTAGTAAAGTCAGAGGTAGCTGGGTTTGTTTGCGACTTGACACGGACAGTGCAGGTTGATTCTTGCAATGGTAAATTTGCTAACCTGTAATGCTGTCTACTTTAATGGCTATTTATGAAGTTGTTGGAATGTTTGCAACAATGATCCCCATTCCATGCCACTATTTTACTTTCATTTTTGACTTGGGAACTTTGCTTATTTTGCCCTGGAGTTTTTGAATTAGTCGATACAGAACCCTGCATAACATATGCGCTCAAGATGTTGTCTCCCGGGGATCTGGGGCAGGCTGCTACTCTGTATGATTTACCATGTGGGGAAAAACAAATCCGGGTTCTTTCTAGGTAACTCCTTAATATATTAACTCTCGTGAGGCTGTTTTCTGATCTCCCATAATTTATAACTGGTCCCCTTACAAGGAGGGAAAGAAAATATTAATATAGGATAGTGCAAAGGATTAGTCTTTGCTGTGTGTTTTGAGTTAGCCACGAGGGAACCACATATTCCAGCTATGTCTCAAAATAGTCAAAAAACAATATTTAACTAAGAAATCGGATTTCTCCACAGGCACAATATCACATGTATAATTTGTTCTGATGTGTAATGTTTGGCCATTGGAGTGCTAGTTCTTAGAGCTGGACCACGTGAGGGTCAAGAAGTTCCCCCCTCCAGGACTCAGGTGTCAGGCGACAGATTAGAGTTGTAGTGACATGGTTCCAGGAGGAAATTAGCCAATTGTTGATCAACTGAGCTTTCATTATCTGAACTGCATGATTCAGGACCCAAGTTTCTTACTTGCTTATTTTTTGTTTGGGGTTTTTTGGTTGGTTGTAGTTTGTTTTGTTTTTGTTTTTGTTTTTTTGCCCTAATTGGCCATTTTGGCTGTTCGAGGTTATATATACAGAGACATACAGCATGGTTTGAAATTGGAGAGACCTGTGTAAATCTATCCTCACCACTCACTAGAAACTAGACATAAAAACTTGTGCAAATGACTAAGTCCCTCTGAGCCTCAGTCTCCTCATCTGTAAAATGGAGGTGATAGTACATTGAAGGGTTGTTTTCAGAGATAAATAAGATTTAAGTAGATAAAATGCTTGGTGTCAGGTATGACAAATGGTTACACATTTTATGAAAGATAGGTTTTTAATTTGTACGTAAAGTTGAAAAGCTAAAAACAAATTCTATTGAGTCCATTAATCTGTTGTTTTATCTGTATGAAATTCCAAAACTGGCCTATTTCATTGAAATCATAAACCTGACCAGGTGTCCAGACATTATGTAACAATGTTGGCTAATGTCTTTCTACTAGCTAATGTCTGGGGGTGATATACAGTTGAGTAGAATATTCTTAAGGGATTGATCTTATTGAGGTCTAGTGGTATGATTAGGGGAATTGTTAGCACATCAAACAAATCCAAAAAAAGAGTCTTTAGCACATAAAGAGGCAAAGTCTCCAATGCTGGGATCCTTCCGCAGCATAAAAATTGGTTGTATCTGGAAAAGTGATAACTGTGCTTATGTTGTCCACTTATTAAATAAACAAATGGCTCGTTTAAAAGGCATCCTTTTCAGGAGCTAAGGCACTTCTTTCTCCCCAGGATAGTTAAATAGATGAGTCCTTAAAATTCAAGAAGAGGCATCAGTCAATACATACTAATATTCCAACAGTAAGTAGATGTTAGCTGTGACAGAAAACCTGGCTTGAGCAACACCCAATCAGTTAGAACACGTCTACTTGGTTTGTTTGTTTTTTTTTTTTTTTTTTTTTTTTACAGTGATGGACCAGTCTCACAAGCGCAGATGCTGGACAGTGGTATAGGAATAGTTACCGGCTGCTGCGGGGTAATGTGATTACACGTATTTAGAATCACAGAGGGAAGCCAAGGAACTGGTTTTAAATAGCCCACACGGAGTGTGTGCCATGCCCCTGTGTCCCATGCTCTGAGTTCCTATGGAACATTCCAGCCTTTATTTCTAAAAGCAGTTCAGGTTTCAGAAATAACAAAAGGGCGAGTAATTCTTGCCCTGTTTGTCCTTGCTTAACTCACATTGGCTAACCTCAACATGCAGATTTGTGCCGGGGCAGATCTTATGCAAAAGTGTCAGGTGTCAAAGTTTGTCTCCGATCTCAGCACCTTGTTTCCTAATGATTTTGTTTCCCATTCTTCCTGCCCAATGGTCTTTGCTTCCTCCTTCTCCTGAGGAGAGGGTCTAATAAGCTCATTTTCACTGAGAAGGAAATAAATCATAAGACTCCAAACATGAATTGTGCCATAATCATAACATTGATGGGAATAGATGGTTCACAGACGAGAAGAGTTCTTCTGTGGGGCAGGGCCATCCAATGCCCTGAAAACCCCACATGGGTTGCCAACCCCCACCCCCTGGCACATGAAGACGAAGGGGTCTGAATTTGCCTTTGCCTGACTTTTGCCGTGAGATGAGGCCTGGATCACACCAGCCATTTCTTGTGGTTTGCAATGAATTCTAATAGCATTTATGACCATGGATTACCAAACTGACCTGTCAAATCCTGTGAAGAGATGAACTTCAGACTTGATTCTGCTTGTTTGATGTGCAAAGGCAGTTGGTTTCTTGCTCTGTTGTTGGAAAGGGAAAAGAAATGACCCATTCCCACCATCCATGCTGACAATCTGATGATTTTGTTAAGGCCCCAAATGCTTTTTCAGACCTTCTGCAGAAGCATGATGAGAAGTACTTTTTGAAATGTCAGCCTGGGGTACTGAGGAAAACAGGCGCAGTGCCTCCTTAAGTTACATTCAGTGTTTTGGGAGAAAAGATCCTGGTAGGCCGTGGCTGACGTGTGTCAGAGAGCAAAAAGAACAAAAGCCCACACTCTGTAGAGAGGAGAGGAAGAAAAAGAATTATCTAGTAAAAATTCATCAAATTAGTTGTACAAAAAACTTTTTTAAAGATTTTATTTATTTATTCATGAGAGACACACAGAGAGAAGGCAGAGACACAGGCAGAGGGAGGAGTAGGCTCCCTGCAGGGAGCCCGATGTGGGACTTGATCTTGGAACTCCGGGATCCTACCCTGAGCTGAAGGCAGACGCTCAACCGCTGAGCCACCCAGGTGTCCCTAGCTGTACAAAATGTTTTAAAAATATCTTATTTCTTGTTTTAAGCAGCCACAATAACAAAACTTTGCCCGAGCAAATGCAATTTCATTCATGGTTTCCATAGAGCCAGGTGTGAAACATAACCAATGAGAATGATTATTCATTTGGGTTTGCTTTTAGCAGTGGGGAACTATGCTTGTAGTGAATGCAATTTACAGAAATGTGTTTTCACACATTAAAACCCTGTTCTTCTCAACTACAGACTGAAATCCCCAATGATAAAAGCTCTTTGCAGAAGTAAAATTCTAACTGAATAGTATAAAATGTGGCCACATTGCCATTTGTTCATAAAATTTTTAATAAACGAAATCCCTCTGACTCTTGCAAGAGTTCTATTTGCAGGGAACAAATTACAGGGTTGATTTTTGTATAGTGCTCAAAAAAAAAATTCCATGTATATAAGAACTCAGTGTGGTCAGAAGAAAATTCTCTTTAATCCAGTAATATTTGGTTTTGTTTGAAGCAATAGAATTGATCCTTCTGGGGGAAAAAAAATCACTATTTAATAATCCACAATCAAGACACAAGTACATAGTTCATAAGAAGTAAAAAATTAAAAAAGGAAAAAGCAAATACCATGAACAAGATAATGAGTTCATCTTTATGAAGGTTTTACCATGTAGTCCCTCAAAATATTATTTGTCCAGGAAAAAAATATCCATGGCCTATCTCACCTTTCCAGTGATCAACCCCTTTCTCAAATTCCTCCTCATATTACAAGCATAAGAAAAATGCAGCACTCTTTAATGACTACTCAAGCCAGACCTAAAAGCTAAGAGGGCTGCTAGAGGAATTATTAGCTGATTATGGGTGAGCATGTTTTGGTTTGTGGCCAGCTAATGCCCCCTACAATAGAACAAGGAGTAAAGATTTCAGTCAGCAACTAGATTGTTTTGTCTAAAATTTGCTTAATGACCCCTAGCTCTGATTTTTAAACTTTTTAATTACTTAATTGTTGTGACTGCAAATTAACCCTATACAACCAATGTTTTCTCTGAAAGTGTATTTCATCTTCTCAATTATTCAAGCAAGAAATGGGAGTTACCAGCCACTTCTCCTTCACTGTCCACTTGCAACCAGACAAATCCTCTCTCAAACAGGATGAGAACCTGCCACCTCATCTTCACCCCAAGGCCATGGCCCTAATTGAAGCTGCAATCAGTGATTCATGGGCTGCTGTGGGAACTTCTGTATTGGGTGCCCATCATACCTATCTCCATTAGTGTTACCTTCCTAAAACACAGATCTCATCATGTCACTCTTGTGCTTGGAAATTTTTAGTGATTCCCCAGAAACAGAAAAAGTCTGAATGCCTGAGTTGGTATTAAAAGAATTTGCTTATTTGACCGGGGTCATCTCTCATAATATTGACACCATGCACAAACACACACACACCCATGTACACACAAACACTCCCTAAACCCTAGCCATAACAAACTGAAGTACCTTATTCCCTGACCTCTGTTCTTTCAAACTCTATAGACTTTTTAGATATCTCTAATTCTTCCTGTCACTAGAGCTATTTGTGTTTCTATCTGCCCCATGTCTCTGGACGTCAATGGAGGGTTACCAATAGCCAAGGTCCTAGAAAAGAGCTGGGATGTTGCAAGCCTAGACTAGCATATATTTGTTGAATTCAATCCATAGTTTCACAAATTTTATATTAAAGAGTCTTGCTTTTCTATCAGTAGATAATCACATTCTTTTTAACGTTTGGTGTACCCTATCAGATTTCACATGAACTAACTGCGTGGAGGTCTATAAAGTGAACTAAACCAAAAAAAAAATGCGAAAAGAGTCTGTTCAGTCTCAAAATAAACATATTGTTCACCGACTCAGCTACCTCCTGCATACTGGCATTTATGTTGGGAATCATCTTCCTTCCCTAGGAACGAAGGACTAACCCAACAAAGAGAGTCGTGGTTGGGTGGTACTCCCTCAAACCAAAGAGAAGCTCCCCAATCTGTCCTAGGGACCCAGGTAACCTAGAAAGTGTGAGACAGGACACAACAGGGCATCATGGGGGGAGCCCCCAGGTCTAAGGCTCCAGTTCCTGGAGGACTCGGACCCTCCCTCCTGAAGGCCTGAATTTCAAACTGAATTTGAATGGGTCAGGCAGAGTCTAGTCAGGCAACTACCTTGCCTTTGGGACCAGAACAAAATAGTAGAGGGCAGACTGAGAGACACGGGCACATCCTCTTCCCCAGGAGAGACCAGGGAAAAATGGCAGTTTGCATGGCAAACACCTCCCTCTTCTTCAGTGCCTCTTCACGCTCTTACTGCCTTTTCCCTCATCTCTTCACACCCATTTCTGGGCTGTCCCAATCCCCTCTTATGTATCATGTGTATTGCTTGTACACATAAATTATACTTTCAAAAAAAAAAAAAGGAAAAAATCATGGTGCTATGATGTCAAACTTCTTCAACAGAGATTTCTAGTGTACCAGAATTAAAAAGGCAAAGCATAGGGCAGCCCGGGTGGCTCAGCGGTTTAGCACCACCTTCAGCCCAGGGCCTGATCCTGGAGTCCCACGTCGGGCTTCCTGCATGGAGCCTGCTTCTCCCTCTGCCTGTGTCTCTGCCTCTCTCTCTCTCTCTCTCTCTCTATCTCTCATAAATAAATAAATAAAATCTTAAAAAAAAAAAAAAAAAAGGCAAAGCATCCAAAGCGTTACTTAGACCCTTTGCCTAACACCCTTCTATCCGCTTGGACTTCCTTTGGCCTTTGACATATAAAAAAATAATATTTGAAAAAAAAAATCATATTTGCCTCCCAGGTTCTCTATTGACTCTGGAGGTTGACGAGCATCAAGTGTGTGAAGGGTAAAATTCCCCTTTATTCAGTCTGACAAGACATCCAAAGGGAAATGTTGGGTAAGCAGTATTAAGATGAAAAAAAAAATCACTAACCGAAAGGTAATTTCATTTTAGACTTATTTATATTTGCTTAGCTAAAAGTAGGTATTCATCGTAGTGTGGCAAGCAGTAACAAAATGAAAGGAGCAAAAGACTCCCATTTCAGTAAAAACATTTTGGGACTCTACTGTGCAATGGGCATAGCATTGGGCTTTGTGAGGGACACAAAGATGACTATCATCTCTGTCTCCCTCCCTGCCCTGATACGGCAGCTCCAAGCTGCCAGTGATCCCTCAAAAGGTAAATTATAATTGCCTGCATTTGAATGGATCATAAGGTAGTCTCTTTTTACATTTTTTATCATAATGTAGTCTTGATAGACTTTCTCATTTTGTCTGAAATGATATTCAGTTGATTGGTGATGATAGGACTTTTGCCAACTGTTGAGATATAGGCTACGAAATGATTACAGGGGCTTTATGTTGACAGCTGTGATATGAAAATGGCTAACCCTGGAGAGCTGGCAATGTGGCAAATAGCAAAGGACACAGGTTTTGTGGTCAAATAAACATGGGCTCAATCACCACTCTGCTGCTTAGTAGTTCTATGATTTGAGGCAAGTTGAATCAAGCCTCATTATCTGCATCTGAAAAATGGGGAACAACCATGGTACCTATTGCACAGGATTACAGTAAGGATTAAACGAAGTAGTAAATATAAAGTGCTTGGCACAGTTCCTGTAACTCAATAATAAACGTTAGTTTTTATTACAGTTTTTGAAAATCAGTTTAATTTGACCGACCACAATATCTGATTAGCATCTGATTGTATGGGCTGGGTATGCTTATGATCCTAGATTCAAAATGTTGTGGTTCTACCCATAGGTCTCCATCAGAACCTGATAAGAAATCTTTCCTTGAAATACTTCTCACAGAAAACATGAACCATTTACCTTTCTGGGGTAGAAGACTGAGAAGAAGCAGAATCCTCTCACTTCTTCCTCATGAAAAAACAACTGGTACCACATTTTGTAAAACATGATTTTGTTCAAAATTATTAGCACTGACCAGTCTTCAGATGAGTGGTTCTGTGGTAGGATGAAAAGAGGTCTGAACTAGAAGACATGAGTTTCAAATCCATTTCAACCACTAATGGGCTTTCTGAACTTGGGTTGGTCACAAAATATCCCTGGGCCTCAGATTGTATATGTATAAAATACCAGAGATAGTTAATTTATGGTTTTCAAACTCAAATGCCAATAGGGGTTGGGTAACAGGGTAATAAAAGAAGCAGTGGGATATAAGACAATAGGCAGTGGTAGTGACTGAGGTAAATCAGAGAAGACATACTTTGCCTAAAAATGACATCCTCAGCTCCAGCTGGTTATTGCTGATAAGAATATGGTACATGAATATGGAGCCATATTTTCCTAATTTTTAGGAGAAGGCAAAAATCTGGAAGCAGATCTTAAAAAGGATAAAAACCAAACAAAACAAGTTGACATTTTGAGATGGATATATTTAATTAACTAAGGTGTCTTCCTGGCTTAAAAAGGTTCTATTCTATTCTATTCTATTCTATTCTATTCTATTCTATTCTATTCTACAGATAGAGTTACTTTAAATTAATATAATATAGAAAGTGGTCTTGTTAAAGAAATAGAATTTATTAGATCAATTTTAACAAACCAGTAAATAGGATTATTAGATGAAAGAGCCTCATAATATGGAATTGGCTATCATAAAGTCATTATTAAAATAATAATGTGATTCTCAATTTTCCAAATAGAACCCTTGGGATTTACCAAGACCTCCTCATGGTGGATGATGATAAAACAGTATTTCATTATCCCTTCCAAGGGCAGGGACTGGAAAGAAATTGTTGTGCCCATTTACATGGCAAGATGGCAGGTGTTTGCCTATGTAAAATGTGATTAAAGAGCAATAAGTCCTTAAAAAAAAAAAAGTAAACAGACTAGAGTTTATATGTACAAATAACTCTGGAGTCAATATAGAACTCCTGTGGTAGGTCATGGATTCCTCCTAACTATGCTTCCATAGCTAAACATTTCTAGATCCTTCTCTGAGAACTGTCTTCACTGCCAGTTTACAAACCATGCAATAAAACCAGGCAGTTTTGTTAGGAGGCGTTTGTCATTTTTGTATTGCCTGATACTAAGCACTTTATAGATCTCATTTTTTACTTCATCATCACAGTAACCCTATGAGGGTGTATAATTACTTCCATCCCACAGATGAAACACAGAGTCATAGAAGAGTTTTAGGTAATCTCCTCAATGACACACTCCTCCTAAGTGGCACATCTGGGGCTTAACCCCACATCCTCACTTCTAACTACTTCTATCTACTTCCTCTTGAACATGAATCACAGGGCTTGACTTTGCATAGTTCCGTTCCCAAAATCCAACCCCCTCTCAAAGGGACAGCCTTTGCCATTAATGAGGGTATTCAGGGGAATGTGTCCTGATTCCTGGAGACAATTAATGAGAAGGAGTTTCAAAAGCCCTTTGAAAGAGTGGTAGCATTACTGGCAAGAACATCTCGTTTCCCTAGGATTCAACTCTAATTTGTATGTGTAAGCTCTGGTCTCCTTGCTTGAAAAAAAAAAAAAAAGAGAGAGAGAGGAAAATAGCAAGCAAAAAAGGACTTATATACTTTAATGTTATGCCTCAGACCAATGTTTTCTAAATTTGTGTCCTGTGGAACAGTTATCCTGAAAGAAACGGGTCTGTGCTCCAAAAAAATTTGAGAAACTGCACATTTTATCCCTACCTTGGCTACTCACAAAGCACTTTGGCTTAAAAAAAACCTCTGGAATTATTTTATGTCATTTCACTTTTCTTAACATCTCATAGGATATTGGGAATCTATGCCTTTGGTACTCATATTATTTATTAGCTTAATTATTTATACCTCACCTCTTCTAGAAAAGCTTGCCAGCAGTGCTTAGGCAGGTACAAAGAATTCCATCTTAAAGGATACACTAAAATATCTATCTCCATATAAGGAGTTAATTCAATTTTGTTAGTGTGAGTGTGATATCTGGGAGCATGCCTCCCTCTCACACTGTCTACCTAGTCAAGCAGCTTGGCACACATAGCTTCTTTGAGGACCTCCCAGTGGATGCTCCTTCTTTCTAAGGAAGTAGATTACCACTTGCAGCATATTCAACAGGAAAAATGCCCCTGAGCTTACATTTACACTCTCACTATTTTTGTTTGGAGCATGTTCCCTCACAGCCATTTCCCAAATGCCTAATCCAGCATTTACCTGGTATGTTCCATGGTTCATATTCAGTTTACATAAAGCTCAATGAAAAAGGGTCCCATGATCAATAAGATTGGGAAACTGCGTGTTTCATACCCTTTTGAAGAGTCTCAATTTATTTAAGGATAAAAAGATTAATGTAATTTAAAACCTTACTTATCTTTACTTATGTACTTTCCCCAGATTTATCTGTTTTTTGTTCATGTAAAACCTCTCAACCCTATGAAAGCCTTGAATTCCAGGGAATATACTCTGGGAACTATCCGGCAAGGCTGTTCTAGATTTGCGGCAAACACTGGGCAAATCTGATGGGACAAAAAAGAAGCAGCATGGCCTTCTTTTTTGAAAGCCCATGACCATTACCAGTCAAAGCACAGAATCCTAGCTTTGCCAATTTCAAGTTTCAAATTACTTTGCCTCTCTCACCTTGATTTTCTTCATATTTTAAGAGAATATGAAACCTAAATTACAGTGTTTATTTTAAGATTAAAATGAGTTCATAGATGGCAAACTGCTGAAGATGAGACTGGGCACAGTGTAGGCATTCCATAAAATTTAAGTCCCTTCTCCTTGGTGCTTCAGGACCAGAGCGATACAGACTGAATTTATAAACAACATCAGAAGGGTGGGCTGTTGACTAGTTATACCAATTCCTAGACTAGTTATGCCAACTCCTAGAAAGTTTGACTGTCCTGGTGTAAGAGTTAATAGACTATAAGAGCAAAGAGATAGATCCATGCTCCGATCTTTGCTAGTATGCATGCCAAGAATACTCCCAAGGGGATCCCTGCAAATTTAAAACCTACATTCTAATCCTGGCCTGCTGTTGATAAAAGATGTATGTGACCTTGGGTAAATCACTTAACTTCTGCAGACCTCAGTTTCCTCACCTGTAAAAAGAGGAATTGAACTATGTCTCTCTGGATTGCCCCTCACCCCCCACCAGATTTATGTGAAGCTAAAGTAGGGTTATTTCCTACTTTCCTATTTCGGTGGTAGTGTGCTTAAGGATCAGCTGAATTTCATTGAAAATGTTTTTCAAAGATGAGAGGCCAAAAAAACTCCACAAAACAAAAACTGACATAATGTGCTCACGTGTGATGCTTCCCATTTTAATGCTTTCCTATCTTAAAAGCATATTTTTAAATATGCAAATGTAAATTATTCACATGGCACATACCCTTAGAATTGTGCATTTAACTAAGGTGAATCATCAGCCTATTATTAATTATCATTCAACCAGCCCTAGTCTTTTAGATAAAGGAGAATATTAATATCTAAAGGGGCTGACTCATTTCAGCACAGTAAGCTCTAAACAAGTTGTCAAACCCCTCCCACTGTTCCCCTAACTAGCTCATCTAGCAGCCCATGGCCTATATGGCTTGATCTCTTATTTACCTGTATATGCATATATACATCACATATTTGCCTGCATTTGTGCAGTTTTGTGTTTTTACACACTACCCATGGCTGCCTAATTCCCTCTACAATGCCCATAACAATTCTCTGGGACAGATGACAATCTCACTAGATCTCAATTTCCCTAGCAGTAAAACTAAGGTTCTTCACTATATCTAATGGCTATTCCAGCTCTGATGTTTTATGTCTATGCTCTTTACTTAGATAGTCTTTGGCAGAAGCATTGGGGATATGTTCATATACATTATCTCATGTAATTCTTAGAATCTCCCAGGAAGTCTTGTTGCTATCATAATTCCTATCTTGACAGATGATGAAACAGATTCACCTACTTTATGTACCATGTACATAGTAAGTGCCAGTTACAAACTTAGAAACCAGATTCTCCATTCTATATCTGATCAATGCCATCTCCAAGTGCCAAACAAGCAAACAAGTATGGGCTGCCCACTCTTTTCTTCTTCATCCAGAGTAGTCCTCACTGAGAGGAGAGTGTATGGGAGATTCCCCTAAATCATCTCCCCTCCATAGCCAAGAGAATCTGCTCTGGGCTAGAAGACACCATGCAGACCACTCATGGGTCAATGACAATTCTGATGATGATTGAGATGTCACAGGTGACTAGAGGAAGTATGTAGAAGTGTCATTAGAGCTAGAGATCCCTGGCACATGACAAGATGAGCAGTCTGGTTTGAGACAAGGGGAGATTTTCTCAGTAGGGTTACTCCTGCCATTCAGCTCTCTGCAGACCTGCCTTCACACCACTACCTGCTCCCCATGCAGAGCCCATGCTTAGTCTTTCGTGAATGAAGCCCACAATGCTACAAGCATAGACTCATACATATTTCAAGCTAGAAACGACCTAAAAAAATCATCTTGTTTAGCCCCCTCATTTGATAAATATCTTAAGGCCATACAGAGGATCTACAACCAATTCATGGGAATTAAGACCCAAGCTTCCTGATTCCCCCTTCACTGCTGGAAAAGTGAGGAACCAGGGCAGGAAACTACTTCAGCAGCCCATCAGCCTCAGGCTCATTGACACATGGGCCTTTTGCTCTTGGACTCCCATTTCTGGCTTCTTGGCTGGGCATTGGGCAACCTGAAATTTGACCTTCCACTGTAGCTAGATTTGCATTTTCTGATCTGCTCATTTCTTTACTTCTCTGTTGCCACCTCAGTTTCCCTCAGGACTCTGAGCTCCACACTAACGTTGTTGCCCACTTCTTTGCTCCTTTTGAACTAAATGCTCTGGTCCTAGCTTTTCAGTTCAACTGGGAAGCTCCTAACAACTTCATGGCCTTGGTGTTAATTTATTGCTTGTGAAGACATGTGACCCACCCATCTAGGTAGTTAGATGTAGTCACCAGAAAGAGGGAGTAGAGCTCGAGGTGAGCAGATATTTTTCAAATATCATCCTCTGTTCCCAATGCAATATTAACAATAAAATAATGAAAGCTTAAAAAAAAAAAAAACTATCATTGGAGCACCTGGGTGGCTCAGTTGGTTAAGCATCTGCCTTCAACTCAGGTCATGATCTCAGGATTGTGGGATTGAGCCCCATGTTGGGCTCCTTGCTCAGCGGCAAGCCTGCTTCTCCCTCTCCCACTACCCTTCCCCCTGCTTGTGTTTTCTCTCTCTCTCTCTCTCTCTCTCTCTCCCCCTCTCTGTATGTCAAATAAATAAATAAAATTAAAAACAAAAACAAAAATAGAAAACAACCTATCATTGACAGGAATTATAAGACTATTATTCTAAATGCTTGTGGAAATCAAATATACAATTTAAAAAGATTATTACCTTTCAAAACTCACTGGATGCCTTATTTGAGAGTAAAGTCTTATTTCTAAATACTTTCATTTTAAATCAGAAAGAATTAAAATATATGAATTGAACACTAAACTCAATATCCTAAGAAAATAAGTATCAGATAAAATAATAAATTAGGAAGCAGTAGGAATAATAAATAAATCCAAGATTTGATTCTTGGAAAAACCCAATAAAATAGCAGACATTTGAAGGAAGCATTACTCATAAGTGGGGAAAGCATCAATTATTCAACAAAAGATTTTAAGTAAATTTGAGTATTTAGGAAAGAATCGAGGCAGTATCTCACCTCACATTAAACATCAAAGTAAGTCCCAAATGGATCAAGGAGTCAATTGTTTTAAAAAAAGTTTTAAGGGGGTAGTTGTAGGTACTATTTCATTGATCTTTATACAGGAAAGAGCACTTTTAAGAATAAAAGCAAAGGAAGAATATACAATACAATATTTTGTTAAAAATGTAAAACTTCTATATGTTAAAAATCATGAATGAAAAGACAAATCATAATTTATAAGGAAAAACCCTATCAAATAAAGATAAGAAAGGAATAAGTACTGTTCTGTTTTGTTTTTTTTTTTTAAATTTTTATTTATTTATGATAGTCACAGAGAGAGAGAGAGGTAGAGACACAGGCAGAGGGAGAAGCAGGCTCCCCACAGGCAGCCTGATGTGGGACTTGATCCCAGGACCCCAGGGTCCTGGGCCGAAGGCAGACACTCAACCACTGAGCCACCAAGGTGCACCAGTAATGTTCTTAATATATAGAAAATGCTCAGAAAGTAACAAAAATGGTCAAAAGATGATTTTGTAGAAAAAGAAACAAAAATTATAATTCTAAAAAAATTTGTAATTCTAAATGTTGATGAGGATGTGGTAATAAAATAGGTAAAAGTATTTGTATATGAGAATGGTTATAGTAGTGTTTATAATAATAAAAATTGGAATAAAAAATAAATAAAAATAAAAATTGGAATCAACAATAAAAAGTTATACAAAACTTAATCATCTGTTAAAATAATATTATCGAGGGGCACCTGGGTGGCTCAGTGGTTGAGCATCTGCCTTTGGCCCATGGCATGATCCCAGGGTCCTGGGCTTGAGTCCCACATCAGGCTCCCCACAGGGGAGCTGTGGCACAGGAGCTCCCTCTGCCTATGTCTCTGCCCCTCTCTGCATCTCTCTGCATCTCTCATCAATAAATAAATAAAATCCTTAAAAAATAAAATTATATTATTGAAAATTAATTGTCATGAGAAATTTTTCATGAAAAAATAAGTACATAAAAAGGACAGAAAAACATAACATTTTTATCCCAATTTTATAAATATATATGTGTATATCTCATATATGTATTGTGTATGCATATCAATATCTTTGGGTAGTATGATTATGCAATCTTTATCTTTTCCTTTAAGCCTTTCTGTGTTTTTGCAGAATTTCTATAATAAGCATATTCATGTGCAAAACACACCAAAGTGCATTAAAAATTTTTAAAGTCTTTACTTGAAAAAAAAATACAGGTTTCAATGATCTTATGTCACTTTGAGACTACTTAAATTGATCTAGTTCCTTTAAAAAGGGGATTATTATCTAATTAGATTTCTTAAATCCTTATGAGCTGAGCAGTGTTGTTAAGATTGTCTACCAGAATGTAGATCTTAAGTTATAATGTGATCCTATACTGAGATTTGCCAATAGGGCATTGGACAAGGTGTCTTGGGTGTGCCAATAGGGCACTGGACAAGGATTCTTGGGCCTCGTGACCTTAAGCAAAGCTGTTAACAGCCCTCTGAGCCTCAGTTTCCTCCTATCAAGCAGATATTAACACCTCCTCTACCACTTTCACAGAGTTTTTCCAAAGACCAAATAAAATAATCCAGCAGGAGCCCATGAAATATAGGCTATTATGAAGGCAACAACCATCCTTTAAAGAATGAACTATTGCCTGCCTGGAATTAACAGTTGGTATGTACAGTCTTCCTAAATCTCCTTCTTGTAAGGAAACATATACTCTCTTGGTTGCAGAGGGGAAAAAAAAGTTCATTCCTCCTATTGTCCCTTTTCTTACTGAATTTGTGAGGGTGCTAATTAAAAGATATAAGTGCATCACCTTTGGGGCTGAAGTACAGATAGGTCATTGCACATCCCTGTGTTCACCTCCACCAAAATGCTAGGGGTAAATGCCTGGTGGAAATGGCAGAGACCTCACAGGTTCCCACAGGACCAAAGGTAAAAAGGGCAAACTCTACACTGTCTGCACAGATCCACCGGATGATTGCTTGGCAAGGCTATGGGATTCAGATCTCTGATTTGTGGCTCAGAATAACAAGTTCATTCATATAGTACATTGGTCTCCACCAACCCTTCCATGATGCTGCTATTGTGAAGATGGTTGTCAAATCTGAGTCACATTATTGCAGACTCTTACTGCATATAGTTTTGGGGACGGGACAGTCCACAGCACCTCTATATCCCAGAGCCACTGCTTCAACCAGACTTGCTGCAAAAAGCAGACTGCTTTCTCAGCTGCCACAGGTAAAGGGGAGGGAAGGTTGTGCAACTGACGTAGAAGGAAAGTCAGGCTGCATGTAAGAGTCACCCGGGGAACTTTTGAATATCCCCATGCCTAAGCCACACTCAACATGTAGAATTTAACTCCTCAGGGTTAGAACTGGGTATCAGTATTTTTAAAGCTTCTCAGGTCATTCCAAGTGCAACCAAGATTGAGAAGCAGTGGCTTAGGCATCTCCCCTGCTCCAACATTCACATACCCTTCCCTTTTCAAGTCCTCTTCCACATTCTGCTCTCTCTTGAGTGTGCCTTGCACATGCTTTGCCTGCCACGGAGCTAACTCAACCCTGAGGCATCCTTTCTCCTTTGGCTCCTCTGCTGGCTGGTTCCATTTCTGCTGATCCCAAATCCCCAGGAAGAGATAGCCCGACTCACCTTTCTGAACTAGGGTATTTGGGCCTTGGAAAGCTTTATGGTATCATACAAAGTATTTTACATTATGGTATCCTACAGAGTATTTTACATTATGGTATCATACAGAGTATTTTCACTGCCCACCTCAGGATCTGGATTCACCTCTGGATGAAGACCTGAGCCCTTCTTGCCCTAATAACCTGTGGAAAGGGACAGAGGTCATGTGCTATGAAACATGGCCAACCTTGGTCCTCTCCAGGTCTGTCGTATGCAAAGATGGTATGGGGGTGGCACAGTTTCCTTTTAACAGGAGCCCTGGGATTCTTGGCTCAATAACAAATCGTAGTATTGAAATCAAACATACTTCCAAGAAGTTCTTAAAAATCAAAGATCATTGTTTTGCCCTCTTTATAGAATATGATTTTTAGTCTTTTTAAGTACACATAGGACAATAAAATACCCTGCTCAACTATTTTTATCGTGTATGTATAATTTTATACATCTTTGTCCACAGAATCCTTGTCCATAGGAAACTAAAATTGAATTTAGAATCAAAAGAATAAAATATTCATTATTACTTTACCCAGAGGGATTTTTTTAAAAGTTCTTATTAAGAAATTTTTTATTGAAATATAATATATATAATGAAAAGTGCACATATCCTAAGGGTTTATCTCAATGATTTTTTAAGACAACTTTTTTAGAGCAATTTTTAGGTTTAGAGCAAAATTGAGGAGAAGGCACAGAGATGGCCCATATACCCCCTACCCTCCCACGTACATAGCCTCCACCATTACCAACATCCCCCACCAGAGTGGGGACATCTTTACAGTCGATGACCTACATTATTGCCCAGGGTCCCTAGTTTACACTAAAGTTAACTCTTGGTGTTGTGCATTCTACAGGTTTAGACAAATGTCTAATGACATGTACCCATCATTATGGTATCATACAGAGTATTTTCACTGCCCTAAAATTCCTCTGGGCTCTGTCTAGTCATCCTTCCTCCCCACCACCATGATTTTTTATAAAGTGAACACCTTTGTAACCAGCATCCAGGTCAAGAAACTGAGCACAATCATTACCCCAAAGCCTCCCTTTGTGCTCCCTTCCAGTCACTACCCCTTGAGGGTAACAAGTATAGATGAGTTTTACTGTTTTGTTTTGTTTTGTTTTGTTTTACTTTATATAAATGAAATCATATAAGATATACTTTATTGTGTTCTGGCTTCTTTCTCTCAACTTAGGTTTGTGAGATTCATTCATATTTTTGCATGTAGTTTCAGCTTTAGCCAGAGATTTTGATCCTTGAAATCTGGTTCAACAAGCATTATTTAACCAGGAACTATGCTCAGGGCTGGGGACACAAAGGCAAACAAGGGTAAGCCCTTGCTATAAAGAACATTCAATCTAGTAATGTAGTAATGACAAGAATTTAATGTAAAGTGAATTCCTTTTGGTTTAACAAATATTTGTTCAGTGTCCACTATGGGACAGGCAGTATCACAGGTGCTAGGGATAAGCAATGAACAAGCAGATACAAATTCTAGTGGAAATTCTCTGTTTTATTTCCCTGACATGTGTGGGCAAGTTCTGCCCACTAATATCCATTTCCTGCTCTGTTGTGCATCTGCTTTCAACATAAGGGGGACTAGTACTGAAAGCTATTTCTTCTGGCAACTTGGGTATATAGTTTTGAAATCGCTGGTCCAACCATGAGGCAGCTTGTGAACCAGTGAGCACGGGAGGTATTTCTCTGTATCTATTTTGCCTTATTCTATTCTCTCCATCCCTGATACTGCCTGTACAGAATGAAACAAAAATCTGAAACTTAAGGAAGGCTTTGGATGTTAGCTTACCTTGGAGTAAAGCTGGGAAATCTTGTTGCTTTCCCGAACCCTGTAGTAAGAAGAAACAGTGGCCAAAGTTGGACTGAAATCATAAATCTTTGAATTTGTTTTAATAGCTACAAGTATCTAATATGTATCATTACTCATTAATGTTGACATTTCAGAGCCTAGTGAATGATTTGAGTATAAAGCTATGATGGAGGAGGAGGGATAGAGAATCCAACATCACTCCAGAATTGATAGCTTAAGAAGAAATGGAACAGATCATCTAATTTTATTTGTTTGGTTTGTGTTTTACCTCATTTTTATGGAAAATGTCAAGCGTATATCAAAGTAGAGATAATAGCAAAATTCACTTCCATGTATCCATCTTTTACCTTCAAAGATTATCAATCATGCTCAATTCATCTCTAACCCACTGCTTTCTCCTCCCCTTATTTGGAAGAAATCCCAGATATCAAATAAGTTATTCATAAATGTTCAGAAAGTGAGGTCTCTTAGTTTTAATCTCCTTAGTTCATCAGCACAGAGAGGCAAAGTCACCAACGTGGTTAGTAGCAATTATTTTTAATCCCTAGACTTCAAAAGTCAAAAAGGTTACTAACAGAGAATATTGGACTTTACATAGTGCAGTTAAACGGCATGTATGAGACATGAATTGTCAAGTTATGTCAAACATCTGGTCTGATCCATGACCATGGTCACATATTGGATAATAGTTATAAGTGGAATAAGAGGCTCCCCACACAAGAACCTTAAGATGTAGACTGAACATCACTTGAATCCACTATAAATTTGTCATCAGTACATTTACAATCTTATTTTTAGCTTGTATCAACATTTTATCTAATGAATTTCATAAATTAATACTCTAAAAAAACAAAACAAAACAAAACAATAAAACCAACTCTGTATTATTTGGCCTACAATCACCTCTTTTAAATCTCCCATTCAGAGAGTGGCTACTTTTCCAAACTGTTCAACATGACGTTGGGACTGCTAGTTGATGTTCCTTTTCATCAATAATTTCAAAACAAATTCTTGTGGATTTTGAAATTGCAAATAAATGTGTCCAAGTGAAACTGTTCTTTTCAACTAGTTAGTAATAAAATGGGTCTAAGACCTTTCCTAAGCTGCATTGTTTCCCGTCTTCAGCCTGTTCTATTTTCTAAGGTTAGTTGATGTTCATTGAGCCAGTGTCAATGGCTTATCTACTATGAGATATCAAAGCACAACTAGGCTTTGATGGAGATACTTTTCCAGGGTTTCCAGGCTTAACACCCTGAGTTACCATTGTTTGAAGATACAATGTTCCAGTAGTTTCTAGAGCAAGAGGGAAAGATTCTGTTAGTGTCTTTGTTGTGAAAATGTGCAAAATGTTGCTTTGGCTGCTTTGACTGTCATACTTGTCGAATTGTATCTCAAAATGTTACCCAAGGTAGGTGACATCCATCACTGTGAGAAATGGGACATAAAGCCTCTCCCAATGTGTATTCGATGAGGAGATAATTGGGGGTAAAAAAAAAAAAAAAGCTGCAAAGATTACCTAAATAAATAACACTGTAAAAGGCAGATACCCAGTCATTTTTTCATATACAACTCTCACTCATTTCCCTGTCAGGTTAACCATTTTCATTGTGTACTTTTTCTGGGCAGATTATTCACATCGAACTCCTTTGATGTGATAAGTGATGATGCTTTTATTGGTCTTCCACATCTAGAGTATTTGTAAGTAAAGAAACTTTTTTTTTTTGACATAATGATTCAGGACAAGTGTTCTCAGTTTCCTACAGCCGTCTGACAACAAATATTATAACCCATTGCAGATTCATAGAAAACAACAACATCAAGTCCATTTCAAGGCATACTTTCCGGGGACTAAAGTCTTTAATCCACCTGTAAGTATGAATGTTGCTCTTACTTTTTAAGCGTACTAAGGGACAATGCAGTTTGATAATCTGTGGTTCAAATGCCCACTTCATAGGTAGCCCATGAAGATTTAAGAATGATTTATCCCCATGCACACGTGCCATATATCTCCCAGTCATCAGCCAGTGTGGGTTCAGGAAATTGATTACTATTGATATGATTAGCCTAATCCAACCATAATTAAGAAAACAACCTAATGCAGGAAAGTTGTGTGACTGAAATAACTTTTTTATCATCTACATCATTACTCCCTTCATGGGTAATTATGGGTTGACTATATACCTTAATTTGATATGTGCTGTTTTTCTTTTTCTGTGTAAGCCCTGACTTTATATACATTTATACATATACTATAAACACCAGCTATGTTTACACAATATCTGAACAATTTGTTTATAAATTAAATATTTAATTATTCAGTGAATGACTAGAGCTACAATAGTTGTTCTTAACAGGAGACAATTGTGCCTCTTAGGGAACATTCATCAATATCTAGAGACAAGTTTAGTTGTCAGAACTCAGTGCTGTAACTGATATCTGGTGGGTAGAGGACAGCGATGCTCTCCTAAAAACCCTGCAATATACAAGACAGCCCCCACAAAAATGGAATCTGCACCCTGAAATGGCATAGTGCTGAGGCTGGGAAGCCCTGAAAAACATGAACCAAATAACTTATTTCTCCTAGCCTCTCTCACCTCCTACACACACACACACACACACACACACACACACACACACACTTTGAAGGAAGCTAGAGGGCATGGGAAGAAAAGGCACTAAGATTTATTAAGTGCCTACTATTAGGTCAGTCAATTTGCTTTACTTGGATTTTCATTTAATCCTCTCAACAATCCTGCCAGATAGACACAATAATCCCCATTTTAGAAATGAGAAAACAGAGACCTGGAGGGGATATATGACGAGTGAGCTGAATAGTTATGGGATTATAACATCAATTCAACAGTTGAACTGCAAGGGCTACTCATTCATTCAAGACTATTTTTCAAGTGCCTAATATGTGTCTCATTAATATTAAGACATAGATGCAGGAGATCCCGATGTCATTCTGTTAACTTTTACATGTCCCTCATAATACCTCACTGACAATTGTTCTAAGCCTCAGAATGCAGCAGGGAACAAGGCAGACAAAAATACTTGCCTTTTGAACCTACGTTCTAGTATGACCACATAGCCATTACACTTCCTCTCACCAAACTTGTCTCAACTGCTGTTTGGATTTGCATGGGCAGATGTATTATGCTCAAATCATTAGGCTCTTCAAGTCCTCAATAAAAAGTCATTATAATAAAAAATATTTGCTATGCTATGCTACATGTCAATGATGTAACACAATGCAAAAATAGCTGTGTATGGTATAAATATTATGCCATTTTGTCAGAGAGCCAAACACTGACAAACCCCATTGTTTAGAAAACAATTTAAAAAAAAAAAAAACAGAAACAAATATATGGAAGGGGAAATGGGAGTCATCACCTCAACTTGAGAGCTGCTTAATTCACATAAATCCCATTCAACATAGCTTCTGTGTGATGCTCAGCATCATAAAGTGCTGAAGGAAATATGTAAAATCCAGGTGTCCTCTCTGGGAACTCGGGATATAAGCCTTGCTGTTCCCATTGGTCCATTCAGGTGTATCTTCTCTCCAGTGTAAAGGATTACCTGACACAGAAGAAAAAGAGGAAAGAAGGAAGAAAGGATGAAAGAGAGGAAAAAAGGATAGACAAAAGAGTTAAAGGAGAGAGGGAGAAAGGGAGGAAAGAAGGGGAAGAGAAAACAGAAGGAAAGAGGGGAGCAATGGGGAGCAAGGGAGAATGAAAAAAATTTATGTAACACCCTAATGAAAAATATCTATTTTGTTTAACTGGAGCCTATTAGGTCCATCAAATGAAATGGGAATTGAAATTTGGGTCATAATGAGGCCTTTTATCACAAGGAGACACTAGTATAGCATGTGCTTAGTATCCAGACATTTTCAAGCTCAAGGGAACACCAAAGTCAGTCTTCAAAGAGAGAAGCATGAATCTAAAAGGTCAGACAGTGAAAGGGAAGTCTAACCCTCTGACCAGGTGCTAGAGGTGGGAAGAAAGTGTTAGGAGGGAACAGGTTAAAGTTAATTGAGTGAATATGACCCTTAGGTCTCTTTATCTAACAGTTAGGTTGACTCATATGGCATTGCCAGTATTAGACTGTTTTTGATCTACAAAAATGCAATGCCATATGGTTCATCCTAAATAGTCTCTAGGGAGTGCCACACAAAGATGAATAAGATCCAGTTTCAACCTGGAGGAGCTCAGTCTGACAAGAGGAATTAGACAAACAAATATTTTCTCACTGAGTGTCTTTGTCCCCAAGTTATGTTCTCCTTTCTAATTATGCTATTCAAGATGTATTTCCTCCTTCCTCCCTCCCTTCTTCCCTCCCTTCCTTCTTTTTTTTTTTTTTTTCCTTTCCTTTCTTCCTTTCAAGGAGAGATGGGTAGGGAGGATTTGAAACTCAAATGTCCCTCTGACTGCTCACTACATCAAATTAATTTTCCATTATTTACCACCTATAAATAAATCTGACATTTGTTTGAGCCATTAGTTTCCTTTTTAGGATTTTAGGCTTTAAATGCACTTTCTTCCACCTCAGACCAACTCTACCCAATCAAAGGGAAACACTGGAGGAAAAGTTTACAAAGCTCTTTCAGATTCTTGACCTCATGATAGTTTCCTGGTGACCTTACAAAATAGTGCTTAGCACACTACCCCTGGTGGACAGATGAGAACATGAAGGTGTACCCTGCATTTAAGCTGCTCCCCATCTAGTAGTAGTAAAGGCAGAAGTTTCTTGGGTTCATTAATGGGATGTCTCATGCCCTCTCCATTGTGTCAGTCATAGCAGGACCAGAAAGCTTTGACTGAGCTGCCTGGATCCTTCCACAAGACATGGTCTCAGTAGCAAATATGACTAGAGAAGAAGGAGAAGATCCTGAAGACAGGGGCCCTAACTTTGCTTTTAGACTCCAAATGCAAATAATTGTATTCAGACATATACTTTTAGATCCAACTGGTTCCCACTCTGGCCTAACATTGCACCTACCTGAGGATTTTTACAAATTCCATTAGTTCCTAAGGAAGCAACAAACTTATCTCACTTTCAAATGCATCTATCTCAGGAGACTTAACTTCTAAAAAGAGATTTATAGACAACTTGAAAGTTACTATATATACCCCTTCCCTCTCAAGCTAGCTTTCAGAAAAGGGAAAATTCCTTACATTTCAGTCCTTACGATGCCAGTCAAATCCTGGGACCCTCTATCTTATTACTTTATTCTGAGTTACTGTCCCAATGTTATACGTGTTTAACTTTAATGTTTGAATAGTTCATATTTTTCAACAAGGTTTGAATTTTTCTGATGAAATCAGAGTGAAAATGCATTAAAAATAGCTTATGGCCAATGATGACCAAAATCTCTAAACATGATGTATTGGTTTCTGTTAACACCCATGAGCCTTTTTAGTAGTGATTTCCTTTGGTATCACATATGTATCACTGTGACTAAGACCCAGTAGAGGCAGGACTGTTGGCATGCATGTATAAAAATATTTGGGGAAAATTGTCATCAATCTATATGTGTTGTGGAGCACCTGCTGATTTCTCAGCATTGGGGGGTGGGGGGTGCAAGAGATATATACATTAGTCCTCAAACTCAGGATGCCTGTGTGTCCCCAGTCAGTCAGGTAGGATGTCTTCATTTCAGCCTTCACAATGACATGCATATAAAGAGGCAGTGCAGTGTAGTGGCTGACAGTGACCTCTGCCACTGGACTGTCCAGGTTCAAAGCCTGAATATCTGTGGGATATCAGGTCACTTAGCTTCACTGTGCCTCAGATTTCTCATGTGTAAAATGGGAGTGAAAATAATCTGTAAAAACGGGGACAGGAGATAATAAGGTACGTAGGAGTACCTGGCTCCTAAGGTTGTCCTAAGATCAAATGAGTTAATCTATGCAAGATGCTTAGAACAGAACCTGGTATGCAGTAAATACCATTATGTAGGAATAAACTAACACTTGCTGCCTAACCTCTGTTGGTCCTGGATCAGGATTCCAAATGCTGCAGTTTTAATCCACTTTAAGCATTTTGTATGAAATTAAAATAACTGCACTTGAAACACTGCAAAATCAGTGAGACACCGACTCAAGCTGAGAATCTGCACTGCAGGGAGGCTGGGAGCACCCCAGATGGCTGTGGGCGCTGCTTTCTTAGCAGTGGAGCCCAGTGGCACTGAAACAAACGTGCTATCTGAGCCAGTCTGGTCTGCCTTAAAGAGAAGACTTTCCAGTAGATTCCATAGTCATAATCAGAGGTTTTCTCAGGTAAACCAGGATGACACCAAAGTGGAGGGAATGGTCATCCCCTCTGTTGGGAAGGAAAGACTGCCTGCCAATGGGAATGCTTGAAACTTCTCAGCTAGTTTCAAGGCAACTAGATGTTCGGTTGGGCAGTTTCTGGTATCTTAAGGAATGTTTCTTAGGCAGGCTTTGAATCACCAGGAAATGGTGCTTAGTTGAAGGCACACTTTAGAGAGCCTCCACACTGCTTTGGAATGATTGCCACACGGAGGTGAAAAAGAGGAAGAGGGCACATTGTGAGCAGCAGGTCCATGTGATGTGGGGGTGGGTGGCAAGGGCAGTTCCCAGGGTTTGCACTTTCTTCCCAACTCAGTGTCTTTGTACAAGGGGTCTAAGAGAAGCATCCTCTACTCTTTTCTTTGTCTAGATTGCTGTCCTTCCTCTCCTCCACTCCAGCCTGCCCCATTCATTCATTACTTTCAAAGTATCTACTTTGTGCCATCACTAAGAATACAGTGGTAAGAAGAGCATCCTTCCAGTACTCACAGCAGAATCAACCTAGAAAAAAATTAACATCGATGAAATATGTCCTCGAACCTTTCATCACCTTGTCTTCACTAACCTCCTGATCAGTTCTATCTGTGCCCCTCCCACCCTCCCCCACCCTGCCCTGCCCTACTCAGACATTCCAGTGCCATCCTATTCTGTATAAAAACTCACTGACTCAAAACTACATGGCTTAAAGTGTTGCCTCTCCTCATATCATTTCATGATTTTTAAAGATGAAGCCATAGACTTTCATGGTGAAAAGCATAAAGATGTAATTTCAGAACTAGAATAGAACTTGCAAATAATTCTGACCAAGTGATCATTTACTTTATACAAAAGAAGAGAGCCAGGACTCAAACCCAGATATGCCATTCCTGGACTATGTCATTTCCACCCCACTCCCCTGCCCAATCCAAGGAGCCATGAAGAGGGCAGACAGGCAAAGGGTCAGCATGGACAGTCACCAGGATTTCCTTCAGTCATATCACACTGAACATCTTTTCCTAACAACTCTGGTAGCCACCTCTGTCTCCTTGCCTCTCTCTCCATCAGCCTTCTAATTTGTCTTTCTCTTATTCCTAATGATACTTGTATTTAGTTTTAAAATCCAGCACTGATTTGGCCCTTGCTCACCTAACAGACTTTCAAAGAGGAAGGAGGACCCCCCCCCCCAATTCACACTCACACTCTTTCATGCCATCTCACTCTGGACCAGAAGGGGAGAGAAGAAGGTCTCTAGACCTTGAGGACCAGTAGCATGTCTCTCTGCAATCAGTTGCTTTCCAAATAAATATCCCCCATGAGATGAAATCTGTATTAATGATTGAAAGAAAATATGACAAAAATCTTAAGGGTGATTACCTCTGCCAGATGATTATTTTATCCTTTAAAAGAATAACTTTTACACTTACCAAATTTTCTTGAAGAAATAATATTACACATATATGTATGCATGTATATATATGAAAAAATATATATGCCAATGACATATATATCACATAAAAATATATATATGTATATGTTTTATGTATATCATAAAAGATGAAACACTTAAAAATACCAAGGCATGGAGTCCTGTCTATTCAGAGAGGCAAAGAAAATAGGTGATTTCACTCTCCTGAGCTGAGCATTCAAAAGTTCTTAGGTATTAAATATCACTGGTTTTGATAACAACAAACAAATTAGTTTTGTGGCCTTGATTATCTGACATAAGGTTTAAATATTCACCTACAGATGCAGAATTTTTACCTGGAATCCACTTCAAAAGCATGTGTATAAAAAAAAATTAGTTGTGTGTGTTAATTTTCAGAACAAATGGGGATGCCTGGGTGGCTCAGCAGTTGAGCATCTGCCTTTGGCTCAGGGTGTGATCCTGGAATCCCAGGATCGAGTCCCACATTGAGCTCCCTGCATGGAGCCTGCTTCTCCCTCTGCCTGTGTGTGTCTCTGCCCCTCTCTCTCTCTTTCATGAATAAATAAATAAAATCTTTAAAAAAATTTTTTCACAATAAATGAAATTGGTATTCTTTACTCCATTTTGCAGATGGAGAGGCAGAAACCAAAAGAGGTTAAATCAAGTAGGTGAAAGGCATACTCCTGAAAATGAAGATACTCAAACTGAAGCCCTTGTCTGCTTGAGGGGGCTTCACTCAGTGATGCCAGGGATGAGAACGACAGCCAGTTTTACAAAAGACACAGAACATATTTCAACTAGAGCCTCTATTAGGGAAAAGGAAATAATAATATGAAGCTGTTACTCTGTGAAGCTGGGAGGATGATGGAGGGAAAGGAGAAACTGAGAAAATTTAATGCATTCGATTTTTCCATTTTGTTCTCCAGTAGCAAGACTCAATGCAGGGATGGAATCTGAAGAATCAAATGATCCTAACATCAAGCCTAAAAACTCTAACCCTAACCCATGAAATGCTATCTCAATCTCTCTAGCTCTTTAAATAACCTAATAGGCACCAGATCTTCACTCTTTTCACCTAAGGACCAAATGCTGAGCAGGCTTCAGGGAGCATTGGGAAGTTGCTACTTTTTCTTCTTGGCCACCTTGGTGCAGAGTCTGCAGGAGACCCTATCCCACCCCACCCCCCACAGAGAATTTCCCTTAGGCCCCCAGATGCCTGAGATGGTTTTGAAGCTCCAGGTGCTCCTCAAAGCTGAGTTTCAGCTGGTGCAACGAATCAGAGGGATGGCTCCCAATCTAGACTAACTGCAGTCCTAAAATTCTCCAGAGGATGAGGGCCTGAAACCCTGTGGGAATCTTGTGAGTAAAATGGGAGCTCCATCCTGAAACCCATCTCATGAAAGAGTTGATATCATCTGACCATTCAGGCACCCACATACTGACCCTGACATTTATTCACACTCCAGGTCAGTAACTTTGGGGCTTTATGAATGAAATAAAATAGCTGTTTTAGAATCACTAAATCCTCACTGGACAGAACCATTCCATACACACATACTAAGCAATGGGGTGTTTTTATTTATTTTTATTTTTATTTTTTTAAAGATTTTATTTATTTATTCATGAGAGACAGAGAGATAGAGATAGAGAGAGAGAGGCAGAGATACAGGCAGAGGGAGAAGCAGGCTCCATGCAGAGAGCCTGACGTGGGACTCGATCTGGGGTCTCCAGGATCACGCCCTGGGCTGAAGGCAGGCGCTAAACCACTGAGCCACCGGGGCTGCCCAATGGGGTGTTTTTAAAACCTCAACTTTATTCTTTGTTTCTTCTGAATTTAACAATACGTGCTTGATGATAAAAAAAAATCTCACAATCTAGACGTCTATATAGCAAAAGTAAAAGATTCCAAATGTAAAAGATTATGTCTCCTTCTAGACCTTTCTTTATGCATTGTTAAATATGTGTCCTCCATCCCCAAGTGGAATTACTCTCTACTTACTATTCTCCAATTTCCTTTTTTTCCCCTTAAGCATCATTTTGTGTTAAATCATTGAGCTCTGCCTCATGTTTTAAAATTTCCTGCAAAAAAATAAAATAAAATAAAATAAAATAAAATAAAATAAAATTTCCTGCAACATATTCCATGCTAAGTATAAACCATCACTTATTTACACAATCCCTTATTAATGGACATGTAGGTTGTTTCCAATTCTTTTCTATTAGACATAATGCTAGAATAAATATCTTTCCCCAATTGTGCTCAAAATAATTCAACTCCTCTTCACTTGGTAAATTGGTAAATACTCTTAATTGGCCAGCTAATTAATGTGTGGAGGCATTTCGTATCTCTCTTCTTAACTTTGCATATTCTGCTGGTCTCCTATGTGCCCTATGCATCCTTCACCATTTACCCATCAGTCCGCACTGGAAAGCTACTTTATATTAAGGCTGTTGCATTTGTTTTGCAGAATAATTCCTGGGATTTCTCAGAATTGCTTTCCTAGGACATTCTCTGCTCCAGTCCCTTCTGCCTCCTTTCTTTTTATGCAAATGTAAACCCAGTCACTGAGGCCTCCCAAAGACTTTAGGGAAACTATCTAAATCCTTCTTGGGGGAAGCCTGGGTGGATCAGTGGTTGAGCACTTGCCTCTGGTCCAGGGTGTGATCCTGGAGTACCAGGATCAAGTCCCATGTCAGGTTCCTTGCATGGAGCCTGCTTCTCCTTCTGCCTATGTCTCTGCTGTGCTCTCTCTCTCTCATGTTTCTCATAAATAAATAAAAATCTTAAAAAAAAATAAATCCTTCTTGGACCTCAGGCATCCATCCAGAAGCCTTCCTGTCCTTTCTGGGTCTTACTTCCTCTTGTTTCTGCCTCTTTTATGAGGCCAGGCAGACTTCTTATGCCTACTCCTCAGCAAACCTAGGCATGAAGCTCCGTCCTATCTTTTTCAGAAACAATCCACTGTGAGTCAGTATTTCACTGAATTTTGGCAGTGGAACAGGAAGAGAGTCACATTAAGTGCAATAAATCCATCCACCACTTCTGTCTCTGGCACCTCTCATGCCTCCCTGCCTCCCCCACCCACTGGTCCCCAGAGTGAGAGCCTGCCTGTGACAAGAAGTCTTCAAAAGGCATAAAGCCTCATTTTACAGCCCAAGAATGCCAGCCTGCCCTCATCAGCCCCATCCCCCAAGGCTGTTGAATTAAAAGACCTCCATCTTGTCATGGAAAAATGATCTCTCTCTACCCCAGAAGCATTGTAGCCCCAAGTCTATGTCTTAACCGCTGCTTCTGTAGTTGGCCTTCACCTTGGCTTTGTGAGGCCTAGAGCTTCTAACCTTTGGGCAGCAAGTGGAACTCCCAGATTTGCTCATTGTTTAAAAGAACTGCCTTGGGCAGCAACGCAAACATGGTGCCTCTCCCTGGGCAACCCTGATGGCAGTAGTAATTCAGGACTTAACTGTTTCTTCACTTCACGCCCACTGTCCTATGACCCAGCCTCCTCTAAATTTGCACCTTGCAACCAGTTGCAGTTTGTTTCATCCACTTAGAAGTTCACACGAGAACTTTAAGACACATAACTTGGGAATGACTCAGGACTAGTCCAAGACACCAGAAAGTCTCTTCATTCAACTAGGCAGAAAGGTGAATTATAGAGACATTCTTTTGAAAAGTCTTCTTTAGCACATTTTATTAATCCTAATACCACTACAGTCATAGTGGTTCTTTCATATGGCCAATTTTCTAAATGTTGTTTATTTGGCAAGCCCTTCTCCTGCTTTTCCTCTCACCCTCTTCCCTGCTGCTCTTTGTTAAAAGGTAGACCAGATGCCAGGTACCATCGGGAGTTATCTCATTTACTTTCTCTATCTTGTGACACGAGGTATTATTACCTTCCCCTAAAAACGAAAAAGCTAAGTCCTAAAGAAGATTCATAGTTAAAGTCACACTGCCAGGAAATAGTGGAGTCAGGCAGGATTCAAACCAAGCTCTGAATAGCTCCAAAACTGCCCTTCTTTACATAATGAACCGTCATTGAGACTGGAACATTCAGATTCAGTTCCCATTCTTATGTTCCAAGGTCCATTGAAAAGAGTTTTCCAACCTACTCACAATTTCTAAAACTCAGGAAAACAACATAATTAACTTTAAAATAGGTTTTAAAAGTCTTGAATGTTTGCACTTGAGAAATCTCATATTAATTAGGGCAGGTAAAAGACAGAAGAGTTTTAAGAGTCTTTTAAATGGAATTTGAGAGAATTTTCAAGGACTTTGAAGGCCAACAACATAAGCTCTTTGCTTCAGTTTAGTTTTTAATTTTTTTGTGGAAGAAAAACATTCATAAGAAAAGTATATAACAGGTATATACACACACAAGTCTGGTTAAGAGAAAATGATCAGCACCTACATCCCTTCTTATCATGCAGGGGCCACTCCTTGTTATGTCTACACTTCTGCAATATGGACACATTTCTCTTTTCTTGATACCATCACTCCTTACTCATTAGCTTTGATTAGAATAATTATAGTGATTCATGAAAGAACACATAGAAGGAGAAAGAGAAAACAATTCCTGTGACAATAAGACAATTGGAAGAAAAGGAAAGGAGATGATTAAAAAGGATGGATGGAGGACGGATGGGTATTTGTGAGAAAGTTGTTTTCTGAGGTCAAATGAATGGAACTAAAAGAAAAATATAAAAAAGGAGTATATACTTTGGAAAGAATAAAACGATGTGCTGGCAGGGGAATAGGTTAGGTAGATCCCCAAACTCTAGAGCTATTGGCACTGTCACTTGGGGTTTGGCCATGGTCTGATGGCAAATGAGAAGAGAGGGAGGAGCAGGGGCAGCCTGAGTGTGAAGGGAAATGGGCACTGTCACCCATTTAGTTAGTCATCATTTGGGACATATCCCCTAGACTGACTAAGAGTATGAATCTCATATTCCATTCTACATAGAAAGATCAATGCCCAATGTCATTTTGTTGCTGGTGATTTGGGGGTTGTCAGTTTCTTTTTTGCCATGATACTTAAAGTGCCATAAAGACTGAGTGAGCATTAAAGCAAAGAAACAAAGAATTGAAAATATGATAGTGGGAATGTTAGTAGTATTTTAGAAGAAGAAATAAAAAAGGTACTGCAAGTAATTTAGTAAAGTCAGGAAAGAATAAAAGGAATTCATAATTAAGTTTTATCATAAAATGCATTTTATTTAGTTTATCATTATAGTTTACATCAGTCTTTTTTTTTTTATTTTTTTCTTTTTCCAGGAGCCTTGCAAACAACAATCTCCAGACACTCCCAAAAGATATTTTCAAAGGCCTGGATTCTTTAACAAATGTGTAAGAGGACCTAAGAAATCATTGATTAATTAATTTGTAGTAGTTAACAAAGAAGCCTAGTATTGATGTTTAGAATTTGTAATTGGCTTTAAATTTTAATTAGGGCCTTACAATTTAAATTTTAAATTGGCTTAAATTTTAAATTTACTTGAACTAATGTTTGAGTCTTCTATGGTATTTCCCACTGGAAATTCTGAACATAAAGTGCCCAGGCATTCCTTGGGGCAAAGTGTGTGTCCTATGGGAGGAGGTGCTGATAAGCGACTTTGAGGGGGTGGGAAGAGGAGGCCCAGAGTAAAATTTCAAGATGCCTTTTTTCTCATGAGGTCCAGGAAATGGGGCTACAAAAGGAAAAACATAAAGGAGTCTGGGAAACTGACCGAGTGTAGAAGAAAGGTTACACCCATGGGTTGGTCAGTCAACAGAGAAATGGAGCAGGAAGTGGGGGAAGGGAGGCAAGTTTGCCTTTTCTCTCCTTAGACTGAACAACAACTCTAGGCTTAATCCCCAGGAATTTGGCTTAAGCCCCAGGAAAGGGAATGAACTTAATTATTTTTGACCCTTTTTCAAACAAAAGAGCTTTCAAACTTTGACTTTTAAGCCTCAGAGTGAAAGATCTTTGTAAGGAATTTGTATATTTTGTTGTAAGCAAAACAAGTAATATATGCCTAACTCTCTCAAAAGCAATTTAGCTTCATTAAGTTCCTTCCAGACATTAGAAGGGTATTTAAATGGTCATAAGGTAGATACAGGGACAAATGAAAGGATATATGAAAAAAAAAAAAAGGTTTCTTATCAATTAAGGTATTTTGCTACAGAATATATACTCAAAACAACTTTTCTCCAATCTGAGATCTGAGTCAAGTATTTTCTCCTAAACCTAGTATTTAACTTCAAATCAGTAAGCTAATGAAAAACTTTCTTTGTTCCTTCTGGTATTTCCCCAGCCCCGCCTCAATGCCTAGTGCCCCAATTCCTGAATGATGATTTATTTCCAAGAGAGTGCCAGAAGCAAGACACATCCAAGAGGGTCTCGGACAGACCACGGTTATCTGTTCTGGTTTACAATCACCCAGAGAAGTTCACACTCATTATTTAGGGTCAGAATATTCTTGGGAGATGAAGTCAGTCTTGGGAATGTCTTGGAAGTTAGATGATACGCCATGGCAGACTTGAGGATGCAGCTTATTTGGGTGTCATCCTCTGGCCCATCCTTGAGAAAAAAACAAAAAAAAACAAAAAACAACAACAACAACAAAAACACACTTGAAATTGACTCGGTCTCTATGGAAATCCCATAATGGGTTTGGCCTCTTGGGCCTACTCTGATATGCCCAAATTAAGAATTATCTAAGAAGTACAAGGATCCTTGCCAACTTGTCTTTTAGCGGATTTCTTGGTTTTCTTGAATGTATCCCCCAAAAAACTTTTTTAAATCCTTCAACATTTAAAAATTATTCACGTACTGTGTGAAGATGAGGCAGTATCTATCGTAGGAATTCTGTGTGACTGAGAAGGGTCTAGGAAGGAGCTGGAATTTCTGAACAGAAGCAATGCAAATAAACAGAAAGCTTGGTGAGTTGGGATCATATGTGGAAACTGAAATTATCCATGCTGTATAGTTTATCACAGACATGAGCTGCTGTACGTCTGAGTTAACTCTGCTGTGTCAAAGCCATTTCCTATTAAAATTGAATTTGTAGACCATGGAATAGCATCCGGATGAATTCCATCTGTGAGGAAGAACAAAAACAAATAACTCCCTTGATTTAATTGAATATGATACAATAAGGACTATATTCTACCCTCTAGACCTGCACTGGCCAACATGGTAGCCACACATGTGGTTACCAAGCAGCGTTCCAGGTGCATCTAAGGAGCAAAGCTTTAGATTTCACTTAATTCTTAAAAAAAAAAAAAAAAAAGGATTTCACTTAATTCTTAAAAAATTAAGTAAAAAACTAAATTTAAATTGAAAAACAGATTCTCAGTTCAATTATTGAAAGAATTATGTTTGGAACAACTTGGACATGTGAAACTATTTTTTCCAACTATAAATTTTATGAAATCTAAATATAGATCACATACTTCTGATGAAAACTTAGCATCCAAATTGAGATATTTTTTAAAACTGTAAAATATCTCATTAATAATGTTTGTATTGGCTACACATCTAAATGATAATATTTTGTGTGAAATATTAAATAAATTATATTATTTTAAAATTAATAAAATAAGTTATTTTAAATAAAAAATATTTTAAAAATTAGTTTCACCTACTTCTTGTTACTTTTTTCAGAAATACAGAAAAATTTAAATTACATATATAGTTCACACTGTAGTTCTACAGACAGCACAGCTCTAGACAGAGCCACCTTTGATCCAAGAGGGAATAAGTTATGAAGTTCTATTGATTGGGTGGCATTCAAGGATGAACTGTGGGAACTCTCTAAAATGAATTGTCAGTCAAGTTCAAGGTAGATCATGGGGCATGATGTAAAACTGGGTAAAGGCATTCTCCATATGTTAATTGCTGAAGTAGAAGTCATACCTGTTTAGGTAGAATAATCCTACAGCAAAAGCAACTGAAGTTTGTCTTTCAGGGACCTGAGAGGGAATTCATTTAATTGTGATTGTAAACTGAAGTGGCTGGTAGAATGGCTGGGCCACACCAATGCAACTGTTGAAGACATCTACTGTGAAGGCCCCCCAGAATACAAAAAACGCAAAATCAATAGTCTCTCTCCCAAGGATTTTGATTGCATTATTACAGGTAATTATTCCAAATCATTCCACCTCATAAAGCTAAAAATAGGGCTACATTTTTGTGTGTGCAGAAATTGATATTTTTTATATCTTTAAAAGCCAACCAACCAATTTTACTTTTTAAAATTTGATAAAGCATTAAAACTTTGTGTGTTTAAAAGCAAAGTAAAATTATCATTTTACTATTACTCTTAAATAAATGTATCTCTTAAGAACATTTGAGATCTAGCCAAGAGTGACGCATTAGCACATGGTTATTCATCATCATTTCCTATTTTTGCAGAATTTGCAAAGTCTCAAGACCTGCCTTATCAATCACTGTCCATAGATACTTTTTCTTATATGAATGATGAGTATGTAGTCATTGCTCAGCCTTTTACTGGAAAGTGCATTTTCCTTGAATGGGACCACGTAGAAAAGACCTTCCGAAATTATGACAACATTACAGGTATGAAAAGCCTAATCATATTTTGAATAGAAAGTTAAGCAAGTTGGACCAAGGGCAACAGAAAAAGACAACTGATATAGGGGATGCGTGGGCAGGCTTAGAGTCCTTTAATTCCCAACTGTATCATTTACTAAGTGACTGAGGACTCTCCTAAACCTCAATTTCCTGACTTGTAAATGAGAATAATAATACCTAACTCACAGGATTGTTGTAAGATGATGTAATCATAAGATAATGTGATCACATATTCAAGAAACTTAGCATAGAAGTTAGCAAAGTAAATATGCAATAAAAGATGGATTATTTTTCTTCAAAAGAAAAGTATTGGACTAGGAATCATGAGTTTTAATCCAGGTTCTGCCACAAACTAGCTGGGTGAGCTACTCACCCTCACTGAGCCTTCCTTTTTTCTTAACTATGAAATAAAGATGTTATTTTAGATCAATGACTCTGCAAGCTCTGTTGCACAAATGTGACTCCTAAAAAATGTTAATGTACGCCTTGTGACAAAAATGGTTTTTGGTTCAATAAATCTGTGAACCATATCGCCCTCTTAGAGATTCATAATAATATACATATGAGGCTCTGAGAAGTCTAGCAGTGAGGAAGCCTCTTTCCAGTGTTTTGTGCATTTAATTTGAGCTTGGGAACCACTTTTTTTTCCATGAAAACTTTTACTTAGGCGACCTCTTAAATTTTGTTCTCATTTCCACAAGTTTATAGTTTTTAAACAAGTTAGAATATGGAGCTTCCTCTGAAACGTTTCCATCAGCTTTAGCTTCTAACACCTTTAAATCTGCTCCTAAGGGGGACCTGGATGGTATAGTTGGTTAAGCATCTGCCTTCAGTTCAGGTCATGATCCCAGGGTCCTGGGATCAAGCCCCGCTTTGGGTTCCCTGCTCAGAAGAGAGTCTGCTTCTCCCTCTCCCTCTTCCTGCTTATGTTCTTTCTCACTCTTTCTCTCTCTCTCTCAAATAAATAAATAAAATCCTTTTTAAAAATTTAAAAAAAGAAATCTGCTCCTAAGAACGTTCAAACCTCCCTGTATAAGAGTACCCTTTTTGGGTGGGAAGGGTCATAATTAGATTGTGTTGGTGGCCTTCAGCCCCATTACTTACAGGATCAAGACAGGTCTGGAGTTTGCTTGAGACTGAGGTGCCCAGATGAAGAGATTTTCTCCAAACTGAAGTCCTCCCAGAAGCTTCCTTCTTTCTCAAGGAGGAAGATCATGCTTCCCTTTCTCCCAAACCCCTCAGTTTTCCAATGAACTGCAACAGCTTTGTGCAGTTTAAATTAGGTTCTTACCTGTGTATAGTCTATCAATTATTCTAGATGATTCTTCAGATGAACACTTGAAAGAGAAATGAATCACATATATACAGACTTTCAGAGGACATTATCTCATCAAAGATAACAAATATATTCCAAATGATGCATCCACTTGAAAGATATTGCTAATCATTCATGGTGTTCTTACTTACAGAGTGCAGACAGAGCTACAGAATCCTTCTCAACACAGTTTTCCAATCAATCAGTTGATCAGTATTGATACATAGTTGAGATCTAGTGGCCATCCGTGATCTAGTCCAAACCCTTATTGTACAGAGTGAAAACTGAATTACAGAGAAGCTAAGTGATTTTCCCAAAATCACACAATCACTGGAATCCTGAAAAGTGTCACAAATAGAATAGTTTCACCTTAGTAGAAAGAGTTGATGCAGATCTTACTGCTTTGGAGCTTTCAAAATTAGAAAAGTCTTGAGGCCCAGATTTTCCCTGCTCTGTTTAGATTTCCTAGAGCCAAGCTCCCTCTAGTTGATCAGAATTTACTGATATATGTCAAACTCTTACTGAAAGGATACTGAACAAGGATACTGATCCATATTGTTTTCTGCAATATCCCAAAATAACTTTCAGGAGTTTTACCTGTGACTGTAAACCTCTTTTCATTTTTCTCAAGGATTCCTCTTCCTTGTCTTCTCTCTTGCCACCAGTGACCTAAAGCATCAGAAAAATGATAAGTGGCATCTCTTTCCTTCCTTAGGGGAAAATCAGGTTATTTTTAGAGCAAGAAGCCATTCACACTAGGAACAAACTAATTACAGGTAGAACCATGGGCTACCCAGATCACTGCTCAAGACTTTGTAAGTTGGGGGACGCCTGGGTGGCTCAGTGGTTAAGCGTTTGCCTTTGGCTCAAGTTGTGATCCCAGGGTCCTGGGATCAAGTTCCACATCGGGCTCCTTGCGTGGAGCCTGCTTCTCCCTCTGCCTGTGTCTCTGCCTCTCTGTGTGTGCGTCTTTCATGAATAATTAAATAAAATATTTTTTTAAAAAAACAAAACAACTTTGTTTCAAGGTTTCTAGAAACTTGTGGGATTCTAGTCCAAGTTGGAAGCCCTGGAATAGCTCACCTCCCCAAAGGTTGGGTTAAAAGCATAGAGACTCTGGTAGACCTGGATTTGATTCCCAACTTTGCCTTCTCCTAGCAGCACTGAACCTCTCTGAGCTTCAGTCTGCTCACTTGCAAAAGGGAGGATAATGATATTTATGTCTTAAGATTATTGGGAATTTTTAATGCGATGATTTGGCAAAGCACATAGTTAGTGCTCAAGAAATGGCAACTTTCATTAGAATTATGGTAATTAACTCATGATGTGTCAGGGAAAGCAATGCTTTCTTTCTGCAAGAAGTGAGAGGAGAAAACTCAGGCTGTAGCTGTGTGTCCTGAACGTCTAGTGCAGGTTGGATGTGACTTGACAACTCAGTTTTCGGTAACAAGGCCTCATGAGGCACAAAGGCACAGAACTTCATAATCCTGCTGCCATTGGGCCTTGGAGATTGGCCTTGCCTATTCAACCAAGGAAATGTCTTATTCCAGGCTGATCTTGGTGGAAGTTGTATGGCCTCAGCCTGCACATTTACATGCTGCAAAAGAGGATGGCCATCCAACTAATCTCTCATTTGTCTTTTCCCAGGCACGTCCACTGTAGTGTGCAAGCCTATAGTCATTGAAACTCAGCTCTATGTTATTGTGGCCCAGCTGTTTGGCGGCTCTCACATCTATAAGCGAGACAGTTTTGCAAATAAATTTATAAAAATCCAGGATATTGAAATTCTCAAAATCCGAAAACCCAATGACATTGAAACATTCAAGATTGAAAACAACTGGTACTTTGTTGTTGCTGACAGTTCAAAAGCTGGTTTTACTACCATTTATAAATGGAATGGAAATGGATTCTACTCCCATCAATCCTTACATGCGTGGTACAGGGACACTGATGTGGAATATCTAGAAATAGCCAGAACACCTCAGACACTCAGAACGCCTCATTTAATCCTGTCTAGTAGTTCCCAGCGTCCTGTAATTTATCAGTGGAACAAAGCAACACAATTATTCACTAACCAAACTGACATCCCTAACATGGAGGATGTATATGCTGTTAAGCACTTCTCCGTGAAAGGTGACGTGTACATTTGCTTGACAAGATTCATTGGTGATTCCAAAGTAATGAAATGGGGAGGTTCCTCATTTCAGGATATTCAGAGGATGCCATCACGAGGATCCATGGTGTTCCAGCCTCTTCAGATAAATAACTACCAATATGCAATTCTTGGAAGTGATTATTCCTTTACTCAAGTGTATAACTGGGATGCAGAGAAAGCCAAATTTGTGAAATTTCAGGAATTAAATGTTCAGGCGCCGAGATCATTCACGCATGTATCCATTAATAAGCGTAATTTTCTTTTTGCTTCCAGTTTTAAGGGAAATACACAGATTTACAAACATGTCATAGTTGACTTAAGCGCATGACACACCAAATTCTGTGGCTGCCATCAGAAACTTTCTACAGTACATGATCCGGATGAACTCAATGCATGATGACTCTTCTTATCACACTTGCAAATGAATGCCTTTCAAACATTGAGACTACTAGAACCAAGCACTACCAGTATCTCCATCCCTAACTGTCCAGTCCAGTGGTGTGGGAAGTGACCTTTTATAAGACAAAATTGAATCGTGTGACTGTTCTTTGCAGTGAAGATGTGTAAATAAGTGTTTAATGGTATCTGTTACTCCAAAAAGAAATATTAATATGTACTTTTCCATTTATTTATTCATGTGTTCAGAAACAACTGCCAAATAAAATGTTTACATTTTCTTTCATATCCCAAAGGTAATCATTTATGGTTGTTTTATTCTTGGTGATGGTATGTTGAAGAAATAGTATTATACAACAGGGTTATGTTTAGATCAAGAGCTCATGGTATGAATAAGGAGTGAAAATGAAACACTAATATTCATTACCCAAGATTTATGAACAGGTTTTTTGGCTGATTTGGAACATTTAAGGGTGTTTCCAAAGGTCATAGCTTTTAAGAACATTTTGTGGTGAAATAGTGACAAATTTAAAGCAGGATAGAGAAATTTACTTATTACAAATTGGAAGGGAAGACTAATTGGAAATAAAGACTAGTAAGGCCAGCATCCTTCTCCTATCTGATAGCTCTAGCTAAAAAAAATATATTCAAAAAACTTATTAAAGAAGTGAAAGTCAAGATTTTGAATTTTAAAAACTGTATTTAGGGACTTTCTAAGTGTCTGAACCTAGAATCATCTAAGAGCTGATTGAGATTGTAACCTTATACTACTTGCCTCAAATTCACCCTATATGGAGGCCTCCTAATCTGATTAAGGATACTTCACTTCTAGACATCAGTTCGGGTGTTACTGACATGTTGCAGAGTACCCAGGAGGCTCATATTTGATTTCTAAACTCCTGCTCCTGGATCACATGGATTGCTAGCACCTAGCACAATGCCTATGATAGGGTAGGCTCTCAAAACTGCTTTTGAAGATGCATGTGTGTCCTCCTGATACAATATAATAATAAACTTCTAAGTCCCTCTGATCTAATCAGTCCTATTTATTGAGTACCTGTTCAGAATGGGGTATTGTTCTTGTGGTGTTGGGGAGAAGAATTGAGGAGGAATAGGACATGGCCCTTACCCTCTGGGGCCTTAGATTAATTGGAGGGTTAGGACACAGAAACCTACAGAGTAAGTTGTAAGTGCCAACCATCATCTGAACATTCTGATTATAAAAATCCTGGGAGTATCAAAGATGAGTTCCTGGAGGAAGTGGTCCTTGTTTGAACTTAAAGGGGACATATGGCTTCAAAAGGGGATCACGGCGGAGAAGATACTCATGGCATGAATTGGTTCTGTGTGAATCAGAGCTTCCTCCAGCTTTTTATTCCCCACAATCCTTTGCTGAATGAATGGGTAGGGGGAGGAAGGCAGACAGCAACCCCACTGCCAGCATATACTAGGCAAAGTTGAAGCACCAAAGGTACACACAATGGTTACACATTTTCCAAGAAGCAATACCTCAGGAAGTTATACATAGGAAACAAATTCCTTTACCACGTGAGGAAGATATTAACTGACACTAGAGTTATGGGTGATAAGAAGTCTTACCTATTCCTGATCTTGTGCCCAGGGAGAACTGGCCTTTGGATTTCTTTATTTTTTTCAGTTCCCTTTTTCTATAAGTGGCATATATGCTGTTGAAGAACACCTGCTTTGTACAGACTGGATTTAAATCCAGTCTTGCCATGTCCTGGCAAGTTACTGAAGTCCTCTGAATCTCAGTTTCTTTATCTGTAAAGGGACAATAATGCCTACTCCAAGTACAGTGGAAGGATTAAATGAGATAATATGCATTTGGTGGATTGAATTTTCCAAATATGGCCACAATATTTTCTAACCTACATGTTCTATGAGAACTTTGCCCCTCACCTCGTCAAGAGGTAGTGCCTAATTCCATTATTCTTAAATCTGGGCAGGCTTGTAATCAATAGAATGTGTAGAATGTGGTGGAAATGATGCAGTTTGGCTTTTGAGCCTAGATCATAAAAACAACAAAGCTTCTATCTTGTGAACTGGGCCAATTGCTTTTGGAACTCAGAGCTGATCCTACAAGATCCCACTAGGTTGAAGCCACCATTCCGAGGAAGTCCAGGCTTTGGTCGACAGCCCCAGCTGAGGTCCCATTTAACATTACATCAAGCACTGGTCATATGAGTGAAGATGCCTCTGGGTGATTCCAGCTCCTCGATGTCAAATCTTCCCAACCGAGGCCCTGGACATTATGAAGCAGAGACAAGCCATTCCCAAAGCATCTGGTCCAAATTCCTGACCCACAGAATTTATGAGCATAATAAAATGGTCTATTTAAGCATCTAAGTTTTGGGATGATTTGTTACATTGCAGCAGTGATCAGAACAGCACACAAAGTACTTAACAGAGACCTGACACAAATTAGCACTTACTAAGTGTGCTGGCTCCACACTCAGAATATTGCATGCTTCTGGGTCAAGCTCTACATTATTACCTTAATGTAATTCATGGTCATTTCCTTTTGAAAGGATATCTCTTGTTTTCAATATGTTGCCAGTGTTCTAACTCTGTGCCAGCCTATCTGCCGAGTTCAGAGATGCAGAGATGAAAGGCCTAGGGGATCCCTGGGTGGCTCAGCGGTTTATTGCCTGCCTTTGGCCCAGGGTGCGGTCCTGGGGTCCCGGGATCGAGTTCCGCATCGGGCTCCCGGCATGGAGCCTGCTTCTCCTTCCTCCTGTGTCTCTGCCTCTCTCTCTCTCTCTCTCATAAATAAATAAATAAATAAATAAATAAATAAATAAATAAATAAATAAATCTTTAAAAAAAAGAAAGAAAGAAAGGCTTAGATTCTTTGTTTTCACAGAAGCATGACTATTTAAATTGGCAAACCGACTCTCTAATTTACCTGAAACCTGAGAGCTAGAGATACGAAGCAAAGTGAGCAGAGGGAGGCAGCTACAACCTAAGCCTACAGACAGTCAATCCAGATCTTTCTTCATCACATGGTACTACCTTTCAACACCTCACCCTCCAATCTAAACATAGGATTGTAGATGGGGAAGAGGTGAGGAGTGAGAAGACTGACAAGAATTTAAGAAAACTGAGAAGGACAGATGGTAGGGCCCATGTTCACAGGAATTGGCCAATCCTTCCTGAGAGTTGCCCTCTCTCTCTCTCTCTCTCTCTGTACCCATCTTCTATCCTATACTATATAACCCTGGCTCCTCTCCAGCCAAAGATGATTGAACCTGGAGGAACTCCTGATCCAGGGTTCAGCCCGGAAACTGGACTGGGCTCAGCCTGAACTGATCTAGTTCTCTCTCCTGGATATCTGGATTTAGGACCACAGCGGCTGGGTCAATTGGCTACAGGCATCAGATTTGTAAAGTGACTATCTTAAATCAGGTTCCCTCAAAGCAAAGGGATTTACTGAGGGAGTGCTCTCCTGTTATACTTATAAGGGAATAAGACCAGGGCAGGTGAAGGTTCTACACAGAGACGTCCTTTCAGGAGAAGTTAGCTTCAGACTGACCCCAATCCAGAAATCCAGAGTGTGAATCGTACCACACAGTGTGTCCTGCCTTGAGGCAAGGAGAATGGATGTTTATACCTCCCATCTGATAGTCTTTGACCAAAGAGTATGGGGACATGAAAGAGATGACCTCTCAGACATCTCCAGCAATGAAGGCTCCCGTTGGCTAAGGACAATCCTCCGGATAAGTATGCAAATCTAGGCTGTTATGAACTGACACCCATGGCAGCTGCAGGATGGGTACTTCAACCCAATAAAGAGCTTCTGGGCAGGAAACAAGGGCATATGCTACAGGCACAGTGACAGAGACGCTGAAGACACCATTTTGGAGCAGCTGTAAGAGCAGAGGAAGCTGGTCTGAAAGGTAAGAAGAGAATGATGTAGAAGGTCAGAGAGAAGCGAAGGTGAGAAGCTATAGTCTGAGGGGGAGGAGGAGGAAGAGCAAAGAGAGAGAGAAAAGGGAGGAAAAGGAAGAGGGAGGGAGGTCTGGTGACCCTGGTAAATTCGCCTGAGAACCAGACTCTGTGAAGCTAACATACACACATTTATTAGGTGGTACCCTTGAGATGCCACCTGGAAAGGATGAGAAGAAAGGAGAATTTGACAGAGAGCAGCTGAGTCGTGATGCAGTTCCAATAAAAGCAGCCCTGTAGGGAACTGAGATTTTCCTTCTCAGGTATCCCAAGTTGGAGCAAGGAGACCCACCAGATCTTTCCACCTCCATGGTGATTAGTCACTGGATGTAGGCTGGAAGAAAGCATGGCCCCAAGTGAGGCTGCGTTTTAACTACAGCAATCCCCAGAGGCTAGCAGAGGTAACAGAGGCTGTTTCTGAGTCCTCCCAGCAGCTAGGAAAGTAAGTCTTTTATTCCTGAAGGAGGATCTGGGCAATGCAACACAGCATGCACCACAGGGGGAAAGAGGGAGAGAGAGAAGAGTGGAAGAGATTCCTAGTGACTGTCCATTTCCCACTCATCCCTCATTACATGCAATGGCATTGCCTGCCCCTGAATTCCTTGACGTACTTCTGGAACCTTCTACTAACAACCCTGTCCCACCATCACCACACATACACATTTGGCTTTGTTCTATGTTAGTTTGAATGGATTTCTGTATTTGCCACACAATTATCTTTACCTAAGTCAGAATGTATAGGCATAGTTACCTCAGTGTGGATACGATGCTGAGTACTGGATATTTCCATCTCCTTTTCCTCTGCTATTCAAACTGCTTGATTTCTATTGATCTTATCTTCAAGTTCACAGACTCTCTTCTCTGTCATCTCTTAGCTCATTTCTTTAAAGAGTAATATTACTTTGACTAGATCAGAGCTGCTCACTTTAAAAAAATTGTTCCAATGTTTAAAAAAATTAAACTGTGGAAATTAAAAAAAAAAAAAAACTCCAATGTATTTTTGGCCAATGTCTTTCCATTGTGTTGTGGACCAATATTTTTGGAAATTAAAATAAAAATGAATTACCAGAAAATTAATCACACACTTCATTATTACGGCAATGACAAATTGCCGTAAAAGCTCCTCAACATTTCCTCTCAAGTCGTGTACTCATTCCATCCCAAACTGATTCCAGACTCCATCTGGCCTGACATTGGTCCTGGGATCACATCTGTAGGTACACTGACTAGTCAATGAGGGCTCCACTCCCTCAACGCATTTCTTACATGTTGATCTTAGTGTGGGATGTAGATGCATTTTAACATGATTGAATGGATGTCCATTGCATAGAACATCTAGGACCACCACCAGCCTACGAAGACCTTCAAGTGGCCCTATAAAGTCCTAAAGATTGAGTTCAAAATCTAGCCAGCTTCTTCTTCCACTCCAGCATCCTCTGTTTTACCCACACTTTCTTTAAACTCACAATTTGCCAATCCCTGTTCATCTGAGCATGTACTTGCTTCTGTGCCCAGGCTACCCTACCACCAATAATGCCCTTTCCCAACTCTTCTACCTTTGGACATCTTAGTCCTCACCTAACCACCTAGATATGGTTTCTCCTTTCTCCAGCTTTCCCAACCCATGGTTTTTACCATAAGCAAGGTTCATAGTTCATTCTGCCTTGTATTATGGTTGGTTGTTTTGTATCCATCTCTCCTACCAGGTTACACATCTCTGCAGGTCAGGACTGTGTCTTAGGGGTCTGTGATTTTTACATCCCATCCCCCCCTTTATCCCCTGGAATAGTCTTATGTTGTAGAAAAAAAGCTGGTGGAAATGAAATAGCTTTAAGCCCACCAGCTTTAGCCTTCTTGTTTGCATATCTCAGAAGCAGCTTCCTCCCCTACAGCAAATTTCCAGCCCCATAAAGAATCCTGGTCATGGATTACCCCAAAAGAATAGACCTGCACAAGCCCACCTGCTTCCCCGGGATAACTGGGGTGTTCTAGAAGATAAAGAGACATAATTTCTTTTCTAAATAAATCTCCATTCAAGCATAAGAAGCAAATCTACCTAAAAACTGATCCACAAAAATGAAGGATGGGAACTAATTTAATTAATCCATGGAGACCCAAGAACAAGAAGCTTGATACTAACACTTTCAGAAAGTCTATGCCCTTTGAAAGTTTTATCCCCGAGAAGGATCCACATCCGTGGTCGGCACTACTCAGATGTCCCGAAAGAAGCATCTTCCCTAGCTGAAGCCTTTAACAATAATTCTCTGCAAAACTGTGTCCCAGAAATCAGTCCTCCCAACAGTGCCAGATCCCAGGACAACTGTTCTTTGTCCTTTATTCCCTTAACCTTGTCTACCCACACATATTTAACAATTCTAAAATAAATAAATAAATAAATAAATAAATAAATAAATAACAAAAAACTTTAGAAATTGTAATATTTTAATTTAATATTATAATTTATATTTTAACATTTTAATTTCATTATAATAATAAGTGGCATTTATTAAGCACTTACTATGAGCCAGGCACTATACCATGTGCTTTATCTGTATTGTTATTCCATCCTCTGTGATTCTGCAATAGGGCATTGTTTTACAAATTAGAAAGCTTAGTCTTAGAACAGCAAAGTAACTTTCCCAGCCACATAGCCAGTTAAGATGCAATGTCAAGATTCATTTTGGGTAGCATCCATCAGTGACACACCATGCTATAAAGTTCTTAAAGACAAAATATATATTAAAAATTCAGAACTCAGGGTGCCTGAGTGGCTCAGTGGGTTAAGCGTCTGCCTTCAGCTCAGGTCAGGATCTCAGGGTCCTGGGACTCTTGGGGTGTCTGAGTGGCACAGTTAGTTGAGTGTCCAACCCTTGGTTTTGGCTCAGGTCTGATCTCTGGGTCGTGGGATTCAGCCCTCAGTAGGGCTCTTCACTCAGCACAGAGTTCGCTTAAGATTTTCCCTCCCTCTCCCTCTGCTCCTCCTGCTTGTGCTGGTGCTCTCTCTCTCTCAAATAAATAAATAAATCTTTTTTTAAATGTCAGGACTCTTGTAAGCTGCCAGATAAACACCCCAGTCAAGAACCCAGAACATTCCAAGTATCCTAGGACTATTGACTAGTACTTACACCAATGGACACAAAAAGCTCAATTTTATCAAAAACATTTCTTGAACATCTATTATAGGCAAAGTACTATGGAAGATGGTATGAAGAAAACAAAAATGAGCGAGAAATTGTCCCTACCCTTAAAGGATTTATGTACCTCTGGGGTTTATTTCTAAAAGGCAGCATGCAAAAACAATAAAAGGGGCAAAAGTAAGTTCTATAGGGATCTAAAGGAAAAGTGAAACATGACCTGTGTTTTCTTGCTTTTTGCCTGTAGATCTGACCTGCTGTTGGCCACAATATTTCTCTCTTTAGAGCAGTGGACATAGTAATTAACAACATGTGTTTAGATGCAGACAGACCTGGGTTTGCATTTCATTGTGGCTGCTCACAAACTATAAACTTAGACAAATTAATTAATCATTAATCATTTCTCCACCCAGGATCTGATCCCTGAGGAGACATAGTGGTTTGGGTTCTTTTTGTTATAAGTTGCTGAAATCCAACTACAATAGTTTAAATATAAAAATACATATAACTTTAGAAATACCTGGACCAGATATTCAGATGCTATTTTCATGAATCTGTTTATCTCTGACTCTATTGTTGACTTCTATCTAATCAGTCTCTCCTTTTGTGGTAGAGAAATACCGGGATCCCTGGGTGGCGCAGCGGTTTGGCGCCTGCCTTTGGCCCAGGGCCCGATCCTGGAGACCCGGGATCGAATCCCACATCGGGCTCCCGGTGCATGGAGCCTGCTTCTCCCTCTGCCTGTGTCTCTGCCTCTCTCTCTCTCTCTCTCTCTCTGTGACTATCATAAATAAATAAAAAATTAAAAAAAAAAAAAAGAAAGAAAGAAATACCCATCAGCTCCTCCAACAGGACATCTTGCCAATTTAGCTGTGCTTAATAAAAACACAGTGCTCCTTTTCCAGTAGTTCTAGCAAAAGTTTGAAGCTGATGCTCATTGGCCCAGGGCTCATCCCTGAAGCAATTGTTCTGGCTAAGGAGAGAAGGCTCTGATTGGCCGGGTGTGGGTCACGTGCCCACCCCTGGAACCCATGGGTGAGAATCATGTGCAATGAGAGTGAGGTAAGAGTATTTCCCTAAAGCAAAATTGTAGTGTTGTTAAAAAGGAAAAAGGATGCTGAACAGGCAAAACAACAACAGTCATCAACCGGAGGTGTGGTCTCTGTGGAGAATCTCGATTCAGAGAGCCAGAGTTACCAGGAAAGGGGCCACACCCTTAAATGTGTCTAGAAGCCCTTCACTAAAAGGTTTCAAAGAGTCCTTCCGGCTCCTATTTTGCAAAACTTGACAAAATATAATCTCCCATCTTTGTCTATTATTCATGACGATTCACTGTTACAATTGCTATATACATTTGTAAATGGTGTTCTCTCAAACATTCTGTTTTAAAATATTTAAACTGATATCCTCTGTTTCAAAATGATGTTTTCCCAAGTGAAATCAAGCTGCCAATTCTGATTTAGTGGCCACCCATTCCCTGGGAGATGAGATCAAGCATTCCTAGCTCACTTTTTGTTCTGGATGTGCTTCCACTTCAGATCAATCTTCACCTGGCAAGGGCAGCTGTCTCTTTGCTCTGATCACCTTGAGACTGGCTTCAAGATTAAAATCTTAAAGGCTCCTTACTGGCCCAGGATTCTCCTTACTTAGCTTTCCCACAGGTATCTAGGTATTAGCTGGAAATTATCATAGATCAACCTTAGCAAAGAAGAGAAGAACACAAAACACTGACTTCTATTAATAATGGTTCCCCCAACTGGTTTCCCTCCCAGAACCACCTAGAAAGCAAAAACTAACTATCTAGCTTCCTGGGACCCCACCTTAGAGCCACTGAAACTGAATCTTCAAAGAACAGGACCCAGGAATTTTTTATTTTTAAACATTCCTTAGGTGATTGTGATGTTGTTAGCCAATCACATTGAACTGACCAGCAGCACGTCAGGAACACCAAGCCTGTGGTTACAATACTTGGCCAAAGCTTTCCAATGTGCTAGCTTTAAGGATTACCTAAAGCAAGACATTGAGTTTCTTTTAGCCTTAGTTTTCTTTATAAGATCTTGGAACTGGATCAGGTCAACCTACAGGTCCTTAGAGCTCTGAAAAATCTGTAACTCTCTGTTATAGGAGAAAAACATAGCTTGGAAGTTTGGAGATCTTGGCTCATACAACCACCTTTATACTTTTGTGACCTTGAGAAGTCACTTGCACTTCCTTGCTCACAATTGCTTTTCTTTAAAAATTAGTTGGCTGGAGTATATGAATTATAATTCTAAGATAGCTGTAAGATAACACTTAAGCCTTAGAATATTCTCTAAAATAATTGTCAAGATGTACAGTATGAACAAGCTGAGGTTGATCATGATTTCCTGTTGACTTGGGTTTGCTGGGTTGAGAATCTGCAAGCAGCATTTGGTATGTTGGTGTTTAATGGATATGACATTTCACTACACCAAATGGGAATGGAATATTTTTAGCACAGAATTCTCTAAGTTTTAGTAAAGAGGGCTTGTTCTGTGAATGGAGTGTGAACAAGCAGAGATACTATTTTAAAAGACCAAATATAATCCCCCTCCCCATCACAGAATAGTCATACATGTACATATTTTCACCACAAAGCTGGAAGATCTTACCCCTTTTTATAGCTCCTAAAAGGCAGCATTTCATCTACTTTAATAACTCTACTGGCTCACACACATTCCTCCTGTCTTCGCATAGCCTGCATACTTATGGTTAATAGGTTAAAATATTGTTAATGATTGAAAGCAATAATAATAGCTACCATTTATTGAGCACTTAATATATGTAGAACGTGCTGAATATTTTATGTGTATTTAGTCATTCAACCCCTGTAACAATGCTATTATTTTTTAAATAATATTTTTTTATTAGTTTTCTAAAGAAAAAATGGAAGTTCAGAGAAGTAAGGAAGTCTATGTAAGGCATGTAGCTAATAGCTGAACTAGGATTCAAACCAGGTGTCTGCAATCAGGGCCCTAATGACTGACCTACACTGATGTACTTAAACTGATCGTTATCAGTCAGGATAAGCTGGATTATTAATACTTGGGTAGCACTGAAATATTACTGGCTTAAAATAATAAAGACTTATTTCTTGTACATGTTACTGAGAGCACTGTTCCAAGTCATCATAATCTATTCCATCAACACATGAATTGATGGAATAGCCACTATATGGGACATTACTAAGTAACAGTATCAGAGGGAAAAAGAGCCATGGCAAAGTATGCATGACTGCTACTACTGCTTTTATTAGAATTCTTTATCTGAATTTTTAAAAACAATGTGAATATAGTTGGGACCTGAGGTCGGGAAGACTATCCTCCCCTCCCCACACATGCTCATTGCCTCAAATAAAAAATAACCAACTATGGGAGAGCAGGTGACACAGTGACTGGGAATGGAGAAGCAAACATGGAACCCCAGGGCAGCAGAAGACACCACGCATGTGCTGGGAGGGCCCAGAGGCAGTAGCAGTACGAGTAAAGTCAGTAAGACTCTGTATCTTCCACATTGGTCTATGTAAACAGAGAGAGAGAAATTGTTTGCTTTCCCTTGCTCTCCTCTCTGCTCCATGCTACTCGCTGCTGCAGTCCCTGCTCTTTCTACATGAGGGTGAAGGAAAGAGGATGATGAGCCAGTCATCACCAAATTGTGACAGACCCACACATCCATCAGCTTCGGGATCTTCTGTGTTCTTACAGGATTCTTCAAGTGCTCACTGAGTGCGTATGGGTCCTTCTGCATCTGTTCCAGGATAAGCTGTATGACCATGTCACTCATTATCTTCTGCACCCCCAGGCTGTCACATTGGTTCTATTAGGCCATCATATAGCATTGGTAACCATCTGCCGCCACCTTGCAATTGGAGTCCAGATCTAATGCCTTCAGGTAGACATCCATGGCTTTAATGTAGTGCTTCATCTCCTCTAGTGCAGCTCCTTGCTGTGTGTAACCCTTGATGAAGGTTGGCGCCAGCTGGATACATTCCTCACAGTCCTCACAGTTTCCGCTGGTGCTGGAGTTTGGTATAGCAGGCAGCTCCATTGCTGTACATGTTGGCATCTCTTGAGTTCTGTTTGATGGCTTCTGTATTAATGCTTCATGGCCTAGGGAGAGTCCCCTTTCTGAAAACATTCATTGCCTTTGTTCTTCTCGTCCAATGCCAGGTCAGGGTTTATATATAAGTCAGCTGCTCCCTGTCCTTGATGATTTTCTCCACCTGTTGGTATTTCTTGAGCACATCTTGGGTTCTGTGTTCTGCCAAAGACTTGTTATAGAAATGGATGGCATCCTTATACTTTTCTTCTTTGAAATAGGAGTTGCCAATTCAAGCATAAGCTTTGGAAATAGTCTTCTCAATTTTCTGACCCCACCTCGATGGCCTTACAAAGCTCCCAGCATTTACTACAGTCATCCTCCTTGAAGTACATAGCTGCCTTACTGGTTACGTAGGTCGTGTTGGTAGGATCCAGGTCCTTGGCTCTGTCATAGTGCTTCAAGGCTATATCAAAGTCTTTTGTCTTGGAGGCCTCATTCCCCAGTTCTTTCTCTTTCAGTGCCTGCTTCTTATCCTATGGAAGATCTTCTTCCACTGCCTGGCTTGGTATCCTTTTTGGGAGGAAGTAGCAGTAGAGCTGTTGCAACTCCCTCTTCCTCATCCATACTGCCCAGATCCACTCCCAGGAGGGCACTGAGAATAGTCACAATCCCTGGATCTTAGTTTTGTACTCAGGTCAGATGGCTTGCTTCATAGTTGCTCTATCAGCTGCTGGTAGGTAGGATTAGTGAACAGCATCCTTGTTCTGGGATCACTCTCCAACTTCTGATACAGATTAAGCATGTTGAAATAATCCATGGGTTTCCTCTCTGCACAACCAGGGCCTCCATTTTCTGTAAGCCTTCTTTGATCTAAGGATTATTTGCTGCATGTTTTAAACCCTCTTCATAGGTTCACTTGGCTTCTTCAGATTGGTTTAAGAACTCAAGAGCTGCTGCTTTTAGTGAATAGAACTTGCCCCAGTCAGGCTTTAAGTTAATGGTGTTGCAACCATCCTCATAAGCCTTCTGGTTGTCACTTCTCTTGGCATAGGCTGCTGAGCGATTACCATAAAGCAAGTGGTTCTGGGGATCTGACCTAATGGCCTCAGAGGAGCTCTATAACGCATCATCGAAGTTGCCTGCACTCAGGGCCTTATTGCCTTTTCTTTTAGCTAGCTCATTTACCTGCTCCATAGCCCAGCTTGGAACTGGATTGAATCAATTCCATCCGCTCTGCACTCCCAACCCTTAAAACCTATTTTCATTTAATACTTGGATAACTTTTTTAAAGAGAAGTTTCTCTAAAAATGGAAAGATTAAAAGGGCCTCAGTCCTTGGAGATGTCTCTGTTTGATGAAGATTTTACTGTCTTGCCCTCCTTTTTTTTTTTATTGGAGTTCAATTTGCCAACATATAGTATATCAGCCAGTGCTCATCCCGTCCTGTCTTGCCCTCCTAATATGAGGCCAATATGCCCTGTAGTTATCAATGACATGAGCCAGATGGTCATATTTACAGTATTTACACTGGTGTAGGGGCAAAGTGCTGACCACTTTTATACACACACATCTGCTAAAAGGCTCTTCCATGACAAAGAAGAAAGGTTACATGGTGGGTATATTGTCCCAGAAATATAGCCCAAGCATAGCACTGCCAGACTGCATTGGTGTGCCAGGAAGGGCCAGAGGGGCTAGCCCAAGATTCTAAGGTGGTCTACAGCATACAATAAAATTTGGCATGTGTTATTGGTCCCTGATAACCCGGCACATTGGGCTATCTAAACTTAGTGTCCCTTATCTTCAGGATACCCAACTTCACCCCCATTAGCATCTTTCCAAAACTTCTCCCCTTTACTTTCAGTTTAAAGGGTCAACCTGATGCTAAGATTTGAGATATCTGCAACACTCAGCTACTGCTTCAAGGATACTATAGTAGAGGAAGTGTAACAATAGCAATTATTATTATGCTATAGAAAGTGGCTTTCTCTTTAGAGGCTCCCAAATAGAAACTATCATAATATATGGGGGCAAGGTCAAGAGATATCATTTGATAACATATTGAATGAGTCAGGGCATAGTTGATGAGCTCAGATATTTCCTGGACATATTTCAGGGCCCTTCCCAGAAATAACCCATTATCCATTGTGATGGGTGCCAGAATCATTCACCCGGGGATGTTAGATAGATAAACTCTACATGGAAGCTGAAACCTGGCTCCATGCCACCCTCCTTAATAATAAGAGGGATTGCAAAGGAAAAAGAATTAGAGGGTAATAATCGCAGCCTTTTGGGGGAGAGACAATGAACCAATGGTTAACAGGCGGAATATGCCCCCTGTGGCCAGCAGAGGGCAGCAGAACCAGACTACTCCTGCAAGTGACTCTCCAGGGACCCTGTGGCAACTGCTCTGGACATCTGTGCTGCAGGAGACCAGGACCACAAAGGGTAGTGCCAGAAAAGGTACAGCTAAAGTGGGGAGGGGTTTTGGGGAAAGAGATTTCCTTGCCAGTGATAACATTCTTCCATGAAATCTATCCACTGTCCTGCCTCCTGGGAGATTAATCTTCCAAAGCCTAGTCATCCCAAGAGGAACAGTCAGAATAGCAATTTGGATCATGCAAAGCTGAATACTAGAACATAAACTCCTAATAACTCAATCAAGATATAAACGATTCATTAAATTCAGCCTGAATCAGTGCATCCTTCCCTGTGTGCCCCAACAGATTTACCATTACATTGCCTGTGCCACCAATGTCCACTGCCTCCACAACACAGAGGGATACTGGGGCACCTGGCTGGCTCAGCAGTTGAGCATCTGCTTTTGGCTCAGGGCGTTTGATCCTGGGGTCCTGGGACTGAGTCCCGCATCAGCTCCCTGCATGAGCCTGCTTCTCCCTCTGTCTATGTCTCTGCCTCTTTTTCTGTGTCTCTTATGAATAAATAAATAAAATCTTAAACACACACACACACACACACACCAGAGAGATAATATAAACACTTAACTCTCATTTTCCCTATAGATGTCCTGCCCTCCATCTTCTTTTCTAGAAAGTCAGTGTTCTCATTCAGAGGATGGTAAGTATGGGCAATACACACAAAGCGAGGGCCATACTTCATTGCCTCCCATTCTTCTTTGGTTAAGCCAGAGATGACGGGGTATAGCTGAATTTTACCGCTTTTGAAAACTAGCAAGACTCCTTTGACCTCATGTGTAGAAGTAGGGTCAAGTAAGATGTACCACTAAGAATCATAGCTATTAAGACAGCTGTCCCAAAAGGTCTGGGCAGATGCTCAGATGCTTTAAAGAAATTATGGCTAGCTTTGTTCTCAAAAATGTAAGTCTAACCAGACAAAAACCTTGATGTTAACATATTTCCAGTCCTTCCCCTGGCCCTATAAGCTAAAGAGGGTTCTGCCTTTTTCTGTTCGGTTTCTTCCTTTCCCATAGTCCTCCCAGCAGGGTCCTGTTTTAGAGACTCTCATGAAGCAAAATTGGGAGGAGAATAACACAAAGAAACTCACAGATCAGGCTGAAAGAGGATGTCCAAATCTGTGTTTTAGAAGCAAGAGGGCCAGCAGCAGCTGTGGAAGGGGAGTGGGTGACCGAAGACACAGGAATTCTAAGTGTTTCTGTGAGTTACAGCCATTAATGACATTTAAAAAAAAAAAAAAGTTGCTCAACTGTTCATTTGGTGCAAGTCTTCTCTGAGAGTGGACCCTATGAATCATAGTTACAATAGAATTATAGACACTAACATAATTCTGCCTCTTGCTTTGAATGATCATTTGCATAATTTGAGTAGGTTATCCTGCAGTGCATGAGGAACATGGAAAAATACCTAACTCACAGAATCTCAGCATACCAAAAGCCAAGCAAATCAAAAGCCAAAGACTTATCAAAACACTGCTGTTTCTGATCTTTGCTTCCATGTTGCTGCACCTAAAGCTTTTCAGAATCATTTCTGTGGCTTGAAAACTGTTGGAGATATTTCCACTCCATCCCTCTTGGAAAGTTCCTTTTTCTAGGGACCTTTAGCTTTGCCATCTCATTACACAGCTGAAGACTGTCCTCCAGAACCTCTGGCATGACCCAGCCCGACCCAGCTGATGCTTTTACATTGATGCCTCCCCCACATGACAGAGCCAGTGATCTTGGTTCAGTGCAGTTCCTTTTTCTGTCCTGAAAGGACACTTTTAACTTCCAGAATTGAAGGCGGTTATAGAAGAAAACAGTTACTGGGTGTTGTTATAGCCCCAAGACCAAAAAGCAATTAATTAAATGTTACATTACATATGGATTTAGGTGACACCACAGTACGAGAGGACCAAAGTGGCTTTTCCTCCTTAAACAGGGAAAACAAAAAGAAGGGGTAACATTACCTAGAGAAAATCTCTCAGCTGCAGATAGAATTTTTATATCTGAGCAGCTAGGATTTTCTCTCTTCTCTCTCTCTCTTTCCTCCCTCTCTCTCTCTCCCCAAATTTTTTTTCTTCATTGGAGGAAGATGAGGGCAGAGATAGCTGAGAGGAGCTGGAATTCACTGGGGAAATTACCTCAGAAGCAAGCTATGGAAGAGGGCACCACAGAAACAGGTTCCCATGTAACCATGGTGACAAGCAGCATCAGGAGGAGGTGGGGAGATGAGGGAGCAAAGAGTCTGTGTAGTTAGAGGGCAGGAGAGAAGGCAGGGAGAGGAGGGGACACCCAGGTCAACAGGGAGAGTGACAAGAGCTTTAAAGCCAAATTCAGGTTTTTATTTATTTTTTTTAAGATTTTATTTATTCATGACAGAGAGAGAGAGAGAGAGAGGCAGAGACACAGGCAGAGGGAGAAGCGGGCTCCATGCAGGGAGCCAACGTGGTCCCTGGTCTTCAGGATCACACCCCCAGCTGAAGGCGGTGCTAAACCTCTGCACCACCGGGGCTGCCCAAATTCAGGTTTCTAAAGGAAGAAAGAATTTGTGGCTGCAATGAACTAGGAAGGCAGGATGTAGATCACATTACAGATTCTTTTTACATTTAGAAAGGGTTTTAAATGTTTCCAGAATTTAGCTATTTTAACAGAGCAAGATTAGGAAAGAGCAGTGGAAAGTTGCGGCTGAGTTGGGGGTGGGGATGGGGTGTGTTGGAGGAGAAAGGAAGGCACCCTCAGAGTTACCCAGAAGCCCTAAGACTGCTGTCATCTAGAGTCAGTTTAGCACCCGGCTGCCTCTGGTGGCAGCTGTCTTCCCAGAGATTCCCTGAGGCTGAAGTGGAAAAGCCAAGGCTGGGTAAGTACAGGATGCCTACATTTAGCAAATACAAATACAGGATGCAGATTAATTGTGACTATCAGATAAACAGCAAATAATACTTTAGTAGGTTTGTGTTTCATGGCAACTCTCATGAGGTGGCACTCACTAAATATCTTCTTGTTCTCTCATCTCCTCTATATTTAAAAAAAGAAATGATAGGGCATCTGGGTAGCTCATTCGGTTAAGCATCTGCCTTCAGCTCAGGTCATGATCTCAGGGTCCTCAGATCTAGCCTGGCATCAGGTTCCTTACTCAGCAGGGAGTCTGCTTCTCCCTCTTTTCCCCACTTGTGCTGTCTCTCTCTCACTATCTCTGTCCCTCTCTCTCAAATAAATACATAAAATCTTTTTTAAAAAATAAAGGCTAGAGGCAAGGAAGGAGAAAAAGAAGGAAGGGAGGGAGGGAGGGAAGATCTGAACACCAAATGCTAGTTTCTTTCTGATTACTGACCCACCTTCCATTCCTGCTTGCTCCTCTCTCTCCTCACCATCATAGAACATTCTCTAACTATTCTCTAGCCAATGTCTTCAAACAAACAAATCAGAACAAAGTCACACACAATCAAACCAAACCTGTCTGGTTCAGACTGTCTTTTCCTGGGTGCTACCTGTGTGTGACGACACCTTCAGCCTCATCAAGAGCCTTTACACTGACCTCACTAATCTTTCTTGCAGCTGATATAGGAAAGATGTTAGGATTCAAGGCCAAAGGCCATGAAAGAATTCTTGAGACATCTTGGTGCAAAAAAGGTGATTTTATTAAGCATGGGGACAGGACCCCTGGGCAGAAAGAGCTGCACTGGGGTCATGAGGAGTGGCCAATTATATACTTTCAAGTTGGGAGGGGCTTAGGGATAGGGTAAGTCTCTAAGAAATTTTGGAAGCAAGGTTTCCAGGACCTTGAGAGGGCTAGCTATTGTTGGGTTTAATAAAACCTTAGTCATGAGACCCTTCAAATGTATATTGTTGGGCCATATGCTTAGGGAATGATTGCCAACACGTATCTTAGAAGGTTTAGAGATAAGGGAAATTTTTAAAGGAATTTTTATTTTTACTTTATATTTTTACTTTATATTTACTTCAGCAAGAGAGAGTGTGCACAAGCAGAAGATGGGGCAGAGGAAGAAGGAGAAGCAGGCTCTCCACTTAGCAGGGAGCCCGATGCAGGGTTTGATCCCAGGACCTAAATTTCAAATTTATTGCATATCAGAATGGCCAACCTTTGACGTGGGATGGCCCCAAGAAGGAACTTTCCACCTACCTATTATCTTACAGGTTAAGGCCGAGATCTTCAAGAATGAACCGGACGGCCACCCTGACCAGGTGCCCTACATCCTGGCCTGGCAGGACATGATCGAGAATTCCCCTCCTTGGCTAAAACCCTTTTTACCCCCCCAAAGCGCACATCTCAGCTGAAGGTAAGGAGAGACTCCGGGTCCACCGCCAGACTCTAGGGGCAGGTCTCCAGGCTGCCGCGCACAAGCCTACCAATCTGGCCGAGGTATGGTTATGTGAGACAGGGTAAGGGTGAGAGTCCAGCAGCCTTCTTAGAGAGAGTCATAGAGGCTTTTAGGGAGTGCACCTATGAACCCAGAAGCCCCGGAAACAAAGGCCGCAATTATCATGGCTTTTGTTAACCAGACCACTCAGGACATTAAAAAAAAAAAAATTGCAAAAAGTAGAGAGACTGGGAGAGAAGAGCTTGCAGGACTTAGTGATAGTAGCAGAATGAGTCTATAATAATAGAGAAAGTCTGGAAGAACAACAAACCAAACTAAGTGACCGGCAGACCCGAAACCTGGCCAGGATCCTGCTGGCCACACCATGGATGACCCACAGGAAAGACGGAGGCACCTCAAGAAGCTGGCTTCAGGGACAGGTAAGGAGGATGACCCTGGTCCCCGTCGGGAGCGCCCTAAGCTGAACAAAAACCAATGTGCTTATTGCAAAGAGGAGGGCCACTGGGCGAAAAGCTGCCCTAACAAAAGATCTAAGGCCCCTGCCAAGATCTTGAAAATGGGGGACCTGGACGATTAGGGGAGTCGGGGTTCAGCACCCCTCCCCGAGCCCAGGGTAACTCTTAAAGTGGAGGGGCAACCTGTTGAATTCCTAGTGGACACTGGGGCACAACATTCAGTTTTATTACAACCCCAAGGGAAATTGGCAAGCAAGACATTATGCAAGGGGCCACGGGCACCAAACAGTACTCATGGACTACCCGAAGAACTGTGGATCTCGGCGTGGGCCGGGCATCCCACTCCTGCATGGTCATCCCTGAGTGTCCCTATTAGAATACCTGCTGTTAGGTCGGGATTTGCTCACCAAGATGGGGGCACAAGTTCGCTTCCACCCCGAAGGGGCAAAAGTCCTAAACAAAGGGGCACCTGATTCAGGTGCTTGTCCTGAGTTTAGAAGACGAATATCGTCTCCACCAAACGCCCTCAGCCCCAATGACTGACAGTGACTGTCGGCTGCTGCGGGAATTTCCCCAAGCGTGGGCAGAACCCGGGGGAATTGGGCTGGCCCGGCACCGACCGGCCATATACATAGAACTAAAGCCGGGGGCAGACCCTGTCAGGGTCCGCCAATACCCCGTGCCTCTCGTCTCCCAAACCCAGACTGGGACCCCCCCCCCCCCCCCCCCCCCCCCCCCCCCCCCCCGCTGCCTGACTGTGAAGAAATTTTGGCGCAGGTGCAGGGAATCAGAGATCTCCAGGACCAGCCACTGCAGACGGACGCCACCTGGTGCACGGACGGCAGCAGTTTCCTCTGAAAAGGAATCGGATGCGCGGGGGGAGGGGGCGGGGGCAGCTGTAACCATGGAAACGGAGACCCGATCGGGGGCACCGACCCTGCCCGACACCCCCAACTATACTGATGCTGATTTACACTGGATCAAACCCTTGCCTGTGACCCAGTGCTTGCGTGGCTGGTGGAGGGCGGCGGACTCCAGCATCATCCTGCCGAGGAACTAGGACGGCGAGTCCTATCCAGGATGCATCGGAGCACTCACGTGGGGACAAGGAAGGTGGGAGACCTCAAGACATGCAAAGATCACTGTTAAAGACTCTCGAGCAAAGATGGAGCAGATCGTGGCGAGCTGCCACGCGTGCCAGTTAACTAATGCCTCCGCCCATGGATCTAACCCGGGCACCCGGCTCCAGGGGGACCGCCCAGGAGCCTACTGGGAAGTGGACTTCACTGAGGTAAAACCTGGAAAATACGGATACAGGTATTTACTAGTGTTTGTAGATACTTTTTCAGGATGGACAGAGGCATTTCCCACCAAACATGAAACGGCACAGACCGTGACCAAGAAACTGCTGGAAGACCTCTTACCGAGGTATGGTTTTCCTGTTAGGATCGGATCAGACAACAGCCCAGGACTCGTCTCTAAGGTAACACGGGGAGTGGCCCTAGTACTTGGGGCAGATTGGAAATTACATTGTGCATATAGGCCCCAGAGCTCAGGACAGGTAGAGTCCAGGACAGGTAAACTAAATTAGCCCTGGAGACTGGAGGAGACTCTCTCCTCCCCTTTGCCCTATATAGGGTGAGGAACTCCCCGTATAAGATGGGACTGACTCCCTATGAGATCATGTTTGGTCTTCCTCCACCTGTTATCCCCAATTTAAAACCTGAGGTGCTTGCTGAGTTTGATGATCATCAACTTCTTTTCTCCCTCCAAATGTTACAACGAACCCATGAGCAGGTGTGGTCTTAGCTGAGGGCCCTCTATGAGACTGGTCCCCCGAACCCCCATCGATATCGGCCAGGTGACTGGGTGTAGGTGCGGAGATACCAACACCAGACACTTCAACCTGGCTGGAAGGGACCTTCCATCCTGACCACTCCCACCGCTCTCAAGGTCGACGGGATTACTCCCTAGGTCCACTACACCCCCTCCGGCCAACTGACCCACGTGCTGTTTTCAAGGACTTTGTTCCAAAATGGAAAAGCCAACCAGACAAGGACAATCCCCTAAAGCTAAGACTGTGCCGTTCTCACTTATTTCCCACCTCCAAGACTCCCTAGTCTGAGGTTGTCCTTCAAAATAAAAGAGGATTAGACTTAGTCTTCTTACAACAAAGGGGGGAGGTATGTGCTGCCTTAAACGTAGGATGTTGCTTCTTCACTGGAATGTAAATGGGAGCGAGAACAGCAACAAGGTTGGTTCGAATCCTGGTTTAATCATTCCCCCTGGCTCACTCTGAGAGGAACCTGGACCCATGATTGGGTCCTTCCTTAGGTTCCTCTGAGAGGGGGAAATGTGGAGGCTGAGAAAATTAAGGCCATTCCACTTTAAGTTCAGCGTTAGCACAAGTACAGCCATCCCAGGCCCCTGTGAATAAGAGCTGAACTTTACCTTACTTCAGTTACAGAAAGAAAACAGCTTACAGCTTAACATCCTAGAAAGCCTCACATTAGAATAAAAACAGCCCAAGCCAAGGGCAGGAAGCCCCTATTAGAATAAGAACAGAGCTCATTGCGCTTGAAACCCCCATATCAGAATGTAAGCAGAACTTGAGAAATTCCTCCACCCCTTCTGGGGGTCCCCTAGACCAGCCCTTAAAACTAAGCTGAAACCCACCTCAGGGTCCAAGTCCCTGCTCCGCTGTGTCGGTTTCACTTGGACCCAAGCTCGAGCTTGTAAATAAACCCTCGTGTGTTTGCATCGGTGTCGGCTCCTCGGTGGTTTCTCGGATTCGCGATCTTGGGCACAACACTGCCCTAGACTCTTAAGTTTCATGAAGGTAAGAACTATGTTTTGTTCATCTCTATTTTCAGGGTCTAAACAGTGCCTGGCCCAAACTCAGCAACCCTTCAATAAATGTTAGCTCCCCATTATGCCTCCTGCCAACTGGCCCCTACCGCAATCTCCTAGATTTTCATCAGAGCCTGGATCCTGGCCAGTTGCCTGCAAACTGGAGATTCTTGCCATCTGCCATCCCTTCCTAGTCCTGCCTTCTTACTCTTTATCTTCAACTGGTGCTACTGAAAAGTGATCTGATCACAACCAACAATCCCACACCACAAAGCTTCCTCTGGTTTGTAGCCATCAGAACCATCTTTTGTAATCAAAACATCATGTTATGTGGCCAAGGCATTCTTTTTTTTTTTTTTAAGATTTTATTTATTTATTTGACAGAGAGAGAGAGAGAGATTGAGAACGAGCAAGCACAAGCAGGGGAGGGATAGCAGAAGGAGAGGAAGAAGCAGGTTCCTTGCTGAGCAGAGAGCCCATGAGGCTCAATCCCAGGACCCCAGGATCATGACCTGAGCCGAATGCTCAACTGCTGAGCCACCCAGGTGCCCCTCATTCTCACTTTTTAAGAGGCATAAAAACCTCTAGAAAAGGTTCTCAAAATAAATATACTCAATCCTATTTCTTGCACCTCAAATCTATAAGAATGAGAGATAATATATTAAGATATATATTTAAACACTACTCTCAAAACACAAGAGCAAAATCTCAGTGGCTCAAAAGAGAGAGACAAACTTAATAAGCAAAATGTTAAGTCACGGGAACCAAAGGTAGGACTGGAGCCAGGCAAGCAAAAGTGGAGTTAAATACCTCCTAGGTAAGCCAGAATGCACCTTCTGTAAGAAGAACCTGTGCTGGGCTTCCCACCCAAGAACAGTGGGTGACATAGCTCCACCCACACATCTAGAATTCTGGCAGAAACACACTACTTGCTCAGGGCCAGTGTCCATAGCAGAGTCCCCTCCCGGTCTGTACCATGTGAATTCTGGAGAATTGTTGCTACAGAAATGGGGAGTTCTGAGCTAAACTGTAAATATATGACATGGATTGTGTTTGGTCAATCCATGGAGACCAAGGCTAAGGCAGTTAAGAAATTACCACACAGACAAGGGAAGTAGAGGAGAAAATTCCCACACAGTATGAGATTTCAAGGAAAAGTTTAGAAACACATTTAGCACAATGAAAAGTAGTTATAAAAGAGAAATTTATATCCTGAGGTGACAGATGAAAAGAAGTTTGAAATGAATCTGTCTGAAATCTTCAAAGAAATACAATAAGGTAATATCAATAGAATCATAATAGGATATTATAAAACTGGAATAGGTAAATAATGAAAAGAACACAAAAGAATTATCCACCTCAAACTTAAAAAAACAAAACCAGCCAGCTCTTAAAGTAACTGTACTTCACTACATTGACAGAAGAGGGTGATCTTGAACTAGGAATGGCAAATTGCTCTGAATGAAGTATGAAATGAAGTATCATAAATCCACACGAAGCTACTCAAAAGAGAAGAAATTAATTAGGATAAAAACATCTCAGTTGAAGACAGTTTTTACTGAAAAACAACCACAGAGCAATCGCAAAACACAAAATTCCAAGTGGGATATCCTCAAACAAGCATTAGAAAATATGAAAAACTCCTTAAATCAGAAATTCAAATCCAAGATCAGAAATGGACAAAGTGGTAAGTAGGTAGGTAGGTAGATGGATAGATAGGTAGATATATCGAAGTCAGGAAAGAAAAGACAAAATCATCTTAGGAATGAAAGCTACATTATGAGTCCCCAGTGGAGAATATACTCAAATGAAGTTTTAATAAAGAGTACTGAGGAATGGCAGGAAAATATAAAAGAAAATGAAAATGAAATAAAGAAATAAAAAGATTCAGAGAGAAAGTGGTTGAAATGGAAGACAGAGAAAATTAAGAATACCCATGAAAGAAGACACATGAAACACTGGAATAAAACTTGTATTTAAATCTACAATCCAAAATGGAGAGATATACCATGTTCATGTATTGGAAGACTGAATATTATTAAGACATCAGTTCTCCCCAGACTGAACTATAGACTGGCTAGGAAAAACTCCTTATTTCTCCTTTTTTCTCACACAACTCTTCAGACAGTGTTGAATAGAAGTGTGAATCTGTTCCTACACTTACCAAACTCTCCAATACAGCTGGGTATCCTACAGTTCAACTCAATTCTGCACTGTCTACCTGGAGTTAGCATTAGATCCCACAAATAAAGGGCTCAGTACAATAAGGCTGTCCCCACTTCAGGTGCCTATTTTAAGTCCTAGGTTGTCTCTTATACCTCTGACCAACAAACAACCTGCTATATATCAGGGTTCCTGTGACTCCCTTCTCAGGTCTGGTAACTTGCTGGAATAGGTCACAAAAGTAAAGGAAACACTTACTAGATTTATTATATAATAAAAGATATGATAAAAGACATAGATGAACATCCAGGCAAAGAGATACATGGGGCAAAGTCTGGAAGTGTACAAATGTAGGAGGTTCTGTCTCCGTGGAGTTGGAGTATACCACCCTCCCAGTAAGTGGATGTGTTCGCCAACTCAGAAGCTCTCCAAACCCTATGCTTCTAGGATTTTTATGGAGGTTGTATTGTGTACGCATGATTGATCATTAACTCAATCTGTAGATCCTCTCGCTTTCTCAAAGAATAGGAGGTGGGCTGAAAGTTCAAAGCTTCTAATTGTGGCTGCATCTTTCTGGTGACCATCATGCATCCTGAAGCCATCTAGGAACCCACCAAGAGTCACCTCACAAAAAAAAAATTCCTATAATCCAGGGAATTCCAAGGGATTTAGGGGCTCTTTGTTAGGAACCAAGATCAAAGACTAAATATTAGAACAGAAGATGCTACTTGTGCTCTTAACATTCAGGAAATTACAACTGTTTTAGGACCTCTGTGCCAGGAATCGGGGACAGAAACATATTTTTTTTTTCTATTATTTCACAAGACACAGTATTGCTAAGATACCAGTTCTCCCCAAATTGAACTATAGACTCAATCCTAATCAAAATCCCAATAAACTTTACTGTAGGAATTGATAAGCTGTTTCTAAAATTCATACAGAAATGCAAAAACCTAGAAGAGCCAAAACAATTTTGAAAGAAAAGAACAAATTTGGAGGACTTACAATATTTGATTTTAAGACTTACTACAAAATGAGCTATAATCAAAAGAGAGTGTCATTCAATGAGATATATCACTTCATGCCTGGCCATCATCAAAAAGAAAGGAGATAATACATGCTAGCATAGATGTAAAGAAAAGGAAGCCCTTGTGCACTGTTGGTGGGAATATAAATTGGTGCAGCCAGTATAGGAAAACAGCATGGAGGTCCTAGAAACAAATATATATATATATATATATATATATATATATATATATATATATATATATATAATATGATCCAGCAATTTTACTTCTAGGAATATATCCAAAGGAAACAAAAAACACTAACTTGAAAAGATACCTGCACCCCCACATTAATAGCATTATTCACAATAGCCAAGATATGAAAAAAACCTAAGTGTCTACTGATACATGAGTGGATAAAGTTGTGGTATGTATGTGGTATGTATGTGCACATGTATGTGTAAATTTCCAGAGGAAATTTAATCATTATGACAACATGGACAGACTTAACATGACCCCAAGTCAGACAGAGATAAATACTGCATGTTTTCATTTATATGTGCAATCTAAAAAACACCAAACTGGGCAGCCCCGGTGGCGCAGCGGTTTAGCGCTGCCTGCAGCCCGGGGTGTGATCCTGGAGACCCAGAATCGAGTCCCACGTGGAGCTTTCTGCATGGAGCCTGCTTCTCCCTCTGCCTGTGTCTCTGCCTCTCTCTCTCTCTCTCTCTCTCTCTGAATAAATAAATAAATAAATCTTAAAAAAATAAAAATTAAAAAACACCAAACTTACAGAAAAAAAAAATAAGATTCATGGTTACCAGAGGTATGGGTGGGGAAAGGTAGATTTGGAGGAATCTTGTCAAAACATACAAACTTCCAGTCATAAGATAAATAAGTACTAGAGATGTCATGTAAAATACAATGGCCATAGTCAACACTACTAGATGATGTGTAGGAAAGTAGTTAAGAGAGTAGATCCTAAGAATTCTTGTCACAGGAAGACATTTTTTTGTTTCTTTTTATTGTATCTATATGAGATGATGAATGTTAACTAACCTACTGTGGTAGTCATTTCATGATATATGTAAATCAAAGCATCATACTGTATGCCTGAACCTTATGCTGTGATATATGTCAATTATTTCTTAATAAAACTGGGGAGGAAACTATGAAAGAAAGAAAGAAAGAAAGAAAGAAAGAAAGAAAGAAAGAAAGAAAGAAAGAAAGAAAGAAAGAAAGAAAGAAGAAAGAAAGAAGAAAGAAAGAAAAAAGAAAGAAAAAAGAAAGAAAGAAAGAAAGAAAGAAAGAAAGAAAGAAAAAGAAAGAAAGAAAGAAAAGAAAGAAAGAAAGAAAGCCCTTGTGCAGTGGTACTGGCACAAGGCTTGACATATAGATTAGTGGAAAAGAGTAGAAGGTCCTAAAATATACCCACATATTATATAGTCAATTGATTTTTTATAAAGGTATCAAGGTAATTCAATGGGGAAAGAACTGATGCTCTTTCAAGAAATGGTGCTAGAACAACTGAAAATCCATATTAAAAAATGAACCTCAACTATTACTTTACATCATGCATAAACATTTAAGTTGAATTATAAACCTAAGCATAATATTTAAAAATATAAACCTTGTAGAAAAAAATATAGTAGAAAATGTTTGTGACACTGGGGTAGGCAAAGATTTCTTAAATTGGGCATGAAAAGCAAAACATATAAACATATAACATATAAAAGCCCATATAAATTGGGCTTCATCACAATTTTAACTTGTGCTCTTTCAAATACACCATTGAAAAAGAAATAGACAAGCCATATAATGGGATAAAATATATATACATTATATATATATATATGTCTTAGGTTATATATATGACCTATGAATTATATCCAGAATATAAAAAGAACTCTTGTAACTCAATAATGAGAAGATAGATTACTTCATTTTAAAAACTGGAAAAGAACGAAGATTGGGAAGAAAGAGTCTCTGGCAAGCTGATGTGGTATCCTCAAGCCAAAGTCAGGGTCCTCTTGATAGAACAGGCTCACCTTAGTTAGTCCCTCTGCCATGCTCAGTCATTGGAGGAAGCAGCCTTGGGCAGCAGATCTCCACACAATGGTGGCAGTGGATCTAGAGGGGCAGAGGTGGTGGCCAGCTAGGGAATTTTACTCTTCACAGTAGAAGATGGAGATGGTACATTTTCATGACCACTCCATCCTCTCTCCTTTCTATTCTCCTTGGCCCGTGATCTCCCAAGTATCATTTTCCTCTGAGCCTCTATTCCTCCTCTATAAAATCAGAGAGATGGTACCAAACATTATGCATTTTCCTAACATCTGACAAAGATGAGGAACTCCAGCTTTCCAAGAGGCTCCCTTGAAATTTTGCAGCAGAAAAATACTATTCTCACTATTGCTAGGGCCTCTTTTCTCTAGCCCCAGGTCCCCTAGCGTGGTGTGTACCATCCATGTCAGAGAATTCTGTCCCATTCCTACATTGTAATAAGAAGATGCTAGAAGGCAGAAAATCCCACATTATACCATCAGCCAATTCTTTTTTTTTTTTTTTAAGATTTTATTTATTTATTCATGAAAGACACAGAGGGAGGCAGAGACATAGGCAGAGGAAGGAGCAGGCTGTCTAGGGCGAGCCTGATGTGGGACTCAATCCCAGGGCCCCAGGACCACAACCTGAGCCTAAGGCAGATGCTTAACCACTGAGCAACCCAGGCGTTCCCCATTAGCCAATTGTGTGTGTGTGTTTCTCTCCTAGTTTTAAGCAGCTTTTAACTATTTTAAGCATGTTTCTTTCCTTTTTTTCTCTTTTTGGAAGACTTGGTGATATAACACACGGTTTCAAGTTTTTGCTGCCAGAGGCCCCCTGGAAATAAGCAGAGGAATATTCCTATGGGTTTTGATCAGATCTCACATGGGTCTACACAATGCGTCAAATGATCATCCACCAGGAGTTCACAGACTGGTGCCCCAATTGACTGGGCACCGAGGTCCAAAAGCTCCCATTTTATATCTTTGGCAAAGTTCTCCTCACACAAAACTCTACTCTCTTCCCCACAGGATGGTGGGTGGGATGAAGGAGTGGTTTTCCTCAGATATCAAACAATGCCACAAAACTTGCCTCTCCCCATATCTATTTTATCATGTGAAGAACATTGGGATACATGGGTAAGAGGCATCTATATATTTGGGGTTTGTGAAAAGTGATTTGAGGCTGATGAAGAATATGTCACCTCCATGGAGGGGTGAGGTGAGGGTTGTCATTCTCTGTACACACTTGGTTAGAGCAGCAGATGCATGTTGGGGAAGAATAAAAATCAGATTAGATAACTGACAGTAGTTTGCCAGCCATGGGATGCTAAGAGCTATAGTTTATCTTCTCAGCATATCTTTCTAGACTCATTTTGTTCTTGTCATTCAAGTCTTAGCTCACATGTCACCTCCTCAGAGAGGTCATCCCTAAGCACCCATTCTAAAAATCACTCCCTCCCTGCTACCCCATCATGTCACTCCACTTTATTTTATTTGGAGTACTACTCATATTTAAAATTATGTTACTCATTTACTTATATTCTTGTTTGTTATCTTTGCCTTCACTAGAGTGTAAATTCCATGGGGACTGAGTCTATCTCTGTTTAGTTCACAGCTACAATCCCCTGCCTAACATTATTCCTAGCATTTAGTAAGTACTCAATAAAATAGGTATTGAATGAACAAGTGAATTGACATTTTTTTCATTAAACATCATGAATATTTGTTAATCCATACCAGAAACATAAGTATAAATGCTATAATGATAGACGCATCAGTGCCACAGGGGCCCATAACTTGCACTGTTCCTCAGAATCCATGTGGACTACTTTGCAAATTCTGAACTACATTTGAAAAGTCACTGACAATGTCAATGAAGAAAAAGACAGAAGTTGAGAACTTGCAGAATCTTTCTCAAGTTCTAACACAGGGTTTTCTGATTTGACATTTAAGAGAAAATCAGCAAATCAGTCTATATCCGACATAAATCCAAGCATTGAAAGGTAATAATTACTCACGAACATTACATTTAAAAACCTTTAGCATGAAAAAAACTTTAGGCAGATGGGTGTGTTTGACTTAATTTTTATTTTATCTCAGAAAAGAAAAAACAGACTTAACTGAGTCTTTTTAATGAATAAAAACTTATATTAACACTAAATAAAACTTGCCACAAGCTGGCAATGGAGTATTTGTCAAAATGTAGGTGGAGAAGAATCAAATTCAATTAATCACCAAGAACTCAGAGTTCAATCAAGGATAGAAAAACAGGAAGAAGAATATTAAAAGCTCTCACATATTAATGAAGTCTGCACACCACTTCCCAATATGTAAGATTATAATAGTCAAAATTTGTGTTATCTGCAGCTCTGGGTGTAATTCTCCTATATTTTAAATGTCACAAAAGTTCATTTCTTCAGATCTGCAAAGAGCACAGTTTTTCTAAAAATAGACAAATAGAGCCTGTAAATCCTTTACCCTGCTGAAGTCTAAGTATTTATAATTATGCCTTGCTTTTAAAAAGGAGGCAGGTACATTATCTGTGCCTTTTAAAGAGATGTTCGGGAATTTGGTTAAGGTTGTCAAATTTATAAGATGGTTGATTAGCTTAAAACAGGCTATTTGGGCTTCTATTTTGATTTTGAAACTTCTGGCTTCATTAATTCATTTTCCATTCACTTCCTTCTAATGCTGAGTTATGGGTCTATGTCCATCGTAGATAATGTGCCTCTAGTTCAGAGCCTCTGTGTTCCCAGCAGAACCTAGCATAATTCATTCATTCAAGTGTTTGTAAGTGCCTGCTATGATCTAGAAACTGCAGAAACAACAGTAAACAAAGACATCTGCCTTCTTGGAGCTTGCATTTTAGTGACAAAGACAAACAATAAATAAGATAAATAAGTAAAATAAGTACTCTGGTAGAGGGCCGCCTGGGTGGCTCAGTGGTTGAGTGTCTGCCTTTGGCTCAGGGCGTGATCCTGGAATCCTGGATAGAGTCCTGCATTGGGTTCCCTATGGAGAGTCTGCTTCTCCCTCTACCTAAGTCTCTGCCTCTCTCTCTCTCTGTCTCTTATAAACAAATAAATCTTTTTTTTTTTTTAAGTACTCTGGTAGAATGTGATGGATGCTAAGAAGAAAGCTAACCAGAAAAATGTCCATAGAAAATCTGTGTATGGGTGAGGGCTATAGTGGAGTCAGCATAGCCAGAAAAGGTCTCAAGGAGAAAAGATGTCATTTAAGTAAAGATGGGAAGGAAGGGGAGCATGTCAGGTAGATAGCGAGCACTCAGGTGCTCTGAACCACAGTCAAATGATTGCTCAGCTCTCACTGTATTTGGGATGTCTTCTCCTTTTGGGCACTGATGTGTTTACACTATAGATGGTTTGTCCCTTCTCATAACTCTTGAATAGTGTCCTTATCAATAGCTTATAAACAGCAATCCCAAATGCAGCTGATGTACATATCCACATCCTCAAGAATAAACGTCTCTACATTCTCTGAAATTGGCTGAAAAGCCAGCTGACTGGATACGTAAGGGTTAACACGGTAGCTTGGACTAGTGACAGGTAAGCAGCAAGCCTGAGGCTGTTTGGATGTGGAATAGTACTATGCATAAGTAAAGATGAAACGGAAGTAATTAAAGACTTCCAAAGAGAAAGCAAAAGACAGAGGTGTTGCTATCAGGAATTTAGGTTTTATACGCAAACCGCAACCAAACTCCACATTATAAACTAGTTTTCTATCTCTGAGATGCAAATGTGTGGATGAGTCTCTGCCTCTGACACTTATTTACTGGTCACACGCAAAGGGCATGTTGTTCTTGGGGCAAACAACTGCCACAAGGGCCTTAATGCTCTTTTTAGCTCTGTATGCTTTTGCGCCTAGGCACTCCTGACCTTTAGCCTGCTGTTCATTCTTCTAAGACTCAAAATTTGGAAGTTTTGAGTCACCAAAATTTCACCTTATCTGTCAAAACCCATTGAATAGTAACCATTAAGATTGGTGCATATCACTGTAGGTAAATTATACCTCACACACACAGACACACACACACACAAAGTAAAAGGAAAAGGCTTCATTTCCTCTGAGAGTATTCCTGGCACAACCTCATCTTTGTCCCGCGTCTCAGCAGGAATGGCCATCAACACTGGCAGGCAGTTCCAGCATCTGGGGGCGAGCTTCCTAGAGAGCCAAGGAGCCAAAGGGAGGGGCATTAGTGCATCTGGTAGCAATCCGGGTGGATTATTATCTTTTTTGCCATTTCTACATTCCACATTCCCCCTCCTTTTTCCTTTCAACAGTAGACAGATAATTACAGCTTTCTGGGCTTCTGTTCACTATTGAATTATTAATTTTAATATGTCCTCCATCCTTGTTAAGTTTTGGGATTCAAATTTAGCATCACAGGGATCCCTGGGTGGCTCAGCAGTTTAGCGCCTGCCTTCAGCCCAGGGCATCATCCTGGAGTCCCGGGATCAGGATCGAGTCCCGGGATCAAGTCCCTCATCGGGCTCCCTGCATGGAGCCTGCTTCTCCCTCTGCCTGTGTCTCTGCTCCCCCACCCGCCCACCCCGTCTCAAATGAATAAATAAATAAAATCTTAAAAAAAATTTGCATCATAATTCTGATGTGTCCTATCCATCCATCCAACCATCTGTCCACCTATCCATCTTGTAACTGTTTATAGCATAGCTCTGAACTCCAATTGCCTAGGTTGAAATTGTGGCTTCTTCACCTACAAAGTAACTTTGAACAAGTTACTTAACTTCTCTGAACCTCAATTTACTTATCAGTAGAGTGGAATAGGAATAGTCCTTAGGGACGCCTGGGTGGCTCAGCGGTTGAGCGTCTGCCTTTGGCCCAGGGCATGATCCTGGGGTCCCGGGATCGAGTCCCGCATCAGGCTCCCCACATGGAGCCTGCTTCTCCCTCTGCCTGTGTCTCTGCCTCTCTCTGTGTCTCTCATGAATAAATAGATAAATAAATAAAATCTTAAAAAAAATAAAAAGGAATAGTCTTTATTTATGAGAGTTACTGGGAGAACTAAATGGGTTAATGCACATAAAATGCATAGACGGTACCCAGCACTTATCAATCAAAAATTCACAGTGAGCATTCATTCATGAATCATTCACTGAGCATCTGCCATATGCCAGAACTGAATTTGACACTATGGAAAGATAATAAATAAGACAGGAACCTTAACCTTAAAAACTGAGTTTTATGAGGGAAGATTTATAGACAGACGGACAGACAGACAAATACAACAGAATGGATTGAACCTATTATGAGGCAAGTCCTAGGTGCCATGGGAATCCAAAGAAAGGGTCCTCATCTTTCACTGGGAGACAAGTCAGTGAAGACCTCCCAGAGGTGGAATTAGTTGGACTAAGTCCTACAATTCTGGCTTCTTCTGTTTTTTTTTTCCCCCAAGTTCACCATCACATTGATGTCTTTGCTTCTGATTCCACATTCTCTGATGCCCTGGACTAACATCCAGACTTTAGCATTCTTATTTCTGGTTGGTGTCCTGCATCCCCTGTAACTCTAAAAGGACCCAAGCCTCTTCTCCCAAGAGTAGAGTAGGCAAAAAAGAACAATAGTGCTAGTAATATGGTAATAACAAATGTTCAAAAAAAAAAATGTTCAAGTTCCCATTTCATTCAGAGTAAAAGTGAAAGCCCTTCTAAAGGCATCCAAGGTGCTATATCAGCTGCCTCCATCATTTCTCTGATCTCTCTATCATGTTATTCCTTTTTCTTCTGCTCTAGGCAGACCTTTTTGCTGCTCCTTGAATATATCAGGCACACAACCACCCCACACAACCACCCCGGGGTCTTTGCACTGGCTTCAACCTCTGTCCAAGGTTTCTTCCTTCTACATCGGCAAGTCTCATTCTCTCACCTTCAAATCTTTACTCAACTGACCACCCTATCTAAAATGCAAACCCTTCCTCCTAGCACTTCCAAGCTTCCTTTACTGTGAGCTCTTTTTTTTTCTAAAGCGCCCATCATGTTTTCTCATTCTCCATAATATACTTATTTACTGTGTTCATTATCTCTTTACTCCACTTGTAAGCCTCCGAAGAGGAAGGACATTTATCTGTTTTATTCACTAAATAGGCTATGTCAGTGGTTAGCACATCGTGGGTGCTCAATCAATATATTAAATGAGAGGATATTCACATTAGCCGCCTAAAGGAGAGCTTATGAGGCCACACAAGTTAGAAAGCACAGAACTAACTACCTTTTAATTATTAAGCTGCAGAAGTGTAAAAAACTCATTCTGATTTTACCCTTTAGTCAACAAAGCAGTAAAGGTCCTTGAACTTCCTTAATGAGTTCATGAGAATGACGGGTAATCAACGTGAAGCAACTAGTTGCTCTGCCAAATTAGCTCCTAGGATCACCTGAAGAGCCCCTTGGGAGTGGAACAGGCCTCTCTCTGGCTCCCCGATTGTGTGCCCAGCTGTCCGTGCAAGCCCAGAGGGGTATTGAGAGTGGAAAGAGAGATGAGACAGCTTCTACCTCAGGATCTCTGAAAGTTCCTGGTAGTTCTCCTTGCCTATAGGGAGCCTGGGACCTTCCCAGCTGGGGACCCTCAGCGTGGATCTTGGGTTGTTGGATTCCTCAAAGGTTGATCCTAGAACCATTTAACTAGAACCCAACTCTAATTCCATGCATGCTCATGGGATAACTGAATCTGAACCATGTTCTCTGGAATCTTCCCTGGCCTTGGCTTTTCCTGGTCAAATGGCACTCAATCTCTCCTTTTATAGAAACTGATGTTCTGACTGCAAATCCAGAACAGATTGCCCTGGTCAGACTGGGTCTGGATCCAGCTGGGCCACTTAACTGGCTAATTGACTTTGAACATGTGTTTCAACCTTTTGACAATACTGAATCTTGAGTCCCAAGAAAACATTGAGGGTTAAGAAGTCCCCCCACCCTTTCGTACATCAAAATCCCTTTATTTTTTTGTATTCTAGGAACAGCTAATCTCACAAAGGACAACTCTGACCTCCCCAGATTCCAAGATAAGACCTGTCTCCACCCTTCCCAGAACTCCCCTAGATCCATTCGCTTGTTTATCTGTTTCTATAAAACCCCAGACCCCCTTCCCTTTCACTGAGATAGTCCTAGTTAATGAACCTTCTCCCTAGCGCAATAGCCTGAATAAAACTAGCTCCTTAATTGTCCAGTGCATTTTGTCTTTCATACTTTTAAGCCTCAGTTTCTCCACCTGTTAAAAGATCATCATAACTACTTCCTAGGGATAGGTGTAAGGATTAAATGAAATAATGTGTGAAGTGTAGTGAGCCCTCAATAAATATTCTGATGGGATTATTCCTACTGTTAATTCCCTCCAGCCTGGTCCTACCAGGCCTTGATCTTTAGGCTTCCTGTGCTTATAAATGTCTGAACATAAGAACATTCGTTTTTAGTAACTTAAAACTTGCTATTACCACACATTGTTAATATGTCATTTTTCTAGAAGCTTTTGAAGGGTTTAGTCACATGTAGTGCTACTGAGCCACTATCAACCACCATTCTAAGAGCATGTCCTAAATGCTATCTGAAAACAGCATTTCAGCAACCCATCTCCATCCAGATATGGAGTTCTGAACTGCTTCCCCAACCTACCCCAGACTGTTCTCCAAGATCTGGCTTGCATTTCCCTTCACATTTGATTCTTGGGGTGTTTTGGGGTTTTTTGTTTGTTTGTTTTTTCCTATTCAGCTATATGTCTCCGTGTTCTCATGGGGCTGGGGGTGGAGAACTCCTTTAGCTCTGGGGAGAGCTAGAGCTAATCACTCCCTCACTGCGCCTCTGCAGAACCTTGTCTATAGTTGGAATTAGAGTCCTCCCAGGAAGCAATTTAATACTCCTGATACCCAGGTGGCAACAGAGCAACTAAATCATAACCTCTGGATATGGGACCAGGATGGATGTTTTTAAAAAGTCCCTAGATGTTTCTCTATGCAGCCAAGATTGAAAAACATTGTTATACAGACTTCTGTGGTATCAAACACCTTCTAGTATAATTTACCTTTCTGCCTTCCCTGATAAACCAAAGTTCTTAATCTCCAGTTCATGGACCTTTACAGGGATGATCAGGGATCTGTGACCCAGAAAACATCTATAATCATTCATCCCTAGTCTAAAAGCTCCTTGAGAACAAGGCTTATAGCTTATCCATTATTGAAACCACTGTGTTAACCCTTTCTCACTCAATAATGTAACATTTATGCAATGATAAAACAGATATTGGAGGACAGCATCTCAGGAGGCATTGCACAGAAATTCTTTGAGGAAAGAAGATGAGAATTAGGTTAAAGAATAATTTCATAGCTTCACATGCACAGAATAAGGGAGAAGAAAAATCTTTTTCCCTCTACTTTCCTGGATTTAATGTCTGACCCATTAACCAAACTAATAAAAGAGTAATAAGAGAAAAAACAGTTTTGATTACATATCCATGCAAGGGAGTTCAAAAAAATATAGCTCAAGGAAGCAGCCCCATGGTTGAGGCTTATATCCCATCATAAGCCAAACAAAGGAGTTTTGGGGCTTCCAGTCAGGAAAGCCAAGATATGGGAAGGGGAGGGGAAGAAATTTATGACAAATAAGGATTGTCATGTTACTCTGATAAAAGCCTCTCAGAAGATAAAGATTATCTCTGAGAGCAGCTCTCTTCCTGATATGGAGACATCTTTATATGAAAATTTCCTTTATAAGTGCAAATTTCCTTTGCAAAAGGAGAAATTTATACTTTATTTTTCAGTAGTTAGGGGGAGGTAAAGAGCTTTTCTTGTGCTTGCTGGTTCTCAATGGTCTTTTAGCACAAAAGAATACATATACCGAAGAGACATATTTGCAGATAGATATTGTGGTACCCTTCATATGTTTATTGAGGGGTTTGATTCCTGTCAAATTGTAATTGTCTGAAAGTTTGCAGCATTTGAAGAATTATCCCAAGTTCAAAATGTTTGCCCAGGTTAATTCATTTTAAACCAACTTAAAGATTCGCCCATTTCCCTTTTTCTTTCACCTTAATTGGATAATAAAGTTGCAGAGAAGTTTTGAAATGAAAATGCTTTAAAATTCCTCCTGTATGGGACACCAGGGTTACTCAGTGGTTGAGTATCTGCCTTCGGCTCAGGGCGTGATCCCAGGTCTGGGGATCAAGTCCCACATCAGGCTCTCTGTGAGGAGCCTGCTTCTCCCTCTGCTTATGTTTCTGCCTCTCTCTGTATCTCGCATGAATAAATACATTAGAATCTTAAAAAAAAAAAAAAAACTCTTAATGCATATTTGAGCTGAAGGGGAGCAGAATATGTAACCCCAAAATAAGTCCCTTGAACATGTGAATTATTTTGAGCTGAAGGTAATAAAGACCCAGATGACCCAAGAAAAACTTTTTTTTTTTTTTAAGATTTATTTGCGAGAGCAAGAGAAAGCACATGCACAGGTGCAAGTGGTGGAAGGGGCAGAGAAAGAGAGAGAGAGAGAGAGAGAGAGAGAGGGAGAGGGAGAGGGAGACAAGCAGACTCTCTGATAAGTTGGGAGCCCCACGAAGACAGTGACACAAGGTGATTCCAGGACCCCAAGATCATGATCAAAGCCAAAATCAGGAGCCAGGTGCTTAACTGGCTAAGCCCCCCAACACCCCACAAGAAAAGCTTTCACCTATCCCTTAACTGCCCAGAAGAATTAGATAGGTGCCCTGGCACAGAGAGAGAGAGAGAGAGAGAGAGAGAGAGAGAGCATGCTATTACCAGAGATAGCTTTTACCTGAATGGCAAGGCAAACATATAAGTAGCAAACACCTGCTCTTCATATTGTCCTATGAATTACACTCCTCCCCTGTAAAGCCCCCAGCCCCTATCCCATTCCTTAGTTCATAATGGCATATAAACCTCAATTGCTGGACTTATCCTTGGGTCTCATAGTCTTATAGGCACCACATATGTATGTAATTAAACTTGTTTTTCTTCTACTACTCTGTAAGTTGTTGATTAGACCAGCCAAAGTATCATGAAGGATAGAGGGGAAAAAATTGTTCTCCCTAAAAGATTATAATCATCTGAGGTCTCATTATTATCACTGGAATGGAATACTGCACAAATTCAGAGATCAAACATGATCACATCTCTGCTTGAGGCCCAATCTGCCTTACTAGCAGAAAGCAATGTTTCCTATCTTGAATTGTACAAGAACCATGGGGGAAGAGTAGTGAGTAGGGATGGGGGCGTCTCACCTCAGCCAAAGAGGAATTCAGTCCAATTTCCTTCATCTCTGCTCTAGCAGGGAGTACCTGTATTGAGTGTGCCTTTTTATTTTCTTCATTTCCAATGCTTTGACAATTTGGGGCCTTGCTAACTGTAGATAGACTGTGTCTTCCAGGGTTAGCCTAGAGAGAGTAGATTTGCTTAGATTTCTCTTTTCCTATGCAAACTAACCAGTCCAGAGCCCATATCCCCACCACCTCCTCTATCAGCTTCTCACAGAGGGCCACTCTTCCCCTGCCCTAACCATCTCAGGGCCAGGTACCAGACAACTAGAGACAGACCTATACCCCAGAGCTCACTGAAATTATTCAGACTAGCTAATCCTCAGCCTGCTTACATGCCTCACCTGTTTCTTTCCACAGAAACCACAATAAACATACTTGCCCACATTTTTCCTGAGTTCCTTTTGCCTCTGAACAATCTTGTTGCTTCTCTTTATGCCCCCCATCCCCCACTGTGGTGTGGCATGCTCCCTTCTCTCGGGAACTATGAATAACTCTCTTTGTTGGCAATTGTTTCCCAATCTGTTAGTCTCACTATTCTTGAATAATAATAAAAGTTACATGTTAAAACCCACCAGAGTGGTGAATCCAGCAGGCTATGGCTTCCGAGGGCATCAGCATTGAAAATGGGTCTTATAAAGTCCAAGATGCCTTGGCAAGTCCCCTACTGCCATGATGTCTGTATGTTCTAGATTGCAACCAAAACTGTGGGAAATCCTGGGAGCAGAGCCCAGATTAGCCAGATTCAGATTAGCCCAGATCCCACTTTTGGGATCCCAAGACGGCAGAGCCTTAGCCTTTCAGTTCACATATCCAGGAACCTCCTGAGAGAAAGTCTGCCTGGTGGAAGCAACATCACCTCCATCAGCCTTGTTCTCTTTCCCTTCACCCTGGCCCATTTGGGGTTCCCCACTAACTCAAAGCTTAGCTTTCAGAAAGGTTTAGGGACAAATGTTTTTGGAGGGCTCAGGCTGCTTCAGAGATTGAAACAGTAATATGAGTTAAAATGGGTTTTGAGCTGGCCAGAGAACCTAGTCAAGATATAAACAAGTATGTGTCCCAAGTTCCAAACAAGCGACATACAAATGCAGTTTCAGAATGTAATGCTATTTGCAGGCAGAGTATGGCCTGACTTTACAGCCTCTAGCTAGTGGCAAAGGGGTTGCCGTGGAACAATCACTGCCCTAGGAGGCTGGGGTACTATCCCCAGCGTGGCCACTCGGCTAATTCAGTAAAATTGGCATGCCAACTTTAATACCTTCCTTACCAGAAATTAGGAGAGTGGATCAGATTGTCTCTTGAAGTTCTAACAATAATGTAAAATTAAAGCTGAACTCCAAGAGGCTCATTTCCTGCTGTGAAGAATTCCTGCACTAAATGAATTATGGAAAGTTTTAGGACTGGGAGTGGTTTGACACCAAAGGATCCTCCTTCCCTCTCTGGGAAGGAGTTTACTAATTCAAGGATCACAACAGAGAGGAGAATAGGCAGTGGGTTGAGGGCTTTAAGGATGGTTGGGCCTGAGACTCCAAGGTTCACAAAGAGACCAGGGGTGACCAATTTATTTCTTGCTGCAATTTCCTTTTTCTCAAATCACGTGCGGTATCCCATCTCAGTAGTCTCAGAGTAGCCATTTGCCTTCATTCCAAAGAGTAGTCATTTGCCACCTGCGGGTTTGCATTAACATAAACTATACAGACACCTTTTTGTTCTAGAACAAAAAGCCTCTCTGTAGGGTTGCTTAAGGCAATCAGACATTCTGCTTAAGAAAGCCTGAATTAATTGCAGAAAATAAGCTGATATTCTGCTCCAAGTACTTTTGAAGGGAAATAATTTTGAATGGGTTTGTAACTGGTTCACTTACACAATTTTTGGTTTTTTAAAAGGATTCAGTGAGCTTTTACAGTTTAGGGTCCTAGGTTCAGTAAAATTTGCCCTGGGCAAGATGTTAAACATTGACACTCATGTACATCATCTTTCCATAGTGTTTATTACAAACATTCAAGCTACCGCTACTAATTCCTTAAGGGATATTAGGCTATATTAAATGTCAAGACCTATTTTCACATTTCTATTTTCATTTTGCTAACTAGCACTTAACCAAAACCTGATTGACCCTCATCAACCAGTTAACAAAGAGACAGATTTCAAAAAGAATTTTCATTTAAACACATCACTGGACTAGAGTGCACTAAGCAGCAGGCGTTGGCAAAGCCTGGAGGTGGGAAAGACAGTGACTAGGGAGGCTGAGGTTAGTAAAACTCAGTAAACAGAGCAATGGTCTTGGAACCCAGAAGTCATAGGTTCAAGTCCCAGCTGTGTAGGATAAAATGACCAAATGAATTATTGTTCAAACCAGGGCACATCTGACAGTAATGTTGCAGGATTTCTCTGCCTTTACTGCTTGTGGTTCTTGGTCACGTCGCTTCAAAGAATGAAGAGGTAGCCAGACAAAAAGTGGTGGGCAGCAAAGTTTATTGATATATATAGCACAAAGCTCCCAGAGAGGGGTGGGAGCCCAAGAGGGTTGCCCTGGAGTTTCTAAGTTTATAGGTTTTTATGATCTCTTTTGCGGGACGATCTTAAGCAAGGAGGGTGTACTGAGTCATGCCAATCAAGGCTTTGGTCATATACCTGTCTACCTGTTAGGTTAATGTCAGTGTGCTGATGGTCTTTTTTGCTGACATCTGGGGGCTTATGTCTTAACTGCCTCTTGCTTGTGATATTGAGAAATGTTTTGTGGTTAATTGCCTTATTTTAGGACATTTTGCAGAAGTCATTTCTGCAAAGGCTGCAAAGCAGAATGCTAGTGCAGCCCTGTCTAAGCTGCAAAACAGGATGTTGGTGCTGTTTTTTAGCTGTCCTGACTCTGCAGTTTCTTACTGGGGATCCTGGCCCTAACTACCTAACTATCTAACTAACTCCTAACAGTAACAGGGGTTTTTAACTGGATGGCAGACCAGGATAAAAGAACAGAAATTGATGTGGGAAACAAAGAAGAAAAATTATTGAATTTCCTATCTACAGCCCATTGACAAGTCCTCAAAACAGGCAAAGTGACATCCCCTAGCAATTCAACTGCCTAGATGTTATTTTGCTAAGGGCAAAAGGCAATCTTAGCCCAACCCCCAAGATCCTGTAAATCTACTTAGATAAATAAAAAAATCTTTTGGAAACTTCCTTTATCTCTACCCCCCCCCCCTATACATTTGGCAATCATCCTCCAAGTATATGACCCAACTATATACATTGAAGGGTCTCATTGAGTAAGGGACAGGTGGAGCTAAGTAGGGAGAAGTAGGTAGGGGGCTACACAAACAGGCTCACAGAAATCCCAGAAATGCTGATTACACTGATTACTCTAACGCATAATGAAATCAGTAATAAGGCAACAATCCAGGCCACCCTGATCTGAGGTCAGAGGTGGGGTCTTTTAATGGCAGTCACATTGTGACCAGACCCCAAAAAAGAACTAAGCCATTAAAGATGTTATCATCAGTCCTTATTCAAACCGAGACACTACAAGAATGATAAGGCCACAAGCTCCCTGGTCAGTGGAACATATAAATAAAAATAAAAGACTGTCAGTAGAGACCCACATTGGCAACCTTTTTGGAACCCTTCTCACTCCTGACAGGTTTTTCTGTATCCTTGCTTAATAAAACTCTATCACCTTTACTCACTCTCCTTTGTCTATAAGATTCATTCCTTGACCCTGTGAGACAAGAACCTCCCTTGCCCACTTCAAAATTTTCTTAGGAAAATCAGAATGAGTCGTCATCATCCCACATGGTTCCTTAGCAGTTTTGTGACAGTAGGAAGTCATTTGACCTTTGACCTCTCTGAGCCTATTTCCCAACTTTACAATGAAGATAATAATGTCCTCCAGGATTTTAATACTTACTAGACTTGGAGATATATCTCAATGTACTTTATAACTTGTAAAACATAATATAAATGTGTCATAGTTGAAAAAAACAAGTTTATTGCTTGCTACTGAGAGACTGAATATATGAACAATGGCCAGACCGTACATAAGAAATAGAACTTTGGGGATCCCTGGGTGGCTCAGCGGTTTGGTGCCTGCCTTTGGCCCAGGGCGCAATCCTGGAGACCCAGGATTGAGTCCCGCACTGGGCTCCCTGCATGGAGCCTGCTTCTCCCTCTGCCTGTGTCTCTGCCTCTATGTCTATCATGAATGAATGAATAAAAAATAATAATAAAAAAGGGTCTAAACAAACTATTCTTAAAAAGAAAGAAAAAGAAAGAAAGAAAGAAAGAAAGAAGAAAGAAAGAAGAAAGAAAGAAAGAAAGAAAGAAAGAAAGAAAGAAAGAAAGAAAGAAAGAAAGAAAGAAAGAAAGAAAGGAATAGAACTTTGAGGGGCACCTAGGTGGCTCAGTAGGTTAAGTGTCTGCTGTCAGCTCAGGTCATGATCTCAGGATCCTGGGATCTAAAGTTCCACATTGGGTTCCCTGCTTAGTGGGGGGTCTGCTTGTCCCTGTCCCTCTGTCCCTCCCCTTCTTATGCTTACTCACCTGCACTCTCTCTCTCAAATAAATAAATAAAATATTTAAATAAACAAAGCCCTAAAGCTGAGGAAAATAGGTGCTAAGAACATTCAGAGGATGAAGAGGAACTCAAGAGGTCCTGCTATCATTCTGTCATCATTTCCTACAGCCTAAATCAAGAGCAGAAATATTCCCAGAGTAGTAGGACTACCTTAGAAGGGTGTAGAGTCTTCCCGAGCAAGGATATTTGCATTTTCTGTGAAAACTGACTCCATATAAAATAGTAGAGCTTGAGACTTCTCACTGGAACCCTGAATAGGCAGCTGCTTGCTCATGAGAGGGCACCAGCCCAGAAGGGGCTGGGGGCGATAGTCAGAAAAGGTTATGTTGGAAGAGGTCACCTTGCCTTGGGTACATTTCCTATGTCCCTCCATCTAGATGTGTTTGGTTCTGGCTGATGAGATATACAGCATCTATGCAGTACAGAGATCCTGCAGGGCCTCCTTCCCTGCAAAGGTTTTATTTTTCTCTCTTTAGTCCCTCCTCTGCCTCTCCAATCCTGGTGGCTACAGAAGCAGAATGGAAAAAAATGGGAATGGACTGTATCTTCCCCAGTGCCGGGGCCCTTGGTCATACCCAAGTTGGGGAGGAAGGAAAGAGCATTGAGTTGGATGTGAAACTGAAGCTTCTCATTGTGCTGGACTAGGCTGGACTTTTTAAAACATGAGTGTGGCCAGGAAGCTTTGAGATCTGCCCAAGATGTCATTAAGAGGGAAGCCCGGGTGGCTCAGCGTTTTAGCACAGGCTTCGTCCCAGGGCGTGATCCGGGAGACCCAGGATCGTGTCCCACGTCGGGCTCCCTGCATGGAGCCTGCTTCTCCCTCTGCCTGTGTCTCTGCCTCTCTCTCTGTGTGTCTCTCATGAATAAATAAATAAAACCTTAAAAAAAAAAAAAAAAAGATGTCATTAAGAAACAAAAAATAGGTGTTTAGTGGATTTTAGTTCAATGACACTAAGCTGTCTAGTACATTCACACACTCTATTTTCTTAAAACAAGGGTGGAGGGCACATTTGTATGTTGTGCGGAATATGTATAGATTAAGGTGGGAGGAAACACCAAAATTGGGTAGCCCCAGTGGCGCAGCGGTTTGGCGCCACCTGCAGCCCAGGGTATGATCCTGGAGATCCAGGATCGAGTCCCAAGTCGGGCGGGGCTCCCTGCGTGGAGTCTGCTTCTCCCTCTGCCTGTCTCTCTCTCTCCTTCTCTCTCTCTCTGTGTCTCTATGAATAAATAAATAAAATTAAAAAAAAAAAAGAAACACCAAAATTAAGACAAATGTCTCCCAAAAGAAACCAGTGAGCCAAAATACATCATTTTAAACTTCAATATCCTATGACATGCAGGATCCTCTCCTACAACTCTTGACTTCTTTATTGCTGAGTACACAAAGTAAGGTAGTCAATAAATAGTCATTATGCATCAATGACTGAATGATTCTATATGAAAATTATTTTCTTAATCTTTGCATCAAGAAGGCAGCTTCTATCCTCAAACTCTTCCCTATTTTTAAAATGTTTAAAATGTAATCTCTGTGCATATATTCAACAAAAGAGAAGCTTGAAAATGGAATTACAGCTTTCTAGACATTAAAAAAGTAGGAAACTAATTTGTTTTACATAATTGCAATCTGAGTTTCAATGAAGAGTTTAAGCCATCCTTCATTTTTTGATAGATGCTGACACCTACTGGCCAAATTTGATATTAAATGCTTGCCATGCTTTGACCAAGAAGAAATGTTCCTGGTTCTTGGAGGGAGAAATTTGGAGAAGAGGGGGAAATCCTGGTTCTAGGTGGGTAAGAGTGTGACCACTGGGAAAGAGAAATGCAACTGTGAAAAAACACCTAAGGAAAAGAATCACAGAGTAGCTTCTGAAAAGTCATCAATTAGTTGACCCCAGAACTCCTGGCTTGCCCAACTTAAGCCCTTCCTCTCCTTGAGTTTTTCACTTGGTGTTCTAAGTGACTTTACTACAGGTGCACAATTCTGCCTTCAAACTAGACTTTGGAAAAGAATCACCCTCCAAGCTACCAAACAGAAGTGCTCCTGCATCCTTGTCTGGGCATCCATGTGGCGCCTGATCATCCACATTATTATTGTTTGGAAGCTCATCCTGTGCTACTGTGCTAAATGCTTTATAAGTGCACAGAGCCTGGAGTCGGGCTGCCTGGATCCCAATATGGCTCTGGTGTTTATAAGATATCCCACTGGTCAGATGACTTAATCTCTCTTCCTTATCTCTAAAATGGAATCAACAATAATGCCTATCACATAGAGTTCTGGTGAGGTTTTAAAAAGTTTGCATATGTAAAGTGCTCAAAACAATGCCTAGTACAACTCAAGTGCTATAAAGAATGTTATTCTTACCTTACTTCACCTTTACAATGAGACTCTAAAATAAATACTGAGGGAACTGAGGCTTAGTGTATGAGTTGGAAATGCTTTCACTTCAAATAACTGAACACTGGGATGCCTGGGTGGCTCCGCAGTTGGGCATCTGCCTTTGGTTCAGGGCAGGATTCCAGGATCTGGGATCGAGTCTCACATCGGGCTCCTTGCGGGAGGCCTGCTTCTCCCTCTGCCTGTGTCTCTGCCTCTGGGAGTGTGTGTGTGTGTCTCTCATGAATAAATAAATAAAATCTTTTAAAAAAATTAACTGAAAACTAACAATGACTTAATAAAGTTCCCCTCCCACCACGGCTCTCTCTGCTCTCTCCCCACCCTCAGCCCATCTCTCCCTTAACAACCAGTCCAGAGGTAAAGTGCCAGCTGGCACTGGCTAGATGATGCCAGGGCTAGTGTCTGGGAGATTATTTAGGTTTCTCCGTGTCAGGATCACAAGATGATTGCCCAGTTCCAGGCATCATGTCTGTTCAGCAAGAACAGGGATAGAGAAGGAAACCGAGGGCATTAGTTCCATTTGTTCTTTTATAAGAAAAGCAAAGCATTCCCAGAATCTTTCCCATTAACTTCTACTGCTTATGTTCCATTGACCAGATCGGTGTCTCTTGTCACTCCCGGCTAAAAAAAGAGTGTGGGAAAGTGAGTATCTAACTTTTCCTGATCTATTGCAGCAGGCTGCAAAGGAGAAGGGAGTTGAGAATGACTATCGAACCAACCAGCCAGCTGTATCTGCCATATCTTGGAGAAGATAAACCACTTGATAAGACCATATCACTATTACTGGTGGTGGTGCCAGCATTCAAACCCAACAGTCTGGCTCCTGGTCTACCTCTTGCCCCCAACCACCACCCCCCATCTTTCTAGTATCCCAGCTTCTTGGTTTTTTGTTTTTTGTTTTTAAGATTTTATTATTTATTTATGAGAGACACACAGAGAGAGAGAGAGAGAGAGAGGCAGAGACACAGGCAGAGGGAGAAGCAGGCTCCATGCAAGGGGCCCAATGTGGTACTCGATCCCGAGACCCCAGGATCACACCCTGAGCTGAATGCAGACGCTCAACTGCTGAGCCACCCAGGAGTCCCTAACCCAGCTTCTCATAAAGGCATGATCTATCGGCATATGCACAACTTTCCTGTAGCATAAGGGAGACTTGGCCTCATAAGGTATGCAGGAGAGAATTACAGTTACGTGGCTTACACAAGTACAGCCTGACATACTTTCCTTTATAAATTCTGATTTTCATAGTTGCAACTTGCATTTCTCCAAGGCTGTCCTGCTTAATCTTGGTCTCAATCCTTGGTCTAGTCTTTCTAAGAAGAAGTCCAGCTTCTTTGTCCTCTCCCTTTATCTTGTATCCTTGGCTCTTAAGCTTTGCCCAATGGAACTCATATAAGCCATTTTTCCCCTTTGTCAGGGTTCCATTCCCCTAACATTTCCCATTCGTAGTCATTTCACTTCTTTCTTCTTTTCTCCTTCCTTTAGTCCATGCTTCTCCTTTTCCTATCCTATCCACTTGCATCTGGAACAGGGCACCACTACAAACTAATTTCCCAGGCCTAGTATCTCATTGCTCATCAATTGTTTATAGACCATCATGGCAAGTGTACAATATTTTATTGTATGAGTACTGGCATTATAATAGGGCAAACCTTAGATAAAAACAAATATAAAATAAACATAAAAAATGGGGCACCTGGATTGCTCAGTTGGTTAAGCAGCTGCCTTCAGCTCAGGCAATGATCCCAGGGTTCTGGGATTGAGCCCTGCATCAAGCTTCCTGCTCTCTGGGGGGCCTGCTTCTCCTTTTCCCTCTGCCTGCTGATGCTTATGCTCTCTTTCTATCAAATACATTTTTAAAATCTTAAAAATATATATAAAAGAATATATAAAAATAAATATAAAAATAAGCATTGCTCAACTTTATCATCACATGGATAGGAGCCTATTCTGTTCATTCATAAAAACTATTTGTCTTTATTATGGTATAACACAAATAACATAAAAATTACCATTTTAACCATTTTTGAGTGCACAGTTCCATGGCATTGAGTACATTCACACTGTTGTGCAGCAATCACCACCACCTATCTCCAGAACTTTTTCTTTCCTAAACTGAATCTGTACTGTTAAACACTAACTCCTCATTCCTTGCTCTTCCAGTTCTTGGCAATGACCATTTTATTTTTTGTCTTTATGATTTTGCCTCAGAGTGGATTTATTTTGTACTCTTGAGTAGAATAAGCTCAGAATCACTGCACGTAAATTGCAAATGTTACACAGAGATGTAGGTTCAGGGAGGGCCTGTTGTTGGAGGTTGCTGCAGACCGAGTTGCCTGCCTGTGGCAATGCTCAGGATAGCCCAAATGACCATCAGATGCCAAGGGGTGAGCTGTTGAAAGAGAAGACCCTCCCACTCTTGACCCCAACCCCCAATCCCACCCCTGCAAGCTCCCTTCTGATTCTTCAATTCCATGAAAAGGAAACTTGGACTGACTAATATGAAATGTGTTAATAGAAAACACAAGTTGGCTAGGTTATTATAACCAATATGTCCATACATGAGCTATTGAAAGTTAATGCCAGATTTGTGTATAATAATGTCAATGACATCTTAGTCTTTTGATTAAGGCAAGTATCTCCAAAAAAAAGAACAAAAAAACAACAACAACAACAACAAAAAAAAACAAACAGGAATGAGGGATGTTGAGGTGGTGAGAATAGGCAAATTCTGTATGGTAAAAGTTGCAGATAGAAAGCCTGTAGGCCAGATTCAGATCAGACTTGCCCAGTTTGGCCTGCATGATATATTTTCAAACGTGTTTAGTTAGCAGATTTAAACATCTAATTTCTGGTTTTACTTGAAAAATCTGACATCATTAGGCCTGTAGTCCTGCCTGGCAAGAAAATAAGGTTCTCCACTTCTTGTTCCCCTACAGCCAAGCCCTACGAGCATTTAAGTTTGCAATTCTTTCTCTTTGGGATTTGGAGGCCATCTTTATTTTTATTTTTTATTTTTTTAATTTTTTTATTTATTTATGATAGTCACAGAGAGAGAGAGAGAGAGAGAGAGTGAGAGAGGCAGAGACACAGGCAGAAGGAGAAGCAGGCTCCATGCAGGGAGCCCGACGTGGGATTCGATCCTGGGTCTCCAGGATCGCGCCCTGGGCCAAAGGCGGGCGCCAAACTGCTGCGCCACCCAGGGATCCCTGGAGGCCATCTTTAAACATACACTTAGTAAAATGTCAAAACATGATTAACTTTAGCTTTATTTTTTTAATTAAAGATTTTATTTATTTATTTGAGAGAGAGAGAATAAGCATGAGTGGGGGGCAGAGGGAGAAGGAGAAGCAGACTTCTCACCTAGCAGGAAGCTCCTTGTAGGGCACATCCCAGGACCCCGAGGTCATGACCTGAACTGAAGGCAGATGCTTAACCTACTGAGTCAGCCAGGTGCTCCTAATTATAGCTTTAAAAATACAATTTTAATGTTTTCTTTAAAATATTTTATTTATTTATTTGTTTGCTTGTTTGTTTGTTTATTTGAGACAGAGAGTGTGGGAGGGGGAGAGGTATATGGAGAGGGAGAGAGAATCTCAAGCAGACTCTGTGCTGAGCTCAGAGCCTGACTCAAGTGTTGATTGCTCAATCCCGAGACCATGACCTAAGCCAAAATCAAGGGTTGGGCATTTAACCAACTGAGCCACACAGGGACCTCTAAAAGATAATTTTTAAATGAGTAGAGGAAATACTTGAAAATGAAAATGAAGATTCCATGAGTGCTATGGAAAAGGAGGTTTGACTTCATTAAACATATGCAAGGTTGGTAAAATAATTTAAAGAAATTGGGGTGCCTGAGTGGCTGCCTTCAGCTAAGGTCATGATCTCACAGTCCTGGGATCCAGCCTCAGGTCAGGCTCCCTGCTCAGCAGGGAGTCTGCTTCTCTGTCTCCCTCTGTCTTCACCCCTACCCTCCCACCCCCAACCCCCACTCATGCTTTCTCTCTTTCAAATAAATAAATAAAGTCTTAACAAAAAAAGGGCACCTGAGTGGCTTAGTGGTTGAATGCCTGCCTTTGACTCAGGTCAAGATCCCGGGGTCCTGGGATCAAGTCCTGCATTAGGCTCCCTATAGGGATCCTGCATCTCCCTCTGCCTGTGTCTCTCTCTGCCTGTCTCTGTGTGTCTCTTATGAATAAATAAATAAAATCTCAAAAAAAGATCTTAACAGAAAAAGAAATATGAGAGGAAAGGTCAATTGATAGATGCCACTCACCACTCCCCCCCAACCCCTGCTCTGTCTCCACAGCACTTACCATTATTTAACATATCGTATGCTTTAGTTATTTATTACGTTGATTTATGTGTATGTTATAATACTTATTATAGCTTAATAAAGTTATATTTTTAAATATAATTATTCATGTTCACTTATTTTGTTTCTATTCTACTAGAATATAAGCTTGCCAAGGGTAGAATTTTCCCATCTGTCTTATTTATAGTTGTATCTCGAGAGCTGAAAATAGTTTCTGACACTTAGCAATATTTGCTAAATGAATGAATAAACTTATTGTGAGCAAGTAGTGCTGTATGAGCAGTTGTGAGTGGTACAGGGGATATATATGACACCACATCATGTTTGAAGCTCTCCATGTAATTAGACAAATAGGACATACAGACAAAAGACAATAGTAAAAGATTTGCATATAATTTTTAAACTTTTAAAATTTTTAATGTTTTATTTATTTGAGAGAGAGAGATCATGAGCCTCCCTCCCCCACCCTTGGGAGGGGCAGAGGGAGGGGGAGAGGTAGAGGGAGGGAGAAGCAGACTCCCTGTTGAGCAAGGGTCCCAGGATCCTGAGATCATGACCTGAGCCGAAGGCAGCTGCTTAACCTACTGAGCCAACCAGAAGACTCAACCAGAAGATTTGTATATAATTAACAAATGACTGGAGGAGACAAAATGTTCCAAAACTGCAGAGAGAGGAGAGACTTCGACTTGTATTTGGATGCTCAGGAAAGCTTCATAAAGGTGGGACTTAATTTCAACTTTGAAGGAAGGGTGAGGAAAAAACAATCAGATGACATCTGTGAACATTTTCACTCTATCATTCCATAGTCTGAGCAGAATTTAACTAAAGTATATATTCCTGGAGGTCTGAGAACAAGTAACAAGTAATTCTCCAAAGCAATGTTTTTAGACATTTAGTTCATGGCAAGGTGAAGGATGAATTCACAGGACACGGTATTGACAGTACTTGCAGAGGCAAGGGAAAGAAGTCCTGGAGATTTCACAGCTTAACTAACTAAGAGTATCAGTAACAGAAATAGAGAAGTCAAGGAAAGGTAGAGGCAGCTGGTCAGGATTTTTATCACAAGTAACAGAAATGCAATTTGAACTTCTATGGCAAAATAGAGACTCTTGGCTCATGAAACCAAACTGTGGAAAGAGCAGGAATAACATGGAGTCTCAAGAACATTTGGCACAGGAACTCGAAGTTCATTTCACTTTCCATCAGCATCTGTTTCTTTTCTCTGGGTTCCCTTCATTCATGAAGGGAGAGTACTTCTGCCAGCATCTCCCAGGTTCACATGCTCCCCACATCAGAGATGAGAGCATTTGCTTCCTTAGTTCCAATTAGAAAACTCCCAGGGAACCCTAATCAATCTATTAGGGTCTCTACTTTAGTTGGAGAGAAGAGGCAGAGGACTCTGATTAGCAGTGCCCACTAAATCACCGGGTTGGCAGTTGGAGCAGTCCCTCAAAACAAAGGCGGGGTATATTTTGAGAAAGAATAGGAACACATGCTTGATAAACAAAGCAACTAATGCAAACCATAAGGGACAGGCTGATAGCCATTTGTTTAAACATTTTAAACTTTGGTAAATGGCATACATGTAAGATTGCAGAATTACATGATCTCAGAGTTCCGTAAAAGTCATCTGATCCCACATCCTACCTAATGTATTCATTATTTCCATAATATTCCCAGCAAGTGATCTCCCAACAGGAACCCAAACAATTTACTTCCTCCTTAAGCACTGTATCCATTATAAAATGTTCCTAGTTGTTACAAAGGTGTTCCTTATAGTCAGGTAAAATTTGCCACCTTAGAATTTCCACCAGTCAGTGGCAACTTCCTCTGTTGGAGGTGTCCAAAATGAATCTCTTCCATTCTGCAGGTTCTCTCATTTTCCCCAGTGAGTCTCTTCTTCTCAGGCTAAGTACCAATTTACTCCAACTATTTCTCATGTGGCATAGAAATTAAGTCTCCTTGGAGTGAATTCTTTCAACACTCAACAAATGTTTATTTATGCACTTGCTTTGTACCAAGCAGTAAATTGGATCTTGAGAATAAGATGATGAGAAAAACAGATTACATCCCTATCCTAATGGAGCTTACAGTCTAGGAGAGACAAATGCTATATATTCACACAAAAATATTGCAACCATGATAGATACTATAAAGAAAAACTACACTAATTAATTATCGTAATTTTTGGTGGCCAGCATCATGTAAAATGCTTCATGTATGGTCTTGCCAGCAATAATGATGGGTGATTTAAATAGGTACACAAATTCCTTGACATTGCCTTCAAAAGGTGCAACCCTCCCCTTGAGTATTCACTGGACCAACAGGAAAAAAGCAGAAGTGACAGGATGCCACTTCAGAGACTAGCTCATAAAAGGCACTGCAGTTTCTTGCTTGCTCTTTCTCTCATGAAGGGAAAGTCAGCTTCCATCATGAGAAAGCTCAAAGGTCCAATTAAGATGCCCACATGTGAGAAATGGAGGTCTCTGGCTAACAGTCTTGTGAGAAATGTTGGAAGCAGATCCTCAGTCAAGACTTCAAATGGCCACAGCCCTGGGCAAATTTCTGTTGCAACTTCATGAGATCTGAGCCAGAAATACCCAGAAAACCAGTCCTTAGTTCCTAACCCACAGAAACTGTAAGATAATAAGTATATGTTTTAAGCTGCTGAGTTTTGAGAAAATTGGTTACACAGTTATAAACAATTAATATAATAGCCAAAATATAACAATTTAACATCCATCTGAAAATTAATAAATGGAAACATCTTTTAGAATGGAGTCAGAAGGCTGCCAAGGGAAGAAGCTCTCACACCCTGCCACTCATCAGTCGTAGATCCCACAAGAAGAGACAGACTTTGTAAGTCTATATACTATTTTACTAACCCAGCAGGAGGAAGGAGGATTTTTTCCTTCCCTGGCAAGAGACCAGCCAATGAGAGTCACAGCTCAGCCAATGAAAAGCTACTGTACTTCCAGCTCCTAGTTTACTCTAATGGATTTAGTTAAAAACAGCCACTTCTAACTCCCCTCTTTGCTCTATGAAAGAGCCATTCCTCTCTTTTGTTCTCTAGACTTGGCTGTGGTTTCCTCATCTTTTGGTTGTTCCAGATTGTAATTCTCAGCAATTCCTGAATAGACCTATCTCTTGCCAATCAAACAGCTGGCAGTTTTATTTTTAAGATTAACAACATTCTTCACATTGACTATTTTAGCTCTCAGATTGCCCTGTTGATTCATGTTGATTTTACTGTCAATTAATATTCCTCAGTCTTTTTCTCTCACATTCTATTAAGACTTGGCTCATTGTTCCATCCTATCAAAATCCTTTGAGAGTTTAATTCTCTTTCAAGATACTAAGTTATCCCTCTTGCTTCGTCCTACTTCATGGAAGAAATAATAACATCAAAATCCATGAAACTGGGTGGTAGTCCCAGATTTGCCACTAACTGGTTGAGTGACAATGAGAAAATCTCCCAATCTCCTTCAGCTTCAGTTTCTTCATGTACAAATTGAGTATAATAATGCTGACTTTGTGGGGGCTCTGTGGGCAGACTAATCCAAGATCTATCTGTTCCTAGATCCTGGACTCACCAGCTACAAGGGACATCTTTCACCTGCTGAGCTTTTACTCTCTTGCCTGCTTCTGGTAACAATTCAAATTTCTTTTGAGCCACCCCTCCTACATTCTCAGTCTATACAGTTCAGCAAGGGACTGCTCAATTATAAATGACTTTAAATTATAAAGACTGTATAAGTGTAAGAGGTTTCTGGTTTGGAGTAGTGGTTGAACAATGTCAACTCTAACTCCACATCTCTGAGATTCTCTTGGCCTTCTCATTGTCACACTCCAGTCTTTTCATTCTCATGCATCAGTGGCAGAGCAGGAAGTTACTGGGTGGGATGTGGGGTACACATATAGAAAACTGGTTTCTCTTTCAATCAGGGGAGAAAATTGTTATGACTTTATCATATTAATAATTAGTAAACAAACCTACAGGATGCTGGACAGTGAGCTGGAATTCAACAAAAGACCACAAAGAATTGAAATAGAGAGGTTTATTACTCACAGGTACTAGAGGAAGTATAATGCATGCCTTGAGAGACCACACAGGGAAGTCAAGGCAGGGCTCAGGCAGAGAGACAGGCAGGACCTGGGGCACATGTATTAATGAGGGTCTATAGGTGAATTGCTTTGGGGAATCCCAAGCCAGATTTCATCAATTTAAACCAAAAAGAGCAGGGTTTTTGATAAGTTTCCCAGAGGTTTTACCTAAGAGGAAGGGTACAAGGGTAAGGCCCTGGGAGTTGGGGGAAATTGTTTATCACAAAGGCAATTTCAAAAGTCATATCAGAAATTTACACTTACTTAGGACTCTGTAGGCTATTATCTAGGGTATGAGCTTGCATGAGGAGGCTAATGTTAGTTTAAGGTCTCTAGAGTTCATTTGACCAAAGAAAATAGATGCTGAGGAAGCAATCCCAGAGTAGCTTAGCTCAACCCCCTTTTTCACTTCACTGGCCAAACTCAATAGCATGAACACACCTAGCTAGAAGGAAAGCTGAGAAATTGAGTATTTGGCTTTTTCAGACTCTCAGGCAATGGAGAAGATGACAGAGAAATAATAGTTGGGTAGGTAGTTAATCAATAGCATGTGCCATAGGTAAGCACATGACCCAGACTAGCGAATTAGCATATTCCATCCTCTCAATCACAGGATGGGTGCATGGATGGATGGATACATGGTCCTGCATGGCTCCTCAAAAGTCAGAAATACTGTGGCCATTTGCCACCATTAATAAGGAGTCTGCCTGTGAATGGTGTTGACACAGAGGAAGCAGAGTGAGAGGCAGAGAAGCATATTCCAGTTGACCTCATTTGAGTGCCTTGCTACTGTCATGCCTAAGCCAGCCATACTTTTCTTCTGGTCGGGGGAGGGGTGAAGGGAGGTGGGTGGGCGGTGGGCATAGGGAGAAGGAGAGAGAATCCTAGGCCTCCATGCCCTGCACAGAACCTAAAGCTGGGCTTGATCTCACAACCCTGAGATCATGACCTGAGCCAAAATCAAGAGTTGGATGCTTAACTGACTGAGCCACCCAGGTCCCCCCTAAGCCAGCTATATTTCTTAAACTTGCCAGTAATGTGAGCTAATAAAATCCCTAGACCAATATGGCTAGCATATTGCTTTAAAAACCTGCAATATACCATGTTTCACAATATTCATACCTTTTGCAGTCTCTCTCCTTGAATCTGGGCTGGCCCTCTGTCTTATTTTAGCCAATAAACTATGATGAAAATGACATTGTGCAAGTGCTAGGTCTAAACCTTAGGATTTGAGCCACTGCACTTTCGGAAATCAGCCACTCTAGAAGTCCACTACCCTTAGATAGTTGTGCTGTGAGGAAGTCCAAACTAACCATATGCAAGAGAACTGAGGAATCTAGCTGTATTAGTCAGGGTCCTCCAGAAAAACAGAACTAATAGGATATGTAGATATATACAGCAAGAGATATATTATCAGGGATTGGCTCATAATGTAAGCTGAGAAGTCCCATGATTTGCCATCTGTAAGCTGAATACCCAGGAAAGCTGGAAGTGTAGTTCCAGTTTCAACCCAGGGGCTTGAGAACCAAGGGAACCAATATGTAAGTCCCAGTCCAAGTCTGAAGGTCCAACCAAGAGTGCTGATATCCAAGGGCAGGAGAAGACAAGTAACCCAGCTCAAGTAGAGAAAGCAAATTTGCCCTTCCTATGCTTCTTTATTCTATTCAGCCCCTCCATGGATGGGTGATTCTCCACCAAATTGTCAAAGGTGATCTTCTTTACTCAGTCTACCAATTTGAATGCTAATCTCTTCCAAAAACACCCTCTCAGACACACCCAGAAATAACATTTTTAAGTTACCTGGGCGTCTCTTAGCCTGGTAAATATTGGCACATAAAATTAACCATCACACCAGCTATCAGCAAGAACTGAAGCTCCCAGCTGAAAGCCAGCACAACTTGTCAGCCATGTGAGTGAGCCCTCTTAGAAGTGGATGCTCCAGTTCCAGTTGATAAGCTTTCCCCACTGAGTTCTATCCACAGTGCAAATACATAAAATGGTTGTTGTTTTAAGCTTCTCAGTCATGGAGTTGTGTATTACACAGCAATAGATAGTTAAAACACTGAGTAGGATTCAGGTATCATTTGCAGTTGAAAGGTCTTTAGCTAATACACCAGCCATATAACCTTAGAGGAGCTGTATTATCTGCTCACAATTCAGTTTCTTTAGCTATACAAACTTGTAACCAACTTTCAGTGTATATTTAATTTTCTTCCACTCTTTGGGTTATTTTTAGGGTTAAAATGAAATAACACATATAAAAGTACCTTATAATATCAAGGATTCTTGCTGACTCCCAGTGACCACTGCTTTCCCACCTGCCTTGCTGAAATCCAGCAACACTGTCTCCAGCATTGCTTGATCATCCAGCTTTGTAAATCATCAAAAAGTGAGTAGGATTAACTTAGCTAGTAAATTCCTGCTGATACACAATGACCATTGCTTTCCCAAGTGGGTAAAAGATTCACCAAATAGAACTTTCTAAACTTTTGCCATGAATAAAGAAGGCATAGAAAGCCATTTAAAACTGAATTTTGTTCATTTCTGCATTTATTTCTTGTTTATTCCTGTTTCCTTCCTTCTCTCATCTCACTTCCCTTTCTACCTGCCATCCCCAGATTAGATGAGGATTCTTTGGCCTTGACTAGTGAGGAAATTGACTCCGCTTTTCTTTTCTTTTAAGAGAGAGAGAGGCAAAGACACAGGCAAAGGGAGAAGCAGACTCCATGCAAGGAGCCCATGTGGGACTTGATCCCAGGACTCCAGGATCACACCCTGGGCCAAAGGCGGGCGCCAAACCGCTGAGCCACTCAGGGATCCCTCCACATGGTTCTAAGAGGAATATTTCATCCTGATTCTCCTCTGGACATGCAAGAGGTACAGAACAGAAATCTGAGATTGGTTTTGGAGTTCTAAAAGCAGGGGGATCTAAATTGCTTCTCTCCAGTAGAATCTGGGAGGGGCAAAATAGCAGAAACTGGGAATAGGTTTGGGGTTTTGAGCTCAGTGGGGACTGGGGGCAAGACCTCAGGCTAGAAATGGCTGTGGTGGCCTGGGCAGAAGGGCTTGAGAAATCTTCACTGGAGACCCCCATACCACACTAAGTATGGATACAGGAAATGATTCCCCTTAATACATCCCAGGCATAGTAGCAACCATCCAACAAGATTCCTTTGGGCCTGGTTTGATGAGCAACACCAGGAACCCCATGCTCCTGGAGAAGGCACCCAGTGAGCTGAGAGAACACCAGACCTAAGAGAAGGACCCAGCCCTAAGGAGGGATGACTCAAGTGGAACCTGTGTGGATTTACTAAAGACCAGGTGAGAATGAAGACTTCTCAGCAGTGGCCAAACATTCCACATGCCCCTCCCTCTTGTACTTTAACATAAAATACTAGAACTTTGTTGAAAGATTGACTAAGAATTTAAGGGCTACCACTCAAATAAGAGTGGGAACTCAGAACAGAAATCAAGCTGATTTATGGGGCTCCTGGGTGGCTAAGTCAATTAAGCATCTGCCTTTGGCTCAGGTCATGATCCCAGGGTCCTGGGATCAAGCCCCACATCCGGCTCCCTGCTCAGCAGGAACCTACTTCTCCCTCTGCCTGTCACGCCCCCTGTTTGTGCACTCTCTCTCTCTCCCTCTGGCAAATAAACAAAATCTTTAAAAAAAAAAAAAGGGGGGGGGGCAGCCCGGGTGGCTCAGTGGTTTAGCACCGCCTTTGGCCCAGGGCATGATCCTGGAGACCTGGGATCCATTCCCACATCAGGCTCCTGCCTGGAGCCTGCTTCTCCCTGCCTGTGTCTCTGCCTCTCTCTCTCTCTCTCTCTGTGTCTCTCATGAATAAATAAATAAATAATCTTTAAAAAAAGAAAAAAGAAAGAAATCAAGCTCACTTATAGAAAACTAAGTGCTCATATTTTTCATACCTGAATTTGTACAAACATATTATCTGCCTGGATTTTGGTAAAATAGTTTGCAGATGTATGGGGAGTACTGGGACCTGATTACCTCAGGTGCCATCACCCTGTGATACCAGGACATGGACTCCCAGTATCAAGCCCAGGGCCATTTGATTCAGTTCATGAAGGCGGAAGAGACTGCTGCCAGCAAGTGCCACTGAACAGTGGTCAAGCAGATTTCAAGATCAAGGTCCTGGTGTCTCACCAGGTCCAATGTGGACAATAAATGCTATACCTCACCCCTAAGAGGCCCAACATCATCTTTTATTATTATTTTTATTTATTTCTATTTTTCCAACACCCTCTTTTAGATACAGGGCCCTTCCAATTCCCAGGTCTGCTCAAATAAATTCCTTGGAGGGAAAAAAAGACATACTCTCCACCTAGGGAATGTGTCAAGTGGAAATGTGGAAGATGGGTAGGGATTAGGGAATAATGAAACATGAGAGAGAGAGTTCCAGGCAACAGGAGGAGCAGTGTGCCCTCCTGTTTTCAGAGAACTGTGTAGTAGTTCATTTTGAGTAATGTCTCATGTAAAATAATTTTTGTTTGTATATTTTATATACCATTAAAGGGACAAGCCTCAAAAGTTACCAAAATCCAGTGGTTTCTGGTTACCTGAGATATATTGTACATTCCATGATGTTAGTTCCCTTACCCAACTTTGCATAACATTGGGGACCATTTTGAACTACATTGTTTTAGTGGAAATCTACTGGAGTATCTGCCATTTCTCAGTGACCCTGTTCACAGTGAATTGCTCTTCCGTGAAAGTGGACTCCTGGCAACCTTGTTTGTAATAGATGATCCTGGGCAATTATAAATCAGATTGAGGGAGACATCTGGCTCCATCTGAACCAATCAGATTCTCTTCTGGAAATTAAGTTTGGTGGCTAAGCAACAGCTTGTTATTCTCAGTATGCAGCTGGAACTGAGGGACACAATAACCCCAAAAGCTGACTTTTCTTTCACTGAACAGAGAAGTGAAGAAAGAGAAGAAAAAGGCAGATGGGCAGGGAGATCGCATCATGGAATCATCTGTTCCACAAAGAGAGGAGAGTCTGAGAGAGGGTGCTTTACTTCTGAGGGCAATCCTGTAGGAGATCCAGCTGCATTCTCACCTTTGGCTTCTGAGACACACCCTGTATCTCCTTACATACATAATCCCCCATCTCCACTTGTCTTTTGTGAAGCTAGTTCAAGTAAATCCCATTACTTGCAAGAAAGAGTTCAAAGATAGTGATTATTTGTGTGTCTTCATTTTCTGGTGGGACAGTCAGTACCTGTTACATGCCTAAACAGTAATGTTGCAAGACCTCAAAATAAAATTATTCCCTGCTCTAAATGCTTGCCTATGACTCAGCAGTTTTCTTCTCAGAGTCCCTGCGAAGTCCTGGTAAATCTCAGCCAACTGCTGCCCTCTCCCTGTTCCCCAGTAGGTTAGGGTGACTGCTTCTGCAACTTCACACTAACTTGCTCAAGGCACATCATATGAATAAGTTGTCTAACACATTGGGATGCAATGGTGAACAAGACAGACCAGATACCTACCCACCCAGAGCTTCTAGCTTCTAGCTGGAATTAAACACAAAATTATAATTCTATTTAAATATTGTTTAGCCAAGGAGAAGTACAGCATGCTAGAAAGACACATGGCAGGGGGTACCTAATCCAGTCAGGTAGGGGTGGAAGAGGAAGAGTGATTTGTCAAGAGGGAACACAATACCCAATCAAAGTCATTGATTTCATCTGTTGGGCTTCAGACATTGTTCTAAGCACTTTGCACGTATGAGATCATATAATCCTCACAAGTTTATATGGTGAATACTTTTATTAGCTCCATTTTATAGATGATTCAGGTCCATCATAGAAAGATTAATAAGCACATCTAAGAACATACAGTTAGTAGTGGTGGAGCTGAGATTCAAACCTGGGCAGTTTGAATAATAATTGCTTATTTATTGATGGAACAGCTACAAACTGGACAAAGCACAACAATGGTTATCCCTCCAACAACACCCCTACTGGTCATTCTTATTCCTAAAATGCTAATACCTGTAGGCCTTGAAATGAGCATCTAGTGTGACTACACTGGATATGTGGAGTTAATGTCAAGATATAGAAAAAACATTTTGAGGCAATTCTGTCATGTTATCACACTCCAGATAATAATGAACAGCAGCCACGTTATTATCAGCAGTGACCTCTACATATTGGGAAGCAGGAAAATAAACAGGATCATTTCAAGGTTGCAACAGCTGCCAGCTGAAATTACCCCATTAAAGGGAACTCCAGAGGAGTGGTTGCTGGGTAACAGGAGAAGCTTGCTGACATGCAGCACTCCTTTTCAGGAAACTCTTTCCATGCAGATTTTTATTTCCACAATTTTCAGATTGATTTTATAGCTTCATCAGAAAATGATTATTTGGGTACTCTATTTCACAAAACATACTGCAGCATTTACTCGTGAGAAGCCATTGAGAGGTGAACCAACTTCAGGCTGAAAGCTTAATTACCAGAACTTGAGTGGTATTTGGATACACTATATTTTGTACTAAAAAAGAAGAGATGGAATTTTTTTTAGATTGACATTGTATTCATAATTCATTAACAAAATATGGCATTCTACTTTAGAAGTTTTTTGTTTATTTCTGCTCTTCTTTCCTTCTGGCCTTTATTCCCCCCTCCTCTTCTTTTGGCTCACATCTATCCAGTTAAGTCTCTTATCATTTCCCTCCTGGAAACTTTATAACATTTAAGTAAGAGATAATGGCTTGGTTTGGACATATGAACTCTCAGAGACAATGGATTTATTTTTTTCAATTTCTCATCTCTCTTGATATTAACTGTGTGATTGATAGTCATTAGGGCTCTCACAAATATCTTGGCACTCCTGTTTCTGGCACATGGCAGGACTGTACCTCTCACCCATCTTGAAGCTAGGCGTGATCACGTGACCTGCTTTGTCCAGTAGAATATGAGCAGAGTGATGTGAATGAATTAAAAGCATGTAAGGCAATAATAATGGAAAATTACAAGTTTGGACAAAAATTTGAAGAAACTGGAGCCCTCATATATTGCTACAAGAAACATAAAAATAGTGTTACTGTTGTGGAAAACAGTTTCTCAATAAATTGAACATAGAATTACCATATGACCCAGTGATTCTGCTCCTAGGTATATACTCAAAAGAACTGAAAACAGATTTTTTTTTTTTAAGATTTTATGTATCCATTTGAGAGAGAGAGAGAGAGAGAAAGCACAAGCAGGGGGAAAAGAACAAGCAGACTTCCCACTGAGCATGGAGCCCCATGGGGGGTTTGACTTGGGCTTTATCCCACAACCTCAAGATCCCCACAACCGTGAGATCATGACCTGAGCCAAAGTCAGACACTTAATTGAGTAAGCCACCTGGATACCCTGAAAACAGATATTTAAACAAAACTTGTACCTGAGTTTTCATAGCAGCTATATTCAAAATTGTCAAAGGTGGAAACAACCCAAATGTCTATCAATTGAAAAATAAACAAAATGTGGCATACACACATAATGGGATATTATTCAGCCATAAATAGGAAGGAGATATTGATATGTGCTAAAACAGAAATGAAGCTAGGAAACAAGATGCTGAGTGAAAGGTACCATATGTAAAAGGCCACAAATTATATGATTCTATTTATTTATTTATTTATTTATTTATTTATTTATTTATTTATGATTCTATTTATTTATTCATGAGAGACGCAGAGAGAGAGGCAGAGACCTAGGCAGAGGGAGAAGCAGACTCCCTGTGGGGAGCCCAATGCGGGACTTGATCCCAGGACACTGGGATCACCCTGAACTGAAGGTAGACACTCAACCCCTGAGCCACCCAGGTGTTCCACTCATATGAAATATCCAGAACAGACAAGTAAAGAAAGCAGATTAGCAATTGCCTAGAGTTGGGGGTGAGGGGTGGGGGTAGGCAATGTGCTTAATGGGTGTGGGATTTCTATTTGGGGTGATAATAATGTTATGGAACTAGATAGTAGTGATGGTTTCAAAACATTGTGAATATACTTACTGCCACTAAATTGTACACATTAGTTAAGATAATAAATTTTGTATAACGTGTGTTATATCACAATTTTTAAAAATGAATGTGTGTGTGTGTGTGTGCATATGAACGGCATATATAATTCCCCAGAGCAAACATGAGTTGATAGGGAATATATATCAATCTGAATGATTACAGCACGACTAAGAAAGAAACTTTTACTATTCTGCCATTTGTTGCAATAATAGCATATACCCCATCCTGACTGATACAAACTATTATACTGCATTTATTTCACCTAATCTTTTCTTCAGCCTCCTTGGTGCCAGGTACTGGGGAAGCAAAGATGAAAGGCCATAAGCAGCTTACAGATTAGCAAGAGAGATAAACATGTTAACCTAAAAGTGCTCTTCTGTGTGATGATGCTCTAATGGAGGTAGATTATGAGCATAGGGGAAGCATAAACGCTAGGATGGCCAATTCCACCCTGGAAACTCAGAGAAGGCTACCTACCCAAGACAGCCAAGAATGAATTACATTTTTTTTTTAAGATTTTAATTATTTATTTGACACAGAGAGTGGGGCAGGGGGAGAACACAAGCAGGGGGAATGGGAGAGGTAGAAGCAGACTCCCCACTGAACAGGGAGCCCAATGCTTGGTTTGATCCCAGAACCCTGATATCATGACCTGAGAAGGCAGACGCTTAAACGACTAAGCCACTCAGGCTCCCCTGAATTACATTTTAAAAGATGTATAAAAGCTAGTGAAAGGGAGAGATTCACTGAAGGTTTATGGAAGAGCTTGTGTTCTATGCAATGATATAGGCATGAAATAGCTGGGCATATGGCAGCAAATGGCGATCATTAGATAATAAGATGTAAAGTGATGAGCACTGGAGACGGGACTAGAAAAGTCAACAAGTATCTGGAGTTTAGACCTAATCTTTCCATTCATGCCATACATGGAAAATGAAAACACTTATAGCATACTGGAATAAAAAGTTGACGCTTCTTGTGATTGACAACACATCTGGCCCAAACTTGGTCACCCCTGGCATTCTTAATCCACACACAATTGGGGCACATGTTTTGGGAAGCTCTCCTATGAGTAATGAAGTAACACTGAAGATTTTTAAGCTAGGAAATAATATAAGATTTGGAAAATAGGCGTGCCTGGGTGACTCAGTCAGTTAAGCATATGCTTTCAGCTCAGGTCATGATCCTGGGGTTCCAGGATCAAGCTCCATAATGGGCTCCCTGCTTAGTGGGGTGTCTGTTTCCCCCTCTGCCTCTGCCCCTCGCCTTGTTCTCTCTCTCAAATAAGTAAATAAAATCTAAAAAAAAATAGAAGAAGAAGAAAAGATTTGGAAAATAAAGGAGTATGAAGACTAAAATTGAAGTCAGAAAGATCTAGAAGGAGTCAACGGCAACAACCCAGAAAAATAATAAGAGCTTACATCATAATAGTGGCCATGGAAATAAAAAGAGGGGATAGTTTCAAGGTATAGTTACAAGTGACTTCCACAAGGTAGAATTAACCAACCTTACTGATTGATTAGAAGTGGAGGATGAAGGGAGAGAAAGAGGCTGATATGGCTCCCCACCTGGGTCGAATGTTACTGGTTCCACTGGAATAAGAGGGAGAGGAATGAGAGGATTGTGAAGACAGGAGTCAGTTATCAGGGACCTGTTGAACTGATGTGCTAGTGGGAGTACCTGAAAGGCAGTTGAAACCCAGGGTAGAGATTCAGGGTATGGGTTCAGAGAGAAGACTGGAATACGCGTAAAGATGGGGAGTGGGGGTGTCATGGACAGATACAAGCAGTAGTTAAAGCCCAGGGAATGGATGAGTTGGTTGAGAGAGGACGTAAGTGAAAGAAGAAAAGGTCCAAGGTCATTTAAGGGGAACATAGAGGAAGGAAAGCCTTTGGGAATAACATTGGCATTTCTTTGATGCATAATAGGATTTCTCAACTGACTGAACAGATATCCGTTGAAAAGAATGACTCTCTTTAATCTTTCTAAATCTGTCTGAATTATCTGTAAAGGCACCTCTGGGAAATTCCAGAAGACTGGTCCCCTAATACAGCCGGATACTTTTTATGAAAAATGAATGTTTAAAGAGTATATCACTTGAAGTAATTTTAACAAAGTCATAGTTATGGCTCTTGCTAACATATTACTACTATTTATTATGATTATCTACTCATATGTCTATCCCTTCTCACTGGACTGTAAAATCCTCAATGCTAGACAGCATTGGTGTCTAGCATAGTACCTGACACATAGCACACAGTTGATAAATATTTGTGAATTACTATGAATTTGAGTTTTAAAGTTCAATATATTCAGAGTATAACTCAGTTTCAGTAGTCTTTCCAATGGAAATATGTTAAATTGGCACGATATACTATAGTTCTAAATGTGGTGGTGCCCTTCAAAATAGTCAACATTGATAATGATGCATGATATAGTCATAAAATGTCATATAGTAAAGAGAATAAATCAACTGAAACTACCTGTAACAAGGATGAATTTCACAGATATGATATTGAATGAAAGATACCACACAAAAACAAGTACATATGTAGAATTCCAATCATATGAAGTTCATAAACAAACAAATGTATTGCATAAGTTTTAGAAGTCTGGAGAGTTATCTTTGGAGGTGGGGTAGTGATGGGGAAGAGGCAGAAGGAAGACTTTTGCAGAACTGGTTATGTTCTATTTTTTGATCTGGGTGTTTTGTTTTGTTTTTTCCATGAGTACATTAAATTTGTGATCCTTCATTGCACTGTAAACTTATTATTTGCATTTTTCTGTACGATCGCTAGACTTCAATAGAATATTGCTTTACACAAATAATTCTGATACAAGATACTACATGATAACTAATAACATGAAAAAATAATTCCTACAAGTGATGAAGAATAAAGCTTTAGGCAAGTAATTGAACCTACAGTAATCAACTAATAAGAAAAGAGAGAAAAAAGAATGAAGCCAGTGGGTTTCAGGTGTGGGAGACTTCGTTGGTTTATTAGCTAAAGCCCCAAGTGGTTGCTGATAACTACATATCTGCGTGGGATCAAAACACAAACCGTGGATGGCTCCCCGGTTTAGCCCCGCCTTCAGCCCAGGGCCTGATCCTGGAGACCCCGGATTGAGTCCCACGTCAGGCTCCCCACATGGAACCTGCTTCTGTCTCTCTCTCTCTCTGCCTCTCAATAAATAAATAAAAATCTTAAAAAAAAAAACAAACCCAAAGTGGCCTTGCTGTTTGATAAGGCCATCTCAATTTCTGATCATTTAGCACAACTCTCACCAAAGGACACTTCATTCCATTAGATCAAAACTCTGAGAATAAAGGACTTTCACTCAGGCTGTAATGGAGTAACTGGTATTATCCTAGCCGCCCTGGACCCCCCCCCCCCCCCCGCTGTAAATAAAGTACAGATAAATATGAAACAAATCTATTTTTAGACAGTGAACAACACTCTATACAAGAGTATAATCTCTCAGAGAAGGGGAACAAATGAGGGAAGTCCTTCAAATTGTCTCAGCTTTTGGCTTAAAGGCACTTAGATTCTGACACAGAGAGGAGGAACCCAAAGCATAATAGCCTTACTCAGTTGAGGAGACAGAGATTCTAGTTTGTTGAGATTAAGATACCTGGAATTTGCACAGTAAATGTGTGAGAGGAGGATACTATGCAGAGAAAAAAAACTTCCAGAAATCTGCATACAGTTGGGGGGTGGGGGTCGGGTGGGGAAGACAACTATTGAAGAAAGAAAAACTTCCAGAGAGCTAGGAGCTGAACAACCCTGAATTTCACAAAATTTGGGGAGACCTTTCTATTCTGATTAATCACAGTGGAAAGATCTCATTAAACATCTAGGACATTCATGAGGGATGCCAGAAAGCCCAGGTCTTATGAGTAAAAATAATCTAGCTGTAGAGTTAAAGCTACCACGAATCCATTCTAGTGGAGTAAAAAGTCAAACTTTGAAAGTATCAAGCTGAGCCACAATAAATTAACTGCAGGGCAGAACAAAGCTCAACAGTTCTCTTTTTGTTTTGTTTTGTTTTGTTTTTCTGTTTTTAAGATTTCATTTATTTATTCATGAGACACACACACACACACACACACACACACAGAGGCAGAGACACAGGCAGAGAGAGAAGCAGGCTCCATGCTGGGAGCCTGATGTGGGACCTGATCCCAGGACTCCAGTATCATGCCCTGGTTGAAGGTAGACACTTAACCACTGAGCCAGCCACGCATCCCAAAGCTCAATAGTTCTTAAAGGAAGACAACAAAATCTAGACTCTATCCTAATCAATAAAAACAAAACAAAACAAACAAAATAACACTGACCTGCAAAGAAGTAGGAATATGTAATCTATAACTAGGAGAAAAGTTAGTCAGTATGGAGACCCAGAAATGACAGAGATGATGGAATTAGCAGATGAGGACTTTAAAACTATTATTGTAAATATAACTTAAAGGAAAACATAAACACATTAAGGCAAGAAATGGAAACTATTAAGAAGATCCAAATAGTAATTTCTAGGGGGATCCCTGGGTGGCTCAGCGGTTTAGCACCTGCCTTTGGCCCAGGGCGCAATCCTGGAGTCCTGGGATCGAGTCCCGCATCGGGCTCCCGGGATGGGGCCTGCTTCTCCCTCTGCCTGTGTCTCTGCCTCTCTCTCTCTCTCTCTCTCTCTCTTTCTCTCTCCCTCTCTGTGTCTATCATGAATAATTAAATTTAAAAAAAATCTTAACAATAGTAATTTCTAGAGTTGAAAGACATAACACCTGAAATGAAAAATTAATTAGATTGGCCTGATATAAATGTAAATACTACAGAAAAAGACAAGCAATTTGAAGACATGAGGCAGAAACTATCTAAACCAAACCACAGAGAAAAAAGAGGATTAAAAAATGAATAGCCTCAGTGATCTATGAAACAAGAACAGTCTAACATTTACATACTCAGAGTCTCAAAAATTAGGAGGGTAGAGTAGTAGGGCAGGCCAAGAGAGAAAATATTTGAGGAAATCATAGCTGTTAATTTTCTACATTTAATGAAAAATATTAACCCAGAGAGCCAAGAAGCTCAATGACCCCTGAAGAGAAAACTACAAATTACATCAATGCATACTAATGAAAATCAATGATTAAAAAGTTGCCAGAGAAAGTAGGGCAACAGAGATAAGAATATTCAATTCAAGCCAGAAGAAAATGGACCAAGATCTTTAAAGGATTGAAAGGAAAAACCGTCAACCTATAATTGTACTTCCAACAAAAACATCTCTTAAACACAAAAGAGATATAAAGGCATGTTTCAGACAAAGAATTATGTGCCAGCATATCTGCTTTACAAGAAATGTTTTTCAAAGTTCCTCAGACTGCAAAAAAATGACATCATGTAAAAACTTAGATTGGTATGAAGGAATGAAAAGTGCTGGAAATGGTAAATATTTGAATATATCTAAAAGGTTTCTCTCCTAATTTTTAATCTCTTTAAAAGATAACTGACTTTCTTGAACAAAATAAAAACCAATGTATCTCCATGTGAAGACCTTCTAATATTCCATTTCCCTTGTCCTGTTCATTAAGATATCATTGTCATAATCGTCATACACTTTATTTCTACACAGTAGAAATGTGAATATATATGCATGTGCACACAGGCACATGCACACGTATACAACTCGCAGGATGAAGGAAATATTCACTGTGGCAGAATCAGACTGGCCTTAGAGAATCTGTTGTTCTAGGGCAGTAATGGTTAAGATTCAGAGTGGGTATTAGAGAGTACAGGTTAAGTTTAACTCTACCAGTTATTAACTATCAGATGCTGAGCAGGTTACATAACTTGCCCAAACCTCAATTTCCTTATCTGTATAATGCAAGTAGTGCCTATTACTAGCATGGGTGTGAAGATTAATTAAATTACCATAGATAGAGTGTTAGCACATCGCCTGGCTGACAATAACAAGGACCTGACGGGGGCACCTGGGTGGCTCAGTGGTTGAGCATCTGCCTTCAGCACAGGTCGTGATCCCAGGGTCCTGAGATCGAGTCCCACATCAGGCTCCCCTCAGGAAGCCTGTTTCTCCCTCCGCGAATGTCTCTGCCTCTCTCTGTGTGTCCCTCATGAATAAATGAGTAAAATCTTTGGGAAAAAAAAAAAAAAACAAGGACCTGACAAACAACAACTATTACTGCACTAAAATCAAATGTGTCCCCACCTTGCCAGATATCAACTTGTTTGGATAGTGGTTGATCAAAAAGATATGACAGGAACTAGGGAAAGCAGGAGGTGGCAAGTGGCACTACAATCTTCCAAAGAGAAATACAAGAAATCATCTAACGTAATTAGAGACTTAGGAATGTATGAGTCTAATGGCAACCCGTAGAAGAGTTAAAAACAGAAATTGTTTACAGTGATTGTCTCTGATAAGTGGGATTGTAGGGAAGAAAGAAAAGGTTTTATTATTCATAGTATACCCTTTTATACTGTTAAAAATTTCATCACTCATTAAATATTACATAGAACTTCAAAACCTAGTTCTATAAAGTACATCTGGGGGGGGCAAGTAGAAATGTTAAACAAATATACCTGAATTTGTATAAAAATGGACTCTCTTGAGTGCTTCCCATCCTCACCACCACTGAAGGTGAAACTGCTTGCCATTTCAGAAGACTGGTACTGGCTTCCATCAGGCTGTGGCAAACAAGAACTCTGTGTGTGTGTGTGTGTTATGCTCACACATGCATGCAAACCTGTGCACCTCCATTTGTCTGGAAAGTAAATGCTTTATTGTTTAATATCAGAATCTTCTGCTGACACTTTGGTTATGCCTTCTTCCTATTACTAAAATTAATTACTATTTTTACTAAATTCATATTTTTCCTTTTGGTTGATAGCATGAAAAGTTGGGAAAAAATCCAGTAATGAGAAAATAGAAATAAAGCAGACACCTGGAGTGCAGGAAAAATAGTAGAGCGCACTGGAGAGACAGTGGATGCAGAAAATAACTAAAATCAGGTCTGCATTGCTCGTGGGTATCTATTCACTTTGCAAATTGCCTATGAACTCTCATTCCACCCCAGCCCTGTGGGTCCTAGCCAAGATCAGCTTTGGACAACATAAATGAGATAGAAAGAGATCAGAGTTGTGGACACTGGAGCATGTTTGTTCTCGTAGCAGATGAGAAAGTAGATTGGTTTCTATTATTATTGTTATTATAAAAATTGCTTTTTTTCTTTGTTTCATAGCATTTACTCCAAGAAAGTTAAGATGCTAGACACATAACATAAGCCTAACACAAACCACACAGCATCACTGTGGTATAGAACATAGTCATGGAATGTTGTGAAAGTACTGGCCTCAAAGCTGAAGCCAGGATATAATGTGAAAGGGACTGTGTCCTAATGAGGTCCTTTCAGAAACCAGCAATCCTGGCAATCAAGACCCCTGGATAAGTAAAGTTGTTGGGACTATGGACTTTGACTCCTGACAGTCTTGTATTCCAATCCTTTGTCTGCTCTTCCCTATCAGTGTGCCTTTTTGACAAGTGTTTAACATCTCTGAGCCTTAATTTTCTTATCTGTAAAATGGGGATAATAAAATGCACACTTTTTTTTTTAAAGTACTTACTATCTGGCATTCTACATGTATTACTTCATTTCATTCTCATAGCAGTATATAGTATTATCCCATTTCATTTATTTTTATTTTTAAACATTTTTGTATGTTTATTATTATATTTCATAAAATTATACCTTGCAGTTCAAAACAAATAAAATTTTTTAAAAATTTGTGTATTTCATGAAGCAAACTATATACTAGGTAGTCCAACTATTAAAGTAAAGCCATGTAGGAGCACCTGGGTGGCTCAGTCCATTAAGCATCTGGCTTTGGCTCAGGTCATGATCCCAGGGTCCTGAGATCCAGCCCCATATCAGGCTCTCTGTTCAGTGGAGAGTCTGTTTCTCTCTCTCTCTCTGCCCTCCCTCCACTTGTGCACTCTCTCTCTCTCCCTCAAATAAAGAAATAAAATCTTTAAAAAAATAAGTAAAATAAAATAAAGCTAAGTTATGATTCTTAGTTAACAAGGTTTCTTTTTTTCAAATTTTTACTTAAATACTAGTTAGTTAACATATTGTGTAATATTGGTTTCAGGAGTAGAATTCAGTGATGCATTACCTACATACAATACCCAGTGCTAACAAGTGCCCTCCTAATACCTATCTCTCATTTAGCCCACCCCCCACCCATTTCTCCTCCAGCAAACCTTAGTTTGTTCTCTATTTTTAAAAGTCTCTTAGGATTGTCTCCTCCCTTCTCTTTTTATCCCCTTCCCATACATTCATCTGTTTTGTTTCCTAAATTCCACATATGAGTGAAATCACATATTGTCTTTCTCTAACTCCTTTTGCTTAGCATAATACACTCAAGCTTCCTCCACATTGCTGCAAATGGCAAGATTTCATTCTTTTTGATGGCTGAGTAATATAATACATGTATATATAATATATATACATATATAACATATATATGGTACATATATAACATACACACACACACACACACACACCACTATTCTTTATTTATTCATCAGTCAGTAAATATCTGGGCTCTTTTCACTGTCTGGATATTGTTGATAATGCTGCTAGAAACATCACATGCCCATACCCCTTCAAATCTGTATTTTTGTATTAGTTGGGTTATTATCCCATTTTATAGATGTGAAAATAGAGGCTCCTAGAGAGGCTAAGTCACTTGTTTGAAATCACACAGCTAGTAAGTAAGGCAGCTGGTGCCCCAGCAGTTAGACAAGAGCCCTTCCGTTAATCATTACACTAAAATGTATGATAAAGTTCACCTGAGGATTAAATGAAATGCATTTAATAGTGGTTGGCATACTTCGAGCATTTAATTAAGAACAATTATTATAATGAGATCTGGGTAGAATCCAAATCCCAAACTATAATAAATTTGGGGTTAAAGTGGATTGTGTTATACTTTTATCATCTAGGGCAAAGCCTAAAGTACAGACATCCATCCTCATTCTCAGGAGATTTGTAAGCAGAAAGCAAGTTCCCACAGGAGGGTACAGGTTCCCCAGAGGCAGGGCAGGGCAGGGGCCATGAATCATTTTTACTGGAGCTACCTTTCACAGGGAAAAACAGATGAGAGCAGGAAAACAAGTCACTGGAGAAAGTCCTGGTGTTATCAAGACCAGCCGGGTGCTCCCTCTGACCGCTTGGGATCCCACTTGTGACTTCTGAGCTTAAGAAATAGAAATGGAGGGGCACCTGGGTGGCTCAGTCAGTTAAGCAGCTGCCTTCAATTCAGGTCATGATCTCAGGGTCCTGGGATGGAGCCCCACATTGGGGAATCTGCTTAGCAGGGAGCCTGCTTCTCCTTCTTCCTCTGTGCTTCCCCCCACTTGTGCTCTCTCTCTCTCTCTCTCTCAAATAAATAAATAAAATATTTTTAAAAAATAGAGATGGAGAGAGCCAAAAGGGCCAAGCGGATGTATCCGGATCTGCACAACTGCACGGAACCCAGTGTCTTGATTCCTTGCCAGTGGGTCAACCTGGCAGGGACAGGAAGCTAAGCAAGATGCACACAGCATGGGTTCTGCATACTAGGTAATGCTCACATCCTCTTTTGTTCCTCCATCATCCCTCACCCCACCCTAGAGAGGACTCTAGCCTTGTATCGTGCCCCCACTGTATCCCTGCTAGGAACTGGAAGTAATCCAGTGCAGGCACTCAAACATTAGTTGAATGAGTTACGTGAAAATGGCATTAAGATAAACATAAATATATTGGGGAATAGAATAGAAAAGTGGCATACATGTCTAAGACAGGACAAAGGACTTTAAAGAAATTTCCCATTTCTGAAGAGGGCTTTAAACTCCGTCTCCAGGGGACCCCTGGGTGGTTCAGTGGTTTGGCGCCTGCCTTTGGCCCAGGGCATGATCCTGGGGTTCCGGGATTGAGTTTCGCGTCGGGCTCCTGGCATGAAGCCTGCTTCTCCCTCCTCCTGTGTCTCTGCCTCTCTCTCTCTATGTCTATCATAAATCATAAATAAATAAATTTAAAAAATATAAAAAAATAAACTCCGTCTCCAGAAATTAAAGTTTACAGTTCCAAGTGTTCACACTTTTTTAGCTGTTAGGGATACTTGGATGGAAAAGTTTCAGAAGCCCAGAACACACTATACCTTGTTACCTCTTTTCCTTCTACTATGTAACTTTTTAATGTATTATTATCTGTCTACAATTATGAAGGAGAACTGAAAAAAGGAGAGCATGGCTAGTGCTGGGGAAAATATCTTGCACTCTTGGGTTTGTATGCAGACTCAGGTTTACTTCAACTTTGGATCTATGTTGCTGGCTTATTGGATGTCAGTTGCATACCCTCAGAAAGTAAGATTTTCCCCTGGCATTTCTTTTTTAACTTTTTTTTATTGTGGTAAAATACAAACAACATAAAATTTACCAGTTTAATCATTTTTAAGTGCACCAGTTCAGGGGCACTTAGTACAGCAATGTGAACTAAGGGGCACTCAGTTCACATCGTTGTACAACCATCAGTCACCATTACCCACCCGCACAATGTCCATCATCACAGATTGACACTCTGTACCTGTTAAACACTAACACCCCTTTTCCTCCCCCTCTTGGCTCCCGACAACCACCATTCATTTGTCTTCTATCTCTATGCATTTGACTATTCTAGGTCTCTCATATAATTGGAATCAGACGGGATGTGTCCTTTTAGGTTTGGCTTATTTGGCTTATTTCACTTTGTGTAATGTTTTTCAAGGTTCATCCATGTTGGAGTATGTGTCAAAATTCCCTTCCTTTTAAGGCTGAATAATATTCCATTATATGTATATACCACATTTTGTTTATCCATTCATCTGTTAGTAGACATTTGGGATCTTTCCACCTTTTGGCTACTGTAAATAATGCTGCTATAAACATTGTTGTACATATTATCTGTTAGATTCCCTGCTTTCAGTTCTTCTGAGTATATAACTAGAAATGGAATTACTAGATCATAAGGTAAATTCTAGGTTGAAATTTTTCTTAGGAACTGACTCTGGCTTTTTTCCCTGTTATATTTCCAGAATCAGTTTTTAGCATCTATTCAAACAGCTTATTTTTGGCTCTCCAATGTACTATCCTACATTTATACTAAACTACCTCTCTTTTGCTTGTTCCCTCTTTCATTTATCATGGTATTTAGAATTATGATCTTATGTTCCACAGTACTGATATTCCCCAAAACACAAACATTGGACCTCATTCCTTGGAGCAAACTGCCTTTTCCAAATCATGAAAATACATCAGTTAAAAGAGTAAGAGATGAACTTTTTTTTGGAGTTGAGGAATGGGGAGCAGTCTTTCAAATCAGTACCAAGATACCAGTCTGATATGAATCAGGTAGACATACCAGAAGAGAGCTTCTGATTTACAAATGTCTCACTCAGGAATATCCCTGACATATAAATGGTCGCAGAAATCGGAAGTCCAACTCCTCCCCTGCAGTAGCCAGAGGTCTCCACCTGCCACCACTGCGATGATGAGCTCTTGCACTCTCATTTTTTCACGGGACAGCTACTGCAGTGGGCTGTGAGCTGGTTTCCCCCAAATCAGAATTTCCCTGTGGGGAAGCCCATCTCTCCCCAGCTTGAAGTCATTGTCACCAGAGTCTCGAAATAATAATGCTCAAAGCAAAACTTAGTTACTCCATGCCTCTGCTGGGTGGAGAGGCAACTTGGGAGCCATGTCTTGTGAACTGAGTCTGGTCCACACTTTTCTTATCAGTTGCTTTTTATGTTTCTATGGCTCTTGCTTATTTAGCAAACAAGAAAAACTACAGTGACTGCTATCTTTCACATATCGATGTCAGCAGCAAAGGGGAAGGAATTTAAAGGGAATAAAAGTGCAAGGCCCAAATTTTGCAGGATTTTTTTCCTTTGAGTCTGCAGTTTTTAGTCATGCTGCTTCAAAGAATGAAGAGATAGACCAGGCGGAGTGGTGGGCAGCAAAGCCAGGGTTATTGAGCAATAGCAAAGTGATAGTACAAAGCTCCCCAAGACGGGCGGGACCCTGAGACGGTTGCCATTGAGGTTTCTAAATCTAGGGGTTTTTATGGCTTTGCTGGAGGGATGTTTTAATTTGATTAACCCTCCCTGCGTCTGTCATCCAATCAGGCTTTTGTCATCTATCACATGGAAAAGGCTGGAGGTCTCCTTCCAGGGTGCTGTAAAACCCTTTTGAGGGTGGTTTCCTCTTGGAGGGGGCAGCCTTGTCCTTGCCTACCTTTCTTCCAATTATCCTTCATCCAAAGCATCCCATCATCTGTCGTCACCCTAGTCAATACTGATATGGTACCCATTTTCTTCTCCCTTTTTGTGGATGGCATTGAACGTGAAGTAGTCAAGGTACTTCTTGATCAAACCATCTGATTCTTCCTTACACTTCCTAACCACTATCTTTACTATTTGAAAAGGAAAACTAACAGGGTTCCTGGACCCAATTCCACTTGGGGGTGGGGTGGGTGGGTGGTAGGAGGTTTCCCCACATCAACAATTTTCCAGATACCAACTGAGTGTCCTACGATTCAACTCAATTCTGATACTGTTTACCTCGAGATAGCATCAGACCCCACAGATTAGGGATCAGTCCTCCAAGCCTGCCCCTAACCCCTTCAGATGCCAATTGCAAGTCCAGGTTATTGCTTGTGCTTCTGACCCACCAGCTATAGGTTGGGGGTTCCCAAGACCCTTGCCTCAGGTTTAATGAATTTACTAGAGCAACTCATAGAACTAAGAAACATTTTACTCACTAGATCATCAGTTTACTATATAAAGATACAACTTAGGAATAGCCAGATGGAAGAGATCCACAGGGCAATGGATGGGGAAAGAATGCAAGGCTTCCTTCCATGTGCTCTCTAGGAGAGCCACTCTCCCAGTACCTTCACGTGGTCACCAATAGGAAGTTCTCCGAACTCCATCCTTTGGAGGTTTTTATGGAGGATTCATTATATAGGTATGACTGATTAAACTACTAACTAGCCATTAACGATGGAACTCAATCCCTGCGCCTTCCCTCTCCCCACAGGTGTTGAGTGCAACTGCAAGTGCCAACCCTCTAACCACTGGTTGGTTCCCCTGGCAATGAATCTCTATCCTTTGGTATTTTCCAAAAGTCACTTCATTAACATAACCCCAGTTGTGGTAGAGAGAGGTGTGTTATGAATAACAAGATGCTGGGATGCCTGGGTGGCTCAGCGGTTGAGCTTCTGCCTTTGGCTCAGGGTGTCATCCTGGAGTCCTGGGATCAAATCTCATATTAGGCTCCTGGCATGGAACCTGCTTCTCCCTCTGCCTGTGTCTCTGCCCCTCTCTGTGTCTCTCATGAATAAATAAATAGAATCTTTAAACACACACACACACACACACACACACACACACACAAGATCCTTATTACACCTTTATGGCTCTGAAGCTATTTTAGGAACTAAGGACAAGAGACCAACTATTATGACAAAAATTGCTCCCGTTGCTCTTGTCACTCAGGAAATTCCAAGGGTTTTGAGAGCTGTGAGCCCAGAACCATGGATGAAGAGCAAATAAATATGTGAATGACCAAATATATATTTCCTGTAAATCACAATATTGCAGGAACTCTTCAAACACTCTGCACATCTAAATCTTTTTTTTTTAAAGATTTTATTTATTTATTCATGAAAGACACACACAGAGAGAGAGAGAGAGAGAGAGAGAGAGAGGCAGAGACACAGGCAGAGGGAGAAGCAGGCTCCATGCAGGGGAGCCCGATGTGGGACTTGATCCCAGGTCTCCAGGATCACGAAGGCAGGCGCCAAACTGCTGAGCCACCCAGGCATCCCCAGCACATCTAAATCTTACAAATAAATGTAGTTGTGAAACTGCACTTGATGTCTAGATGTTTGGAGAAGCTTTTTGGTTCTTGTTTCATAATCATGGTCTATGACCCTCACCACACTTCTCTACAATTTACCCACTAAAATATCACCACCACCACCACCACCACCACCACCACCAACAACAACAACAAAATCAGTTTCATATATTTTTATAAGCAGCTTTAAATTCTTTTTAATACAAGGCAAAAGTATATGTTAACCAAGTCAGAATTGAGGTGGCTATCTGTTCCAGTTTGCCTACAATAATCCCAGTTTATGCCTAGTGCCCTGCATTATTTTTGAAAGAGCTCCTTTTACCCTTAAAAAGGGGGGGGGGTTCCAGTTTAGAGGATAAATTATATGTTCACCTTATTAAAAATACACCTTGATTTTCCAATAAAGTGCTTTTCAGGTGACACTGTGCTTTTGCCCACATCATTGGACTCGATCAACACAACTCTGCAAAACAGGAAGGGAAATATTTTATCTCTGTTCATTAAATGAAGTAACCAAGACTTCAAGTAGTAGGTGGTGACCGTCTGAGGTCACATACTTAAGGACAGAATCAGAGGCAGAACCCAGGATTCCTGACTTCAAGTCCAGTATTTTTTGGCTGTCGACCATTCCACAAATATCTGAGTAAAGACAAACTTCACTCTCCTGGTTGGTAAATCCGCTTGCACTTGGACTTAGAACATTTTAGGCAGGTTCATCCCTTCCAAGACACTGTCCTTTCACATTTAAAGCAAGCAGAGATGAAAGAAGACTTACATAAAGAGCCCATTAGTGAATTCTAGGGATCCTGGGGCCAAATGACCTATGTTTTTTACTTTACTGGGTGCAATTACATCAGGTTATTGCAATCTTACATCTAACCAAATTAGGATGTCTCAGTTAACAACAACAACAAAAAAAAAAAAAAAAAAAAACAAGAAAAAAATCAATAATGAATGCCTACTAAGAACACATAAATGGGTCCTGCCCCAGTCTTACAGATGTATTTTCCCTATGGTTATGTGCTAACCTTTTTTTTTTTTTTTAACCTAAAGCCAGTAAAATTCTACCTTCCTTGGATAACTGGCAAGGAGACAAAGGCAGGCAGTGTTTGCAAGGGGTCCAGGGCATCCGAGAGGTGCTGAGGCCGCCGCCACACCATTCACTACACGCACACGGTCCTGCCCTCCGGTGCCTGCCCCCGGAGGAGGCCACAGGGCTCCCAGGCGTCCCTCCCTCTCCCTGCAACGGCAGGAAGGGCTCTGCGGCGCCTGGGGAAGGAGGACTGCGAGCTGCCGGCCGGCGGAGCTAGACCAGAGCCGAGGGGAGGACGCCCGCGGCCCGCGGGGGGCGCCGGCGCAGACCCGGGGGTCCGGGCGGCCGCGCGGGAGGCGACCGGCGCCCGAGGTACGAGGACGGCGGGGGAGCGGCGCGGTCCCGGCGGGGAGGAGGCCGCGCGCATGCGCCCCGCCCCGCCCCGCGCCGGCCGGAAGAGCCGGGCCGCCGAGCCGCTGCTCGCCACGCCGGGCGCCACGGCGCAGGGGAGAGCGCCCGCCGCGCGATGCGGCCCCTGGACGGCGCCGGGGCCGCCGAGGTGCCCGAGCCCGGGCTGCGGCCGGCGGACGACGCGCCGCGGGGAGCGGCGGAGGAGCCCGCGGCGGCCGAGGCAGCGGGGACGCCCGGCCCCGGCCGCCGCTGGCTGTGCGGCTCCTCGCCGTGCGGCTGGTGCGCGCCGCCGGGTGAGTGGGTGCAGACCCGGGCGCGGGTCTCGGGTCTCGCCGGGCGGGGGGGGTCCCCGCAGCCGCGGGCGGGGGGCGCAGGGAGGACCGCGCCGCGTCCCTCCCCGGCTCCCCGGGGAGACGCTCGAGCCCTCCCCTTGGGGTCTGCGGAGCCGAACCCCTCACGGCTCCGCGCGCGGACACCGGAGAAAGTTTCTGGTTGTGTTTGGAGCCCCTGGGGACTCCGGAACTGGCGTGGAAGTAAGGCGTTGCGGGGGCACCGCGGGGCCAGGTTGCAGCGTGCGCGCCCTGCCGGAGGTCGGAGGCCGGAGGCCGGAGGCGCGGGGTCCCGAGAGGCCACCGAGCCGGCCGCGGCTGGGAGGGAGCGGCGCCGAGCGGCGGTGCGGGCGGCGGGCCGGGTCCTGCCACGGGAAGTCGGAAAGCACAGAGCGGGGGCGCCTGGGGGCTCGGTCGGTTGAGCGTGGGGCTCTCGATCTCCGCCCGGTTCTCCATCTCAGGGTCCTGAGTTCAAGCCATGGAGCCTACTTGATTAAAAAAAAAAGCATAGAGTCTAGAAAATGCTTGCCTTTAAAGTCTGAGACTCTTGGGAAGGCAGAGTTGAGTGGGAAACCACCTGGGTCTTGAACTTTCGGTGTTAGGACTTTTTTGTTTTTGTGATTTTTACAGTATCTTTATTCATAACACCTCACACTGAGCTAAGCCAAAAGTCCATTCATAATATAACGAATATTTTGTGATTTTTTTTCTATTTTTTTAAAAAATATTTTATTTATGTATTTATTCACGAGAAACAGAGAGAGAGAGAGAGAGAGGCAGAGACACAGGCAGAGGGAGAAGCAGGCTCCATGCAGGGAGCCTGACGTGGGACTCGATCCCGGGTCTCCAGGGTCATGCCCTGGGCTGAAGACGGCGCTAAACCGCTGAGCCACCCCGGCTGCCCTCTATTTTTAAAAATTTGAATCATTATATTATAGACCTGAAACAAACATGGGAGGACTAGGATTAGCATTAGTTGCTGATTAGGATTAGTTGGCTAAACAAGGCAGAGGCACAATATTACATACATTGTTAGGAGGTTCAGACCTGTCTCAAAAGCCAGGTCCCTGCGTAGAAACGCCCTGATCCTGTTCAGCCTCTTCCTTCCACAAATGAGGAAGGTGAGGGCTTGGGGGTGGGGGGAGGGCGAAGGGGGTTGCTTTGTTTTCCCCTAGATCTGGCAAGTAAGTATGAGTGAGACACAGCACAGGTGGGTGCTACAACAAAGTTCATGCTCTCAGCATGCCAGAGACCCAGGCCAAGGCCCTTTCTGCTGACCACAGTGCTCCTTTAAGCATATTCCTCCTTAAACTGCACCATCCACCTGGAGCATCTTCCTGAAAGAAGAGGAAATAGATCTCCTGTTGCAAGACAAAGTTACACCGTCTGCATCATCTCATTCTCTGAGTACCTCCTCTAAGTGTGACCCCAGATTTCTACACCTCCAACACAACCCCATTTGCTCCTTCTCCCTATTGATTATGAACTTCCCGTAATATAGGGAGACGAACCCCAGAGGATGATTCTTGCTCCATTTTTGTCCTAAATACTAACAAATGACCAGACTTCTGGTTATTTATGCATGACTGGTACCTCCAGAGCAGGGGTCACTCCAAGCTGTGTTGACCAGATGTGCAGCCCATGAAGAGGTGAATTTCTCACCTTATCAGTTTTTATGGCTGTCATTTGGTGAAATGCTGAGTCAGTCCATACAGACTCTTAAATGTTTCCGCTGTTTATGAGCCAAAGAGGAATACTGTGCACTCAGGCAGCACATGGCAATGTGATAACCCTGTCTTAAGCAACTGCACTTAAGAATCTTGCGGGGTATTTTAACTTAAAAGAAAGCATTTAACTTCAAGGAATAACAGTAAGACTTAGTAATAGTGATTGTGAGATTATGAGATAATATTCTGAAAACAGAATTGCTTTAACACTTTAAATCACTGTACTGTTTGTTGTCATTGAACTTTGTGATGGTATCATTTTAACGGCTTAATCATGGTTATCTCAGGAAAGCTCATTTTCAGATTCAGGTTGAGACCCTTATCTGTTTTTCTGCCTTCTTGCTCCATTTTTGTCCTAAATACTAACAAATGACCAGACTTCTGGTTATTTATGCATGACTGGTACCTCCAGAGCAGGGGTCACTCCAAGCTGTGTTGACCAGATGTGCAGCCCATGAAGGGGTGAATTTCTCACCTTATCAGTTTTTATGGCTGTCATTTGGTGAAATGCTGAGTCAGTCCATACAGACTCTTAAATGTTTCCGCTGTTTATGAGCCAAAGAGGAATACTGTGCACTCAGGCAGCACATGGCAATGTGATAACCCTGTCTTAAGCAACTGCACTTAAGAATCTTGTGGGGTATTTTAACTTAAAAGAAAGCATTTAACTTCAAGGAATAACAGTAAGACTTAGTAATAGTGATTGTGAGATTATGAGATAATATTCTGAAAACAGAATTGCTTTAACACTTTAAATCACTGTACTGTTTGTTGTCATTGAACTTTGTGATGGTATCATTTTAACGGCTTAATCATGGTTATCTCAGGAAAGCTCATTTTCAGATTCAGGTTGAGACCCTTATCTGTTTTTCTGCCTTCTTGGATAAACTTCCCAGACATCATACAGCTATCTTAAGACATCTATTTATTTTTTTAAGGTACAGTGTGGATCTTAGACTGAGGCAAGAAGTTCTAGATTTGTGCCTCTTCTGCTCCTGAAAAGAGTTCTCTAGTGTAGCACTGGTTCTCAAGCTGGTAGAGCTTTTTACAGTTGCAGAGATTCTGTACCAGTGGGCTCAGGAACTGAAGTTTAAAAAGTTACTCAGTTGATTCTCATTCCCAGCCAGGGCTGTGAATCACCAGCTTAAAGCAGAGGATAGAGAAATGGAGCAATTTTTCAATTTTCTTCTAACTCAGGAAATTACACTGTGGCCACTTACTTAATTTGAATTTAGAGTTGCCAAATTATTAGCTATGCTTGTAGTGGAATATGATCATAGAAGCACATTACATAAGCAGATACCTCTTTGAATTATGCTACTTTCTTGTTCATCTCCACTGGCAGAAAGGAAATTATTCAGTAAGAGACGGGTCTGCCTGAGTAGAACCAGGCCACCCTCATAACAAATAATCAAGCTCAGCCATGCCTTGTAACAACAGCCATGTCCCGGTCAGCGATCATGGGCCTTAACGTGTTTATAGGCAAGAAAATATGTGAGTGTGGCAGTGTTTTAAGAGACAAAAGAAAATTAGAACCAGGGGTATAAAGTTAAGTTTTTAAAAGGTTAAATATCATGTGAAGTTACAATATTCCTGGAGAAAAATTTAAAAGTTTAGGTTGGAGAAGATCCTTGAAATATAGACCAGGGAGATGTTTTCTGTCCTGGATCTTCCTGTTCTGTCTGAGGTTGCAGGTTCTATGTATGAGTTGGATTTCTTTTAAGAAACTTTTAACTTATTTTATTTGGACCTGAACTCTGAAATTTCAGAAGCTGAACTCCGAGGCTGACCACAGCCAAGGCATGTATTTTGTGGCACTTAACTTAGAAGTCTTCTAAAGTTTCCTTCTCGTGGGCTGAGTATGTGCAGTTTGTTTCTGTGGTATCTGAGCACCTAGGTATTGAACAGAATGTGGAGGATTCTGGCACTTAAAAACATATAACCCTTGACATGACAACTGGTAGCTTTAAATGATTTTCTTTGACTAAAGAAAATCTGTTCTTTGAAGAAGAGGTAGAGGCCTCTGAGCACATGTACCTGCAACAGGAAGAGGTAGAGGCCTCTGAGCATACCCGCATCTTTTACTACAGAGGTCATGCTGTAGCATATGCCCCTGGGAAGATAGTGCATCATCATACATTGGTCCCAATTCACAAGTGTTTGTCACTTGTGGGCAAAGGTATCCAGCTAATATAAAGATGCTGAAATGTATTACCTGGTGTCTGCATTTATCAGAGAAGGGCGTTTTTCATAAACATGATTATGCAATATTGTTTCTATAGCTGAGTGACATGTTATAAATCCCCAGCCTGGAATGACAGTCCTAGTTTTACTACAAATGGCAGTGCCCAAACAATACACCCTTCCGTTTTGCTGTGCTCCTAACTGATAAGGACCAATAAATAGTGTTTCCTTCTTATTCTCCCCTTGTTTTTAATTTCAAAAAAGAAAAGAAAAAAAAAAACTAATATATTCCTTGGTGTGTCACCTCTCACCTCTCTTTTAGGGAGTTCTCTGCTTACTCTGTCCCTTTTTTGCTCCCCTTTGAATGACAAGGTTGGGGAGGGTATGAGATTGAAAATAGGTTCTTGTCGTAGGTAACTAAGATAGAGGAAGTGGCTAAACAAATGTTTAATGCTCATACAGTAAGTCATTAATGGATTGAATATATGATGCCCTAGAGAAAGAAGTTTCCTGGTTCAGATCTAGCCAAGAAGTTAGTGCTTAATGGCAGTTCTAACTTTTAAAACTATATTTTAAAGCACTTTGAGGTCAGAGAGGTGGTAGATATCCTAGCCCCTGCCCTCAAAGAGTTTGTGTTCTAAACGGAAACAAAATCATAAACCATGAAAAATAAAATATTTGATTAACAGTTCAAAATCACAAAACAGAGCCTTCCCAGATTATGCTGTCGCCAGTGGTGTTAGACTTGGCGTCTTTCCATGAAGTTCTCTCATATTCTTTCATTCAGCAAGTATTTAATCAAGGTCTTCTGTGTGCCAGCATAAACAAGACAGTGAGGTCCCAGCCTGGAAGAGTCCACAAGCTTGTGGGGGAAGTAAGATAATCAACAAGTAGCCATATGACACCGCTATAAACTGTTGTCCAGAAAGAATGTGTTCTTCATAAGGCCCGATTCACCAGTGAGATGATATAAATTATCACTCGGAAGCATTTTTCTCTAGCCATCTTGACAAGCGTTTCTTTATTTTTTTTTATTTTATTTATCTTTTTATTTATGATAGTCACACACAGAGAGAGAGAGGCAAAGACATAGGCAGAAGGAGAAGCAGGCTCCACGCACCGGGAGCCCGACGTGGGATTCGATCCCAGGTCTCCAGGATCGCGCCCTGGGCCAAAGGCAGGCGCTAAACCGCTGCGCCACCTAGGGATCCCTTGACAAGCGTTTCTTAAAGATTTCTCTCATTGTTTTGGCAAGCATTTTTACTTCTTTTTGACTTACAAGTGAGGGATGATTCTTGAGCCAAAGGAAAATCCATTTTATGGGGTAAAACTGCATTTCAAAGTTACAGGTTTAAATTGTTGCTTTCATCAATGATTCTTCATTCTTGGTGGGGAAATGGCTTGGGTCCAGAGAATGGATATGCTTAGGAGACAGTATTTGTAGCCTGTTAGCTATTAACACTGTTCCATTTTTCTCAATTCCTAAGTGAAAATAATAAAACATACACTTGGAAGCAAGGACTAACCAGAACTTAATCTTTTTCAGAAGCCAAGAAGAAAGCACCCTGTCCTGGACTTGGCTTGTTTTATACATTATTGTCTGCCTTCCTTTTCTCAGTGGGCTCTTTATTTGTTAAAAAAGTGCAAGACGTCCATGCTGTAGAAATTAGTGCATTCCGATGTGTGTTCCAAATGCTAGTCGTTATCCCTTGCTTAATATACAGAAAGTAAGTATTTCTTACCTGCAAAGTAGAAGGTATTAACAAATGTTTGTGAATCTTTTGACCTGCTTATTTATTCTATAGTGTCTGCTTTATCCCTCCCATAGATTTACCAGGTTCCTACATCCTTTGGCTCTGATTAATAAAAAGTCTCAAGGACCCACCCACAGAATATGCTCTCATAAGCACATACCACATGCCCAGCAAAGGAGGGGAAAGAGATTGTTGTCCTGCACTCTCCATTTTGAGAACAAAGCTTTCCTTGTACAATTCCCTCCATCTTTTACCACCCTTCCTTCTTTCCCTTGGCATACTAGTATTTAGAAGAAAAAAGTAAATGAGGAGAAGTGGTGGTGTCTCCTCATACCAGGGTTTCTTTCAGTAGAATGGGCTGCTCTGTTATCAGGGCATACAGAAGGTTACTGTAATAATATCTAGGTCTACCCCTAGGGTGATGTGGGAAAGGAAGAAGGTAATTTTGAGCAAGGCCTTTTAAAATTGTTTCATATTTAGTGTCCTCATCTGTGAACTGAGGGAATTATATACACCTTTGTTGCAAGGGCCAAATAAAATTTATTATAGATCAGAGCTCTTTGTATAGAATGTAACAGTATATGAAAACTATGTTCCCCATCCTTACTGTTCTCTCCCCACACAGCACCTCTTCCCCTTCCATATAGAATCCCTTCCCTTCCCTTTCCCAGGTTAAAATTATGCCTCTCTCACCCCATTATAACCTCTGCCCACTCCTTGTACTTAGAACCCCTGGAGGAGAGACCAGTTGGGTCCCTTGTGGATGTCTGGCTCTTTCACTCTTTGGGCAAAAAAATGCTTAAACCCTAAACTAAATGCTTCAGTCACATGCCACCAGTCTCCTTGTATCTATAACACAGTACAGATTCATTTCAAAGAGTTTCATTCCGTATCCTGAGGATTTGATGAAAAAGGTCAAAGAAAACTTACTAAGATTTATATTGTCAGAAATTTCTGTGTAAGTGTGGACAAGTCACAGTATTTTAGGAAATGATGGTAAGACTTCAGAAATTTCTAAGGTTGCAACAGACCACTGATGCTAACACAATTTTCTTCCCTATAATAAAAGAATTGGCAGTGAAAGGCAAAGAATTTTTTTAAATCTTAAGCACCAATCTGTTCTGACCCATTTTATGTTTCATTATAATGGAAGATGATATGGTATTCCAAGCATTTTCAAAGTGTGAGTCAAAGGTGACCCATACTTACATTTCTAACTCCAGATATCCAGGGGTCCTCATGTCAGGCCTACAGGCTACCCTACAGATAGATGTTCAGTGCTGGCATAGGTCAGCAGGCTGCACCTAGTCTGACACGTACCCATCACTTTGCTTGGTAAATATTTAAGTTTAAAAAAAAAATTTAGTAGCTTAACTCTTCCTGCAGAGAACAATGAAAAGTTGTCTCACATTCAATGGCAAAAATAAATTTTAGCATTGCTTCCACTTTTATGGAAAAACGCCTAAGTTTGGCAACACATACCAGCCATGACCAAATTTTCTTATGTAGGACAGCTCAGTCTTGAAATTACATTGATTATAAAAATTCCATGTTGTCAGTGTAGAAAATCAGGGGAAAATAAAGAAGAAAAATTACATATGAGTCCATTTTTAAGGTTTGCCCACAATTAACATTTCAGTACCTTTTTTGTCTTTTATGCAAGCGTATAAACATAGGGAAAAAATTCTATTTGCTGAATTATTGTACTATTTATGGAGTTCTCTTTTGCTATTTTTGCTTATACTGTGAACACTTCCATGTTTTTAGCTATACTTAGAAACCAGTATTTAAAGGTGTGGTTTATAGGTTTAAAGGTGTGGGCACTATTATAATTAATTTACTATTCCCTTATTTTTTGACAGTTAGGACTTCAAAAATAATGCTTAAGTAAGAACTGCAATATCAAAAAACAAATGGCAAGTTGGTTTAATGTGCGTTCCTCCGTTTGAATTTGCAGAACTGGGTTTATAGGCCCCAAAGGTCAGCGCATTTTCCTCTTTCTCCGAGGAGTTCTGGGCTCCACGGCCATGATCCTATTGTACTACGCTTTCCAGGCCACATCCCTCGCCGACGCCACGGTTATCACCTTTAGCACGCCCGTGTTCACGTCTATCTTTGCTTGGATATTTCTCAAGGAGAAATACAGCCCTTGGGATGCCCTCTTCACCGTCTTCACCATCACCGGCGTGATCCTTATCGTGCGGCCCCCGTTCCTGTTCGGCGCCGGCGCCAGCGCGGCGAGCGGGGACGGGGACTACTCCGTCCACCTGAAGGGCACGGTCGCCGCGGTCGCGCACGCCGTCTTCGCCGCCCTGACTCTGGTCATCCTCCGCAGGATGGGCAAGTCCGTGGACTACTTCCTGAGCATCTGGTATTACGTCATCCTCGGGCTGCTGGAGTGCGTCGTGGTCCTCTTCATCCTAGGGGAGTGGAGTTTGCCCTACTGCGGCTTGGACAGGCTGTTTCTCATCCTCATCGGCCTGTTTGGTTTGGGGGGTCAAGTGTTTCTCGCGAAAGCCATCCAGATAGAAAAGGCAGGGCCGGTGGCAATAATGAAGACTATGGATGTGGTCTTTGCTTTCATCTTGCAGATTATCTTCTTTAACGATGTGCCCACGTGGTGGACGGTGGGCGGGGCGCTGTGTGTCATCGCCAGCAGCTCGGGCGCCGCGATTCGGAAGTGGTGCCACGGCGCGCAGTGAGGCTCGGCTGGGCCGGGCGTGCGCAGCGTGGGCTCGCGTCCCGCACACCCCACGCGTGCGCACGCCAGAAGCAGCATTTCCCTCACTGATCATACTTAATAAGTTTCATAATTAAAGTGCCATTTCTGAATATGGGATGTCTTTAATGAGCTAAGAATTAGCCAGTCCGTGTGGTCTAGCGATTTTCTTTCTTTTTTTTTTTTTCCCTCAATGATGTGTTGGTTTGGGTTTGGGTTTTTTATTGTTCTTGGGGTGGCGTCGGTAAGAGGACAGATCATTTGTTGCAAAAAGCCCTGCAAAATGTTTTATGACTGGTGTATGTAATTTCTTTGAAGCATATTTTTGGTACTGATGGTACTGATAGAGGTGGGAGAAAATTTTAGAACCTCTTTTAACCAGTGTAGAGGCTAAGAAACTTATGGATAATAATGCTGCTATAATTGGTATTATTATGTTGGAAATTCATTTGAAACCTAATTCCACTTAGGAGGCCAAAGCTGAAACTTGGAAAAGGTGCCTACTTAATGGTGTTAATAATACAAATCAGCCTTATTTTCAAGGCTTTTATAATGATTATTATTCTTTTAACCCATATGAGTGCCTTTTCATTTTGATGCCAGAATTTTTTATATGTAAAGTTAAAAAACATTTTTGATCACCCCGTTTGACTGGTTTTCTGTTTCAGTGGCATTCATGATGGTAGTAGCTCTGTCATTCTGTAATTTTAAGTTGTCCTCTGTTTTTTTGAAACTGCACTACATTTTTCTTCACTTTCTAAGATTTCAGGTCTTTAAACCACAAGAGAAATCTTGGCATAACCAGTGTGCACATTTCCATCCTGAAGTATTTTCCCCTCACTAGAAATGTGATTTTCTATAACTTCTCTTTGAATTTATAGTATGATGCCAAATAAAATTTTCTCAGGATTTTATTAGGTTGAACCATATGAAATTGCTGAAATTTTACCATTTTAACTAACAAAAACCATAGTTTCTTATGGTTCACCCTAATAGATACCTCCCTTACCTTCTTTACACCAAATATTTAGAACACTGTGGCATATATTTTTTTAAAACAACTTTTTAAAAAATACGGTGATCCTCTTAAACTTATTTTTATAGTCTTTTTCCCTTATGGAATTATATATAATAGTGTTTCATGTTATTTGTTAAATGTAAAGACCTGTGAATCCATGGTTGATTGACTTTTGTAGTTGCTTGATTAGGAAAAAAAAAAAAAAATCACTGTTAAGTTCTAGTATATCAGTATGTTATTAAATGTCAATGCTGCACCATGACACTAACTTCATGAATTCAAACAACATTTTATATCTGGAACTTCATCAGGCCAATACTCTGCAGTTAAAGAGAGAATATAATATTTAAGAAAGCTTGGGAGGTTGATCGGGAAGTAGAGAGTACACACAAATGATTCTTTTTCACAATAAACCCTTTATTGGTGAAGCTATGATGGTTTCCAACTCTTACTGTCCAACCTAGCAACTGTTATTATCTTAAGCCTGTATATTGGAAAGATTATAGGCTTTCTCTCCCTTTCATCATAATTCTTCAAAGAAAGAACGAACTTGGCTTCTGAGGTTTATGCCTTGGTGAGAAAGGATCTTTTCTAGTAGTTTCAAGAGGAAATTTTTAGCTTGCTGATTTTCCCAAATGTTTCCCACCTGACAAATCCTAAATGAAATCTACTTAAGGGAGTCACACTATCATTATAATTTTAGCCTAACCCACAATTTTTGGATTTAGAGTTGCAGAAGCATCATTTTACAAGGATATTAGATAGTTACAAGACCAGAGCATTTTAGAGCTCAAAGGTTAGAAATCCTCTTGTAGGAACCGCACTGCATGGATAGGGATGCTGGGGAGGGGATCTGCCCAAGATGGGTTTCCATGGCCTTCTCCTCTCCCTTACTTCCACGATAAAGTATGGAAAGTAAATGACTGCTTAAGCTACCTAAGGTAAATTAACTCAGGGAACCCTCTCCTGGTTCTTTACCTTGCACAATAAAAGAACCTATGGAACATTGAGAGTTAAATCCCTTTGGGCCTGTACACTAGAGACATGTTTTATTTCAACAGTGTGGTTTAAGTACTTGAATGTCACAATATATGACCAAGGTTGGAGAAAATGTTTCTTCTCTCAACTTTTACAGGGTGTCATTCTTAAACACTTTTATATAATGTCCAAGGTATATACAAGGATGTGTATTGTAACAATTATAAGTGTATATTTTACAAAGATTGTAGTTTATATCTTGAAAATATTTTTGTAAATTGTTTTTATTATTTAAATACTAATAAAGTTAATATCGAAGAAGGCTACATGTTGGTTTTTATGATTATAGTAAATGTGCTCACTGACTTATTTCCTTTTTCATCCATGTGCTTCAAAATTCATTTTATAAAGGATATTGATCTCTGAATGACTATTCAGCTGTGATGTAATCTCAAATTTCAATCTGTTTTTTTGTTTCCTTGGTACTGTTATATCCAATCTAATATCTCTAAAATAAAGACCCTAACCTTCCTTTCCAGTAAGGCCTTCATCATTGTGGACTCCCAGAGCTTGGAGTAGCTTTGAACCCATACTTTTATTTCCATAGCTAATATGTCACTAAGTCCTGGAGTGTCTGTCTTCTTATTGTCTCATGGATTCATTCTTTCCTTGCCATTTCCACTGCTACCATCTTAGTCCAAGACTGACCACCTCATGGCTGAATTATAACAATTATAACAATATTCTAATGGGTTACCTACTGCTTGACTCTCTTCCACTCAGATCCTTGTCTCACTGCCAGATGGACCTTCCTAAAGCCCTGCTCTCATTGTTAACTTTGGTTCTCATAAAACCAGAATGATGCCATATCACGTACCACATCTCATCCAAATTATTTTTCTGGCCCTACTCCAGATTTTCCAACCTGATTTCCCATGTCCCAACACAAATCCATACTCTCATCAATCTTTCCACGGACTCCCACATTTGCCAAGGGATTCCTTCCTATGTCTCCCCTGCTACCTTTGCCTTCTCTTTGTCCTCTAAACCTCCTAGCCTCCAGGGCAGCCCTGGTGGCGTGGCGGTTTAGCGCCGCCTGCAGGCTGGGGTGTGATCCTGGAAATCCGGGATAGAGTCCTGCATGGGACTCCCCGCGTGGGGCTCCCCGCGTGGGGCTCCCTGCATGGAGCCTGCCTCTCTCTTTCTCTGTGTGTCTCTATGAATGAATGAATGAATGAATGAATGAATAAATAAATAAATAAATAATAAATAATAAATAAACCTCCTAGCCTCCAAAGGCTCAGCTTGAGATTTTGTTTCTTCTGCTGCTTCCAGCTTCTGCCACCCACACTTGCCCACTCTGACAGAGTGGATACGGCACTGGAATAGGAAGGAGTCTAAAGATAAGAGTGTGGTTGTGTCACTTTCCAGATGACTTAGTCACAATGTATCTCAGCCTGTCCTCATTTGTTAAATAGAATATTACTTGCCAACCCATGTTCCAAAGGAGTGCCACAGAAGGACTTGCAGACCACAAAGGAAGATAACACTACCGTATCAAACTGCAGTTAGAGGTTAACATTCTCCTCTTAAAAATTATGTCCAGTTCTGGGTCCTTCGTTCTGAGCAGTTTCGCGAGGACTGCAGGAATCGTCTAAAGGATTTCAAACCTCATTTGACTTCTTCCTGCCAGAACACAATTCCACTGTTAAGTTCCTGGCTGATCTGCCCACATGGGTACCAAGGGTCACCAGTCTTATGCATAGGTGTTGCCACTTTTCCAAAAGTTCTGGCTTTGGCTCTAATCCTGTGTATTATACTTGAATCTGGCTGGGGAATGATCCTGATTTTTTGTGTTTCCCATGCACTACTCTCTGTACTCAGTATGGCTTTTTTAGCCCTTATCTGTTCACTCAGTAAGCACAATTAGTCTCTTAAGGGTAATCTGGTGGTAAGAGCCAGATGTCTTTATGTAACATATTGGCCTCTGATGTAGGTGTATGGAGCTGTGGTCAGTACTGGGCATAGGATTTGATTCTTAGGGTGTAGGTTGGGCACATGAAGCCTGGGCACTACCCCAAGCACACCATCATATGGTCTCTTTGGTCTAAGAATTCACTTAGAATTCTTCAGGCTGCCCTAACAGGGACTCTCTGATCCACAAAGACCTATCCAAGTTTTAGCCTATTTGAACACAAGGTTTGGAGAAGCTGGATTTGGAAAACCAATTCACAGACAGCCTGTGAAAACTGGTGCTGCCTGTCTTCTAGAAATTGGGGTGAGGCTTTATAGAAAGAAGGAGGGTAAGGAGAAGACATATCTAATGTCAAGGCAGGGCAGAAAATGTTGCATCATAGAAGTCCAGTCCACAAGAAATATTCCACTGGGTTGCATCAGGTACCATGCTAGCTATCATCTTTTAAGCCAGATTTTTAACAATATAAAAGAATGATATTCTCACTATATTTTTAAATAGTTATTTTTCATAACTATTATTTATGTTAACATTATGTAACATTTTAATACATTTTTTTTGTTTTGCTTTCAAATCTAAATATCTATATATAACCCACTTAACAGAAGCTCTTTGGAGTTCTCAATAATATTTAAGAAAGTAAAGGAATACAAAACCAAAAAGTTCCCAAGCTGCAGATTTAATGTATAGAATTCTCAAATTTGAAAACTTAAAAGCAATGATTGAGCCCACTATCAAATCTATCAACTTTTTCATTTCAAACCTGACAGTTTGAAAGGCAGGTAAATAACAATTTCTAAATTAGAAACATTTTTAATGTGATGTTCCATTTTAGAATTATGAGTTACACAACCCTAAATCTACATAAGAGATCCAAATTATCTACCCGACAGAGAGCAAAGGAACAACAAGAAATCCAAGTGGCCTATGCTCATAGGGTCATATCAAGTTGTCTTTGTTGCTTCCTATGTATGTGTCTTAGCTCCTTTGTACAAGCATTTTAGAAAAGTCAGAAGACTTTGATACTTGGCAGGTAAGTATGTATATTGGTACAACTTCTATGAAGGGCAATTTGGCAGTATCTATCAATTTACAAATGAACATACTTTTTCACCCAGAAATTCCATAATTCCATTTCAAGAATTTATCATACATATATATATATATATAGTATCATATATATATACTTATTGTAAAATAAAATGTACAAGTTTATTCATTGCAGCATTACTTGTAATACAAAAAAATAGAGCTAGTCTGATGGTAATGGTAATGAGTTAAATGACTAAACAAGTAATGGTACTGAAAGGGAGGAAGAAATTTTCCTCTGTCCAAGGTTCTTCTAGCTGGACTAATAACTAAATTTACATAAGATAGATTAATGGAAGAAAAAAAACCTCACAAAGTTTTATTACATGTGCACAGAGTCCAATAATGAAATTGAGACCTAAAGAAATGACCAAGGCAGGCAGTTTTAATACTTTTTAGACAAAGAGACAATGAATCTATGAGGAATTGACAGGACAAAAATAACTTTGGGAGCTTCAGTAATTAAAAAATTCTAAACAGTATTTGGGCTTAATAAATCAGTAAAAAGTAACAAGAGTCATTTATACAGCCTTCTTGGCTCTAAATTTCCATCTCTGGTGATAAAGATATCTCTACTTCTTCATACAGGGAGAGCACCTTTCACTTGGGAGATTTCTTTACTGCTTTCAGGGGGACAGAAAAGGGCCTGAATGTTCTTGCACAGGCTGTGTCTTAAGTAACTTTTATTTAAAATATTTGATATGCCAAAGTGACATATTTGGGGTGGACTGCCCTTGGTCCTTACGATACATACATAAAATGAAATACACAATAAAAATAAATTAAGGAAGAGCAAGGAAGCTTTCTTCGTATGAGTGTGGAGTAATCTTCAAGATTATTAAGTAAAAAAGCCAGATCCAGATAGTAATACAGCATAGTATGTATTCATTTATGTAAAAAGAGGGTAAACAGGATATTCCAAGAGGATATACAAGGAACCAGTAACATTGGTTGCCTTTAGGGAAAAGAATTTAGTGGCTGAACGAGTGGAAAGGAGACTTTTAATTAAATTCCCTTTTATACCTTTGAAATTCTGAACCATGTATATATGTGACCTAGTCAAAAAACAAAATAAAATATAAACTGGTGAAACAACAACAAAAAATGACTTGTAGAAAGGAAGGGAGAAAAGAAAGGAAGGGGTAAAATAGAGATAATAGAGATATCCATATACATATGCATAGAGAAATGTTTACTGCTTTAATCTGAGCCATCACTGTGGTTCACCATTACTGACTTCCTTTTGCCTCATTCAGCCCACGAATTAAATTCCCACATGCTCCATGACTGAAGAAAATATAAAAGGAAAACCTGAATTTCAGCTTAATAAAATCTATCTTCCAAGATCCCAGAAAGCATTGCCCAGCCCTGAGCCAAATATCTATCTTTCCATAGCACCAGAACCATTTTTACAGGGAAAGGAAACTAACATTTACTAAATATGTCCCATCCAGGCCAGGAGCTTCTTGATTTCTGTCTCATTCAGTCCTTGCCAACTCTGGGAGATGGGCTGAATAGAAAACTGAAGTTCAAAGAAATTGAATAGGGTCAACCTACCTAGTAAAGTCTAGTGCTCTCACTTGTAAATGGTGAAGTTGGCCACTACCCTAGGTCTGCCTGACCACAAAGATTTGATCTTTCCAATTCCCCATGTCACCTCCCTAGCTGGCATAGAATGCACACTAGGGAGTCACTGTAGCATTTGTCACTGTGGTGAAAAGATTGTTTCTTGACTTTGGGATTTGAAGATATGTATGCCCTCTTCGTCTCTCCTTTCCCATGCATGTAGCAAGAGCTGAATGTGAAAGAATAGAAGGTGACAACACTGCTTATATTTTAGTTTTATTTCTTTCAATCTATCAATATTTATTGAGCAGTAGCCATATACAATCACAATCAAAGCAGGGAAACATCAAATATTGTCAAGTATTGCTTTCAAAATGTTCAAAACTGGATGCAAACATGACATACACACACTATAATAATCCATACATATGTGCTGCAATGAGAACCTCGAAATAAGATAGTCTCCTAAGGTGACAAATCAAGGAAAAACAAAGAACAAAGGTCACCTAAAGATACAGAATTGAATTTTGGGTCAGCCACATTTAGCCATAATTTACCTAGATGTACTAAAAACATTTCTAAAGATATAATGTACCAATTGGAATAAGGGTTGGCCAGGCTTGGAAACAGGAAAGAAGGGTGGTTACATCAGGTATGTTCCCATTGTAGAGATGGGCTGCACCAAGATGGTGAGTTCCTAGTTTTTCTCCTTAAAGTGCTCCCAGTAGCTAAGAAGGGTCTAGAGGCATAATCACAGAGGTATCACCACAATCACAATGCAATAACAATAATCACTACCCTTTATTGTATCCTTCATGTATCAACTACTCTCCTAACTGCTTTTTGTACTCAGGATCATTAAGTCCTTGCAACTCTATAAGGAAGGCTTTTTATTGTCTTCATTTCATCCTGGAGGAAATAGAGGCTTGAAGAAGTTACATGACATGTCCAAGTTAAGTGACTTGTCTACTTGCTAATAAGAGTTGGAACTTGGGTCTTAAAACCCTGGTCTGTTAAACTCCAAGTTTACATTCTGGACTCTGCTCCTCTACCGCTCACCCTAAGCCTGAAGCCATGCTTAAAAAAAAAAAAAAAAAATCCCAAGTTTTATGTGCCCCCTGGCACACTGTAGAGTAGCTCAAGGGACTCTTCAACTCTATTTTAGGAAACATGGCCAATGATTATGCAGTTAAGTCCTCATGCTACTGAAAACTAGAACTATAAAATCACAACCCTTATTCTTTCTATATCCATGTTATCAGTATCTATGCAATTATAATTTGGCTTCTCATATACTTTAAATGCAGAGGATAATGGATTAAGCAAAAGATTAAGCCCTTGGTTCCCTAAACTGTTGTATTTCTCATTGTATACTAGTAAAATTGGCATTGTTCCACTTATTGGTCTCCATATACTTAGTCATTGTGACTCTTCCCAGAGGGATATATTGCTATTCCCAGCATCCCTCATCCCTTTTCTTCTAAGCTATTACTCCTATATTACACAGGGTAATTATGCTAGCTCATATAACAACCCCCAAATCTCAGGTATGTGCCAATAGAGTTTTATTTCTTAATTATATCACAATCTGATTAAGTTACAAGTTATAAGCTCTCTGTAGTTTCTCCTTTAAGCAGTGACTCAGGCTTCCAGGCTCCTGCCATCCTAAAGTCCTAACTTCTTAAACATGTAACCTCTAAGCTTGCTGCAGATTTCATTACCACATGAACTTGCATATGCGGAACATCACTTACACCTAAATCTTACTGACCTTAACCTAACTGAAAAGGAAGGTAGGAAATAAGGTTTTCATCTGGTTCCAGGAAGAGGAAAAGAAAATAGAACTTGGTGAACATATAACAGTATCTGTACTGCAACCCCATCCCTTTGGAGAACCACCCAAACCTAATTCCATATAGTTCTAGTGGAACTGGCAATACAGAATCTCATCAACAATAATGGCCTAAGGAGTGGGTGGGCCTATGACCTGAATGCAACAAAGTCAAGTTTCTCTCTCCTGATCATTTGAACATTAAGCAGAGTCACCAGAGCAGAAGAAGGGACATAGTTGAGTTGTCTGACAGCAGTGTTCAGTGAGGTGGGCCTTGGGTGCTGGCTGCCAAGAGGTGTCCAATTCTTTAGTCAAGTCTGTGAGCTCACCACTATCATTCCAATTAATCCCCTATTCACAACTAAAGTAGAAACTGTAAAGTAACAGTTTCTGTTACTTGTACCCCAAATAGATAATATTTGCTATCTATATGCTGACCAACCAAATTCTCACTCCCTCATGACTCAGCCCTGAACTATAATTTCACTGAGGTGGTGCCTCCCCTTGGGGATCTGATGCAGTGTCTGACCAATCTTTTTCAGGTGACACCACTTTATCTCATTGCAAGCCATCTTTGAATTTCTATGAACATGAAATTTCTTAGAAATGTCCTTGAGTTTCTATGAACATGAAATTTCTATGAAAAAAAAGCAATTAAAAATATAAAGTGGATGTCTAAGGCCAAATAAGTGATAAAGACAACATGATATCCTCAACAAGGGTATCATGTGGGCAATAGAATCATATCCAGGAGTGATCTCTAAAGAAAAATCTCAGACAATACTTTGTCAACCTTTTCTATTTCACAGACAAAAGTCAAGATTTTACAATAATAGCACAGTCCAGTAGAAGCATAATGCAGGTCAAAGCTCTTAAAATTTCCTCTCAATTTTTCCTTGGAATAACCTTATGAGATCGATGTTCTTTTCCCTCTTTTATAGATAAGAAAGATAAGACTCAGCATGTTTAAGAGACCTCTGTAAAGTCACACAGCCAGCAAAGGACAGAGGTAGAGCAGGCCACACATGGGTCTATTTGACTTGAAGCAGTTTCTAATTGATCTCATGCTTCCCATTTATAATACAAAAAGTTTAATTGGTCTGGACTTTATCCTACAGGTTGAGAAGCAGGGCAGAGCCTAAACATAGTCCAGGGGAACAATACTCATACCACCAGTAAGATGTGTACCAAACCAGCTGCTCCCTGTGAAGGCAGGAGACACCTGCTATGGAACTGAGAAGAGCAGGGATAAGGGGCTAATTGATTTCCCCAGCCAAAAACACCCATGAGAAGCAATGGTGAGGAGATCAGCAAGGTGAAAACAAGAGAAATGTTTACACTAACCGGAAAGAGATAAATGAGTTTGAACATTAACAAAGGGCAGAGTTGATGATACAAGACAGTCATAACCCTGGCAGATAAACATGCAATTTCCATAAAGTGAGTGGAAGTGAGTGCCATAGGTCCCACCTGGTAGCTTACCCTTGGGAGGAGGAGAAACCAGAGCCCTGGAGCCAGGTCAGGGGTTACCCAGATTGGCTGGGAAGCAAGTCAGAGGGAGACCCAAGGTCTCCAAAGATGGGAAAGGAGATGGGAGTGTGCAATCATCCAAGGTGTGTTGGGAGAATACATGTGGTGGTGAGATCCATGTGGGCTATCAGGGCAGACACACCTGCTTATTACTCATGCTCAGCAAGGACTGATCCCAAAAGCTAGAGCTCATCTAAACAGAACTCAGTGAAATGAGAACATCATGCTGAATTTGCCACATGCTTACATTATGCTTCTTCTATATTTAGAGTTTAAATACTTTTTATTTATGAAAGGATGGCAATAGTGTATAACCATTGTTTGGATGGCTTTGTCTGTCTTTTTTTTTTAATATCTTTACTTAGCAAACATAGAAGTTGTCAACTTTATTTGGTCCTTCAGTTTTATTATTTAAGAAAAATTCTTAGTGGTAGGTAAAGTTTTAAAAATCACGGGTTAAGATTCTATCCTCTCTCATACATACTAGATTTTTGCTTCTCCTAATTTTAACTACTCCCTCTACCAGAGGTCCATGACTTTAGCCCATAAATATGCTCACATTTCTTCCAATTAAATCAAATTAAATGGAATCTTCCCTAAACTTTCTTTCCCTCCCCTCTAAATACATCCGATATCTATTTCTTCTTTAACTACCATTCTTTCCTCAATCTCACAGCTGTTCCCCCTAATTTTTCACACTGGCACTTGAATATTCAACAATGATCAATAGCTTCTCCACCAGAATAAAGATTAATTAAAATCTGTTATTCAGTTCTAAAGTTTTTTCTTCTGGTTGAATTATTGTGAAAATGGTACTGCCTTCTTCCTATTAAATCACTTTGGGAGGGCCCAGGATTTTGGTTCTATTACATGTTAGATGTTTATGTATAAGAGAAAAGCCATGTTCCAAACTGGTTTTCAAGTAAGTATTTTTTTTTTATCTTTTTATTTTGACTTAATTTCAGAATTACAGAAACATTGTAAGAATTATATAAATTCCCATTACCTTTTACCCAGATTCCCCAAGAGTGAATGAACATTTAAGAGTAAGTTATACACATGATGCCATATAGGTCTTGTGTTATTCAAGATTCTCCAGAGAAACAAACTAATAGAAGACATATATTCAAATCTTGAGAAAGAATTATTTTATGTGATTGTAGGGGCTGGCAAGTCTGAAATTTGTACAGCAGGCTGGTAGCCCGGAAATTTAGGTGAGAGTTGATATTGATATTGTCTTGAAACTGAATTCTTCAGGCAAGCAGGCTGGAAATTTAGATAGGCTTTCTATGTTGCAGTCTTGAGAATTCCTTCTCCTTTGGGAAGCCTAAATCTTTCCTCTTGAGGACTTCAAATGCTTGGGTAAGGCCCATCCACATTACAGATGATAATCTGGTTTACTCAAAGTCTATTGATTTAAATGTTGATCACATTGGGGTGCCTGGGTGGCTCAGTCAGTTAAGCATACCACTCTTAATTTCAGCTCAGGTTATGATCTTAGGGTCCTGAGATTGAGCCCCATGTCAGGCTCTGTGCTCAGCAGGGCATCTGCTTGAATCCTCTCTCTCCCTCTCCCCTTCCTCTTTCTCTCTAAAATAAATAAATAAATCTTTATTTTTTTTTTTAATTTTTTAAGCTTTTATTTATTTATTCATGACAGCATAGAGAAAGAGAGAGTGAGAGAGAGAGAGAGGCAGAGACACAGGCAGAGAGAGAAGCAGGCTCCATGCAGGGATCCTGATGTGGGACTCGATCCGGGTTTCCAGGATCACACCCCGGGGCCAAAGGTGGTGCCAAACCACTGGGCCACCCGGGATGCCCAATAAATAAATCTTTAAAAAAAATTAAATGTTAGTCACATCCGAAAATATCTTCACACCAATATCCAGATGGATGTTTGACCAAACAACTGAGCAGCATAGCCTAGCCAAGTTGACACATTAATCAACCATCATACCCCTAAAATGGTCCTTTCAAAGGCTACCCAGAGGCTTAGGCTATGATTTTTCAGCAAAGACAGTGATAGTATTTCAAAAAGAAAGCTTTTAAAATTCAGAAATCATTTCCAGGAAAGTGGTCCTTCATTTTTTTCTAAAGATTATCTATTTATTTATTTATTTGAACGACAGAGTGAGAGCGAGCATGAGCAGAGATGGGGAGGCAGAGGGAGAGGGAGTAGCAGACTCTCACTAAGCAGGGAGCCAGACTTGGGGCTCAATCCCAGGACCCTGGGATCATGACCTGAGCTGAAGGCAGAGGCCTAACCGACTAAACCACCTAGGAGACCCCAGGACAGTGACTTCAATGAAATGGTTTAAAAGTTACCATTATCACAGAATGCTGATTTGGACATGTGTCTGGACTACACTTTAGGGAAAAAAAGAATCCTCAAGATACCATAGACACAATAGGCTCAGGCCGCCCTTGGTTTAGAGCTCAATTTTACCAGAAGATGTCGCTATAGTCAGGCATTATTTTAGAACAACACAAAAAGGTGACCTCATTTGTGTTCAAAGGATATGGGGGGAGGCGGGGGGAGAGCAAACTAACTCTTACTCTTCTATATCTAAACATGTACTCTTCATTTTAAGAAAACACAGTAGGCATCTAATAATCATTTGTTGAGTGAATTAATGAATAATCAATGTATATTAATTATTCTACCTGGAAATTTTTATAATTGAGTTATGCTCTGATAGGTGAAGAGGAGGAAAATTTGTCACCCTAAAATGTGGCTCTTTGGCATAAAGACTATTTTAGGCTGATTATTGTTAAGAAATTGTAGATTCAGGAAAAGCTCTTTACCTTTCTTTCAAATGCCTAAATTTACATAACATTACAGGAAGAGCTATTATCAGAGATACCTTTTTACCTAAGAAACTTATCTGTAACACGGGGCAACCTTTGTTCCCTGAACATCTCCTTGCCCTTCCTGTGAATGGCCTTCCTTCCCTCTGTACCCCTAGATTCCTACCCTTCCCCTTAGCTCAAGATGTTATGTTTCAACTACCTAGTTGCCCTTTGAGTGTCATATTTTTATAGGTTTCCCATAGGTACATTACATTTTAAATTAAATTTTTCTATTGTTAATCTGTTGTATGTTAATTTATTTGGCCAGCCAAAGAACCTAGAAGGGAAGTGATAAAAAGAAACAAAACAAAAATTGGAGCCACTTCTGCTAAACCCCACCAAGACTTAACATGTAACCTAACTGCAGTTTCAGCCTCGGTAGGAGTGGAATTTTAAAACCAATCAGTCTGGAATTTCTTGATCCCACTAGTGAGGTCATTTGCATAATAAGGCCTCTGGGCTTGCCCTAAGGGAAAGTAACTTTGCCTGAAATAATCCACTCATAACTTCCTTGTCCCACTTGCTAGATAAGATGCTGCTCCACACTGAGCTCAGTTTTACACTAAAGAGCAAGATGTGATATGTCGAGTTCCATGGGAAAGTGAAGCATAGGCCACTTGTTTTGTCCTCCATCCAAGAGATAGGAAAGAGACAGATCTTCCTGGCACCAGAGAAAGGCAAGTTCTAAAATCTGGGAGAAAGAGCCAAGAAACAATTCCCACTAGTTTTCCTTCAACACCCACCATCTTTTTTTAAACTGAGGTTTGCCTGCATAAAACACAGAGATTAGGGAAAGTTTAGAATTATTCAGAGGTTTGCTACTGATTTCATACGAGAATATGCATTATATCCATTTTGAACTCTTGCTAAGGAGCTCACTCTGCCAAGTCCTTTATCTGATTCAATCCTCTCAAAACCTCATAAGGCAGGAATTTTTATTGTCCTAACTTTTATAGATGAAATATCTGAAAAATAGCTGGTGGGGAGTTAGAGGTCAAGCAACTTGTCTAGTACCACCCGGTTAACGAATGGTAGAACCAGATCCAAACCCATCCCTGGAAGAAGCACTCTGCCAGGCTCTCTTAGGTTATTATTCCCAGGTAACAGGCTCTAGGCAGAGTCTGACCATAGATTACATGTAGACTCAACCTTAAGTTCATTTTACCCCATTCGTTTTAAAAATCTTAATTAACTGAATCATGCCTATGAAAGAGGTACTCTGCTTTGTGCTAGAAGAGAAATGTAAAGGAAAGAAGCCGAGTGCCCTTAGAATTTATAATTGAGTGGCAGAAGTGTGGGGAGGGGTGTCTGGAAATGAGGAGGGACTTGAATGAGGAAGGTCACCCAGTCTCTGTCTTCTCCACATAGCTTAGGAAGGTTCGGGGAAAGTTGAAAAGATTTAGAGCAGCTGCTATGAGGAATGTGTTAGGTTAAATAATATGTCTGGAGAAAAGAAGGGTATTTCAGGATCTTTCTTTCCACTTCTTAGAATTAGTTGAGCTTATTTTCTAATCTAGTCTTGTCTCTCTCGCTTTTTTAAAAAAGAGTTGGTACTGCTTTACACTTTCCTTTCAAAGACCCCATTTATTTATTTGAGTGAGTGAGTATAAGTGGAGGGAGAGGCAGAGGGAGAGAAGCAGACTCTCATCCCAGGACCCCAGGATCATGACCTGAGCCAACGGCAGATACTTAACCAACTGAGCCACCCAGACGCCCCTCTACTCTTCTCTTTTGAAAATTTGTCAGCACTTAAATTTTTTATCACAAAAATAGATAATTGATAATATTACCTTATGGAGGAGGAGACTTCTTTGAAATGCTTACTCGACTCTCAGAGTTGACTATCTTTTTTTTTTTTTTTTAAAGGTTTTATTTATTCATTCATGAGAGACAGTGAGAGAGGTGCAGAGACACAGGCAGAGGGAGAAGCAGGCTCCATGCAGGGAGCCCGACATGGGAGTTGATCCCCGGTCTCCAGGATCAGGCCCTGGGCGCGCTAAACCGCTGAGCCACCCGGGCTGCCTCGTCTTTTTTTTTTTTTTAGATTTTATTTATTTATTCATGAGAGACACACACAGAGAGAAAGAGAGAGAGAGAGAGAGGGGCAGGGACACAGGTAGAGGGAGAAGCAGGCTCCATATAGGGAGCCCGATGTGGGACTCAATCCCCGGTCTCCAGGATCACGCCCTGGGCTAAAGGCAGCGCTAAACCGCTGAGCCACCGGGGCTACCCTTGATTATCTATTTAACTTTTTTTTCTTAAGTCATCTCAGTTCTGAAGTAAGGAAACAACCAAGTAAGAAATGGCTTCAAACCCCAAGTTGAAATTGTAAAACAAACATCTGCGTTTGCTAGTACCTTCAAGGCACATGGGTTGTATTGCCCTAAATCTTACCTTTTGAACAATGTCATCTGCCTGCCTTGTGTTTCTTCCTAACCGTGTACACATTTCCTGGCTCCACCAGAATGTTTTCATTTCTGCCTTCATTCCACTTAAAATAGTTTGTTAAATTATCACATTGCAGGGATGCCTGGATGTCTCAGCAGTTGAGCTCTGCTTTTGGCTCAGGGCCTGATCCTGGGGTCCCCCGATCGAGTCCCACATCGGGCTCCCTACATGGAACCTGCTTCTCCCTCTGCCTGTGTCTCTGCCTCTCTCTCTCTCTCGGTGTCCCTCATGAATGAATAAATAAAATCTTAAAAAAAAATTATCTCATTGCATTTTATGTTTAGAAATCTCTTTGAGACATTCCATCCTGCTTCTAGCAAGGGCGGTAAATCTGTTTGAGTGTTAATTACTAATGTAATTTCTTCAGACTCAAATCTTCCCTCATACACTTTGCTTCAGAGCAGGTAGAAAATGCTGCCGTGGAGAAATTAAAGATAAAAATCTCTTAACTGACGATCTAATAACCAAGTCCATAACCCAGTACCTTTTTTCAGAGAAGCCTTCAAAAAGTGTATAAACTGGTTTTTAAAGCCCTACAGAGGATGAGAATTCCCCAAACAGGAAACACAAATGGCTAACGAATATATGAAAAAATTTCAACTTTTTGACAAAGTACATTAATACAACAATGAGTTCTTTTCACTTTAAGTAAGAATCTTTGTTTTTGTTTTAATAATACTCAATATTGGCAAGAGGGTGCAAATTGCCAGATGGCACTGTGGTTGGCAGTGTAAACTATAAAATCTTTCTGAAAATAAATTTGTAATATATGTCATATCCTGTGGCCCAGGAATTCCATTTCTAGGACTTTTTCCTAAGACAACAGTCTGAATGCAGGAAAAAAAAAAAAACCTTTACATAAAGATAATCTTTTTGTATAATTTATAATAATAAAATATAAAGAACTATACTCCTATTTGAATATATTAGTTTTTTTTAAAACTACATCCATAGATTAGGATCCTAAGCATCCTTTTACAATTATGTTTATAAAGACAAAACTAAAGGAAAATAATTGTGATGTGACATTAAATGGAAAAATCAGAATAAAGATGTATAAGCAAATATATGTATAATACATATAAAGTACATATGTACATATATGTATATATACATCCACGTCGTCTTGTAAAATAACTAGAGGCGCTCTGAGGCTCTAAGTATGATTCCACAAAGCGAAGAGAGCAGTTCAGTACCTTACCAATGTATTGTCATCACTCAAGTCATTAATTTCTGAACCATGACATGGTATCAGTGACACTTAGTACTTGTATTAGCTCAGATTCCCTAGAAGCAGAGCTTGAGACAGGGATTTGGGTTTATATGATTTGCTAGGGTGTGCTCTTCAGGAACAGCCTGTGAAAGCTGAGAGGAAAAGACTGGGGAGAGAAAGAGGCAAGGATGTGGTTTTAGGTAAAGTCTCTTTCTTACTGATCCTGGGAGTGCACTGGAACAGAAACTATACCTTAGTGTTACAGGTGATTCCCTTCTCCAAGCTGTTCTGGGGTTGGGGGCTGGGGAGAGAAGGGTAGAATCATGAACAGCCAAGTTCAAAGCAGCAGGGCACAGGGTGCAACAGTAGATAAGATCTGCACTGGTCCTGTTGTGTCAACGAAGCCATGTAGCCACAACTAAGCCATTATGAGCATTAAATGACACCACTGTGTGGCCCTATAAGAACCATCAAGGAACATAGCTTTTTTTTTTTTTTTTTTTTTTTTAAGATTTTATTTGTTTATTCATGAGAGACACACAAAGAGAGGCAGAGACACAGGCAGAGGGAGAAGCAGGCTCCTTGCAGGGAGCCCGATGCTGGACTCAATCCCAGGACCCTGGGATTACAACCTGAGCCAAAGGCAGATGCTCCACCGCTGAGCCACCCAGGTGTTTCAAAGAACATAGCTTTTTATATTCTTAATGTTAACTAGCTACTGATTTTTTTTCTCTCTCTCTTTCTCTTTTTTAAAGATTATTTGAGAGGGAGAGAGTGCATGTGAGAGCACGGGAGAAGGGGGGGGGGGGGGCGGGACAAGCAGACTGCGCTGAGCGCAGAGCCCAAGGAAGAACTTGATCCTAGGACCCTGAGATCATGACCTGAGCTGAAACCAAGAGTCAGCAGCTTAATGGACTGAGCCACCCAGGCACCCAACTAGCTAACTGATTTTCAAAGACCACATCTAAATTTAATTATGTGACATGGAAGCTCAGTTTAGAGAGCACCCCTTCCCCTGGTGTGGGCACCATCCATTGTTTCCACAAGCTTTGGTCACCTGCCTTCCTACTGCTTACAGATATGGGGTGAGGGTGAGGATGGGCAGAGCAGGAGCAAGGACATGGGGTTGAGCTCTCCCTATCAGCTAGATAGGATTTTTCCTGACTCTGTTCTTCTCCTGGGTACAATAAAATAATTAAATTAAATCAATAAAGCATCCATAATCTGGGCCCGGAAATCCCCAGAAATTGTATCCAAAATTCAGTCTTCCATGCAATTTTCTGGGATTCCAGTGCCTAACTTTCATCAGATTCTTACAGGAGACTTTTAGCTGACTTCCAAGCTTCTTTCCACTCCAGCACGCTGATAATGAGTGTGAGAAGAGACTTAAGTGAAAGGAAGATATCAAGCATTCAATTCTTTGTTCTGGTTTTATAAATATCTTGGGTTAGCAGAAGGATTCTTTATTCTCATTTTCCCTCAACTCTCATTCAGATTTAGGAAAATTAAATGCAGGCTTCCAAGGCACATCAAATAACTTTCAAGGCTACATTTTCCATGCTCCCCACCCTGGTGATAGGTGGGTGTTATCTTCATTTTACAGAGCAAGAAACTGAGGTGCCTGGGAAGGGACTCATCCAAAGTCCAACAGCACCCCCTTGTGGTTTGGTCCCAGGTGGCAAAGAGGTGGAATCTAGTGGCTTTCAAATGTCCTGGGGAATATATATATATATATATATAATTTTCCCCCCTGGGGATCATATTTTTAAATATTTTTATTTAAAACAAGGTATATGTTTTCTTCCTCACTCTTTTAAAAATTATACTTTAGAAATTCAACAACACGGATGTGTAAAATATAAATGGAAGGCTCAAATCCCCAGTTTACCTCCCTAAGGGCTAAGTAATACAGTGATTCTTTCTTACGTATATAGATTTGTTTGATTGATCTTCACAAAAATAGAATTATATTTTACACTCTGCCCTGTAATTTCTGTCCAGACATTCTATCATGGGCATTTTCCATGTCACCATATAAAGATGTACCTCACTCATTTGAAAACTGTACTAAAAACAAATTTATATGTATTAAAAATCCATAACATGTTCATTTGAATCAGTAGCTTAAATTGTGAACGATGTGGAATGAAGCTTCTGCCATGGAGAGATTATTTGAACTTCCTCTAAACTACTTTTGGAGGTTGAAGTTCTTCACTGTTCAAAAAAAAAATTCAGGGGCTGTTCAAGACCACTCACATGTAACTGCCCAAGGACGCATGCCTCCAGCCCCAGGGAGCTGTTCTCTAATAAATGTCGGACAAAGTTCAGGCCCATCTGTTTTGTGCAGGTGCTCATAAGGTCATAATTCTAAACTGTGCAGTAGCAAGAGAACACATCAGATGTTTTATCATAACTATACTGTATTATACATAGATTTAGCTCTTACAATTTTGGTGTCCTGCCTGTCCAATCAACAATACTTATAATATTTATAAGTTTTAGACACATATGGCTTAGCTTTTAACTATAAATGTTATTATATTTTTGAAATAAGTAACCTAAGAACTAAAAGTCAACTGATAGATATATGATGGATAGATAGATAGATAGATAGATAGAGATGTATAATTACTTAACAAATCTTATTCAGGAGGAGGGGCAAGACGGCGGAGGAGTAGGGTCCCCAAGTCACCTGTCCCCACCAAATTACCTAGATAACCTTCAACTCACCTGAAAATCTACGAATTCGGCCTGAGATTTAAAGAGAGACCAGCTGGAATGCTACAGTGAGAAGAGTTCGCGCTACTATCAAGGTAGGAAGACGGGGAAAAAGAAATAAAGAAACAAAGGCCTCCGAGGGGGAGGGGCCCGCGAGGAGCCGGGCTGAGGCCGGGGCGAGTGTCCCCAGGACAGGAGAGCCCCGTCCCGGAGGAGCAGGAGCTGCACCGACCTTCCCGGGCGGAAAGGGGCTCGCGGGGAGGTGGAGCAGGACCCAGGAGGGCGGGGATGCCCTCGGGCTCCCGGGGACACTAACAGGCACCTGCGCCCCGGGAGAGTGCGCCGAGCTCCCTGAGGGCTGCAGCGCGCACGGCGGGACCCGGAGCAGCTCGGGGGGGGGGGGGGGGGGGGGGGGGCCTCGGGGGCGGCTCCGCGGAGGGGGCTGCGGGGGGCGGAGCAGCTCCAGGGGGGCTCGGGGGCGGCTCCGCGGAGGGGGCTGCGGGGCGGGAGCAGCTCGGGGGTCTCGGGGATGGCTCCGCGGAGGGGGCTGCGGGGCGGGAGCAGCTCGGGGGGCTCGGGGGGTGGCTCCGCGGAGGGGGGCTGCGGGGCGGGAGCAGCTCGGGGGGCTCGGGGATGGCTCCGCGGAGGGGGCTGCGGGGCGGGAGCAGCTCGGGGGGCTCGGGGGGTGGCTCCGCGGAGGGGGCTGCGGGGCGGGAGCAGCTCGGGGGGGCTCGGGGGGTGGCTCCGCGGAGGGGGCTGCGGGGCGGGAGCAGCTCGGGGGGCTCGGGGATGGCTCCGCGGAGGGGGCTGCGGGGCGGGAGCAGCTCGGGGGGCTCGGGGGGTGGCTCCGCGGAGGGGGCTTCGGGGCGGGAGCAGCTCGGGGGGCTCGGGGATGGCTCCGCGGAGGGGGCTGCGGGGCGGGAGCAGCTCGGGGGGCTCGGGGATGGCTCCGCGGAGGGGGCTGCGGGCGGGAGCAGCTCGGAGGGCTCGGGGGGTGGCTCCGCGGAGGGGGCTGCGGGGCGGGAGCAGCTCGGGGGGCTCGGGGGGTGGCTCCGCGGAGGGGGCTGCGGGGCGGGAGCAGCTCGGGGGGCTCGGGGGGTGGCTCCGCGGAGGGGGCTGCGGGGGGCGGAGCAGCTCCAGGGGGGCTCGGGGGCGGCTCCGCGGAGGGGGCTGCGGGGCGGAAGCAGCTCGGGGGGGCTCGGGGGGTGGCTCCGTGGATGGGGCTGCGGGGCGGGAGCAGCTCGGGGGGGGGGGGGCTCGGGGGCGGCTCCGCGGAGGGGGCTGCGGGGCGGGAGCGCGAGTCCAACAGCGCAGACACCGGAGCACAGGGCGCCGGGACACAGCCCGGGATCCGGCCTCCCCCGGGACAGGCAGAGGCCGGGAGGGCCCAGGACAGCGAGGACGCTCCTGCCCCAGCTGAGCAGATCAGCGGCCCCGCCCGGAGCCTCCAGGCCCCGCAGACCGAGAGCTCCGGAGTAACTGCGGGGGCTGACTCCACGGCTGCAGAGCTGGCCCCGCCACTGGGGCTGTTCCTCCTGCGGCCTCACGGGGTAAACAACCCCCACTGAGCCCTGCACCAGGCAGGGGCAGAGCAGCTCCCCCAAGTGCTAACACCTGAAAATCAGCACAACAGGCCCCACCCGCAGAAGACCAGCTAGACGGACAAGTTCCAGGGGAAGTCAAGGGACTTATACAGGGGAAGTCAAGGGACTTACAGTATACAGAATCAGAAGAGGGATCCCTGGGTGGCGCAGCGGTTTGGCGCCTGCCTTTGGCCCAGGGCGCGATCCTGGAGACCCGGGATCGAATCCCACGTCGGGCTCCTGGTGCATGGAGCCTGCTTCTCCCTCTGCCTGTGTCTCTGCCTCTCTCTCTCTCACTGTGACTATCATAAATAAATAAAAAAATAAAATTACTTAATAAAACTAAAAAGTAATTTAAAAATTGATATCAAAATAATACCATTTAAAAAAAAATCAGAAGATACTCCCCCGTGTTTTTTTTTTTTTTTTTGCTTTTTGATTTCTGTTTGCTTCCCCCACTCTTTTTTCCCCTTTCTTCTTTTTCTTTCTCTTTTTCTTCTCTTTTTTCTTTTTTTCCTTTTTTCTTTTTTCTTTTTCTCTTTTCGTTCCTTCTTTCTCTCCTCTTTTTCTCCTTTTCCCATACAACTTGCTTTTGGCCACTCTGCACTGAGCAAAATGACTAGAAGGAAAACCTCACCTCAAAAGAAAGAATTAGAAACAGTCCTCTCTCCCACAGAGTTACAAAATCTGGATTACAATTCAATGTCAGAAAGCCAATTCAGAAGCACTATTATACAGCTACTGGTGGCTCTAGAAAAAAGCATAAAGGACTCAAGAGACTTCATGACTGCAGAATTTAGAGCTAATCAGGCAGAAATTAAAAATCAATTGAATGAGATGCAATCCAAACTAGAAGTCCTAACGACGAGGGTTAACGAGGTGGATGAACGAGTGAGTGACATAGAAGACAAGTTGATGGCAAAGAGAGAAACTGAGGGAAAAAGAGACAAACAATTAAAAGACCATGAAGACACATTAAGGTAAATAACGACAGCCTGAGGAAGAAAAACCTACGTTTAATTGGGGTTCCCAAGGACGCTGACAGGGCCAGTGGGCCAGAATATGTATTTAAACAAATCCTAGCTGAAAACTTTCCTAATCTGGAAAGGGAAATAGGCATTCAGATCCAGGAAATAGAGAGATTCCCCCCTAAAATCAATAAAAACTGTTCAACACCTCGACATCTAATAGTGAAGCTTGCAAATTCCAAAGATAAAGAGAAGATCCTTAAAGCCGCAAGAGACAAGAAATCCCTGACTTTTATGGGGAGGAGTATTAGGGTAACAGCAGACCTCTCCACAGAGACCTGGCAGGCCAGAAAGGGCTGGCAGGATATATTCAGGGTCCTAAATGAGAAGAACATGCAACCAAGAATACTTTATCCAGCAAGGCTCTCATTCAGAATGGAAGGAGAGATAAAGAGCTTCCAAGACAGGCAGGAACTGAAAGAATATGTGACCTCCAAACCAGCTCTGCAAGAAATTTTTTGGGGGACTCTTAAAATTCCCCTTTAAGAAGAAGTTCAGTGGAACAATCCACAAAAACAAGGACTGAATAGATATCATGGTGACACTAAACTCCTATCTCTCAATAGTAACTCTGAATGTGAAAGGGCTTAATGACCCCATCAAAAGGCGCAGGGTTTCAGACTGGATACAAGAGCAGGACCCATCTATTTGCTGTCTACAAGAGACTCAGTTTAGACAGAAAGACACCTACAGCCTGAAAATAAAAGGTTGGAGAACCATTTACCATTCGAATGGTCCTCAAAAGAAAGCAGGGGTAGCCATCCTCATATCAGATAAACTAAAACTTACCCCGAAGACTGTAGTGAGAGATGAAGAGGGACACTATATCATCCTTAAAGGATCTATGCAACAAGAGGACTTAACAATCCTCAATATATATGCCCCAAATGTGGGAGCTGCCAAATATTTAAATCAATTAATAACCAAAGTGAAGAAATACTTAGATAATAATACACTTATACTTGGTGACTTCAATCTAGCTCTTTCTATACTCGATAGGTCTTCTAAGCACAACATCTCCAAAGAAATGATACACTGGACCAGATGGATTTCACAGATATCTACAGAACTTTACATCCAAACTCAACTGAATACACATTCTTCTCAAGTGCACATGGAAGTTTCTCCAGAATAGACCACATACTGGGTCACAAATCGGGTCTGAACCTATACCAAAAGATTGGGATCGTCCCCTGCATATTCTCGGACCATAATGCCTTGAAATTAGAACTAAATCACAACAAGAAGTTTGGAAGGACCTCACACACGTGGAAGTTAAGGACCATCCTGCTAAAAGATGAAAGGGTCAACCAGGAAATTAAGGAAGAATTAAAAAGATTAATGGAAACTAATGAGAATGAAGATACAACAGTTCAAAATCTTTGGGATGCAGCAAAAGCAGTCCTAAGGGGGAAATACATCACAATATAAGCATCCATTCAAAAACTGGAAAGAACTCAAATACAAACGCTAACCTTACACATAAAGGAGCTAGAGAAAAAACAGCAAATAGATCCTACACCCAGCAAAAGAAGAGAGTTAATAAAGATTCGAGCAGAACTCAACGAAATTGAGACCAGAAGAACTGTGGAACAGATAAACAGAACCAGGAGTTGGTTCTTTGAAAGAATTAATAAGCCAGCCTTATTAAAAAGAAGAGAGAGAAGACTCAAATTAATAAAATCACGAATGAGAAAGGAGAGATCACTACCAACACCAAGGAAATACAGATGATTTTAAAAACATATTATGAACAGCTATACGCCAATAAATTAGGCAATCTAGAAGAAATGGACGCATTCCTGGAAAGCCACAAACTACCAAAACTGGAACAGGAAGAAATAGAAAACCTGAACAGGCCAATAACCAGTGAGGAAATTGAAGCAGTCATCAAAAACCTCCCAAGACACAAAAGTCCAGGGCCAGATGGCTTCCCAGGGGAATTCTATCAAATGTTTAAAGAAGAAACCATACCTATTCTCCTAAAGCTGTTTGGAAAGATAGAAAGAGATGGAGTACTTCCAAATTCGTTCTATGAGGCAGCATCACCTTAATTCCAAAACCAACAAAGACCCCACCAAAAAGGAGAATTACAGACCAATATCCCTGATGAACATGGATGCAAAAATTCTCAACAAGATACTGGCCAATAGGATCCAACAATACATTAAGAAAATTATTCACCATGACCAAGTAGGATTTATCCCCAGGACACAAGGCTGGTTCAACACCCGTAAAACAATCAATGTGATTCATCATATCAGCAAGAGAAAAATCAAGAACCATATGATCCTCTCATTAGATGCAGAGAAAGCATTTGACAAAATACAGCATCCATTTCTGATCAAAACTCTTCAGAGTGTAGGGATAGAGGGAACATTCCTCAACATCTTAAAAGCCATCTACGAAAAGCCCACAGCAAATATCATTCTCAATGGGGAAGCACTGGGAGCCTTTCCCCTAAGATCAGGAACAAGACAGGGATGTCCACTCTCACCACTGCTATTCAACATAGTACTGGAAGTCCTGCCTCAGCAATCAGACAACAAAAAGACATTAAAGGCATTCAAATTGACAAAGAAGAAGTCAAACTCTCCCTCTTCACCGATGACGTGATACTCTGCATAGAAAACCCAAAAGTCTCCACCCCAAGATTGCTAGAACTCATACAGCAATTTGGTAGCGGGGCAGGATACAAAATCAATGCCCAGAAATCAGTGGCATTTCTATACACTAACAATGAGACTGAAGAAAGAGAAATTAAGGAGTCAATCCCATTTACAATTGCACCCAAAAGCATCAGATACCTAGGAATAAACCTAACCAAAGAGGTAAAGGATCTATACCCTAAAAACTATAGAACACTTCTGAAAGAAATTGAGGAAGACACAAAGAGATGGAAAAATATTCCATGCTCATGGATTGGCAGAATTAATATTGTGAAAATGTCAATGTTACCCAGGGCAATATACACGTTTAATGCAATCCCTATCAAAATACCATGGACTTTCTTCAGAGAGTTAGAACAAATTATTTTAAGATTTGTGTGGAACCAGAAAAGACCCCGAATAGCCAGGGGAATTTTAAAAAAGAAAACCATGTCTGGGGGCATCACAATGCCAGATTTCAGGTTGTACTACAAAGCTGTGGTCATCAAGACAGTGTGGTACTGGCACAAAAACAGACACATAGATCCATGGAACAGAATGGAGAACCCAGAAGTGGACCCTGAACTTTATGGTCAACTAATATTCGATAAAGGAGGAAAGACTATCCATTGGAAGAAAGACAGTCTCTTCAATAAACGGTGCTGGGAAAATAGGACATCCACATGCAGAAGAATGAAACTAGACCACTCTCTTGTACCATACACAAAGATAAACTCAAAATGGATGAAAGATCTAAATGTGAGACAAGATTCCATTAAAATCCTAGAGGAGAACACAGGCAACACCCTTTTTGAACTCGGCCACAGTAACGTCTTGCAAGATACATCCACGAAGGCAAAAGAAACAAAAGCAAAAATGAACTATTGGGACTTCATCAAGATAAGAAGCTTTTGCACAGCAAAGGATACAGTCAACAAAACTAAAAGACAACCTACAGAATGGGAGAAGATATTTGCAAATGACATATCAGATAAAGGGCTAGTTTCCATGATCTATAAAGAACTTCTTAAACTCAACACCAAAGAAACAAACAATCCAATCATGAAATGGGCAAAAGACATGAAGAGAAATCTCATAGAGGAAGACATAGACATGGCCAACAAGCACATGAGAAAATGCTCTGCATCACTTGCCATCAGGGAAATACACATCAAAACCACAATGAGATACCACCTCTCACCAGTGAGAATGGGGAAAATTAACAAGGCAGGACACCACAAATGAGGATGCGGAGAAAAGGGAACCAACCCTCTTACACTGTTGGTGGGAATGTGAACTGGTGCAGCCACTCTGGAAAACTGTGTGGAGGTTCCTCAAAGAGTTAAAAATAGACCTGCCCTACGACCCAGCAATTGCACTGTTGGGGATTTACCCCAAAGATACAGATGCAATGAAACGCCGGGACACCTGCACCCCGATGTTTCTAGCAGCAATGTCCACAACAGCCAAACTGTGGAAGGAGCCTCGGTGTCCATCGAAAGATGAATGGATAAAGAAGATGTGGTTTATGTATACAATGGAATATTACTCAGCCATTAGAAACGACAAATACCCACCATTTGCTTCAACGTGGATGGAACTGGAGGGTATTATGCTGAGTGAAGTAAGTCAGTCGGAGAAGGACAAACATTATATGTTCTCATTCATTTGGGGAATATAAATAATAGTGAAAGGGAATATAAGGGAAGGGAGAAGAAATGTGTGGGAAATATCAGAAAGGGAGACAGAACATAAAGACTCCTAACTCTGGGAAACGAACTAGGGGTGGTGGAAGGGGAGGCGGGTGGGAGGTGGGGGTGAATGGGTGACGGGCACTGAGGGGGGCACTTGACGGGATGAGCACTGGGTGTTATTCTGTATGTTGGTAAATTGAACACCAATAAAAAATAAATTTATTAAAAAAAAAACAAAACAAAAAACAAATCTTATTCAAAACAGGAAATTCAAATAGCTTCAAATTGAGCTACCTAAGCTTAATCTGGCAATGCGGAACACAATTGTACCAATCTTACAATGTAGACAAAATTGCAGGGGTGAAATTTTAAACACAACATTCTTTTATGCAATCTATAAAACAAAATGTGATTGTTTTAAAATTTTAAGTAAATGCTTCAATGACACAGAAACTATCTTTATATTTTCAAAATGGCTTTGTTGAACATCTCATAATGTTACAATACACACCTGAAAAGTGTGTTATACCAAAAGAACAGTAAAGCATGGTAGCTCATGGTTCCAGCTCTGGAGACTGATGAACCTAGATTTGAATCCTAGCCTCATCACTAGCTAGATGATCTTTAGCAAGTAACATCACCTTCCTAAACTTCATCTGTGTAATGGGTTTATTAGTCCCTAAGTAACAGGGATGTTGCAAGGATTACATAGGATCACAATAGAGTTTAGCATAATACCTAATACTGAATAACCTTTAAGGATTATTATTCTTTTAAACAAAGGAGAAGCAAAAGCCACCAAGAGCCAAATTGAAGGATGTTCTTCTCTGAGGCCTTGCTGAGCAACAAGTAGCTCATCAGTTGTCTCACCTGTGTAACCCTCCCACATGGTGTTCCTTTTTTTTTTTTTTTTTTTTTAAGATTTTATTTATTTATTTTAGAGAGAGAGCATAAGCAGGGGAAGGGGGAAAGGGCAGAGGGAGAAACAGACTCTCCACTGAGTAGGGAGCCCGACATGAGGCTTGGTTCCAGGACCCTGGGATCATGACCTGAGCCAAAGGCAGACGCTTAGCAGATTGAGCCATCCAGGCACCTCTTACACATGGTGTTCTTAACCACTTCACTGCATGATCTCACAGTGTCTGTTCCTAGCAGGGAGATGCCCTTCATTAAATCTATTTTTCTTCTTTCCTGACATCTGGAAAATGGAGAGAAAGTGTTAAAGTTCAGTACAAGAAAAGGCAAATGTTAGCAGAGAAAAGACTCTTGCTGCAGGCCTCTGAGGAAAGCTGCCCAGAAGTGCTATGATGCCAATGTGATCTGAAGGGAAAAAATCGCTTCCAGGCTAGAATTCACAGTGAATTTATTTTGTCTTCTTTTTCATGAAAGTAATACGTATAGCTGGTAAAGAAAAACAAAATACATACTACAGAGAAGTTAAGCATTATGTTTCCTATCCCCAAATACCTGCAGTCCTGGTCTCTTGCTCCAACTATTGGTTTTGAGGTCTTTTGGGGTCACCTCCATTGGAAATGGATTTCAATAGGACAATCTTGTCCAAGCATTTGTAAAGTCTGAGGTCAGGATTTGGTGAACCAAAGGAAACAAAAGGATTCTGTGTTCTTCTGGTTAAGGACAGTGTCAGCATCAGGAATTAGCAAACATTGTCCTAGCAGAATTTGAAAATGGAATTCTGGAATAAATGGGCAGATAAGGGTCAAAAGGGCCAGCAGAGCCAGCAGAGGGACTAGGGTTGTCTTTCCTGTTTATCTCTTACCTCACCCATCCCAAGGTTCCGGGTAGAGCCAAGCAGAGGACCATCATAAACTGGACATATGTCCATAGTTGGTCCAAAGAACAAGGCTTGGAAACTAGGTTAGATACCAGATCTCTTCCTGTCACAACCAGGCACCTAGGATGGTGACAGAATAAACTTGATCTTAAATGTTCTGGTCCTGGCACCCAGACAGATCCCTGAAGAAAAAAGAAAAGAGTCCACCTGGTGAGATGCAGTATTCTCTTAGCCAAGGCAGTCACAAGTAAATTAGAATAAGTCAGAACTCTACTCTCCTTCCCATAGACAGGCTAGCCAATATGTAACTTACCTAGCAGGAATTTGGAAGCTGATTAAGGAAATGAAAGCAATCCAAATTCATTTTATTATGGTCAGATGCCAGCAAAATAAATCTAGATTATCATTATGTATTTATATGCATGAAGGGAACGATTTGGCATGTATTGCAAAGTATTTAATTTAGACATATCATGGCATTCAATGGTTTGTTTCATTATGCCTTTATTTATTGACATGCCAACATGACCACAGAAAATGCTAAGTTCCTGCCAGTACTTCACTGACCTTCTGTATTATTAGGAAAAATTAAAATGAGCTATACAGGGGGAAAAAAAGATTCATTTTCATAAGTAGCTTATGTGTGATGTAGTAAGATCAGTGAAACTCAAGGAGGAAAGATGTCTCCTTCAGCAGCTCTTTGAAATTTCTCTGCCTTTTCAAAGGCTATCCTCCCACCTCCATTGTATCCTTCCAGGCTCACCATCTTTTATGATTTTCACTTCCCAGTTGGGATGCGTTTCTCCCTCTTTTCTACTCCTGGGTGCGCTGCTCTTGCTTAAATAATTGTACTAGCAATGTGTTTTAAGGATTAAATTAACAGTCTGATTCTCCTACTGGTCAGTGAATTCCCAAGAGGGCGCAAGACTCAAGAAATTGCCTTGCTCATTATGTTACATCACACAAAAAAGTACCATGCTGCAGTCAAAGAGAATAAGGAGCCATCAGGCCTCAGGGATATGAAAACTAAAGAGACAAGGAGATACCACTTCACATCCTCTAGTCAAAAAGTTGATAACAGCAAGTGTTGGCAAGAATATGGAGAAACATGGAGAATGGAGGAACAAAATGTGGCATATCTATACAATGGAGAGCTGGGGAAAAAAAAAAAAAAGAAAGGAAACAAAGTACTGATAGATGACACAACATGGATGAATCTTGAAAACATTGTGATGAATGAAACAGGCCAGACACAACAGACTACACATTGTATGATTCCATTTACATGAAAGGTTAGAATAAGCAAAGCTAGAGAGACAGAAAATAGATTGGTGGTTTTTTAGGTTGGTGGATTTGGGGGAAATGGTCAGTAACTGCTAATGGGTACTAGGGTGATGAAAATGTCAAACAACTCTGTGAATATACTAAAGTTATTAAATTGTATACTTCAAATGGGTGAACCATATTGTATGAGAGCTATATCTCAATAAAGTTGTTACTAAAAAAATAAGGAAGAACTCTTGAATACCTCACAGTATGATTTCTAAGATAAAGCTAACCAAAAAACAAAACAAAAACAAAAACAAACGTGCAAATTTATAATATATGTGTAAGAAACAAGGTAAATAAAAATATGCATACGGCAGCTTATTTTAGCAAAAAGAATCACAAGAAGGATAAACCAGATATTAATGATAATGTCCCCTATAAAGGAAAAGTGGAAAAGTGGTGGGAGAGGAAGAAGAGATATTGTCACTTCTCTGGGTAAACTTTTGTGTATTATTTTGACTTTTGGAACCATGCTAATGTTTTTACATATTCAAAAAAATTAAATCAACAAGTTAACATGAAAACTAAAATTGAATGCAAACAAAACCAAATATATCAAGCTGTATATCAAATGGATAATATAATTGCATGGGGAAACTAATTTAGGACTCTGAACATATAAACATACTCTAAAGACAAAAAGAACCAGAAACAAATTTTAACTTTTGCTTAGTAAGTTTGTTAGTGGCAGCAGTATGAGTGTACTCTCGGAGTATTTTATAAATATCATAGGATAGAACAAACAACCTCATATTGAAGTTTTTGGAGATCAGAGCTTTGCTGTTGGAAAACAAATGTGTAAATATAAATGGGGCATGGATATGAAGAACTCTGTGCTGCTGGGCTGGTATCAGAGGAATCATAAAGTAACGATTTAAAAATACATAGGTATAGATTTACTATTTATATTGGCTGAAAAGGTCTACAAGAAATCACAACCCAGAAGCAATAAGCACACTAAGTGCCCAGATCTTGGTTTCTAAATTCATTCCCCACTAATGAAAACCAGAGCTTGTTGGAAAAAATGGCTGATTGTAGCACTGTGCCATGGAAAACACAAAAGAATTACCTTGTTGTGTAAAGAAGAGTTCAAAAAATATGAGGACATGTCAAAAGTTTCATGTTCAAGTCAGGGACAATTTGAGCAATAAATAAATATCATTAGTAACATATTATAACATGTTAAACAAAATAAGAATCCATGAGCCCATACTGATTAAATAAAGGATAGATAGAGGATGGATAGATGATAGATAGATAGATAGATAGATAGATAGATAGATAGATAGATAGAGATAGACAGAAAACCTACTTATACTGGAAAATCAATCGATAAATGTGGATAGAACGATAGAATTAGAAAATCACTAAATTGCTAGTTGGCCACCAATATAGTAATAAATTCAGCCAAGAAATATCAGTGAATGTTGAAATTAGTGGGTGAATATTTAATGAGGAACAGAATACTTACATCATCAGAAAATAACTATATAAAATATTTTTTGAGTATAAGGTGAGAGAAAGTAACTATAGTAGAGAAACCTTGCAGCAGATACCACTTTAATCAAGTAATGAAGGTTAACATCACCATGATAGGAAAACTGAAATTGTATGCTACCTCATAGGATATATTGAAGATACACAGGATCACTTTTGAGATATCCCTCCCAAAACATAAAACTTGAAACTAATCACAAAAAACATAGAGCAGTCAAATTGAGGGACATTCCACAAAATAACAACTTTAAGAGTGTCAAAGTCCTAAAAGTCAAGGAAAGATAAACAGGTATGGCAATTAATTGCAATATGTATTCCTGGGTTGGATCTTTTTGTGACAAAGGACGTCCATGGAACAAAGAAGAAACATGCATTGGGTCTGTAGATTAGATAGTAATCATCAATGTTAATTTTCTGATTTTAAAGGTTGTATTGTGGTTTTGTAGGAGCATGTCCTTGTTTAAAAGAATTCTAAAGTATTCAGGGGTAATGGACATTATGTCTTCAACTTTTCCTCAGATGGTTGGGTGATGGGGAACTCTTTGTTCTATATTTGCAACTTTTCTTTAAGTTTGAATTTATTTCAAAAAGAAAAAAAAAGATTCTGTAAGTCCACATTTCTCCTAAAAATAAACAGACATAAATAAAGGAGTAAGGGGAAAGAGAAAGTTTCTATTTACAGAAAAATGTCAAATGCAAAATGTATGAGGTACAATAGTTTTTTGAATCAGCATTTTGAACTACTGTGTTATTAATTGATTCAGGCAAGAATCACCAATGGATGCTAACATTATTGGTCAAAAATTTGTTGGGGAAAGGGAATAAAGGGGAAAGGAGAGAAAATGAGTGAAAATATCAGTGAGGATGACAAAACATGAGAGACACCTAACTCTGGGAAATGAACAGGGGTAGTGGAAAGGGAGGTGGGCAGGGGGTTGGGGTGACTGGGTGACGGGCACTGAGGGGGGCACTTGGTGGGATGAGCACTGGGTATTATGCTATATGTTGCAAATTGAACTCCAATAAAATAAATAAATAAATAAATAAATAAATAAATAAATAAATAAATAAATAAAATCTTTAAAAAATTTGTTGGGGACTAGAATATGTATACAGACTCAAAGCATCTTCTTAAAGATTACTTATTAATTATAGAAGAAGAAATGGTACCTTTACAAAAATATTGTAAATACTACTGTAGCCAAGTGATCAAAATTAACATCACCAAGGTGGGATGAAGGAACATGAGGTGATATCTGCCCTGATGCACTGAAAGAGTTTACCATGTTGTATTCCTGCCAAGAACACATCCTCATAATGAAGTCACAGAGGCACTCAGACACACTTCAAGTGAGGGACATTTTATAAAGCAATAGGCAAGTACTCTGTAAAAATGTTAGTGTCATGAAAAACAATGAAAGGCTGACAAGCCATTGCAGATTGAAAAACACTAAAGAGATGTGGCAGCTAAATGGAATGTGTGTGTGGTCCTGAGTTAAATCCTGGATTAGTGAAGAAAAGTATTGTTATATTCAATATTGAGACTGTCAGCAAAATTTGATAGAAACTGTATTTTAGATAATAATATTTATTGGATCAATGTAATTTTCCTAAATTTGATAATAACAGACTGTCCTAAGGAACCGCAAATGATCCTAATAGCCAAAAGAATCTTAAGAAGGAAGAACAAACTGGAGGTATCACAATTCCAGATTTCAAGATGTACTACAAAGCTGTAATAATTAAAACAGTATGGTACCGGCACAAAAATAGATACACAGATCAACAGAATAGAATAGAGTTCAGAAATAAACACACTCATACGGTCAGTTAATCTATGACAAAAGAGATAAGAATATAGAATGTGGAAAAGATAGTCTCTTCAATAAATGATGCTGGGAAAACTGGACAGTTATAGGCAAAAGAATGAAACTGGACCGCTTTCTAACTCTACACACATAAACTCAAAATGGATTGGAAACCGAAAGGTGAGACCTAAAACCATAAAAATCATAGATGAGAACAAAGGCAGTAGTTTCTTTGACATCAGATATAGCAACATTTTTCTAGATATGTTGCTAGATATGCCTTCTGAGTCAAAGGAAACAAAAGCAAAAATTAACCATTGGGACTACATCCAAATAAAAAGCTTTTGCATAGTGAAAGAAACCACCCATAAAACAAAAAGGTAATCTACTGAATGGGAGGAGATATTTGCAAGTGACATATCTGACAAGGAGTTAATATCCAACATATATAAAGAACTTGTACAATTCAACATCCTCCCCCGTCCCAAGAAAATCCAATTAAAAAATGGGCAAATATCTGAAGACACATTTTTCCAAAGAAGACATACTGATGGTCAATAGATACATAAAAAGATGCTCAACATCATTAATCATCAGGTAAATGCAAATCAAAACCACAATGAGAGCTCACTGTATACCTGTCAGAATGGCTAGTATCAAAGAAGAGGGTGCTGGGTAGCTCAGTTGGTTGAGCAGCTCACCCTGGGTTTTGGCCCAGGTCATGGTCCTGGGGTCCTGGGATGGAGCCCCAGTGTTGGGATCCACACTCGGTATGGAGTTTGCTTGATATTCTTTCTCCCTCTCCCTTTCTCCCTGCTTTCTCTCTAGCTCTCAAATAGATAAATCTTTTTTTTTTAATAAGAAGAAATAAGAAATGTTAGAGAAGATATGGAGAAAAAGGAACCTTGTGTACTGTTGGTGGGAATGTAAGCTGATGTAGCCATTGTGGAAATGGTATGGAAGATCCTCAAAAACTAAAAATAGAAATACTATACGATCCAACAATTCCACAAATGGGTATTTACTCAAAGAAAATGAAAACACTAATTCAAAAAGATATATCCAAAAAAAGATATATGAACCCCTATGTTTATTACATCATTATTTATAATAGCCAAGATTTGGAAGCGACCTAAGGGTCCATTAGTACATGAATGGGTAATGAAGACGTGGTGCACACACACACACACACACACACAGAGGAATATTTACATAGCCATAAAAAAGGATGATATCTAGCCATTGGTGACATGGGTGAACCTAGAGGGTATTATGTTAAGTGAAATAAGTCAGTCAGAGAAAGATAAATACCATATGATTTCACTCATATGTGGAACCTAAAAAACAAAACAATAAATAAACACACACAAAAAGAAATAGTTATAATTCTAAGGAGATACCCATTAGCAGTAAAGGGTCTTATTCTCTTTAGCTTACTCTTAAATGTTTCTTTAGAAAAAAAGAAAAACATGTGTGTGTGTTTAAGACAGAGAGAGAAAGACAAATGTATCAAATTGCTAATAAAAGGCTAAGTTTTCAAAATTTTAATTTATAAAGAAATTGTCTTCCTCAACTCTGTATCCCCAGGACTCCCCTAGCCTAACCTTGGGAACATAATAGATGCTCAACATATGTTTATTAAACGCTTAAATTAAATGAGAAAGTCTGATCAGGACTCTTTGATCTGTAAGATATCCTGTTCAAAATGCTTAGGTGAAGGAAGTACATTTAACTATAAAGGAAGTCAGTATATTTAACTATAAAGTCAGAAGGTATATTTGCTTCGGGCATATCTGGATCCAGGGGCTCAATCAATATCCTTAAGATCTGGACTTTCTCTCTTTCTTGCTCTCATTCTCTCCCTTTGCCTTATTTTTCCTATGTTGTAAATACATTTTCCTCTGTTTCTTCTACTCTCTTTCTTAAGCTGACTCTCCATATGGTAGCCCCATACAGCTCTCTAATTCAGCAGAAATAAGGATATTTCTGTCCAACTATTCCATATTCTTCCACTACTAAATCTCACTGAACTGACTTGAGTAGTCAGAGAGGATGAAAAATGCTGATGGGCAGATATGAGACTTGTGTTCTCAAGTGTACCTACATGCCTTGTGGAATGAGCAGCCTTAAAAGTTTCAAAACACAAAGCCATGCAGGCTCTTGGAACATTATCACTGAGATAAGAAGTGCAGCCAGGTTCTCCCTTCTCCCCTGGTCCCTTTTGATTAGCTTCTCTATGAGCCTTGTGGTACAAAATGATCAGCTGGACACTACAAAGTCCCCACAGTGAATCTCCAAAGCCCAAGCTATTTATCCTCGGAGGTTAATCCACTATGCTTCAAAATAAAATGCTGTAATTTGAAAATTAAAGGAAAGAAAGTTCCACTAAATCTCTTCTTTAAAGAACAGTGATAAGAGGTACTTAGGTAGGTCAGCTGGTTATGCATCTGACTCTTAATTTCATCTCAGGTCATGATCTCAGGGTTGTGAGATTGAGTCCCATGTTAGGCTCCATGCTAGGCATGGAGCATGCTTAAGATTCTCTCTCTCCCTCTCCCTCTGCCTTTCCCTCCTGCTCTCTCTCTCTCTCTCTCTAAAAAAACAAAACAAAACAAAAGGACAGTGATAAAATGTGATTACCTGCTCTAATATGCTACAATCCACCAGTTATGATAAAATCAGTTCAATTAATCAAACAGTGGACAATTTTAGACATTTGGGGGAGTCCTATGAGATTTCCAGAAGTAGAAACTATGGTCTCTGCTGTCAAAAGTTCTCATTTCAGTCAGGAGAGAATTTACACACTAGAGACATTCACCAGGAATCTGATCTAGCCCCTAGGTGCCAGAGATGTGGTGAAATTTTGAGTTCCCTGTGAGTTCTGTGGGTTTAAGGGCAAACAGAGCTCAAGAGAGATTAGAATGTGACATCAACGAGGATACGGCTTTTTGCCTATCCTACACTGATATGACTCCATGCCTAAAAGAGTGCCTGGCCCATAATAGAGCACCAGTAAGCATGTATTAAATGAAAGAATGGACTGAGGATGCCCAAAAAAGACATCAGAAAAAGTGGGAGGGAAAGTGAAGGCTAAAACTTAATGAGAAAGGATGGGGACCACACTCTGGACCTGAGAAGAATGGGGTGGCTGGCAGAATGGGGCAAAGCCAGGCCATACTGGAACCAATGATTCACACTGGTGCAGAAGGAGACTTGGTGAGCAGCAGATGGTATGGGGGCACCGAGTTGTGGAGGGCAGTGGTCACTAATCAGAAGCCCCAGGCTACATAAGCTGGCAGATATGTTTTGTTTGACCTCCCCAGTGTTTTAAAGATTTATTTATTTTAGGGAGGAGGGGTGGAGAGAATCTCAAGCAGAGAGTGCAGAGCCCAATATGGAGCTTGATCTCACAATCCTGAGATCATGACCTGAGCCAAAACCAAGAGTCTGACACTTAAATGACTGAGCCACCCAGGTACCCCAAGACCTCCTCAATGTTTTAAGAATGAAAAAATCCTATATGGCATTCAGATTTCCAGCTTCTCTTGAATACTCAGAAGATCTGGCAGCCATGAGCCATGTTGTCACACAGGCACAGCTGGTGGAGCTAAGTGGCCTCACAGGCCTCACGTCCTCTTCATTTTACCACAGCCACCTACTCCCAGTTTTGTTACCCCGGGACCAAGTCTCTCCTTTACATGACCTGCAAACTCTGTAAGGATTTGAGCTCGTGGCATCATATGTGGACTGCGAATTTTACTCAGTTACCTCTGAAAACCCACTTAGCACCTTCACCTTCCTGTTTGTACTTTCTGCATTGTATTCTGTTCTCAGTAAAATTTCACAATGTTTTAAAAATAAGTATCAGGCACTCAGAGTTTGGCAAAACTAAGCTAATGCTTGAAAACTGTAAAAAAAAAAAAAAAGAGGCATAAACAAATGTTTTACCACAATTTGGCTCAAAGGATTCCCATTCATTTAAAGACTTGAGAAACAAAGTCATTGATGATGCCTGCTCCCTTACCGCACCCCCACCCACAATGTCCCAGAGCTACCATCTCTTTAAAGACATTGGTATGAATATTTTTGCCATTTTCTTCTCCAGTATTTTCAGAAACTTAACACATGCTGGATGTGGCAGGTGTGATGCTAATTTTATTATGGGTGGGAGTCCACCCAGCCAACTATTCAAGAAGGGCTTTGGGAATTGTATCAGAGCTTCAAGCTGGTTGGAGCATATTGTGCTGCCTGAACAACATCCCATTTGGGCACAGGTCCACTGAGTGGGGGCCTCCTTCCAACCAGCTAAGCCCCCGTGAGCTATGAGTATTAAAAAAAGAAAAAAAGTCACCACCTGTTTCAGCTTTGGCAAGAACCCTAAAATAGAGCAACCATTTCTCACGAAAGCTGAACTTCAGCATTTGCAGTTGCTTACTTCCTTATCAAAAATCAATTTCTGCCTATTATATAACACACAGAAATAGGATGACCTCCCCTACTTTTCTAATTCACCACTTTTCTTCTTGACCAAAGGAATCTTTTTGAACACTTTTGTGTAGATTTGGAGTTAATGGGGAGGGTTTTATTTTCCCCCCTATGAAAAGCCATTGACCCACGAAAAAGAAGACATCTATTTATTAAAAAATTTTTTAAGTTGTTCACTTTTAAAAGGAAGCATCTGGCTGAGTGTTCTTTGTTTTGTTTGGTTGTTGCTTTGTTTTGTTTTCCTTTCTCAGGCAACCTGCAAGAGGATGAATGAAAAAATAAACAAACAACATAAAACTTTATTCAGTAAATACAACAATCCATAAAACAGCCTTCAGCGTGTATAATAGTATCCATGGAGGGAGATGGATAAAATGGGATGGCAAAAAAAGGCCAAGAGAGAGAAGGAAAGAGGAACAGAGAAGGAATGAGAGAGACAAATGTCCTGGAAGATAGGAAAGGAAAAGCCTAATGCTGACTCCTCCTCATACCACTCTCCACGCGCCCAACCCTAGTGCCTGAACTCCTCTTACATCCTCATTGTGCAAACGCTACACCTCCTTGGCCTATGTCCACAAGCCTCTGGAACTTCTCTCTAGTCTATTCAGCTGGATCCCTTATGCCTCGGATCCAACCCCTGGGCCACCCTGATAAAATCAACTACAGGATCTTCTTTCACCAAACATGTCTGAATCTCCTCAAGAATAATGAGCACACTCCAGGTAGAAATATCCCTATGATAGGTTATGCATCTTAATTATCCAGTGCTTTTTTGAGAGTGTGCATGGTTTTATTGACTACATTTTGGATGGCTCATTTTTAGGAGTGGAGAAAAAAATACATGCCTAGCTCTTTATAAAATCAGCATTTCCTGATTTTCTGTTTAGCACCATTGCCATCCGAGATATTGAGAATGACTAATTCAAAAGGGCCTTTTCTCACCCCCTAAAACATAATTCTCTAGTATTCACAGCACTAGCCATTCTGTCAAAATATCTTATATGCAGCCCTATTATTTCTTTTATTTAAATAAATTCAAGTTGTTAATAGTGAAATTAGATAAGCAGGATAAAAATCTTAGAGGAAAACAAAATCTATTCCTTAAATTTTACTCACAGAAATAGGATGCTTTCAAATATACACATTAAAAAAATAGTTTACTGTAAAATGTGGAGGAAGAAAAAATATAAAAAATAGTTCTGAAAAACCATTAGGAATTATAAGTCATCAGTAAAGTAAATACATCTCATCATTTCCTTCCTCCCACCACAGCTTCTGGCCCCCATTGATTCTGCAGTGTCTCTTGGTAAAGAGCACACAGAGAGCGGAAGTTAAAGATAGATAAGTGGATTCTAAAGTCTGTGAACTCAGTAATTTTATCTTCCTTCAGCCAATCTTTAATTTAGGCAAGGACTCAGAAGTCAGCTTCCACTGCTCATCCCTATTCTTGGCCTTCCAGTTATATCAGATAATCCTTTTAAGGCCTGGCATTCTTATTGTCAAATACAATTGCTGGTTAATCTGATGGCTGCCTCCTTTCCTAAAGAAAGTCCTTCTAGGGATCCCTGGGTGGCGCAGCGGTTTGGCGCCTGCCTTTGGCCCAGGGCGCGATCCTGGAGACGCGGGATCGAATCCCACGTCAGGCTCCCGGTGCATGGAGCCTGCTTCTCCCTCTGCCTATGTCTCTGCCTCTCTCTCTCTCTCTCTGTGACTATCATAAATAAATAAATAAAATCTTTAAAAAAAAAAAAAAAAAAAAAAAAAAAAAAAAAGTCCTTCTAAAACCAGATGAAATTATGTCAGATCTGGCCTCAGAGCTCCAAGCTCCTCCCTAGCCTCTGGTTCCAACAGTGAAGAATGAGCGATGTTCTCAGCAGACCTGGGAATGGGAGACCCCTGACCTGGTTCCATTTATGTTCTGAATTTGTGTTAAGTCTTTAGAATGCCTGGGTAGCTCAGTGGTTGAGCATCTGCCTTTGGGTCGGGGTGTGATCCCAGAGTCCCGGGATCGAGTCCCACATCGGGCTCTGCCTATGTCTCTGTGTGTCTCTCATGAATAAATAAATAAAATCTTAAAAAAAAAGAAAGTCTGAAACTGTGTGTCTCTCATGAATAAATAAATAAAATCTTAAAAAAAAAGTCTGAAAGTGAAGCCAGAAGTTTATTTGAATTCTATTATGAAACCAGTTAATTTTCTGGTCTACTAGAAGGGTAGCAGAGTGATTTGTCTAAAAACAATGTCACGCCTCTGCTCAAAAGCATCCAGTGGCCCTTCTCACTCAGAGAGAAACTTCTTCAGCCAACAAGTTCTTTTATTTTATTTTATTTTATTTATTTATTCGTGAGAGACACAGAGAGGCAGGACCTAGTATATAGGTATATACCTAGTAGTAGATCTCTATTATTTTTATCCTACTTTATTTTGAGCATTTTTTACTATCTGATATATATTTACTCACTTTCTTTTCTTTTGCCTGCTCTTTTCCTGCCAGAATATACGCTCCCTGAAGATGATTTTTGGTCTGTTTTGTTCACTGCTTAGACTAGTACTGGCACATGGTAGCCAGCAATACATGTACACTGCATGAATGAAAGAGTGCTAGTATCATTAGGGCAAACTGAAGGGAGGAAAATCTATTAAATCAGCAAGTTGATTGTGTACACATTACAGGTTACTTTGTCAAGAGGTTTGGAATGATAGCTTACAGGGAAGGAAGAAAATTTTTAGAGCTATCAGCCCGTGCCTTAGTCAAACAACCACGTTGTGGTCCCGGCTCCTCCTCTATAAAATGTCAGGATTGGACCAGTGTTCCTGACACCCTGTAGCTCCATATTCCATGATCCAACATAAAAATTAACAATTGACTTGATTTGCTCATGCAAGTGTTTATCATTCATTCACTCACTCATTCAACAAATATTTATTAAGTGCCTTCATGAGTCAGACAGCACGCAGGTGCCTTATTTGGCCTATTGACAATCATAATCTACGTGGAGGGGAATTACACCCTTGCTGATTTAATTTTTTTTCTTTTTTTCTTTTTTTCTTTTTTTTTTTTTTGTGTGTGCGTATCAACTACAGCTAAGTTGGGCTCTAAAAAATGAATGCTATCTCTTAACTCTTTTAAGTTTCTAAGACATAGGCAGAAACTGGAAAGCTGAAAAATATCAACATCAACATAAGTTTATTATTATTTATTTTAGTGTCTTCCAGTTTTTCTAAAACATACTCATTATCAGAAATAGAGTGGTAAGTGGGGTGTGGTGCAAAAACCTCTGCAGACTGATTGGCCATAGCTTTTGCTCTGTGGAAAACTAGTGTTCACCCTACCTCTTATTGTCGTTTTCATGATGGTCACAGACTGAAGCATTGCCTGAAATGAGACAAATTTCTCTATCATTTCTTTATCCAGGCAGTTTATGGCTTGACTTAGCATACTTCCTCAAATGTTGGCGGGCAGAAGGAGTTAGAGAGTCAAAAGCCTTTTTCTAGAGGTGCTTGGGTGGCTCAAGCATCCAACTTTTGATTTCAGTTCAGGTCTGATCTCAGGGTCCGGGATGAAGCCCATTGGGCTCCATGCTCAGCAGGGAATCTGCTTGAGTTTCTCTCTCTCATGTTTTCCTTTGCCCCTTCCCTGCTTGCACATGCCGGGATGCTCTCTCTCTAAAATAATAAATAAAATATTTTTAAAAAAAGGCCTTTTCGGGATGCCTGTTTGGCTTAGCAATTGAGTGTCTGCCTTTGGCTCAGGTCGTGATCCCGGGGTTCTGGGATCAAATCCCACACTGGGGTCCCCGCAGGGAGCCTGCTTCTCCCTCTGCATAGGTCTCTGCCTCTCTCTCTGTGTCTCTCATGAATAAATAAAATCTTTAAAAAAAATAATAAAGCCTTTTCTACTCCTATTGACATCGTGTCTGTGAATAAGCCACACATTGTTCCCTTGTACTTTGGTTTCCTCATTAGTAAGATTGTGGGTTTAGACTTTAGACCCCAGGCTCTTTCAGGCTGAACATGACTATCTGTAGAAGAAGAACAATCCTTGCAGAAAAAAGAAAAAAAAAAAAAAAAAGAACAAGAACAATTCAAAACAGACAAAAAGCCAAGGTGATAAGATAATAAGATGTCCTATTGTCCAAAGGCCTTATTTTTGCTGGAGAGATACACTTGCAAAATCACTGGCTATGTTTTTGGACCAAATACCCCAAAATGTACTTTGTCTGAAATATTTGCTATGATTAAGTTCCAGGAACAATTTTTCAACATCTGCCTACTGCATTTTTAAAATTAATTAATTTATTCATGAGAGACACAGAGAGAGAGAGAGAGAGAGGCAGAGACATAGGCAAAGGGAGAAGTAGGCTCCCTGCAGGGAGCCTGATGTGGGACTGATTCCAGAACCCTGGGACCACACCCTGAGCCGAAGGCAGATGCCCAACCACTGAGCCACCAAGGTGTCCCTGCCCACTGCATAATGTTAAGAAAGTGTCTTGGGAGAGTGAAGTGGACTTGGGAGGTAATATGTAAATGCTTCATTCAACAAACGTTTAATTGCCTATGATGTCCTAGCCTGCAAGCAGGAGGTGGTTAACATTTTTTCATCCACACTCTGCATTGGGTCTCCATGAGACAGGTATCACTGGCATACTTTGTTTCATAAATGAGGACAGCTGAGGCTCTAAGATGTAAAAAGCTTACCTTTGTGAGGATTATACAAGTCATGGACAAAGTCTATGGGCCCCCAAAGATTGGACACTCTTTCACCCTGTAAATACCACTCCAAACACATCTTTCACATTCACTGATGGATCTAGAATGTTATATTTGCATATGAAGTGAACAATATGTATTGGAGATAATAGGTGTTAATAATTACAATTCTTTTTCTTAAAAAAGGAGGATATTTTATCCTGTAACTGGAGAGTTTTATGAAAAACTGAAAAATCTGACCAATTCCTTTATTTTAAATCACCAAAGATAAATCATAAGGCACCTCTCTAAAAGGAAAAGTCTGTAGTGAACTTTGGAAGCTCTGAAGTGCTGTTTGCAAGAAAATTTAGGTGAATATATTATTCAAATTTTGTATGGGGGGCGGGTTCCCTCCCCATATATCAGAAGTCGTTAATAGATACCTCCCCTAAAGTGAACTCAGTAACTAGATGACCAGGACACTACATGTTACCTCAATTCCTAAGATGTCAATTTCCTTATTTGCAGGATATGAGGGCTATATGGGAAGATCTGCAACTTAGTTCTGCTCTACAGCCCTTTAATGTGATCCTGGGATATAAATCATGCTGGCAGGGCACCTGAGTGGCTCAGTTAAGCAGCTGACTCTTGATTTAAGCTCAGGTCATGATCCCAGGGTCCTGGGATCGAGCCCCACATCAGGCTCTGTGCTCAATGAGGAATCTCTCCCTCTCCCTCTGCCCCTCCCCCTGCTCACTCACTCTCTCTCTCTCAAAACAATAAATAAAATCTTTAAAATCAACCAATCACACTTTCCAAATAATTCTGTAAAATTGTAAAAAAAAAAAGGAAAAAAATGTTGGCTGTAAATTAGTTGTATCTACTGGTCATAAATGATAGAAACAGCTCTTGGTATTGTAAAATAATAAAATAAACTCTGGAAATTGAAGTAAAAGCAATAGAATGAAGCTTAGAAATAGGAATGAACTAGAAAGTTTTAGGTAGTAGAAACAAAGAAACATCATCTTCCTGTTCAGTAGGTTTAACTGTTTAGGGCCACTGTAATGTTTCAGAGAGAGAGCATCTGAACGATTTAGTTTAGAATTTCTGCCCTGCTTTGGCCAAGGGAAGGAGACTGCTCATGTACAGTGGATCTATATTATTTCTGATTAGAGGTGACCATAGAACCCCCCCAAGCAAAAGTTGGGTGCTGTTACCAGAAGAAGAGAGAGGAAGCTGGGCAGGCAAAAACAACAAATGTCCGTGAACCCAATGTCAAGAATTTGGCCTTACTGTCCCCTTGGAGGGATCTGTGACACAGGTTTGGGGCTAGGGACAAATACAAGCCATGAATAGACACATGAGGATAAACCCTGGACCAAAGCTATGGTCTAGGCCAGGAAGGGGCAGGCTGGAGCTGAGGAAGGCAGATGACAAGAGAGGACACTTAGAGCTCTGAGGGGTGAGCAGCTGTATTTTCTGATACGCACTTCATCCAGCCGCCTGCACTGAGAATGCACCACATGGTCAGTGGAATGGAATGCAGGGCAGACACCAGCCCCTCCAAAGCACAGAAATCTGATATAATGTCTTCAGCCTAATGCATGTCCGGGCATTTTCTCTGATTTAATTCCAATTCTTTGTGATGTCCAACAAAATAAAGATGGCCAGGCTGGGTCAAAGGGTCAGACCAGTCAAGTGAGAGTGGTCATGCCCAAACTGCACATTTAGGTGAGGCCAGGTACAGTTGAGGGTAAAACTGCCCTTTCCCCTTTCACAAGCTGAGGCTCATACAGCTGATACTGGAGAGGGGTCCTGGTTTGCTTTGGAAGGGGCTGGTACCTCAAGGGTAGAGGAGACTGCTATGATAGAGGCATGGGGCACAGCAGCTTTTGGAGCCAAGGACTGGAGCCAAAGGAGCAATAACAGCTGCCAGATCCAAGAGGTCAATTTGAGACTGTGTTCAAGAATGAGGCAAGAGACCAGGAGCTAGGATTTAAAAAGGTCTGGAAACACAGTGGGAAGTGGGATGGTTTGAAAAAGTTCAGGATATAGACTATACAGCCCAAGGGCCAAAGTCTTGTTTTCACTGGGTGTTGGCCACATGGCAGGGACCTGGCAGCCAATCAGAATAATTTCATAGCATAGAGCTGGCCTGGAGGAAAATGGGCAAATACCCAAGATGTCCATGGACACCTGAGCAGGCAGGAACTAGGAGTCTAAAGGCTGGAATCCAGAGTCCCAGAGGTCAAAAAGTGGGCATTAGCCAATAAGACAGACCTCTACTTCCAGCAATACCTCCAAGTGAGGACACCAGGTCATTGGACTTGGTGGTGATGCCATCTTCTAATTGGGTAAGTACAGACTCTTAAAAAAAAAAAGGTCCTGTTTCTCTAAGCAGTTTTCAACCATGGCGGCACACTGGAATCACCTGGAATCTTGAATAGGTCAATGCCAGGACTCCGCCAATAGAGTCTAGTTTAGTTAGTTTGGGCATAGCCTGGACTTTAGGGGTTTAAAACTGTCTTTAGGATCCCTGGGTGGCGCAGCGGTTTGGCGCCTGCCTTTGGCCCAGGGCGCGATCCTGGAGACCCGGGATCGAATCCCACATCAGGCTCCCGGTGCATGGAGCCTGCTTCTCCCTCTGCCTATGTCTCTGCCTCTCTCTCTCTCTCTGTGACTATCATAAATAAATAAAAATTAAAAAAAAAAAAAAAAAAATAAAACTGTCTTTAATCAGGATTAAAAATATAAATATTCAAAACTTGGAAAATTACAAAATGTCAACTAGTCCTTCTACAAACAAACTAGCTCCTGATCAATAACTCAAATGCCCTCTTTGTGAGTTCTAGGGAAAAAAGAACCCTACCTCATTCATCTCTTTTTCTCTCAGCATCCAAAACAGTTCTGGGCATATATTAAACACTCATTAAAAATATTTCCAGTTGAAATAAAATATTTCTCAAAGGGCACACAACAAAAGTGTTAAGTTGTTCTTTTGGTAGTGAAACTACGGGTGCCTTTTTTCTTTATTTTTTAATCTCAATTTTTGTATTTTTCAACAGTGAACAGGAACTACTTTTACAGTTAAAAATGCATATTTTAAAAATTCTCATTGGGAAGACCTATTGAATCTCCAGTGGGGGAAAAAAAAGGAATGCTTAATATCATCATTGCTTAAATATTTCCCAATGAAGTAGTTTAACATTCATACCAAGACTGCGAAGATTCAGTTTGAGTTTGAGAAACTAATAATTGATGGGACTAAGAGACAGGAGCAGTTATGCACATTTTGCAAATGCTTGCAGACAGCAACAGGAAATAAGAAGATATATAACTAAATGCTTTACCAAACAGGCCTGAGGTAGTGATTACTGCTGGATGAGAACATTTGAACATCTGGTCTGCTTTTTCAATATCTAATTTACCTTCAAACATCAAATACTCAGTTTCTAAGTTGATGATTACAGAATACTATTAGAGGCGTCACATCAAGATTCCTCCACCTCAAAGGATTCCTTAAAAAAAAGCTGAGGTTTTTGTTTTTGCTTTTAATAATCTGTAGTGGCTCTAATCAAGGATTACTAAACCTTGGGTCAGAGTATTTATTGTGTTTAATCTACTAATGGAACAGTTGTATCTTGTAAATTATTTCAAATATTATTAGATTTGTGTTTGCCTATTTTTAAAAAATTCTTTTTTTTTAAGGCACTTCATACTCCACTTGCACTACCTACAAAGCCCTACACCTACAGACAGTGGAGTCTACAGAGGGTGGCCACAGCAAACCTCCGTTAATAAGGTTGTTGTGATGCAGGACAAGTCACCTCCATAAATGAAAACATTATAGCCAAATGTGAGAGGTTTTCTTTACCCTATCAGAATGGTAAGCAGTTTCCCCTCTTAACTTGCTTATACAGAAAGCACACTTTAAACACATTAAAAAAAAAGATACAGAATACCATAAATGGATATTTGTCTATTGTTCTATTTTGCAGAATATATGTGGTAAGGTATTGTTGGAATACCTAAGTGATGGCTGTTTATTGTTTTGGTTAACACGAAATACAAAAAGAGAAGATACTTGAAGAGTACTGAAAGGAGTATTGCAGATGACAGATTCAGTAATGGCTCCAGCAGACCTCAAAGGATTAGTTTTACAGCAAGAAACTTGGGGTAACCTGGCTAAATATTTCACTCACGTGATCAAGGAGGTTGGGGGTCAGATGGCTGGGATTTGCTTAGCAGTGCTGGTGACTGTGGCTTGGCCAAGGCTTGGGGTTAATTTCTCCCCCATTGCTTCAGACTCTACAGAACATCCTGCTTATGCCCTGTGCTCCACTGTAGAACTTGTGGTCTCACCCCTCAGGTCAAGGCTATCTTAAAATGGCAAGATAAGGAGCAGGACTGGAGCCAATCTTTAAAAAGGAGGAGGGCTGGCTGGCTTAGGCTGCTGGGTGTGAGAGAGATGAAGACGTTCTTGTCAAAAGCCCAGCAAGGATCCTTTCAAATTTCGTTGTTATAAATGTCCTGCATTTAGGCAGCATTTCCCACTTTTTAAAAAATTAATTAATTAATTAATTTTTTAAAAAATTTATTTATTTATTCATGAGACACACACACACACACACAGAGGCAGAGACACAGGCAGAGGGAGAAGCAGGCTCCCCACCGGGAGCCCAATGCAGGGACTTGATCCCAGGACCCCGGGATCTTGAACCAGAGGCAGACGCTCAACAACTGAGCCACCCAGGTGTCCGTCCTACTTTGATCCAATGGAGTAGGCACTGGGAAGGAGAGAAGCAGGAGGAAATGAGAATGCTTAGGGCCTGGAGAGTAAGGAAGGCTTTTGCACAGGATATGATTTATCTGGACCCCAGTTGATTTCTCACTGGGGTTCCACAAACTGACCTGCATTATCAGAGCCTCTTCCATATTCATTTGAATTTTTTTCAGTGATGGAACATTTATGCTTTCAGTGGTTGCATCTGAATTTTGGAATAGCCGAGCCGATTCAATTAGAATTAAGCTGAGCCAATCATAACCTACATTTGGATAGAGCTTTTCATTTCACGAGATGCTATAACAATGCCTTGTTTCATTTAATCTCCAGGACAACCCCTGGAGTAGGCACTATTATTCTCTAGTTGTAGAGGAGGAAAGTAAGTTTGAAGCAGTTAAAAGATGTGCAGAATTGCAAAACAGAGGCTGGACTTGAATCCAGATCTGATTCCAAATCCATTGCTTTTTACTCCATATCAGAGATGCTGTTTTTAATTTAAAATATATGAAGCAGTAGTATGGGGCAACTTAACTAATTTTAATACACACTAGGATAATCTTGGGCTAAAGACAATTCAAAAAGAGGATTTCCAAAACATTTTAAGCAATGTCATCCTCACCAGGATAAACATGTGTTTTCCTAAGAAATAAATGTATGGTTTTCCTATCTTTCCAAATGCATGGTTAGATTTTCAAAGTCCTATTATTTTATTGTTACAACTGGTAAGACTTTAAAATGCTTACTATATTTGCTTCCATAAAAATCACTACGCAGGAAAAAATACTATTTAACATCTGGGAAAAAGCTATTAGACATCTGGGAAAGAAAAAATTGCAAAGAGCCTCTAATAGGACATAAAACCAGACTTATGGGCTACTTTTTATCTGGGAAAAGAAAAAAATGTTAGCATAATAATAGTTATACCTATACCACAAGAACCTCATTATATTTCAAGGTTTTATTCTAGAGATTCCAAGGAAATAAAGAAATGTGAGAGGGGTATTTCCCTAATTCATTTTTTTCCCTCCCATTTTTGGTTTTTGGTCATTTGTTCCATTATACCCACCTTTCTTTTAGGTGACTATGTAGGAAATCAGCATGCAATAGTGTTCTATCAAGATAAAAGTGTCCTGTAGGTGCCATAATTGATCATTGAGTGGCTGGACACCGGTGTGCTCCAGCAGCTCAGAGCTGAATGTTAAATATTCAGGAATTTGGGGAGCCAATTGTTAAACTGTTGGTACTTCAAACTACAGGGGGAGTATTTACAACATGGAAATCAAGAAACCTGCTACAAATCAGGGTTCCCTCCCCACCCAGAGCTAGTTTGCCAGCACATTTCCTGTCAGTCTGAGGAATTAAGGATGGGGTTTTGCTACTTTACAAATGTTGAAAGTCAGAGAAGAACGAAGAATGTGCCATTTTGTCCAGTAACTTTGGATTTGATTCATAGAGTTTTAATAAAGCTGAGAGAGTTGGACTGCATTTAGGGACATTTCTGCAATGTCAAACAAACGTTTGGCACCACATAAGCAATTCAATATGGTTACAGTGAGTTGTTTAATTTACCTTCGGGTTAAAATGATGTAAGGTGGTCACTACATATTGTCAAATGAAAAAAAGCAAGTCACGAACTGCATACTGTTGATCCAAGAAAAAAAAATCAATGTCGATATGTATATTCTGGAAAAATATATACCAAACTGATGAACTCTTAAAAGAGCGGGGAGGAAGAATAATGTTTACTCTTTTTATTTCTGGATTGTACTTTATTGCTTTCTTTTTTTAATGAACATTATATTTCCTTATAACTAAATAATAATTTTAAAAGAAGGAAGAGAACCATACAATGTCAGATAAATTTGGTCAGGCTAACAATTTGACAATGATATGCTCATAGCATAAAACTGATGCAACTGATTATTTTCATCCCCATTCTTATAGTCTCATTCTATTTTCCTTTTTTAATTGTCTTGACTTTTCAAACTGTTGTTCTCGATAAGTGCATTTCCATCTTTTGGGCTCCAAATTTTCAATTTAAAATATTTAAAATTGTACCTGCTTTAAAATACTTTAAAGGAAGTTCCTATATTTCATGAAAGACATACCAACTCCACCGTTGGGGTGAGTTAGGTCTTAAAAGCCCACCACTATGTCCAGGATCAGTTAGGTCCTGGACTGTGTCCATTAGCAAGCCCCAGAGGACTCCTAATTCCAATTGCTGGTTGCAGGCAGAGTTGACAAGATTTTCTTCTGGCAAACTGCTTTGCTCTTGTCAAGGAAAATTTGTAAATGGAAAGTTTGTTCATAGGGAAGTTTCTGGAGAACTCTAGCTAAGTTGTATTTCTGGCTTGGCCATAAATGAACTACATTACTTTGGGTTAGTCATTTAATCTTCTAGAACCTCATCTGAAAATAGGGATAGTACTGTATTTCCATGACTCTAAGATATACATTTCCTCCTATATTTTACTACTCCTGAGATGGGATGTGTCTAAATAAATTTTCCAGCTTCCGGGCCCAGTATGGGAGATAAATGTCATTTGTGAGTGTAGGAGAACTTCGAAATTTCCATAAAGGTATCTGTTCAGTTCATATCACTTTGCATTTGGTAGCACTGCATGTGTTTATTTGCATTTCATCTTAAGTAACTCTACATTTACATTTATTCTAAGTAAAGCAAACCTTAGTCACTGGAGGACTGATGAAATCTCCATATTTTCTTGTTAAGTAACAACAGACACTCTCTAATAACTATTAAGAAATACAGTCTTCCACTGGTGACATGTCACAACCAAGGGAAAGGGAAAATAACACTGGCAGGCTAATGTTAATAATTAATTAAATTAGTTATTAACACTAATGTTGTTAATGTCAATTTAATAAAGATTAAATGAGATTTTGCTCATAAAATGCTTAGGATACTACCTGTTACATAGTAAGCACTCAAGAAACATCTTCATCATTGTCATCATCACACTTTGCAACACATTCATTGAAAATAACTTACCATATCCATATCTCACAAACCCTGGGCAAGGAAGGCAGTGAGATCTGAGATGATGGTTCTCAACCTTAACCAAACCTCAGAGTTACCTGGTGAGATTTTGAAAAATATCAGTGCCCTGAGACCCAGACCAATTAACCCTCTAAAGGTTGGGCTCTGGCACTTGAAGTATTAATGAAGCCTCCCCAGTGATTCTAATGTACGTCACATTGTTAGTGATTCTCAAACTCAGCTGCACATGAGGGACCCCCACAGCTCAGCTCAGCACATGAGCTTCTCAGGGTAGAGATCTAGGTATCAGGTTTTCTTTCCTAAGTGGTAAAGCCCAAACATCAGAATAACCTGGGGCCCTTGTAATTGAATTCAGACTCACATACACCCCAGTCCCCCAATTCTTACTTAGGTCTCAGGTGAGAGCCTTGTAGTCTATATTTTTAATAAGGTCCCCAGTTTATGCTGTGATATGGATTTGAGAATCATCAATCTAGCTTCATTCACTAAATCGGCAGTTAAAAGAGCTAGTCTTAGTTCTGCTAACTAGTTCTCTTGTACAGTTCTCCTCTATGAAATAAGGAGGTTGGATGAGATGTACTCTAAGATGTCTGAGATCCATTCTGACTCCAACATGGGAAGCCTGAGTCATTGGTCTACTGTGGGACATTTGTTGTGCTGTCTGGTGAAGGCAGCCTTCTGTCCACCTTTTTTGGGAGTGTGTGATTTTAATGGGAGCTGCCAATCTTCCTATAGAAGTCATCTCCCAGGCCACTGTGATTGGTCTAAGGTTGAATATTTACCCAAAGTGAGTCAACTGGAGTAATTGTGCAATAGTTTTGGACTTCAGGCCATAGAACCAAAGATTCTGAGACTTCTCTGGTGATAAAATGGAAGTTGCTTATCTGGCAGCCACAGATACCTATTCCTCTGCCACAACCAAGGGAATGAAGGTGATGTTCTAAAAAGCCAAGATGAGAGGTAGAGAGAATGTAGCCTACTTCAAATCTCTAATTTTAGGGCTTGTAGTTTGGTTATATGAATCAGTTAAGTCTCAAGTTAGATTTCTATCAAACACAGAACCAAAACAAACAAACAACAAAAAAAAAACCTCCCAACTAATACAACTGATCCTAACTAAAAATGACACTATAATTTACAGAGGTTTTATGCATATGCTCCCTCGGCTTCCTAATGATAAACATGAAGTAGCATGTGTATTTTCTTTTAAAACTGAGATATAACAAACATACAATAATATTCACTAAAGCATACAGTGGTTTTTAGTATATTCACAAGGTGTGCAATCATGACCACTGTCTAGTTCCAGAACATTCCATCATCCCAAAAGAGCAACCCCATCCCCATTAGAAGTCTCTCCTTATTTCCTCTTGGCCCCAGCACAAAACAACCAAATCTACTTTCAGTTCTTACATTCTTCATTGGAAGGTAAGACAAGGAGATCTAGAAATTTTGGTGGCTTTCTTAAGCTTTTCTGAAGATGCTAGAGTTGAGATTAGAGCCTGTTAAACCATTCTGCCTCCCTTTTGTAGACATATTTATGCCTGGTTTATTTCTTCAAGTTATTATATTTGTTTGCTATTGTAGACGGGGAAGAGGGTTAAAACAACTACATGTAAATTGCTGTAGTCATTTAGAAATGGCATTGTTTTGTTCTGAAAGGGCAATTTACTCCTACGTGGCTTGCTTTAATTTTGTTAACGTTGTGCTTTCTTAATAAAAGAGATCAGTATGCTTCTTTGCAACTGAAACCCACTTGACCTCCCCAGGAGGGGGAAAAAATGGTTATTGAAGTTAAGTCAATTGAGCTGGAACTGACTGTCTTATAAATCTAAGGAAGAAAACAAGTTTTAGTCCCCTTTGGAGCCATATGTCTTAAGTATTGTAATTCCATTTTAGTCTACTAAGCTACTGAACAGGACAAATAAACCTTATACAAAATTCAGAGTTCAATAGGATTATAAAAGAGACATCAGAGAGAAGATGTGGATATATTTTGATTCATTTGGAATTCAAACCAACTTGGAGCCTTTCATTTGGCAGATATTATTTTAGTAAGAGTTTTGCCTACCGACTGCTTTAATCTAATTCTAGAAACCAATAAACTGCAATCTAATTGGGAAATGATGAAAGACAGTGATTTGGAGAAATGGATTTGTTTACATGCAGTTTTGTCCAAGTTCAGCTTTGTAGAAGAGTCAGAAATATCCAGTCTCTACTTTAGGGGTAAAAACACATCTCGAGGTACACACCCACATAGCTGGGTATGTATCTCCCTTTGTGTGCTTTCTTTCCATTCATGGGAGTCTATTTCTGTCAATGGGGATAATACCAGGCCTGCACATCCCAGCTTCCAGGGCCCCTCAGGGTGAAGGACCAGAGAACAGCAAGTCCCTAGAACAATTGGGGTGCCTGTTCAATTTTGGCTGCCCGTGTCACTGCTCTGCCAGTCTGTTGAAGCATTTGGGGGAACACCCAGTCTTTGCAGAAGCTTGAACTTGGCTCTAGAGGAAAACAATGAATAAAGAACAAATTTTCTCTGAAGCTGAGAACAGGGGGCTTCACTCTCCTAATTTTTCTGACAATCAGCCACATCTGGATCAGAAAACCCAGTGCACATGCATGACAGGAGGAGGGACGACATACACTCCTTCCCTACGCACCCTGGATATGGTGGGTTTAATGGTCTCTCTCACAACCAACCGTTAATAGATGTTTATCTTCCCCAAAAGACACATAAAGAGAGGCTCAATCTCACTAATCATCGGGGACATGCAAACCAAAATCACAATGAGATATCACCTCATACCACTAGGAAGGGATACTATCAGAAAGACAAGAAATAACAAGTGTTGGTGAGGATGTGGAACAAAGGGAACCCTGGTGGGAATGTATGCCTTAAACTAATATAACATTGTATGTCAACAGTACTTCGATACAAACAAAGAGATACTCACTTTCTATTTGTTTCACAAAGCCATAGTGGTTTCATGTCTCTGTCCTTGGTCCACACTATTGCTCTACTAGGACAACCACACCTCACTTCTTTCAAGACAGTCTCCTAGATTTGGCTTATACTGTCCTCCTTGGAAGTCTTTCCTGATCCCCCTCGTCTGTAGTCCTGGTTAGCTCCTTCCTCAGTGCTCCTCTAATATCCACCCAATCCCATTCTGCATCCTCTTCTCATGATGACTATTGTACTCTGTTATTACCTTTCCTTTAAAAATATCCCCTATTTGATTGCTTCTACAGAGTCTGGCTTACCATGCTTATCCCTGTGTCCTCAAGACCTGATATCACACTTGGCTTATATCAGGCATTTCATTCACTCAAAAACATGTATTGGAGATGTATTGTGTGCTAGTACTGCGTAGGGTGCTGCAGCTAATCAGCATACAGTGCTTGCTGAATGAACAGTCTCCCATCCCTTGGTTCTGTGCCATCTTTTGCAGTGCAGTGGGAAAGAGAGCTTGCCAGGGGTGTTGGGTATCAAGGTGTGAATGGAAGAGACAAGAGTGATCTCCCTTGTTATTTTTGTTTACATGTATTGACTGCTCACTGTGTGCCAAGCACAGTGTCTAGGACTTCATGTGCATTCACACACTTACTCCTTTGGTACCATCTTTATCTCCATTCTATAAATAAGGAAACTGAGGTGTAGAGGTTATAGTTTGCCTAAGGCCACAGGGCTAATAAGTGCAGCTAGAAATAAAAGTCAGGCCATCATCACTATACTATATTATAATCGGTGGGAGATGAAAGAGAGGTCAGTTTTTTTCTGATCTCTGTGAATGGAACTTCTTTTCAACCCTCAGATGGAGGCCAACTCTGGGTCTGGGCTCTGAAAAGCCAGCTCCAGCTGACTGCCACTATGCCACTGAGCAGTGAGCAGCTATGGTTCTGACCCATTTAGTAGGCAGCGTAGCATGATGATAAAAGCCCAGTCTCTGAACTAAACTTCCTACATATGGGTCTTACCTCTATAATGTCTCAGTTCTACAACTTTAGATGAGTCCCTTAACCTCTGTTTCCTCATCCGTAAAATGGGAGATACAGATTGGAAGAGGGTGATCAGCCATATCAGCTCGTCTGGGACTGCCTAGTTTTAGCTGAAAGTTCTATATCCTAGAAAATGTATTAGTTTCAGGCAAACCAGGACGGTTGGTTACTCTCAGCCAACTGTTTTGCTCTAGGATTCATGGCCTTTATGAGGACTGTTTGAGTTCAGTATTATCAAACATGGCCACTGAAGACTCTATAGCAGCTCTCACCCAAGAGTCTACATCAGAAGCACCTGGAGGGCTTGTTAAAACAGATTGCTGGGCTCCACCCCCAGAGTTTCCAAATCAGTAGGTCTGAAGTGGAGCCTGAGAATTTTTTTTTTTTTTTTTGAGAATTTGTATTTTTAACAAGTTCCCCAGTCATGCTGATGCTGCTGGTCTTAGGAACACACCTTATGAATTATTGCTTCTGTGCATTTAAACATCAGTATCTTGGGATCCCTGGGTGTCTCAGCGGTTTAGCGCCTGCCTTTGGCCCAGGGTGCGATCCTGGAGACCCGGGATCGAGTAGCACATTGGGCTCCGGGCATGGAGCCTGCTTCTCCCTCCTCCTGTGTCTCTGCCTCTCTCTCTCTCTCTCTCTCTCTCTCATAAATAAATAAATAAATAGATCTTTAAAAAAAAAATAAACATCAGTATCTTATTAGCAAAGAAATTGTATTTGAATGAAATTTAAATTTCAGCTGCCATGACATGACAGGAAAAGCTGAAATTTCATAAATGTTTTGGTTTATTTATTTTTAAAGATTGTATTTATTTATTCATGAGAGATACACAGAAAGAGAGAGAGAGAGGCAGAAACATAGGCAGAGGGAGAAGCAGGCTCCATGCAGGGAGCCCAATGTGGGACTCGATCCTAGGACTTGAAGATCAAATCCTGAGCCAAAGGCAGATGCTTAACTGCTGAGCCAGCCACGCATCCCGATATTTTGGTTTATATGTGCACCACCTTGGGGCTACCCAAATTGGTATTAAGATGAAAATATTGCAAGGGACAATATGTTAGCAGTTGTGCTAAGAAAATTGGTTTGTTGGTTTAACCAATAAATAGAGTAAACCAGGCTTCTTTCACTTAATCTTTAATATACTAAAATGAGATGTAAATCTCTGAGGGAGATGTTACATTTCCCAAACTTTCTAACCACAGAAATCTTTGCTCTCCAGTATTTGGAAACTATTGCTCAATTTACAATGTAATAAAAAATCATTCCACCAGTTTTAAAGTAACATTTAATCCCTAATCTCTTACTCATTAATTGGCCAATTGCTAAATCAAATTATGTAGTACTGAAGGTAATGAAAACCTTATTTGTCTACAGATTTCTGCGGACCACTTTATGTGTCAAATTTAACTTAGATTGTTCATACATGTTTTTCTTTATTACCCAAGGTCTCAGGAGCACATCTTTACTCTTGCCATGGACATTTTTGGAGATGGCTGTAGGACTCATACAAATCCTTCCTCTGAGAGTGGCACCCAATAGCTATGTCAGGGCCACCAGACCCTCTCAGCAGCCACAGTCCAAAGTTGTTTCATGACCCACGCTGGCTGATCTTTCCTGAGAATTTGAAACTGTGAACTGAAAGACAGAGTCTAGAAAGCCCTTGGAGCCTCTTCATATCAACGGCATAGCACTAGTGAGAAGGTCTGCCACAGTTTTCCCATGTGTAAAATGAAGCAGATAACATATCTACCACACACAACTGGTATAAGGATTGAGTGAGTTAATACACATGGAATACTTAGGAGTGCCCGATGCATAGTAAGAGCTTTTTAATTATGACTATTTATTTATTTATTTATTTATTTTATATTTTTTAATTTTTATTTATTTATGATAGTCACAGAGAGAGAGAGAGAGGCAGAGACACAGGCAGAGGGAGAAGCAGGCTCCATGCACCGGGAGCCTGATGTGGGATTCGATCCCGGGTCTTCAGGATCGCGCCCTGGGCCAAAGGCAGGCGCCAAACCGCTGCGCCACCCAGGGATCCCTAATTATGACTATTTATTAATGCTGTTATCAATTAATTGAAGATAACAAGCCTCCTTCCCTCTCTAAACCTCAGTGGTTCAAATTCTTCTTGATTTTCATGAGATAATGCAGTGTCCTTCCAAAATATTCCTTTATGGCATCTGGTAAGAGGAATAATAGTCACCCAAATAAATATACCCAAGTTCTAATCCCTGGAACCTAATGAACCTTATCTACTAAAAGGGACTTTGCAGATATGATTAAATTAAGGAGTTGAACATAGGGAGGTAGTCTTGGATTCTCTGGGTAGGCCAGAGAAGAGATGTGATCACGAAGCAGAGTCAGAGAGATCTGAAGATGCAGCATGGCTGGCTCTGAAGATGGAGGAAGGAGCCATGAGTAAAGGAAGGTAGACAGCCTCTAGAAACCCTAGAGCTTTGAGAAGGGATGCAAAACTGCCAACACCTTATTTTTAGCTCAGTGAGACCTATTTTGGATGTCTGAACTTTTGGTTCTTACTTTCAGAATTATAAGATAATAAAATTGTATTGTTTTAAGCCACTAAGTCAGCTATTACAACAGAAATAGGGAACTAAAATATGGCATAGGCTAGGCAAAGCTGGATTCTGTTGCTCAAGACCAACCAACCAACTAAACAACAAACAAACCCTAACCATCGTAGCTCTACAATCACTGGAAGAGTCTGAGGCATGGAGAGGTCTCTGTTGGGTGATTTTTCAGCTTCTTATGGCATCTAATACAATCGCTAGGTGGTATTTTACTTATAGCTGGATTGGTCTGGGGGCGTTTATGATGGCTTTACTCATATGCCTAGCACCCTAATGGGGACAGTTGGAAGGTTAGACCTTTCTCTCTCCCATGTAGTCTCAGGGACTCTCCATATGATCTTTCCAGCAGGATAGCTGGACTTCACACATGGCAGCTCTAAAGAGCGAGTATTCCAAGAGAACCAAGCAAAAGCTGTAAGGCTTCTTATGAGCTTGTTTTGGAAGACTCAGAAAGTCACTTCCACCACATATTATTGGTTAAAGAGCAACGTATAGAATTAGTTCCACCAAGAAAAGCATGTGGCTAACATGCAGAGAGGAATAATTTCTCCAAAGCAAGACTGGAGGCGCTATTACCAGTGGAGGGAGAAAGGAAAACAAAAACAAAAATAAAAAAACAGAACAGAGGTCTACCAATGAAGGTATAGAAGCCAGCGAGTTGACAGATGAGAGAAAAGCAACCCCTATAGCCAACCTACTTTAAAGTGCCTATATTAAAGAGTGTGTCTACAGCTTTAAAGAGATAAAATATGTAAAGTAAGTGCGGAATGAATGGTAGCTATGAGTTTCATTCTTTGTTTCTTGTTTAAATAACTTTTGAATGTACTGATAAAATAATAGCATCAAGAGAAATCATAATATTCAGGATTCTACCACAGTGGCACCTAGTTTCAAATTTCCTTCCAGTCCATACCCTTCACATACATAGTTTTTACAAGATTAACTAATTTGTCACTTGATCTTTAGAATACCCACAGGGTACACTAAAATATGGGACCTTTATCCACCATGCCATGAAAGCTTTTATAGAAATAAATTTAACTTTGTTGAGATTATTATTGCATAAAATGCAACAGTTTTAAATGACTTTAAAGAAAAAAAAATCACCCATAATTCTGACACTGTAATACAATAAATTTAATGTTTACATATTACCTGTTAGTCTTGCTGCATATGCATACATACTTTTTTCCCCAAAGTTGGAATCACAATGTTCTTTCTTTCTTTTTTTTTTAAGAACTAAATGCTTACCATTAATAGTTTGGTTTTCATTTTAGGAAGTCTTAAAACCGATGTTTCATGCTTGCATAATATTCCATCTAGTGGCCGGGCATAGTTTCCTAAAGCTAACACTTATTGTTAGACATTAAAGTAATTTCTACTTCCAATTGTCAAGCCCAGCATTTTGCTTTTGTCAACCTAATTTCTGGAAATGAATCCTCAGGGCAATGATTGCCTCCATCATTATAAATGTTTCAGTGCTTAGTAAGCACTGCTCCATTCTAGTCCACATGGGCTGAGCCTATGGTCATGCCCTTGGAAGTTCGACTATAGTTTCTTACCACTTTGGCAGTACTGGATATTATTTTAAAAAACAAAGCACAGTGAAGTGGGAGGAACTGGTTTAATAGGCATAAAATGGGATTTGTTTTTCTTGAGCTGTTTATTTTTCTATTGCTATTTTATCCATTTTATTTTGAAAATGTTTAACCTTACAGAGGTTGAAAGAAAAATATAGTGAATCTCATATTCCCTTTACCTATATTCACTTATTGTCAATATTTTGCCACATTTTCTTTTTCTCCTCCTTTCTCAACATATGCACACACACACACACAATTTATTTGCTGAACCATTTGAAAACTGTAGACATCATGATATTCTATTCCTAAACACTCCATCATGTGTTTCCTACATAATACCATTATCATTCACAGTAAATGTAACTGTGATACAAGTTAGTGTCTAATATATAGTATAGAAGCCAATTCCTCAATAATTACAAAATATCTTTTTTTTTTTTTTTTTTTCTAAGTAGGCTCCATTCCCAGCACAGAGCCCAAAGTGGGGCTTGAACTCACAACCCTAAGATCAAGAGCTGGGCTGAAATCAAGAGTTGGATGTTTAACCAGCTGAACCCTCATAGGTGCCCCACAAAATGCCTTTTCAAGCTGCTTCTTGGGATGCCTACACGGCTCAGCGGTTGAACATCTGCCTTTGGCTCAGGTCGTGACCCCAGAGTCCCGGGATTGAGTCCCACATCAGGCTCCCTGCATGGAGCTTGCTTCTCCCTCTGCCTGTGTCTCTGCCTCTCTCTATGTCTCTTATGAATAAATAAATAAAATATATTTTTTTAAAAAGCTGCTTTTTAAAATCCAGGATTTAGTCAAGGTTCGTACATTACATTTGTTTGTCACATCTGTTAGCTGTCTAGAAAAGTGCCCTGTCATACTTTCAACTGTTTCAGAGGCTTTTTTTGTCGTTTTTGTTTTTGTTTTTGTTTTTGTTTTTTTAACAGTCCTTACCAACTGTTTCAGAGTATATTCCACGTTCTGGATTTGCCATATTGTATTCTTCATGATTAAATTCAAGTCAAACATTTTGGTCAAGAACACTACACATTTGATGATGTGTGTACTTCCCATTGCATCTCATCAGGAAGCACATTATACCAGGTTGTACAATTATTGCTTATGCTAAGTTTCATAACTGTACTGTCTGTTGTAAAAGCACTTTTTCCCTCCCTCTGATACTCAAGACTCTGTGAATATCATGTTCTCCAACATTTCACTCAGAGTGTTTGGGATCTCCTGACAATGCTTCCTAATTAGTTACTACATTAGTGGCTACAAAATGATGATTCCTAACTCAATTCTTCCTTTTTACATATTAACTGATATTCTTATATAAAAATGAGCTACAACTCTTTTAAAATACTAGTGTGAACTCATGAATTCTTTTTTCAATGCAATGTTAAAGTTCATCGTATTGCTAGTGATTTTGAAGCTCAAACTGTCCCAAACTGGGACTGGATAAGAGCTTCTCAAGCTAACTCCTGTGTCCTTTTGACATGTTCCCACTGGTTTTTCAGCTCTTCTTTGAATTTCGGCACAAAAAGACATTATAGGCTCACCTTGTACTCTTATTGTCCCAGACTTGGGATAAGTAATTTCTCTAAGGAAACCTGGTTCCTTTTAGGGGGAAGTGGTATGTAGTAACCAAGATCTGGGGGGTACTTGTGCTCATTGCTACTGGGGTGTCACTATTTCTAGGCCCTGTCTGTGGAAAGGCTTAACATATGTGTATATGTATGTGCATGTATCTATTTGAAATCATGATTTCACACTGATACCTCCAATTCAAACATATCATCACAAGATTCTTCCTCACCTTCCCCTACTCCACATTTGTATTTCCCTTCTACCATAGTGAAAATTCTGGTTCCCCAATATATCAACATATTGCTCTATTACACAACATGAAAAAATAGTTTCTGAATTACTATGTCAATATCACTACCAAAATAAAAACTACAAAGTGAAATTCAAGATCTTGAAGATTTTTTCTTGTTGGTTTGTCCTTTAACTATATCTCATATGGGTGTACCATTAGAATATTATGCTAAAAATTTTCTTAGATTAATTTATTCTTATGTGTGGGTATATTATCAGTTTGGTATCTACTTATATTGAATCTTATAGTTTGCTTTTTTCATCATTTTTATTTGAATTTACTTTTGAAAATACAGAATATTTTATGTGGCTCTAAGGTTAAAACTATATACAAAATATGATAGGCTGTTCTATTGGTAGCCCTCAATGAACTATAGTATCTGGTGTTAGTGTCCTGTGTAGTCTTCTCTCACACTGACATGGGATTTGGCCAGATGACAAACACGTATGATCAAGGAGAGGTTTGATTAAATCTTACATTGAGACTTGTCGTCTGGGAACATTCTTTGAACTCAGCCACCAAACTGTAAGAAATACAGGCTCTCTTGCTAGAAACAGAGACCAGGTAGAAAGACCCAGGAAGAGAACTGAAGCACCCCAGCTGAACTTCTAGCTTAAGGCAGCCATATGAGTGATTCTACCTGACACCATGTGAAGCAAAAGAACCCTTCCAGAATCGTGAGAAATTACAGATTACTATTGTTTTCAGCCACTAAGTTTGGCGTGTTGCACTGTAATAGATAACAAAACAAAAGATATTCACAGAGAAGTCTCAATCCCATCTATTCCATTTGTATATTTTTGCACAAAAAATTACCCCAAAACTTACAGGCTTAAAATAATTTGTTATTATTATATCTCACTCTTTAGTGGTTCAAGAATCAAGGAAAGGTATATCAAGGAAGCCTTGACTCTGCTCTACAATATCTGAGGCTTCAGCTAGGTTGATCTAAATGCTACAGGCTAGAATAGCTGGGAAGCTGTTAGGACACACCTCTCTGTCTCTCTCTCTTCACACACACACACACACACACACAGCCATCCACATGACTAAGGCTCCTTAGCAATATGGCAACCGCATAGTGGCTTCTTACAGAGCATTTCAGGGCTCCATGAGTGAGTGTTCCAAGAGACCAGAGCAAGCTCTCTTTCTCTTAAGGTCCAAGCACGTACACTGACACAGTATTACTTCCATTTGAATTCTGTTAGCCAAAGCTATCACAGAATCTACCTATATGCAAGGAATAGGAACATAGACCCCACCTCTTGATGGAAAGATGTCAAAAAATCTGTGGCCACCTTAATCTGCCATCTCATCCTTTCTTTCTCATCCCATTCTCTCTTTCCCCCTTAAGAAACCATTTTAATTGTGTGTTTTCAAAAATAAGTGAGAACACCCACAATTTGTATTTCCCACTTGAACCAATAGTACTGTTGGATAATAAACAGGTCCATCACCCTCAAAGTTTCCTCCTGTCTCTTTGTAATCTTTCCCTCCTGCCCCACCCCAACCTTGTTCCAGGCAACCACTGATTTATCACTATCGTGCTGATTCTGTCACTATAGGTTGGCTTACTTTTTAAAGAATTACACAGAAATGAATAATACTACATATACTGCTTTTCATATTGTTTTTTGTGTGGCTTCTTTCACTTAGCATAATTATTTTGAAATTCATTCATATTGTTGTATGTACCAACAGTTTATTCCTTTTTATTACTGAGCAGTATTTCATTGTAAGGATATATCACAATTTGTTTTCCTGTTCATCTGTTGATGAGTATTTTTTTTTTTTTTTTTCCAGTTTGGGACTTCTCTTAGTCTGCTAAGGCTACTAATTGCAAAATACTATAGACTGAGTGGCCTAAACAACAAACATTTATTTCTCATAGTTCTGGGGACGGGAAGTCCAAGATCAAGGTGTCGGCTGATTCACCTCCTGATGAAGGTCTTCCTCCTGGCTTGCAGACAGCCACTTTCTCATGCGTCCTCACAAGGTAGAGTAAGCTCTGGTTCTCTTCCTCTTCTTTTAAGGACACTAAGCCCATTATGGAGGCCTTACTCTCATGATCCCAACTAAACTTAATTACCTCCCAAAGGCTCCACCTCCAAATACTGTTACATTAAGGTTAGTGCTCCAACATAGGCATAGGAAAAGGACACAAACATCAGTTTGTGCTATTACAAATCACAAATAAAGCTCTTATGACCACTCATGTAAAGTCTTTGTATGGATATTTGCTTTCCTTTCTCTTGGGTAAACACTTAAAAGAGAGATTGCTGAGTCATATTAGGTGTATATGTTAATGGCAAGAGTTTAGGGAGCCTGGGCGGTGCAGTTGGTAAAGCCTCCAACTCTTGGTTTCCACTCAAGTCATAATCTCATGGTCTTGAGATCAAGCCCTTCATCAGGCTCTGAGTTCAGCCTGGTGTCTGCTGAGATTCTCTCTCCCTTTGCCCCTTCCACTCATGCTCTCTCTCTCTAAAATAAATACATAAATCTTAAAAAAAAAACCCTGCTAGAGTTTATATGCCATTTTTCATTCTACCAGTAATATATGTTTCAACCGTTTCATATCTTTACCAATAAACTACAACACTTGCATTATCAATTTTTTTGACTTTAGCCATTTCATTAGATTTGTATGGTTATTTCATTGCAATTTTAATTAACTAACATAACTAATGATATTCATGCAATAATTTGCCATTCAAATATCTTCTTTGGAAAAATCCATACAAATCTTTTGACCATTTTTAAAATTGGGTTCTTTGTTCTCTTATAGTGTTTTCAGAGTTCTTTATATATTTTATATTCAAGTCCTTTATCAGATGTATAATTTCCAAATATTTTCTCCCGGTCTTCAGCTTATCTTTTCATTCCTTCACAGTGTCTTTAGAAGAGTAGAATTTCTTAATTTCATTGAAGTCCAATTATCAGTTTTTTTCTTATATGGATCAAATATTAAGTGCTGTATCTAAAAAAAAAACAAAAAGCAAAAAAAAATCTTTGCTAATCTAAAGTCACAGACATTTTCTCCAGTAAGTTTTTTATTTTAGGTTTTGAATTTAGATATGTGTACCATTTTTTTAAGTAGTACAAGACATGAATTGAGGTTCTTTTTTTTTTTTTGTATATGGATATCCAATTGTCCAACACCACTTTTTGAAAAATACTTTTTTTTTAACTTAATACATCCTAGAAATCACTCAATACTTATTAGAAATATTTAACATTCTTTATTATGTCCACATGGTATTCTGTTATATGAATGTGCCATAATTTATTCAACCAGCCTCCTAAATAGGACTTAGGTTTTATTCAAAATTTTAAATTTGAGAATTACAAATAATTTTATGATGGATAACTTTGTGCATATAGTGTGTTTTGTCTATTTATATATTAATTTATATCTTTGAGGTAAATTTAGACTACTTATTTTTCAGATATTTTCAGATAGAGTTATGTTAGATGTTTTGAGGCCTAAGCTTAACTCTTGGCCATATTAATTAGCCAAGAACTTACCACTTACTAGGAAGTATACTAGGTGTCCTACATACATAACCTAATTTCCTTTTCACACTCTCTGATTATTATGCCCATTTTAAAGGTAAGAACCTGACGTTCTGAGATATTAATTCAGTAGTTCTGAAATGCTATTGGGTCTGGGCCATTTTGAAAATCTGAAAAAAAGCTGGAAAACTTTTGCAGAGAAATTCATCTGCATGACATTTCTAGGATTTCATAGACTCACCTACTCCTCACCTGTAAGTGCCCACACTCACAGGTAGATTATAACAGTAGCTATACTTTGAACTCTCCCTCCATACACTTGTCATGAAGATTTTACATTTTTCTAATAACCAAGTGGTCAGAAAGGGAAGGAAGATAGAGGGTGCAGTCTTATTTGTCCCTGAGAAAACAGTTGCTAAAGCTATAGTAGGGGATGTGACCAGGGGAAGGTCCCAGCTAGACCAATCAAAGTGATTTGATGCTAGCAAACACTTGCTTAAGCCAGGCCATCTCACTCAGAAGTCCTGGCCATTTGACTCCCTCACAATACTTAAAATCTACAGATACAAGTCTTTGGTGACAAGAGTGTTGAATTAACTAACTGGATTCTAATATTCTGAAGTAGGTGTTAGGGAGAACTGTCTAGAACTATGCCACACTTATGAATTGGCTCATTCAACAAATTATGTTAATGTTTATCAAGTACCTCCTATATATCAGGCTGTCTTCCTGGCATTTAATTATCAGCTCATCTACTTCTCACTGCCATACTAGAAGGTAAATACTATTATCATAAGTAAGAGGGGAACAGGATTTGGGCCATGGTCGTCTAAGTCTAGGCAGCATCTTAGCCATGAGTCTGTATCTGCTTATTGAGAACCTATTCACTCACCTTCCCCAAAGTAGATACATGCCCAACATGTTAAAAACAGCCAGAAGCTAAATATAATGAAGAGGAAAAACAAAAGGGAAGAGGTGAGAGAGATGTCAGGAGACCAGGTCATGTAGAGCCTTGTGGGCTGAGGAAAGACTTGTGAATGAGATGGAAGCCACTAGGGGGTTGCAAGTAGAAGAGTGGTGTGATTGGGATTGACTCACACTTTGAAGGAATTATTCTGGCTGTGGTGAGGAAACTAGATGGTAGGTGGCAAGAGCAGAAGCAGACAGACCAGAGAGGAGGCTGCTGACAGATGTGCAGGTGAAAGACAATAGTGGGTCCAGGCACTGGAGGTTGTGAGAAAGGAACACCAACTTTACAGCACATAATTGAGCTTCATTACTGGTTTCCTGGTGGCTCTTGACTCCCAGAAACCAATCGCTGACCAACATGTGCATCTGCAGGCTACTTGAAGTGTCCAAGGTCTCAGATTAGGAGTTCCTGGTCTAAGGAAAGTATCTAAGCAGAGCAATAGCTCTATGTTGTTTGACTTACCAGAAAGCATGTAGCTTAATATAGATGAAAAATGAAAAACTTTAATGAACTATGGCAGAGCCTCCAGCCTCTAATAAATTTGAGCATGCCTGCTCCTTCAACAGTGAAATTATGCTCAGAGTTCAGACCAAATTGCATTAACTGTTGCTTCCATGTATTCAATAAAAAATAAAAGCATGAGTCACATTCCCAATTCCAAAAGTCACACTTTTTCAATACTGTAGTAAAGGCTGCAGGAATGTATCTGGCTGGATCTCAATGACTGATCCTCTACGGAGTTACCATCACCAAGGGCTGGTCCTTAGTCTTGTAGAGCCAGGGATTTCATCTGGTTGTTGACCCAGGAGTTTCCTAAAGGAGGCTCCTGACCTGCCTGAGGATGCATATGGCCCAGAGCAGAGATTGTTGGTGTACCCTTGTGGGAGCCAAAGTCTAAGAAAGATGTCATGAGATGTCAAATGGCTCAAGAGAGATACCACATTCAGCAACAGGGTGCTCAGGAGGAAGGTGGGTCATTGAAGATCAAGAGAGAGTCATTACTAACTGTAGGGAGCGTCATTACTAACTGTAGGGAGCAACTGCCTTGGTTCAAATCCTGATTCTGCTACTTAATTTACTTAATATTTCTGTATTGACACTAAATGAGTTAAAATGTATGATGTACATAAAATAGTGGCTGGTATATTATGTTATGATATGATAAAATCATAGCTAAATGAAGAACAAAGATAAGTTAGGACAGCTACCAAGAGATCAAATTGAAAAGAACCTGGTATTTTACAAGGTGAAGCCCTAGGGCTAATTCTCTCTAGTTAAGATCTACCCCAAAAGCATCCACATTCTAATCCCAAGAACCTATGAATATATTACATTACATGGCAAAAGAGATTTTGTGGCTGTGATTAAGGGTCTTGGGATGGGAAGATTATCCTGGATTATTGGGGTGATCCAAGATCATCACAAGGATCCTTAGAAGAGGGAGATAGGACATCAGAGAAGGACATGCCACAGCAGAAGCCAAGATGGAGGTCACAAGCTAAGGGAGACTGGCAACTCTTGGAAGCTGGAAAAGGTAAGAAAGATCCTCCCTAGAGCCTCCTGAAGAACCAGCCCTGCTGATACTTTGGTTGTAGCCCATTGAGACTGATTTGGACTTCCAACCTCTAGAACTATAACATAATAAACTTGTGTTATTCTAAGCCACTAAATTTGTATAATTTGTTACATCAGCAATAGGAAATGAATAGTCTTCACCACTCAATGAGGTATCAGTACTTCCATATTACCTCTGGGATGATACTTCCTGATAACACAGAGTATGCTCCCAAATCTCTCCTGTAAATTGTCCCAGGCAGTTTTCTGCAAGTACTAATGCCCTGTCTGGTTCATGTTTCTGGCCACTTCAGTCACTTGGGTGGTGCTTGTTTTACTTACATTAATTGGATCATATAGTGAAGGATTTTTTCTAGATAATATATTCAAAGGAGTTATAGTTTATACAGTAGCTGTATTCCGTGAAAAAGAGAGCATACACCAATCCCTTGTGAAATAAGTCATTTCTGTACTTTAGTCATGTTTTTAGGTATCAGTGAGACTATTTAAAAATACCCTACCGGACGCCTGGGTAGCTCAGCAGTTGAGCCTCTGCCTTTGGCTCAGGGTATGATCCCAGAGACCGGGGATCCAGTCCCACATTGGGCTCTCTGTGAGGAGCCTGCTTCTCCCTCTGCCTGTGTCTCTGCCTCTCTCTGTGTGTTTCTCATAAATAAATGAATAAGATCTTAAAAAAAAAAAAAACTACAGTGACTCCTTTTCAAATGATTTTGTTTAATTGGAAGCATATCTTTATAAGCAGTATCTTAAACTATAGCTCTAACTTCTGGTTTTTGCTTATTTACACATTCATCCTTTCGACCGGTATCCACTGAGATGCTATTTAGTACCACCTATAGCATAGGAGCTGGGAAATGATAATGAGTGGAGTCAGACAATAAAAAAAATAAATAGAAAAATATTTTCTATTTCAGGCTGTTAAAAAAAAACAGCTAAAAAAAAAAAGCTATGTAGAAACTAAAATAAAGTGAAGTGATAAAATTGAAATAAGCTTTAAAAACTCACTACTGATCACCCTGTGGAATGATTACCTCCCAAGTATGGGAAGATGTCTCGAGAAATGCCTTTCTATCTATGAAGCTTTGGCATAGCTCATAGGTAGAAGCTGGAGTGTGTTTCCCCTGTAAGTTTGAAGATGAACTTGTTTGTTCTTTCTAGGGCAAAAGATGAGAATGTGTTAAAAGATCTTCACACATGAGACACACAGTAAATAGGTATTATTATTATTCATTATTTGTCAATGTTCAGCCCTCCATGGTGTTCTGAGTTCACCGGGCAAGTGGAAGTTACAAATACACAGCAGTTGGTTTCACTTAGGCAATGGTCTATTCCAAGTCTTCATGGTTAGAGGATTGTGATTGGAAAGGTCATCTGTGTCCCATGTTGGGTGCCCACAGCAATGACAACAGCAACATTCCTTCTTCAGAGGAATATTCCTGCACACTGTCACCTGCTTGATCCCAGGGTATCTGTTTGGTAGAAACCAAGCTGCTATTCCCCAGTGAGGCACAGGGGAGACAGCACTCCATGACTTCTGACAATCTTCAAGTCCCTTGTCTGAGTTTGTTTGCTGCCTTAGTTCCAAACCACCTTCTCCCAACTGCTCACTGTTCCATTTTGATTCTTGCCTTTTTTTTTTTTTTTAAAGATTTTATTTATTTATTCATGAGAGACAGAGAGAGAGAGAGGCAGAGACACAGGCAGAGGGAGAAGCAGGCTCCATGCAAGGAGCCGGACGTAGGACTGGATCCTGGGTCTCCAGGATCAGGCCCTGGGCTGAAGGCGGCACTAAACCACTGAGCTACCTAGGCTGCCCTTGATTCTTGTCTTTAATTTTAGATTCGACATTCAGGATCACTTTCCCATCAGTGGCCCTAGATCTTCCAACAATAATTCTTGTTCTCCATCCATGCCAGCTGTGCTGCTGCCTCACATCTGATCAGATCAACCACCCTCCAAGTTCACTTTAACCCTTTGAAGCAGCTTTTCCTCAGGCACTACCCATGTGAACAACCCCCCACCCCTCAAGCTTTCCCTACTCCATTGTCTGAGCTTGAAAACTAAGCAGAGAGTTTTTTCAGAGACATTAGCCTAAAGGCAGTATAATAATAGGGGTTAACCAAACAGGTTCTGGAAAAACACAGCCTGGCTTGGAAAACCAGATCTTCCACTTATCAGCTATGCAAACTTGGACAAATTTAACTTTCAGATTTCTCATCTATAAAATGGGGCCAATGATTCACTGAGGTAATGACTATTAAGGGTTTAGCTCGAGCCTGACTCATAGTAAGTAAATGTTAGCTACTTTTGGTCCTTTATCACAAATTTACTCAATAACATAGTGACCTGAAAGTGTCAAAGGGTACCTACCTTTCCACCAAAGTGCAATCTCCCATAAAGGCATGTATTTTATAAATCTTATTCATAAAAATGGATCCCCCTTCTCTAAAATCAAAATGGAAAAGTATTTGATTGTAGGGCTCATGTAAAAGATGAGAGGATAATTCTCTGGAGATGTGGCAGGTTACCAATGGCAGAAACAGTTTGATACAAGGCTTAACCATAGAACATCCTGAGAAAATGTAGAAAAATGGTAATCTATGGCTGAGTGAAAGAAGTGGAGAATAAGGCTGAAAAGATAGGAAGGGGAAGGTAATGGAGAGCCTCAAATGTCAGGTTGAATAGGAAGCAGTAACACGCCAGGTGATAGGCTCTAGAGGCCCAGGCCCTGGATATGAATACTGGCTCTCATATTAAGTAAGCCAATGGCATTCAAACTTTTCTGAATATGACACACAGTATAAACGATGTTTTACATTGTGTTCCAGGACACACACACACACACACACACACCACACCACACAACTCCTGAATCAAAGGTTAATGAAACAGTTCTTACCCTTACAGCATGGTGTATTTTGATATTTTTTCTGCTATTTTATTTCATTTTTCAAAGCTGCTAGCCATGGCCACTAAATTGACCTCATGACCTATTAATGAGTTGAAGCCCACAGTTGAACTAAGAAAAATTCTTATCTCTGAACTTTAGATACCTCATCTATGAAAAGGAAATAATGCTGGTGCTGTAGAGTGGGAAATAAGATAAACTATGAAAAGCACCTGAAGAGTGCTTGATACATAGCACATACTCGGTAAGTGCTCAAAATATTTTTGCCAATGTATTGATGGAATTGTAGAGAAAAGTTCTGAGCAGCTAAAGATTCTTGATTTTAAGTCTGGTGATCAGGGAAAATTCTGCAGTGACATGAATTGGATGAGGAGTCAGGAGAAGGCTAACTGGGGATACCTTCAGAATTATTGCATGGCTTCAGTTTGCTTTTATTTTCAGACCATGGTAATCATACTTGCTCACTAGGCAGTTTGGTTTTTGTATTTTTAATTGTTTTTGATACTTTAACATGCTGTTTTAAATATTTATGTTTTTAAATATTCACTCAAGTTTCTTCTATTGCTTTTAAGACTTAGAAAGCCCCTCCCCAAAATTGGACAAAGGAAATATTCATCTTCACTTTATTTTACTTTTTTATGTTAATAGTTTCATTTTAACATTTAGTTATTCATTCTTCTGAAATTTATTTGATATGTGTGTGAGGCAAGGTTCTCACTTCATATTTTGCCAAATAGCCAAATTTTTAATACCACTGTTTAATAATTCATCCTTTTCCCATTAATGTGTCATATTTATCATTTATTAAACCCAGATATATTATATATGTGTGTGTGTGTATTTGGGTTATTTTCATACCATCTTTTCTATTATTTTGTTCAGTTCAGTCTTGTGATCATATTACATATATTTTTCTTTTGCAGAATTGAGAACATTTTCAAACATAAAAATGTACAGAAACTAATAAAAATTATGTATCCACCCCTCAGAATGAACAAATGTTATTATATTTGTTTCAGATATTTTTAGTTTACAAACTTTAATTTTTAGAACAATTTTAGGGTGATAGCAAAATTGAACAGAAACCTCCTGTTTCCGCATATGTATAGCCTCTTCCATTATCAAGATCCTGCCCCAGAATGGTACTTTTTTTTTTTAAGATTTTAATTATTTGAGAGAGAGAGAGAACGAGAGAGCTGAGAGAGTGAGAGAGATCATGAGCAGAAACAGGGCGGGAGGAGGAGAGGGAGAAGCAGACTCCCTGCTTAGTGGGGAGCCCAACTTGGGATCATGACCTGCAGAAAGCAGCCTAGGACTGAGCCATCCAGAGTGGTACATTTGTTACAACTGATGAATCTGCACTGATACATCATTATTATCTAAAGTCCATAGCTTAAATTAGGGTTCAGCTTTGGTGTTATATATCCTATGGGTTTTGACAAATGAATAATGACATGCAGCATAGTTCAGCTGCTTTAAGATAGTTTAGGTGCACCTAGCACTCATCCGTCCCTCTTACCTAACCTCTGGCAAACACTGATCTTACTGTCTCTATAGCTTTGCTTTTTCTGAATGTCATAATAGTTGGAATTATACAGTATGTAGTCTTTTCAGATTGGCTTCCTTCACTTAGTAATATACATTTAAGATTCCTCAATGTCTTCTCATGCTTTACTATTACAGTTCTGCTTATCACTGAATAATATTCCATTGTCTGATTATACCACAGTTTATTTATTTACTCACATACTGAAGGATAGCTTGGTAGCTTCCAAGTCCTCGCAACTATAAACAAATCTGCTATAAACATTTGTGTGCAGGATTTTATGTGAACATAAATTTTCTATTAATTTTAGTATATACTAATATGCTGGATTACATGTAAAGAATATGTTCAGTTTTATAAGAAATTGCCAAATTACCTTTCATGGTAACTTTACCATTTTGCATTCCCTCTAGCAACATATGAGAGTTCCTATTGCTCCATATCCTTGTCAGCATTTGTATTATCAATGTTTGGGATTTTAACTATTCTAATAGGTATGTAATGATACCTCATTTTTTAAAAAATTTGTAATTCCCTAATGACATATGATGTTGAACATCTTTTCACATGCTTACCTGCCATCTGTCTATCTTCTTTGGTGAGATGTTCAGGTCTTTTGCCATTTTAAAAATTGGTTTGTTCATTTTCTTATTGTTGAGTTATAGTTACTTTTATACTTTGGATAATAGTCCTTTATCAGATGTGTCTTTTGTAAATGTTTTCTCCCAGTCTGTGACTTACCTTCTCATTCTCTTGACTGTCTTTCACAGAGCAGAGGTTTTTAATTTTAATGAAGTCCAGTTTCAGATATTTTTAAAGACCAAAAGCATTACAGATATAATTAAAGTGATATTTATATCCTTCCCTTTCATTCCTTTGCCTGTCTAGAGGCAAATTACTGTCATTCACAAAAAGGGTTTTCTGTTCACACATCCTTTTTTTCTTTTTTGTTCACACATCCTATTCATGTTTTTACACTTGCGTATCTTGTATGCCCATGAGCCAGATATAATCTTATTTTGTTTTTATTTTTTATTTTTTTTTAAAGATTTATTTGTTTATTTATTCATGAGAGACACACACAGAGAGAGAGAGGCAGAGACACAGGCAGAGGGAGAAGCAGGCTCCATGCAGGGAGCCCGACGTGGGACTCGATCTTGGCCCTCCAGGTTCACGCCCTGGGCTGAAGTCAGCGCTAAACCGCTGAGCCACCCAGGCTGCCCATTTTGTTTGTTTTTAAAAATTACAGCAATGGTATCCTACTGTACATGTCATTCTGCATTTTTTGTTTTTCACTCAGCCTATTTTTTAAGATATAGCTTGATACTTATGAATCTAATGCATTTACTTAAATTATTGCATAGCATTCTGTTACATGAGTAAACAAAAGCAGATGTGTTAATACATTATCCCATAGATGTACATTCAAACATTCAGGCTTGTTTTAATTAATTAATTAATTAATTAATTAATTTCCTTTCTCTCTCTCTCTCTCTCTCTCTCTCTCTGTCTTTGGGTAGTTAACAACAAGGCTGCAAAGAAAGTATAGTATGTTTCTTCATGTATATATGCAGAAATTCCTCTGTGTATATACCTAGATGTGAAACTGGATTTGAAGCATAAGGATATCTTCAACTTCACCATATACTGCCTAACTGCTCTTCTAAGTGTTTGTACCAATTTATTGTCCCAGCAACAGTATATATATTACTACATTCTGTAATTCTAACATTTGTTCTTGCCAAACTGTATTTTTTGTTGCCAAAAAGCTGGTGTAAAAAAAAATCTCACTTTAAAATATATTAGTTTTTCCAAGATTATAAATGAGGTTTAGCATGTTTTCATGTTACTGTCCTTTTATTTTTTCCTATCAATTACCTGTTCATATCATTTGCCCATTTTCTATTTTTCCCACTGATTTCAAGACATTCTTTAAAGGATTCTAAAGCTTTTTGTTATGATGTTGCAATTTTCTTCTTTCATTCTTTGGATTTTAACTTTGTTAACGATGCCTATGCTTATACAGGTTATATAGTAAACGCCAAATTTACCAATTGTCTCTTATTATTTAGCTTTTAAAGGCATTCATCAAAAAACTGCCTTTCTACCCTGGGACTGCAGATCTTTATCCTATATTCTTTTCTAAAAGTTATAAAGTTTTTATATTTGAGAGGGTATATCTCATTCCTTTATCCACTATCACAGAGTCATCCTGGCTCTTCTGTGTCAGATGCCAAAGAAAACATAACAGTCCTTTTGGTACCAAGGTAAGAGATCACATTACCTAAAAAATAAAAAAAAAAAAAGTTGAGATTGGCCTCAGACATTTCTTAAATAAATGCAGAAAGGATGCTGAATGCAGAGAAGCTAAACAGGTGTGGGAAGGTCCCTAAAGAAGACACCCAAGGCTGCAAACATCCCACAAAAGAGGCAAGATGCCAAAGAAAATGACACACCCTGAAGGGAAATCCTATAATTCCATGTTGGAAGAGCCTAAAGAAGTTTGAGAAGCAATTTATTGGAGGAGGCAAGAAAACAAGTACTCACATACATTGTCAGTGGAAATAGAAAGTGCTACAACCCCTATCATGGTCAATCCTGCAGTTTTTAAATTTAAAACTTTTGAAAACTTTGAAACCTAGCACTTCAACTTACAGCAATGTCTCCTATAGAAATACTGCTCATACATGAGTAAAATGATGTGCATACAAGGCTATTCATTGCAGCCCTTTTTGTAATTACAAAAGGATGTCAATTACTTAGATTAGACAACAACTTAGATGTCCATCAAGGGAGGACTGGATAAGTAAATAATGAGATGGCTATATACTGGGGTGCAACTGTTAGTTTAAAAAGGAAACAGTACTCTGTACTATTATGGGAACATCTCTACAGCATCCTGTTAGGTGAAAAAATCAAGGTACATAAAACATCGTGGGTTATTGACACTTTTTTGAAAAAAGGTACAAATAAATATTTGAATCTGCATAGAACAGCCCTAGAAGGATATCTAAGTGGTTTTGTGAGGGTGAGGGAAATGCAGAGAGAGAAATTCACTTTTTGCACCTTTTGAAAATTTGTCCATGTTCCTTAATCTACAGATATAAACTGATTCAAATTGATCTACAGATTCAATCCCTACCAAAATCCCAGCTGACTTTTTTGGCAGAAATTGCCAAGCCAATCTTAAAATTCATATGGAAATGTAAGGGACCCAGAATAGCAAAAACAACCTCGAAAAAGAACAAAGTCAAAGGAATCACACTGCCTGTGATAGCTATTAAGTAAATAAATTTGTTTTATTTTTATTTATGTTTTTGAAAGATTTTATTTGTGTGAGTGTGGGAGGGGTGGGGAAGAGAGAAAGAGAGAGAGAGTGTGTGTGCACACAAGCAACAGCAGGGAGGGGCAGAGGAAGAAGCAGATTCTCTGCCAAGCAGGGAGTCTGATGCAGGACTTGATCCCAGGACCCTGGGATCATGACCTCAGCCGAAAGCAGTCGCTTAACCAACTGAGCCACCCAGGCGCTCCAATAAATTTGTTTTAAAGAGTAACAAAGAACCAGGGTGCCTGGGTGGCATTGTTGATTAAGCATCACACTCTTGGTTTCAGCTCAGGTCCTGACCTCAGGGTCCTAGGATAGAACCCCCCATTGGGCTCCACATTCAGTGTGGAATCTGCTTGGGATTGTCTCTTCCCTCTCCCTTGGCCCCTCCCCCCACATGCTTGTGCTCTCTCTGCCTCTTTTCCAAATAAATAAATCTTAAAAAAAAAACAAACTAATAACCTAACACACTTAAAATTGTCCATTTAATTCTTTTTAAAATTAATGGCATAAGATTTTTCATACAATTGTCACGTGATCTTTTACTCTCTACTATAATTCTAGTTATGTCCAACTTCTTTGGAGCCAGACTGCCTACGGTCTTTGGCAACTGGCCATGAAACTTTAGCAAACTACTTAACTCCTCTGTGCCTCAGTTTCCTATTATGTAAACCAGAATTATAAGAACATTTATTTCATAGGCCGATTGTAAGGATTAAATGAGTCATGTCAAATACTTCCTCTGACACTAAGTCACCTTTCAATAAAGTTTACAACCATTCTCACACTATTTATGTATTTTTCTTTTACCTTAATTATTCTTGCTAAAAGCTTACCTAGCTTATTAGTGTTTTTAAATTTGCAGCTTTTTTTTTTTTTTTGGTTTTCTACTTAAATAATGTATTACTTTTCTTTTAGGCTTTAATCTGTTGTTCTCTGACTAGTTTCTTGTGTTGAATGCTTACACAGTTTAATATACACCTTTCTTCTTTTCTAATAAATGCTTTTTAAAAGATTTATTTATTTTTTGAGAGAGAGAGTGCACAAGCAGTGGGGAGGGGCAGAGAGAGAATCCTCAAGCAGACACCCTGTTGAGTCAGAGTCTGACACAGGACTTGATCCCAGGACCCTGAAATCATGACCTGAGCTGAAATCAAGAGTTGGATGCTCAGACTGAGGCACCCAGGAGCCCCTCTAATAAATGCATTTGAGAGCTATAAATTTCCCTTCAGTACTGCTTTAGGTACAGCCAACAAGTTTAGGTATATAGTTTGTTATTTTTAAAAAATTATCATTCAGTTCTAAATATTTCAGAATTTGTTATGATTTTTTCTTTAGCCTATTAATTACTTAGAAATATGTTTTTTCTTTTCTAAATTGTTCAAGCCAAACTTCCTGGTTGCAAACAACAAAAACAAACTCTTGCTAGCTTAAGTATAAAAGGAATATACCAGAATAACTGGGAAGCCTGGAGAATCAGGCTCAGAAAAAGGCTGGAATCAAGAAATAAAAGACATAGCCACACTCATATGACAGGAGCAGCCAGAGTAGGACAAGTTGCTGGTGTTTCTCCACTGGACATTCACTGCTACCACATGACCTCTACCTGTGGACAGTCACTATTGATGCTGAAATGTCACCTTTGCTCTCTTCCTAATGTCTTTCTTTTACAACATCCTTTTAGCTAATCATTTATTTTTTTTTTAACGATTTGTTGAAATGTTCAGTCAAGTTTTTTAAAACTTCTCAATATGGAAAATATTAAACAAAAGGAAAAGGAGGGAGAATATTATAATGAAATTCAATGTGATGATCACCTCAGTTTCAGCAAATCAGCATTTTCTGGCAAATTTTTCAAAAAAAATTCTGGAGGGATTTTGTTACATGTTAAGTATTAACTTAGTAGAAATTGATATTTTTAAATCTTTAAGTCTTCTCATGAATGAATAGTATGTCTCTCTTTATTTATTCAAATCTCTCTAATGTCTCCAAAATAATTAGACATGTGTGTGTGCACACATGTATACAGATGTATGTATATCATTATGATTATCCCTGATTTCCATATTTTAATGCTCTTGTTGCTATCATGAATGAGATCACCCCCAATATATCACTAAGTAGTTATTAATGTTATGTAGGAAAGCTGTTGATTTTTTTAATGTTTCACATATATCCAGTGACTCTAGTAAGTTCTCATTAATTCCAAGTATTTTGTATTTTGTAGTTTCTATTACCTAGAAACATAATCACATTTTTTCTGCAGATAATCATAATTTTACCTCTTCTTTTTCAGGAGGTACATTTTTTCTTCCATTGTATCCATGTGGCTAAACCTCTGAAGAAAAATGTACTGCCCCCATGACTGGGCTCCCTTTACATTTATGACCACAATTGAACTCTTAATGCCTGGCATTATATTTCATTATTACATTCGCTCTCTCACTTTCCTAAATGAGTATTTTACACCTTCTCTCTCAAATTTTTTGCACCTCTTACCTGAGGACATTGTTTGCCATTTCATTGAGAACATAGAAGCAATCAGTAGAAAACTTTCAGAAGCTTCTAAAAACTCTACCTACCTCCCAACATCCATATCTATTTTTCTAGTTGCTAAAGCTACAGAGCAAAGTTATCCCAAAACTTGTGGCTTAAAAGACTGAAAACATTTATTTTACTCACAAAACTACAATTTGGGCAGGGATTTGCAAGGATAGCTTTTGTCTGCTCCCCTGGCTAGAGCTAGGATGGCTTGAAGGCTAGGTCTGGAAACCCCATGAAGTCGCACTCACTCACAGGTCTAGGGTTAATGCTGGTGGTCAGCTAGGATCCTGTCTGGGACCATCAGATGGAACCCTTCCTTCTATGTTCTAGGTGCTTCACATAGATTAACTCATTCAATTCTCATAACAACACTTAGGAATAGGTATAGTTTACCGAAGAGGAAAATGAGGCAGAGACAGGTAGGTAACTAGCCTGAGGGCCTACACCAGGGAGACAGATTGAGGATTTCAACTCAAGCGGTCCCATACTAGTCTATGCCCCTAATACTGGCTATGCTGAGAGATAACATTTAGGACTGCCTCTCCTGGCTTTGCCCACTGTTCTCACTAGATCTCCTCTACCCTCACTCCTAAGCACCTTAGAGAAGTAGAGCTACCTACTACTTTAACAAACAAGGTTTTTTTCCCAACAACCTCAAACTGCCTTGGTACTTCACCTTCACATATGACAGAACTCTAAAAACCTTGTTAATGGTGCTCACTCCACTGTCTGAACTTCCTAGCCTACTTGCAGAGAGCTGGTAGACCCAGTACAATCTGATGCATGGACTTCAAAGGAGAGAAGATGGTGATTCTCAAACTAAAAGCTGGCTTGTTCCTTCCATTCTTGGTCTTCAAGGCTACCAAGATGTCTGTTGGCAAATACCTCTGCCTGGCAATAAGCTACTGTTTAGCAGAGACCAATAAATTTGTCAGCTATGCCCGTGCAGACCTTGGGGCTTGTTTATAAATGGGTTAACTGATGGCTGTCTTGTTGAGTGTGGCAAAGGGCCAATCTTTTTTCTGTAATATGTGCAGTAGGGAGTGTGGGGCCTCCTGTTGGCAGCAACAACCATGAAGTCAGAGACACCCTCCCCCCCGCCACCAACCTGAAAAATTACAGGATGGGAGAGGAAGAAAATAGGGAGATGATTCCATTTCTTAAAATGGTTTTATGACTTAAATTCCCTAGTCCCAACATTTATAACTTATTTAAATCAATTTCTATCAAATGGAGACCATTATGTAACAAGTTCAGAAAATAAGTGTGCTTTCTTCTGAAATTTCAAACACAGACACACTATATTTAAATAAAGTTTCCACAGCATTATTTCCTGGGGGTTTGCTTTTATTGCTTTTGAAGATGCAGAATCATCTTGTATACAAAGATGCATAACTTCATTGAAGCTGAATTTTCCATGGAAATTATTCAGTGCTCCCTCAATTCCCCCCACTTTATCTGACAGTCTTTCTTCCTCCAGATAATGGCTGGCAGCAACCCACAGCATGGAGGTTATATGCTGCACTTTTGAAAAAGTCTTGAATGGAGCCATTGTTCCCCTGAGATGGTCTGCATGTTTCACTGAACAGAGAGCAGGGTGTAAAAAAGGCACCTTGTGTGCAACTGTTGGCGAGGTTGGGAAGTGAATTAAAATCTCCAGAAAGTCTGGGCAGTGCTGTTCAGAGGAGCAATGAACCCTCTGGAAGCACTGTTAGCTCAGACATTCCAATGCGGTGAGGCAGCCTCAGGGACGCGGCTCCCTCCAGTCTCATTTAGAGAGGGAGCGAGGGGGCGAGCAAAGGACATTGATTTGGACGGGCTCTCTTTGCAAAGATTTGAGGAAGGTGCTATTTCCCAGGCATGGATGGGATGGTTGATTATCACACTCAGGTAACCTTCCCGTTCAGTGGACCTAGATTTGCCTTGGTTACTAACAGTGCAATGACTCATTTGGAGGATTCAATGTTAACTGCTTGTGCATCCACCAGTTTGTAGCAATCTAATTCCCATGTGCCTATTTCTTTTTTTTTTTTTTAAAGACAACGCAAGTCTTTGGGGGCTCCAGGTGACTGATGATATTTGACATTATGAGATTCATTAATCTTGTTTTATTTAATTTAATTAATTATTTAATTAATTCATTAATCTTGTTTACTGTCAGCAGTGGTTCCTTTTTTCCTGGCTCCTCCATTCACCTGTCCAGCGTGGACCCAGGGATTGCAGTGACTGACCACTCCCTATTGCTCTAGTGCTGAGATCTCAAGCGCTTACTGAACAAAGAGTTTCCTCAGTGTCCTCTGCAGAGACCCTTCCAAAACCAGCTCTCAAGGGAGGCAGTGATGTTAATTTTCATTAAAATCCTAGTGATGAGAAAATAGCAAAAAAAAAAAAAAAAACAGTTAAGGACCAGGCTGGCAGATTTCTCTTACAGGCAGAAATTCTTTGGTGTCCTCTGGTGCATTCTTGCTCCAACCTCTCCTGTGCCCTGGAGGCTCAAAGTAGGGGAAGTCACTTTTAAGATCAATAAGAAAAAAAAAAAAAAAAGAAAGAAAAAAAGAAAACTTGAGCAGGAGGAAAGTGTGGGAGGAGGTGGGGATGTTCTAGTTAGAGGCTCAGCCTAAACACACGTATAGAGTTGGAGTGGGAGACATATGCTGGGTGGTCCATAGTAACCAGGATGAGGCGGGTTCCTCCAGTCGTGGGGAGTCAGTTTGGAAGGCAGTGGGGAGCCTCTGAAGGTTTCTGCACAGATTAAAGTTGTAGAAGAGGGAAAACCCTATGACTGTGGATCCAAGAAGAGGACAGAGGAGAGGGGTGATGGGCCTCAGGAATTAATCCCGATTGAAGGTACCAGATGTCAGACCTATGGAAAGGTCATGTGTCTATCAAAGTAGGTAAAGAAGAACAGGTTTAGGGGAGAGGGGAAGGGATGATAATCTGACTTTTCTTCAGGTCCCCGGATCTCCTGACTGTCGACAGGCGGTCAAACCCCCCGGCGCCGAGGGGCGACCCCGCAGGGCCTGCAGCGTCGGCGGTGGGTGAACCAACATCCCGGGGTTGGCTTCGGCAATGACAGGGCCCTGGGTTTGGAGTCCGCGGCCCTGAAGCGAGAGGAGTGCTTGGCACAGCGCCAGGCACCGTACGGCGCTCAGTAAAATTTGTTCAGTTAACGACTGACCGAACGGGTCCGAGAGCCAGCGCGGCCTTTCCCAGGGTGACCGCGGTCACGGGTCCATGCGCCACGAGCCTCAGTTTCCAGCAGTGCCAGGCAGGGGCGCTCCCGGGAGGAGGTGTGGGCTGCCGCCTCCCCGGGGCCCGGCGCCCGCTCCCGCCGGGGCAGAGGCCGAGGCCGAGCGGGGGGCGCGCGGCGGGCCCGGGGCGCGGGCGGCAGCCGGGTCCGCCCCTCGCCCCCGCCCGCTCCGCGCGGCCCGAGCCGGGGGCGGGCCCGCCTCAGGCCGCTCCCCCCGCCGCCCGGGGGCCCGCGGCGGCGCTCTCGGCCTCTCACCCGGGGCGGGCGAGTTCTGGGAAAGGCCTGCCCAGGGCGGGGGCCCGCTGCCGCCCGCGCCGTCCCGTACCCGCAGCGCGGGCGGAGCGAGAGAGCGGCGCCCCCGGGGCGCACAGGCTAGCGCGGCGGGCGGGGGCGGGGGCGGCGCGCCCCGGGCCCTGCCTCCCGGGCACTCGCCTGGCTGCGGCGCGCTGCTGGCCCCGCTCCGCCGCGGACACTCGGGAGCGGGGACCCCGACGCCGCCGGCCGCAGGCGCGTCCCAGACGGACGCTGCCCTTGGGGACTCCGGCGCGACGGGCCCGGAGAGGAGAGGTGAGGAGACGACTGCGTGGCTCGCGGCCCGAGGGTGGCGCAGGGGACGTGGGCTCTTTCCGCGGGGGCGGCCGCGGGCCGGCACCTGGCGCGGGTCCCCCCCCCCCCCCCCGGCGGACGGAGGCCGGGCCCGGGGCGCGCAGGCCGCTCCCGCTGCGGGGCCCCTGGGTGCGGGCTTCGCTCCCGCGCGCCTCGCCTCCTCCCCGCCGCCTGGTCTGTGCACTTGCGGACGCGGAAAACCCAAGCTCTCGGGGAGGCGGCACCTGGCAGCTGCACCTCGAGGAAGGTGCCTACGGCATTGTTCCTGGAGAGACGGGTCCACAGCAAGTCCTAGGAAAGACCGCGTTGGACCCGGGCTCACTTTAATGACTACAGGAATGGCCCCGTCTTTTTTAAGGCGCTCTGGTGCTATGATAAGGAATAGCCTAGAGCCCGAAGTCCTCCGTCGTGGCTAATATTAAATGCACAGTGCAAATGTGTGGGTTCCCCGCCCCTCCCCGTGTCTAGTATTTCAGCCCCGGGACGGTTGGTGCAACAGACTCAACTAAATTGTTCCGTGTAAGAAAGATTCTACATCAGCGTCCGTTTCAATAGTGAGCTCCCTGAATAGATGTTATGGGGCATCCACTTCATTGCACACCGTTCATAATGGTGGTTGCACTTTGCAGAATTTGCTGGTAGGTCCTTTAGATTCCTGCAAGATTAGGCGCATTTCCTTGTGTTTCTTGTCGGAACCCCCGGCGGTGTAGGGTGAGGCCACTGCCGCCAAGAACGCTTGACCCACCAGGGAGAGTTGTTGAGAGCCTGTCTTGGGAGGTGGACGCAGGTGACCCCATGGATACCGTCACGGCGGAGAAGGGGAGCGGAACTATCGCTGGATACTGTATGCAGCCATGTCCTCACAGATATTTTCTAAAGAATGCCTGAAGATGCTGTCATCTAGAACATCCTTTCCATTTTCCTCTTCTTGAATGCCCTTCCCCACCCATTTCACCACTCTAAACCCTAACCATCCATCCAGATGAATTTTATTGCTGCTGTGAGGCCCTCCCCGATAACCCCAGCCTCAAATAGTCAACTGTCCCCTGCTGGGATTCCTGCAGCATTTTAGGTTCCAGACCTTCCTCCATTCTCTTTCTTTGAGAGTTATTTGTGTGCAGGTCTCCTTTTCCCTACTGAAGGCATTAACTGTGGCTTTCCAAGCACAGTGCTTTTAGCCATAAGACCCTTGGAAATAATTGTGGGCTGCTAATAAATGTTAAGACTTCGGTTCTTCAACACCAATCTTATTTTGGAGGAGATAATATAATTGAAAGTATAATTTGTTGAAAAACATAATATTTACCATTTACAGGCCCACAGAGGAACTTTTTCTTTGTACCTAGGAGCCATGCATAATAATTATCTTTGATCCATGCTTTGGGACCAAGTGAGAGGTGAGATTGAGCTGAGGGACGTTCTTCCAGTCCTTCTAGTAACATAAGCTCCTTGGATGTGCTCCAAGGTTGACCTGTGTCATTAAAAATTCCATGCTCAAGTGTGTTGTGGTGAAGCTAGATTCCAGTGAAGGTGCTTGGTTTTCTTTTTCTGTTTGCAACTGTGGTTAGTTACAGTCCCTTCTGGGCTTTTGTTGTATACTTTAAAACATGAATTTGATGTGTAACTTGTTATACATTTCTAAATGAATAAAGGATAATTGAAAAGAGTTGTGCATGATGTTTTGTAAAGCAGAGAGCAGGGAATGTTTCCCATGCTTGGACAAGAGGAGATATTTGCACAGAGCAAGGCTGCTCTGCACGTGTGTGTGTGTTGGCATTCCCAGTCTTCCCCACACCTGGCTGGCAAGCAGCCTAGGTAGGACAACAGCTGCTTCAGTCCAGACTCTGTCTCTCTCTGCCTGGGCCTACCTCTACTGGGGGTGAGTGGGGGGAGAGGGGGACTCCCAGGGAATACAACAATTTAGAGCTTCTGGATTAGAAGGAAAAGTAGGAGAAAAGCTAGAAAAAGCAGTAGCAGCTTGGTTCATCAATTTGCTTTCCTGCTGACATTTGGTCAAGATCTTGGCATTGAGCAAGTGGGAATTCAGTTGGGAAGAGGAAGGCAGGTGATGGGGAGCATGGCACTCTGGCAGAAAGGCTGGGAGGTATTAATGTGGCCCAGTTAGGAGGGGTCCCCAAAAAGGAAGTTGGAGATGGAGAAGTGGGGAGTAAACATAATATCAAAGATGTACTTTGCCGTGGGCCAACCATGGAGCCTAAAAAGGAAGAGAAAACTCTTCAGCTTCGTGTGGTCTTCTTTGCTTTCAGGTGCAGAATGCAGACTTATTTTTATTAAAGCTACAGTTCATCTGTGTTATGGCTTAAATAGGTTTTCATGGGCCAGATTGGAACCTAGCCCTCTATAGCTATGCTATCAGTATGGTAACCACAAGCCATGTATGGTTATTTGCTTTAAATTTAAATTAGAATTAAATGAAATTAATGGGCTACCTTTCAAGTGCTCAGTAGTTACGTGTGGCCAGTTGCTACCCTACTGGACGATAAAGATGTAGAACATTTCCATCATTTCAGAAACCCCATCCTAGAATATTGTTCTAAAGGACTCATGCCTATTTTTTTTTCTTTTTTTTTTTTTTTTAATTTTTTTTTAAAGATTTTATTTATTTATTCATGATAGTCACAGAGAGAGAGAGAGAGGCTCAGAGACACAGGCAGAGGGAGAAGCAGGCTCCGTGCACCGGGAGCCCGACGTGGGATTCGATCCCGGGTCTCCAGGATCGCGCCCTGGGCCAAAGGCAGGCGCCAAACCGCTGCGCCACCCAGGGATCCCCTATTTTTTTTTTTTTTCTTAAGATTTTACTTATTCATTTAAGAGAGAGAGTGAGAGCAGTGGGCGGGGGTTGGGGAGAGAGGAAGAAGCAGGGATCATGGCCTGAGCCGAAAGCAGACCTGTAACCAACTGAGCTACCTAGGTCCCGGGTTCATGCCTGTTAATCCCCAAGATATTGATGTCAGAACCCAATTCAGTCATAAATTTTTTTTTCAGTCATAAATTAAAATGTTCCTGTTTATAATCCTCTAGCAAATCTATTTAAATGCAAGTAATTGTAGCAGTTGTTGGTAACGCTTTTGTAGTGCTTACTGCATGCCAGGCAGTGTTCTAAGAATTCTACATCTATTAACTCATTTCATTCTAACATGAGGCAGCAAGTGCCAGAGACCTGTTGTCCGTTACCTGCAATTCCAAAATCAAAACAAGCTCTGAAAACTGGTTTTCTTTTTTTATGATAGTCACGGGGAGAGAGAGAGAGAGAGAGAGAGAGGCAGAAACACAGGCAGAGGGAGAAGCAGGCTCCATGTACCGGGAGCCCGACGTGGGATTCGATCCCGGGTCTCCAGGATCACGCCCTGGGCCAAAGGCAGGCGCTAAACCGCTATGCCACCCAGGGATCCCTGAAAACTGGTTTTCTTAAGTTTGGCTACAAAACTTAATCTGAGTTGACATGAGATTATTTTTTTTTTTTTGACATGAGATTATTATAGTCTTTATTTTTCTGACCTGGTGAGAATTATTCATACATTTTTATTTCAGAAAGAATGAACATGTTTGCTGTGGATCCTATCAAGAGTGTTATGTAATATATGGTCTATGGTACTGTCTTACCATTATAAAAACCAAAAAAAAAAAAAGCCTTCTGATTTTGGATAAAGGAGTATGGGCCAACATTATCATGCCCATTTTGAAGAAAGGAAAACTGAGGAACTAAAAAGTTAAGCAACTTGTGTGGAATCATAGCAAGAAAGTGCCAGAGCCAGGAGTCTGTTGGAACAGGCTGGCTTCAGAATCCATTCCCTTGACTACTGCTATCCTGCCTCTGGTCTCATCACCCAGAACAAATGACTGGCCACTTTTTTGGCTGGGTGAAGCCAGATGGCTTTAATTCAGCTCATTAGAAAGCTTCAGGTAGAGCTCTGGCTAAATTGTTAAGCAGTTGAGATTGAAATGCTATGGATAGTTAAACTGCTGTAATAGGCACGCTTAGTGATTGTTAGCTTGCCCCTTTCTACCTCGTGCCAATCGCAATTTATTTTGAGCCATTTGCTCTATGAGAACCAATAGCAAAAGAGGATTGTGGCATTGGTAAAGCTAAATGCCAATGGCCTTTGTTGAAACCAGTGGCACATGGGGGTTTATATACTCATGATTGTTATGAGGTAGGAGGCAGGAGATGGTTTGGTCCTGGTATCTACTGACTGCTGAGCACTGATGAGGCCATTCTGGGGCTTGCAGGGGTTCTGAGACTTCCTGGGATGGTTTCAGAGGATCTGGATCCATCTGACTCATTTGGAAGTCTCTCCAGGGAGACTAAGTTCCTCTCTTCTTTTTGGAGGTTGACTAGAACTACAGACCTGGCCTTGGGTCGGGAATGGACTTTTCACTTTTCCTCCCCAAGTGGTGGCAGGAATAGGTGGTCCTTTCTTGACAACATTTGAAGAAATTCTTTTTATTTAAAAATTTTTATTTATTCATTTGAAGAGGACAACAGAGAGCGTGTCCAGGGTGAGGGATAGAGGGAGAAAGATAAGCAGCTCAGCAGGGAACTAGATGTGGGGCTCGATCCCAGAACCCTGAGATCATGACTGAGCTGAGATTAAGAGTGGGACACTTACAGACTGAGTCACCCAGGCACCCACATTTGAAGAAATTCTTAATTACCCCCAACGTTCTCCTTTGAGTATAAGAAAATGTTCTGAGTGTTCCACTGTCTGTGTGGATCTTTTAGTATGGGCTCCACAGAACCTCTGTCTGTGTCCAGGGAGCATTTTGCCTTTTATTTTATTTTATTTTTTATTTACTTATTTATTTATTTTTTTTTTGCATTTTGCCTTTTATAACGCAGTCACCAAGGTCCCTAATAGTCATGGTACAACCCTCCCCCCGCCCCCAAGTTATAATGACTTAAGCTGTAGGGACACAACACTCGATTGGTGAAATACAAAGACACTAGAATCAAACTTACCTAGTTTACATAGGCTTTACCACCTACTAGTTGTATAAGCAATTAACCTTTCTGTAGGATAGTGATTTTACAGGGTTGCTGTGAGACCTAAGCAAGATAATTCACTTACAGCACTTTGCATAATACCCGGTAAGTAGTGAGTGCTCACAAAGTTAGCTACTAAGATTCTTATTCTTGCCCTCTGGGCCTGTCTTGCTAGTCTGCAATTTTAGGCTTTGGAGGGGTGTGTATGGTAGGCTGAATAATGCCAATAGCCTCCTAAAGGTGTCTAAGTCTTCATTCCTGGAACCTATAAATATGTTGCTTTACATAACAAAGGGACTCAGCAGAAGTGATTAAAGATTTTGAGATGAGGAAATTATCTGGATGGGCCCAGTCTGATCAAAAGGGTCTTTATAAAAGGGAGGCAAAAGGATCAGAGTCCCTAGTAGGAGATAGGGGTACTGAGCCAAGGAATGCAAGGCTGCCCAGAAGCTGGAAAAAGCAAGAAAATGGCTTCTTCCCTAGAGCCTCCAGAAGGAATGCAGCCCTACCAACCCATTTTAGACTTCTGACCTCGAAAACTGAGATAACGAATTTGTGTTGTTTAAAGCTACAAAGACTGTGTCAATTTTATCACAGCAGCAATAAGAAACTAATATGGCACAGAAGAGAAACAAGAAGGTGGTTGGGAGTTAAACAAAAGCTCTCCAATGAGGGAATGAGAACAGCCAACATGTAGTGCAGACCTTGCTGGGTACGTTTCTAAGTGCTCTATATGTATTAACCCGTCATCCTCATGACCACCTTCTGAGATAGGTACTTTTGTTATCTATATATCAGAGAAGAGGAAACAGAGGCTCTAAGAAGCTGGGTAATTTGCCAGAGGCTACACAACTAGTAGTGGTGGAGCTAGGATATGAATCCAAGTAGTCTGGCACTAAGTGCTACCCATACTGCTCCCCAAAGCAAGCATTTCTGTCTCTTAGGTCTGACAGCATCGGCCACTGAATGGTATGGGACTGTCTGGAATGAAAAGAATATTTGAATTGGTGAGAAGGAGGGCAATGTAGTCCCCCTAACACCACCTCCCCCTTCCAAAAAAAAAAAAAAAAAAAGCCTGATATTGAAATGCTTGGTAAGTTTTTGCCATTGCTATCTCCTATGATATGTGTGGACAGCCCAGAGCTAGAGAACGCTGGCTCTGGGAGCAGTTCCTGTGCTGGCCACCCTCTCCTCTCATGCTCCCACCTCTCTTCTTAGAGCAGCCTCCCTCACTCACCACAGACCGCTGGCCCAGGCGTCCTGTTGGCTCTGCTTCCCACCTCTGCCTGTTTATTGGATTTGCCTCATTCCTGACTCTCTGCTCCAGCCCTGAATTCCACCTCCCTCTGGCCCCTCAAATGCTCAGACTGAGATGGTTAGCGTCAGGGACTGGATTGTGAGGGACCTTTGTGACTGCTAAGGTTGCAGGGGGAGGTTATTTTTGCCTTTTTCCTTTGGTTTATGTGGCTGCTGTTAGTTTTCTAGCTGTGCTTCTTTGGTCTCTCAAGCACATAATTTGGAGCGGTATTAGTTGGGACCAGTGGATTTCAAACTGTGTTCCAGGAGTATGTGGGGCCCCTACCAGGTGAGGGGTGTGGTGGGGAAGACCTCAGCCCTTCACCCTGCTTTTGTAGCCCGCTCTTACTAATTTTACTTCTCTATTGAGGTTCTGTCTTAGCTTTGTCGTGGAAAGGCAGTTCTAACTGCTAGAGACAGAGACGTTTGAGAGGAACAAAACTGCATGTTAAGGCACTCTATTTCTTCAGCCCAGAGACTGGGGTGTGCAAGACACAGAAATCTGTGTTTTCTCTAATTGCATTTTGCAAATTTGGGGTCTGGATGCATGTTGCTTAGCTTTGTTTACATCCTGCCTCCACTATTTATATACAATCTGCACAACCTTGTGCAAAACTTGGCCTCTGGGAGCCCAAACTTCCTTATGTATGTAATGGGAGGGGCAATAGTAGAACCTATGTAATAAATGAGATAATTCATGTACAGGGCTTAGATCAGTGCCCGATACACAATAAGATTTCAACTAACCCTAGCTCCCAGGATCCTTTTTGTTATTACCCAGTCTCCCAATGCTGTTGCAGAAGAAGCAGGCAGCCTCGTGTCTTCACGGGATTCTGATCTCCTGTGCTGCTGCAGCTGGGGAAGCGGGGGGGTCTCTTGTTCCTTCTTTCTCTGCCAAGTTGCTCCTGAAATTTCCCTCATCCCTGACTATAGATGACTTCAGGTACAGTGACAGAAGGCTGCCTCTCAGGGGCGCAGCAGCCACACTCCTCAGGGTCTCTGAGGCCTCTCTGCTTCTGCCAAGAAGCAGGGTCTCTGCTACTTTTAGGATTTGTAGGACATTTCTTCTTTTTTCCCCTGCCTGCCAGATGCAGGGACTGGGATGGGAGAGGTAGAATGAAACCCCGGTCTTTTCCCTGCTTCTTTTCCAAGGCATTTTGATTTATAATACAGACTGAATACTATTGAACCCTTTCCCCTCTACCCTTAGGACTTAACAAAATGTAAACATAAACAGGGTGGTTAAGCTTGACAGGGTTATTGGTCAGGCAGTGGTCAGTGCCATATGTGCTCAGTGGTAGCATTGCTGTGTACTCTATGGCATGATCTGCTACGTGGTGGCCCTGACAAATGTGCTCCATTTATAAAAATACTGGAAAGTCTCCTTCTGAGGGGGCTGATGATGTGTGCTCACAAGTCCAGAGGTATAACAAAACATGATGATAATCTATAAATTTTTAATGCCTTTTTGGAACAGCTACATTATAATAATAAAACAGTAAGGCTGCAATATTCAGAATTAAGGAAGAGGCAGAAGCAAGGAAAGACTGTTTTGATGACTTCATTTTATGTTTAAACTATATAATATCACCGACTATGGAAAATCCAGGGAATGGAAAAAGAATCATTGGAAAAAACACATGTGACCAAGTGCATACTATACACATCTGGGATTAAAATATCATATAACACAGTTTAATTTGGATATCACTGGAATTGGTTCAAGTTACTGTCATTTCTAAAGAAGTCTTTATTCATTTGTTATTATTAATGACATGAACTCACATTTCATTGATGAACATATTTTCACCTATGTTATGTTTGCCTAAAAGAATTGAAGCCCTCTCTGGTAGTCTGGTTTGTCAATCTCAGAGAGGTGGATACAATTCACAGAAGTTAAATACTTTTGGCATGAAATTGTATTCCCTTTTCCCCCTAAAAGCAGAATGAATTTGGATGACAGAGCAAAGCATAAATCTCACTCTGTGTGTAGTTTGTTAACTGATGGAGTATGAGCAGATTCAGATTCACTTCTTTGCCGCTCAGCAGGCTCAATAGTCCCTAACTCAGCCTGGATTACTGTGCTTGAGATTTATTTTTTCATCATGCCTCGGCATGGCTTTAAAATTCACAGTGGGAGGGATTGGTAAAGCTCCAGGCAGTTGTGAAAGAAATATGCTCAATTAATGTTTGAATCTAACAGAGGAAGGTTAAGAACTTCTTTAGCTATTTTATATAGGAGCTATAGAAATTTACAAAAAGAACCCTAAAAGGTGACCTTCATGTACCATCAATGCAACATAGTAGTCAGACAGCCCTGAAGGTTCTTCCATGACAGCTCTTGGATCTAGGACTTTGACTACCCTTTGCTGACTGAGAATAGGCTGGGCCTCACCAATGCCAAGTCATGGGATGGCTGACAACAGGTGAAGTGTGTTCCCAACCCAGGCAGGCAGGCCCAGATCAAATTAGTTACAGAGGATAAGAGAGTGTGCTTATTTCTAGCTGCACTGTATAGTTCTAATGAATTATCACTATCTAAGCAGTCACATCTAAAATATGTCACCTATTTAGGAGATACTAGTTAAAAAAAAAAAGAATCTTTAATCCAAACAATTTTAACTAAAATTTTATCTTTTAATTATTAATGGACATTATATATTCATTTTATGATTTGTTTATTACTTATTTATTCTATGCTGTGTCATCCAACAATGAAAATTGAGGGCTAGAAAGGAGGAATCCAAGTTTCCTCTTCTCACTTTTTTTTTTTTTTTGCAAGATTTTATTTATTAAAGAGAGAGAGTGAGCACTAATGAGAGAGCACAAGCAGGGGGAGCTGCAACAGAGGGAGAGGTAGAGGTAGGCTCCTGAGGATGCCTGGGTGGTTCAGTGGTTAAGCGTCTGGCTTCAGCTCAGGGGGTGATCCTGGAGTCCTGGGATCGAGTCCCACATCAGGCTGCCCTAGAGGAGCCTGCTTCTTCCTCTGCCTATGTCTTTGCCTCTCTCTGTGTGTCTCTCATGAATAAATAAATAAAATCTTAAAAAAAAAAAAAGAAAGAAAGAAATAGGCTCCTGGCTGAGCAGGGAGCCCAATGTGGAACTCCATCCTAGGACCCCAGGATTATGACCTGAGCTGAAGGCAGAGGCTCAACTGACTGAGTCATCCAGGCGCCATCCCACCTCACTTTTAAAGTTTAAAGAACTGGTCTCTTGAGAGACTCAGGATTTGACCAAAGCCAACTAGTTGGGGAATAGCAAAACTGAGACCTTTGTTTCAAATAGAATTATGACCATACTGTAGATACATAATACATAATTTTGAATCCTGGATTCTTTGTCTGACATTCATTTCATCATTAAGATGTTTTCATATCATTCAGTATTTTCAAACCTTGATTTCAGTGGCTGGGTCTCATTCTGTCTCGTGGAGGGGGTTAGAATCCCCCTATTGCTGGACACTTAGCTGTTGATCCCCAATTTTTTTCTATTTAAATACCTCTCCATTGCTCAGATCTCTAATTCTTTCTTTAGCAGAGGCCCTAGAAGTGAAATTACCAGATCAAAGTGTAGAACTTTTTAAAAAAAAAAATTATTTATTTATTCATGAGAGACACACAGAGAGAGGCAGAGACACAGGCAGAGGGAGAAGCAGGCTCCATGCAGGGAGACGATGTGGGACTCCACCCGGGACTCCAGGATCACACCCGGTGAGCCGAAGGCAGATGCTCAACTGCTGAGCCACCCAGGTGCCCTAAAGTGTAGAACTTTTTTAGAGACTTCGAGTACATCCTGCCAAAATGCTCTCCAAAAAGGTTGTACCAATTTGCACTTCTACTAATGTTACCCTAGTCTTTCCAGTGGATGTAAGTGAAAGATACCAGACTTGGTATTTCATAGTTTGAACGTACATTTCTTTGATTACTGGAAATAAAATGATTATATATATAATATATAATATATATATATAATATATATATCATCATTGTGCTTTCTCTTGGTTATTTAATAGTTTTGTCCATTTGTCTTTTATTTTTTAATATTTTTTTTTAAAGATTTTCTTTATTTATTCATGAGAGAGAGAGGCAGAGACTCAGGCAGAGGGAGAAGCAGGCTTCCTGCAAGGAGCCTGATTCCAGACCCAATCCCAGATGCTGGGATCACACCCTGAGCCAAAGGCAGATGCTCAACCACTGAGCCACCCAGGTGTCCCCATTTGCCTTTTTTTTTTAAACTTAAGATTTCTTAATGAATTAAGAATGTAACATCCCTGCATTCTGTATTTTTGCAAGTATTTTCCTATCTTTGTCACTTGATGCTGTTTTTCTTAACTAGCATTTTTTTCCTGATTGCAATATAATACAAGTTTATTTTGGATAACTTGGAAAATAGAAAAGCTCAATAAAGAAAAAGTCCAAATATCACCCACAATTCTACCATCTAGAGTAATTAGAACATTTGGTTCATGGCTTTCTAGGGGTTTTTTCCTTGTGTTTTTTTATTTCTCCAAATTGAGATCATATTTTCATGTTTTATACGTTTTCACGTAACTATGTCAATCATAATTAAGCAGATTGTGCTTATCCCTGCTATGGGATACTATATAAAAATATTAATGAAATACCATATTTTTGAAATGTTTAGCATGTTTTTTAATGTACAGAAAATTTTAGTATCTATATGGTCATAGATCTATGTTTTCCCTGATAATTATTTCCATGGCCTTTAAATTTGTAGTCTTTATCTATTTCCTATGATTAGTTATATTTTTTAGATTTTCAGGCTCTTATTTACATTGAGCTTTTCATTTGGAATCAGTTTTTTGTCCATTTTATGAGTTGAAGACCTAACCTATTTTCTAAATACTTAGTTTTCCTTAAAATATACTTATTTCCTCATATATATATATATTTATATATTTACATTCCTTATATAATTTCCTTGAATAATATATCTATTGGATAATCCTAGGCAATACCTAATCTTATTTCGTATATTCTAAAGTCAGCCTTAAGCCTAAAATAATCTATCCACAAATGCTTGAGTACCTTACTGTTTAGTTATGTTAGCCTTATAATGTATATTAGTGTCACATAGAGGCAGTTCTCTCTCGTAATTATTCAAATTTTCTTTATTATTACTTTTTTGCTTATTCTTGCCAATTAAATTTTGAGATATTTTGTGAGATCTCAAAAATCCACTGAAATTCTGAATGGGATTATAAGAAACCTATGTATTAATTCAGGAAGAATGAATATGTTTATAATATTTAGTCTTTATATACTACTATATTTCCTTTTCTTGAAAAATTATTATTGATGCGTGTTAGTTTCATATGTGCAACATATTGACTTGACAGTCCTATTACATTACTCAGTGCTCACCACAATAAGTACAATCACCAGCTGTCACTGTATAAAGTTATTACAGTGTTATTAACTATATTCCTTATGCTGTGATTCCCCCTCCCCCACCTCCTCTCTGGCAACCACCAGTTTTCTGTATTTAAAGGTTTGTTTGTTTTGTTTGTTCATTTGTTTTATTTTTTAGATTCCATATATAAGTGAAATCATATGGTATTTGTCTTTCTTTGTCTGACTCATTTCACTTAGTGTAATAACCTCTTAGATCCATCCATGCTTGATGGCCAGATTTCATTCTTCTTTATGGGTGCGTAATACTCCATTTTAGTGTGTGTGTGTGTGTGTGTGTGTGTGTGTATCACATCTCACATCTTCTTTATCCTTTCAGTATGTTTCTTAATCTACTCAAATATATTTATATCCCTCATTAAATTTTGTAGTGATCTTCATATTAATCATAGTTTTCTTATTTTTTAGGGTTTTTTTTTTTAGTTTTCTTATTTAAAAAAATGTTTTGTATTTTTTATTTAATCAACTTAATTTTTTAGTTGATTCTCCTGAGCTTTTTAGGTAAAGAATTGTATTATCTTCAAGTAAGGATTATTTCCCCTTTGAATCAGAGATCCCAGAACCTTAATAACAAAGAATAAGGATAATAGACCTTTTTATTTAATCCTGCTTTTAATGGAAATGCTTTTCATATTCACTAGGAAATACAATGTTGTCTTTTGGTTTTAAAAAGTTTAAATCACTTTGAGAAAGTAGTTTCATATTCACAGATTTAAATAAGAAATAAAAGAGAAAAGAATTATGTCACATGCCAAAAAGGTAATCTTTGAGGTGATTATATGCATTTTTTCACGTTTGACTACTGGTGTGTTTTATTAACAAATTTCCTATTGTTACACCATGCTGCAGTCATGTGGTGACACTTTATTATCATGGTGTTAATGAGTTAACATTAACTAAGATAGAGATTAATCTGGAACCAATTTAGATTTTACTTTGGATTTTTTTTTAGCTAGCTTTATTTTAGCTTTGGTCATCAAAGCCTGGTGTTAAAATTAGCTTGCTTCTCCTGTCTATGCATAGATTGGATTCCAAGAGACCCCTGTGCCTTCCTGAGAGTGACAGGGGCAGATTCCCATGTGGTAAGGAGCTGGAGTCGCTGTTTGTGTCGTGGAGAGTAAGGAGGATAAAGTATTTATCAGAGACTGATTAACTGAGGCTTTTTCAGTGTCCTAAAAATGCAATCAGTACCTTTGTTTTTTTTTAACCTGGATGCCCTTACCTCTTTATGTCTCTCATAAGATGGGCATAATTGGAATTCTGCTGTTAGAGGATTCCAGACACTGAATGCAGACCTCCTTTTCTGGAGCAGTGGGATGTTGAGTAGCACTGCAGCAAATCCACAGGACAGGCATGAGCTGCATCATCGCCTAAGAACCTAGCAGTTTTTAAATTCAGTGTCAAGGCTTAGTTTAGGTGAAAGGTTATAAATATATATATATGTTCCTGGGGTGCCTGGATGGCTCAGTCAGTAAAATGTCTGTGTTTGGCTCAGGTCATGATCTCAGGGTCCTGGGATCAAGCCCAGTGTTGGGCTCCCTGCTCAGTGGGGAATCTGCTTCTTCTCTCCCTCTGCTGCTCCCCCCCAGCTCTTGCTTGTGTTCTCTCTCTCTCTCTCAACTAAATAAATAAAATCTTAAAAAAAAAAAAGTGTTCCTAAGGCACATAAAAAGGAAGAAAGAAAGCAGTTACAAAACTTAAGAATATTAAATGGAGAATACTATATGTGTGCAGTTTGTCCGCTATAGGATTGAGAAGCTGACCCCAAAATGTAGTTATTGTATGGGTGTCTTTGTGGAGAAACTGAAGATCATATGAACTTCAAATGTAGGGAGGTGGTTGGTTGTCTCTTCACCTTCGCCTTCTTCACACACTTGCTACTTATATGTTACCCCTCATTCCCTGTGTCCTCATTTTTTCCTACAATTTTGTTTTTTCCCAACCTTCTTTTTTCATCCATTCACCGCTAATATACACAGAGGTCATTTTGAGTCATTCCAGTGTGTCAGGCACTGTGGTGGCTGGTAAGATGAGCAGGACCCCCACAGCTACTGCCTACCTGGACTTACTGAGCCAGCAGTAATGTAGGTGAGAGCCTGACAATTTCTGGGATTTGTGAAACAAGGTGTTACTCTCTCCCTTTCTATCTCAGACATTTATTTATTTATGAAAGGGTAGTATAAAACATCACAGATGAGGAATCAGTTACAAGCCATAAAATACGAACATATTTTGTCAAAGGGGCTTGGTGAAAACTGCAGCTCGCCTCACAAGAAAGAGGCTTCTTTTTTTTTTTTAATATTTTTTTTATTTATTGATGATAGTCACAGAGAGAGAGAGAGAGAGAGAGAGAGAGGCAGAGACACAGGGAGAGGGAGAAGCAGACTCCATGCACCAGGAGCCTGACGTGGGATTTGATCCTGGGTCTCCAGGATCGCGCCCTGGGCCAAAGGCAGGCGCCAAACCGCTGCACCACCCAGGGATCCCAGAAAGAGGCTTCTTGTACTGCTACTTGGTGTTTTCTTGAGCAAAACATTTTCATCTTCATGTGTTCCCCTTTTTAAAAAAAAAATATTTTATTTATTTATTCATGAGAGACACAGAGGGAGAGAGAGGCAGAGACACAGACAGAGGGAGAAGCAGGCTCCATGCAGGGAGCCTGACGTGGGACTCGATCCCAGGTCTCAAGGATCACACCCTAGGCTGAAGGCGGCGCTAAACCACTGAGCCACCTGGGCTGCCCCATGTGTTCCCTTTTGAAGACATTTCTTTTCAACTTGAAGAATTCTGGAAGCAAGGGCCGCTAGGATGAAGAACATGGCCAGTTCCAAGGAATAGGTTAGAATGCACAAGAAGAGGAGGCAAGTGGTCACCTCGTGACTGGCTCTGTTCTGTGCAGAGGCTCAGGGGAAAGCTTGGGAGAACGTCCAGGATGTTGGTTTCTGTTGTCCTGAGGAAGGCATTCAGGTCCTTCCGGAGTAACTAGTTTACATAAATGCTCGTCTGTTGATTTACTACTTTATTACATACGCTTCTTGAAATAGACTGCTGCTGGTTGATTCTGTAAAGAAGATGTTGACTATATTCCTAATTTTATACCCAAAATTTGCCGTCAAAGATCTTTTAGTCCAGCTAGGGAGACAGGGCACAAATAGTTAAAATTTTCAGTGTCCTTGTGAAGAAATGAGTCTCAGGCCATTTGTTAAATGTCTTGAGTCCAGGAGAGGGAGCTCTGGCTTGGATTTTCTGGCACAGAGTGAGGGCTTGACTGAGGCAGGGTATGGCTTGATGGAATAGAACGGTGTTCCTGCTTGGGAAAAGATGAAGTAGTCTCAGAAGGCTTGTTCACAGGAGAGCACAGCCCAGGTGGGCAGGGTCTCCTTCGAGGCTCTCTTTTTCCCTGTTTGCCCTGCATAAATGTTGGAGCTCCATAAGGTAAATCCACCTCCATGAGTTTTCATCTTTACATCAATGGTTCCAGATCTTTTTGTGGTCCACTCTTTACTCTTCAGCTCCAGATCTGCCCGTACAAATGCCTGTGTGACATCTTCCCAAAACTTGTGTCACCAATTGAACTCAACCTTTTCCCAAACCTCTTTCTCCTGTGTTCCTTAATGTGGTGAATAGAACACTTATATCGACCTACTTACCGAGACCAGAAACCTCAACTCTCCAAGGCTATCCCTTTGGAGCCCATGGTCTTTTAGCACTGGGGGCTTTTCCCCATTTCAATGTCTGTTTTCCCCAGTAGAGTATATGCTCCATGAAGCCAGGGGCAGGGACTACTGTCGGTGTTCATTTCTTTTATCTCCAGTCCCAGCACTATTGAGCCTGACAGATATTGATTGATTGACTGTGTGAATTGAATTTCTGTTTGTCCTGCCTTCTAAATATTTCTCTAGTTAAGCAGACCTCAGTTTGAAATCCAACTTTGCTGTTTATAAGCTGGCTAATGTTGATATTTTTAAAATTTTATTTTGAGATAATTTTTTTGATTTACAGATTAAGCTACTTTTAATCTGAGTTCCTGGATCCGTAAAATGAATATTATCCTAGTACCTATCTCATAGATTTGTGGTAGATTAAATGAAATAGAGCACATGAAACATTATTAGTGTTTTTGACAGGTGCATACTCTATACTGTTACAAAGTTAGGTTGGAAGCTAGAACATTGAAGGTCTTCAATACAGGTTAAGAGGTGTATGCTTTATCTTTCAGAAGATGAAGATCATGAAAGTTTCCAACGATGCAGTGGAAAAACCATGAGCTCTGGAATCAACAGATATAGGTTCAGATCAGAACTCTACAACTTAATAGCTGTGAGGCTTTTCACAAGTTTCTTAGCCATTCTCAACCTTAGTTTTAAAACCTCCAAAATTGAGGGTCTTCTGGGTGGCTCAATGGGTAAGTGCCTGCCTTCGGCTCAGGTCATGATCCCAGGATCCTGGGATTGAGCACTGCATCGGGCACTCTGCTTAGTGGAGAGTCTTTTTCACCCTCTCCCTCTGCCCTTCCCCCTGCTCGTGCACACACACATGTTCTCTCAAATAAATAAAATCTTAAAGAAAAAAAAAACTCTAAAATTAGGACAATAATACCTTGTACCAGGAATTGTTGTAAGGTACAGGTAATATTAATAACTGAGATAGTATATGAAAAGTATCTGACAAGGTACAAGGTATTATTAATAAGTAAAATCGTATATGAAAAGTGTCTGACACTAATTTGTTCTTTTGGGTTTTGTTTTTGTTTTTTGTTTTTTTTTTAAGTTGCTCTCTTTCTTCCAGTGATAAGCTCTGGGTTCCGTTGGAAGGAGATGTATGATCCAGAGGCTTGTCTTTGGCTCAGCTCAGTTTAACATTTTTGTCAGATACTTTAATGAAGCCTGATTTCCTAAATTCGCAGAGAACTCAGTGTTGAAATAGCTGATATAATAGGTGATGGAATGGAGGCTCAAAATGACATCAACAGGCTGACATGGGAAGTCAGGCATCTAGCAGATGGATCCAAGCAGTCAGGAGCAAGGAGACCAGTTGGAAGATGATTCCACTCGTCCAGGTCAGAGATGGAAAGGACCTGAACTGGGTGATATCAGTGACAACAGAAGAGAGTTAACAGTTGGGAGAACTTTTTTGAAGAATCACTAGAATATAGCAGCTAACTGGGTGAATATGTGGATAAAGACGGCCAGAGATGAAAGAGAAGTTTCCTTTCTTGGTTCCTGGGAAAAAGAAGGTGCCAGTTACTAGGAAGCAGGAAGTTAGGCAAAAGAATTGAATTAGGGAGAGGAGGAAGGCAGGAGTCTGGTTTTGTACACGGGGTATTGGCTCTACCCAACAGGAAGTTGGAAAGTCAGGACTGTAGCTTATGGGAGAGAGGCTGTGTCTGGAAAGAGGCATTTGGGAGTCATCCACATAGAGGTGATAGTTGAAGTTGTGGGTGGGAGGGGATGAGATGGCCAAGGAGTGGCCGGTGCTATTCAGAATCATTAGCGTTGTTGGCTCTAACTTAAGATAAGCAGGATAAACAAACCCTTCCCCAAGTGGGAACTAGTTCTACTGCCTTCCTCAGGTTCTTTAACTCATTCAAGCAGTTTTACAGGATGAAAAAAAACACATAAAATAATATCAGATTTAAAAAAATAATATCTTTGATTTGTATATTATGGTTTATTTTTAGTTATGCAAGTAATACCTTCTTGATTGGAAAGAATGTAAATACTGTATAAACACAGATAAAGTAAAAGTCCCCATTAACATTAACCCTTGTCCAATTTTACTTTTTTTTCGGAAGTAATCACTGTTACAAGTTCAGTGGGTGTTCTTACAAATTTTTTTATGCATTTATATAGTTGTACTCATATATACACATAAAGATACACTTTTGGTTTTGTGCGTATGGTTTGGTTTTATATAAGTGAGTTCATAAAATGTTCTTTAATTTTTATTTTCATTTATTTATTTTTAAATATTTATTCATTTGAGAGAGAGATAGTAGGGGGAAGGGCAGAGGGAGAGGGAGAGAATCCCAAGCAGAGGCCCCTGAGTTGGCTGTCAATTCCACAACCCTGAGATCGTGACTGGAACCAAAATCGAGAGTCCAACACTTAACCAACTGAGCAACCCAGGTACCCCAATTTTTACTTTAAAAAATGAAACAATATGCTCTGAAACTCTTTCCAAGTAAATTTATTTAGATCTGAGTCATAAAAACAAATAAAAAATCTGTTTTCCTGGGTATGAATATACTGTTTTATTTAATCATTTCCTTATTGATGGAATATACCATGTTTTCAACTTTTGCATCTGTCCATCCTACAGATATTTATTGCTTGTACTGTGTAGGAGACTGCCCAGTAGATACTAGGTATGTTGGTAAATAGTAAGCTAGGGTTTTGCAAGTGTTGGGGTTGATGAGAAGCACATCTTCCAGGGGTCAACTATGAATATGCTGTTAACCTTATGACAGAAAATTTCTTTGTCAGCCTCAGCCACTTGCTGTGTTCAGCCATGCCAGAGCCTTCTCAGCGCCTTAAGCTAGAGGACCTGGAAGTAGCAGGAAGAAAGGGAAAGGATTAGCCTATACTAATGAGATGGGGCTTCCACCTCTATCCCCAGGTTCAAGCCAAACGAAGTTATAGTAATTGATTGTGGGGGAGTAGAGTGGGTTTGAGAACGTTTTTCTTATCACAAACATAATCAAAATGAATATACAAAACTTTAAGTTCACACTTGAGAGCTTCTGAGGGTATATCCACCTGTGAGAAACTGGTTCATTGTTCTCTTTTCTCTTGAGTACATATGATTGAGGCAGCTCCAGTGTAAGGACAGCAGCAGAAGGAAAGGGAGAAGGAGCACCTGGGTGACTCAGTGATTGAGCGTCTGCCTTTGGCTCAGGTTGTGATCCCGGAGTCCTGGGATCAGAGTCCCACATCAGGCTCCCTGCATAGATGGGGCCTGCTTCTCCCTCTGCCTATGTCTCTGCCTCTTTCTCTGTCTCTCAACAATAAATAAATAAAATCTTAAAAAAAAAAAAAGGGAAAGGAAGAAGAACCCCTTCTGTAACTGTTTTATCTCAACCCAACCATTCTTTTCCTTTTTCCTCTTTCTCTGCTTTTCCTGCCTTTAATGCTCTGAATCGATTGTACCACATTTAGTGAGCAAGTTTGGGGCATAGGTGTTTTATGCAACAACGCCAGGGCCCTAATTTTCCTTTTCTTCATTTCTGCTGCCTTCTTCACTCAGGACTCAGAGAAGGTTCATTCCACTTTGGGCTAAAATGCAGGGAATCATGCTGGTCCTTCTTTCTCCTCTTCCCTCTGTTCAGCACTGGCTCGGCAGCTGGGAGGCTCTGCCAGGAGGTCAGGAAGCTGCACCATCCCAGAGCAAGACTGCCAAGAGCAAGGGCTTCACGGCAGTCCTGAATCAATGACCTAGGCAGCCGTGTCCTCTAGCATGTGTGACAAGTTTGGCTTGGAAATTTCTTGGGATCTCTCCAATTCCCCAAGCCAGGCCCCTCCCAACTTGAGTCCTCTGCTTGTAGCACAGTGAAGACTGGGGGATCCTTTTCATTTTACCTGTTTCTACTCCTAGCCAAGCCAAACTGGCCCTCAGGGCCGCTGGACACTGAATGGGCTCATCTCCACATGGCTTCCACAGGGATATGTCTGAAGCACAGCTCTCATCTGCTACTTGCAGAAAAGTGGTTGGTATCCACTTCTTTGGGTACATGTCCCAGCCCCCTTTGTCCCTCTGATCCCCACCTATCTCCTGGCACCCTGAACACCCCAGCAGCAGATGCCTAATGCTTTCACTACTTGGAGCTCCCTAAATATAACACATGGTCTTCCCATTCTGTGTCTTACCTTGGGCTGCTCACTTTTCCCCATCCATCTTTCTTCTGTACTTTAAGTTTAGGTGTCATTCTAGAAAGCCTTCCCCAACACACGCACACACACACACACACGCACACACACACACACACACACACACACACATCTAATACCATATTCATGTCACTGACCTTGAGTTTTTTGTTTAGTATCTGTGTCTTCCACTCCAGGATGACAGTCTGAGTCACCTCTCTGCCCCAGGACCTGGAATATATACTGGACACTCAGTTTATGCTTGTTGAACTCAGATGACCTGGGGCAGGGATTATCTTTGTGGTTCTTCCAGGTTTGCCTACCTGACAGATCCCTGACTTCCTAAGTAACATCTTATTATTTGAGAAATAATGCCTTATTAGTGAGGAAACACATTGAGAGTCCTTGCCTTATAATAAATAATTGTGTTGCATTCAGTTTGGGTGGTTTGCAGGGTGGAGCATCATCATTTTTAGATTCCAGACAAATCTCTGCCTACGAAGAGTGCAGAAGTAAGGAGGAGCCACATCATTGTGTCAAGGTCAGGGTGTCATGAACTGCCTTTCCCCCCAACCCGCTACAATAACCCCACCTATCGTGTGGAGTCTTTCCTTTTACAAAGCACCTTGGCCACAGCTGATTTCTTGTGTCTTTTCCTGTAAATCATCTTGGGAGGTAGACGGAACCCGTGTATGCATAATTTAACAAGTGAGGCCAATTCATTTATTTATTCTACAAATATTTATTGAGTTCCTACTGTGTCTCTGCTTTGGGAACATGGTAGTAGACAAGACTACTTTTGCAGCTCTCAGGAAGCTCTGGTCCTAGTTGCAGGATGCCAACCAGTAGCTAGTATACAAATAAGTAATACATTTAATTTCCAGTGGTGGTAGATGCTCAGAAAACAATCAGGCAGTGGAATAGGATGGAAAGCAATGGGTGGGAGGGGAGAAGGCCACTTTAGAGCTTGCAGAGCCTTTCTGAGGTGATGACATTTGAGCTGAAATCTGAAAGGTGAGAAGCAACTGGCTAGATGGTGTCTGAGGGAAGTGGAGTGACTTGCTGAAAGTCCCAGGGTGGAGCTGGCCCTGAAGCTGTGAAGCAAGCTCATTCCCCGATGTTCCTTAAGCCCTTCTCTTTCTTCTCTACCATGTCCAGGTACACCCATGAGTATGTTGGGGTAACAAGCTATGGGCAAGAAGTGGATGAGGCATGCTAACACATGTCAGGAACTCTCACCAAGTATGGCCCTGTCAGCTATCCTTAGAAAGTACACGGCAGTCCATATTTGAAGAGGGGTCACCCAGGGGCCAAATTTCTTCATCATTTGTCTCTCAGTAGGTCCATTTCACAAGGGATCCCTTAAGAGTAAACCTCACCTCTTTCCAGATCAGCAGGAAGGGGTATCACAAACTCCTCTACAATGCAGGTTATAATCCTGCCCTGTTTGTTTTTTTTTATTGTGATAACGTATACATAACATAAAACTGGCCATTTTAACCATTTTTAAGTGTAAAGTTTAGTGGTATTAAGTGCAGTCCATTCTTGTGCAGCCACCAATACCAGCCATCATCAGAACTAGTTCATCATCACAAACTGACACTCTGTACCCGTTCAGCACTAACTCCCTGCCACCTTTTTTATTTTTTTAAAAGATTTTATTTATTTATTCATGAGAGACACAAACAGAGAGAGAGAGAGAGGCAGAGACACAGGCAGAGGGAGAAGCAGGCTCCATGCAGGAAGCCCAACGTGGGACTCGATCCCGGGTCTCCAGGATCACGCCCTGGGCTGAAGGCGGCGCTAAACCCCTGAGCCACCGGGGCTGCCCCCTGCCACCTTTTTTAAAGCTCTGGTGGATCACAGGTAATGAAACGAATGCCATTTTACAAAAGCTCACCACCACCTGCACCCTCCAGTGAGTTTGTCCTCCTTGTGTTTAATGCAGTGTCATCGATGTAGCAGTCTGAACATAGCTGGCACTAGAGTCACCTGGTTGGCAGGGAGAAGAAGGGGAAGTGCCTGCTGAAATTTAGATCTCCTCTGTCCTTCCTGAATCAGAACCTCTCACCCAAACCTGTGTATTTGTACTAAGTCTCTCACATGATTATAATGCTGACCTAAATATGAGAATCACTAGTTTCAGCCTAATGGGAAGAGCACATGAAGAAGAATATTAGTGAGGGCATAAAGGGCTTGCTATGGGGAAGTAGCTACCTGCATTTGAATACCTGCCTTCCCCAGTGGCTAGCTGAATAATTCTGGGCAAGTTGTTTAATCTCTAAACCTGTTTTCTTATCTCTAAATTGGAAATTGTGGTCTTAGTATGTATCTCACCAGAGTTGCTGTGATGATTGAGTAAGACATGAGGTGCTCAGATGGGTGCCTCGCATGGACGTTCTCAGGTCTTTTTTTTTTTTTTTTTTTTTTTTTTTTATTTATGACAGTCACAGAGAGAGAGAGAGAGGCAGAGACACAGGCAGAGGGAGAAGCAGGCTCCATGCACCGGGAGCCCGATGTGGGATTCGATCCTGGGACTCCAGGATCGCGCCCTGGGCCAAAGGCAGGCTCCAAACCGCTGTGCCACCCAGGGATCCCCCCGTTCTCAGGTCTTGATGTGGCCTAGAGGTGGCGAAGTGACCCAGGAGATTACTGTACACAGGGTGGTTCTGTTTTCTTGAGGAGTTATGGGCAAAGTGGATCAAAATGTATGATTTCAAAAGTGTTTCATCTTTCTCTGTCATCCCACTGCAGGAAAGGAACCAAAGTTTTATTTAGGATAGGAAATATATAGATATGCCTGCAGCGATTGATAGGGTATAGTATTCTTGAAAAATATTTTCAGAGATGGATTTGTGTGGAGAAATTCCTCAGAGGATGGTTAGGTGATGAGTAGTAATGCATGTAGTACTTAGCTGTGGGAAATAAGAAAATGAGGCTCTGGTATTTGTCCCTGATACTTACCAACACCCCATTTTTGAACAAGGGCAATTAAAGCTTGCTTAAAGAATGTTCTGGGTGGCTGATGCAAGAGTAGTTTGAAAGTGAGTCTCATAGTCACTTGTCAAAGAAGTTTCCTCAGTAGAATGTAGCTCTGCAGAAAGGAATGTAGAGGGGGCTAAGGAGTGATAAACAGGACACAAAAGTGGAGGTGAATGCAGGTTCAGGGAGTAGCAGACCAGACCATGCTAGCTGAGGTGTGTCAAACTGGTGGGTTGGAGAGTGGTTTTGATTAGATCACCTTCAAACTGGGCTCTATTTGGCCTAGTTTAATATAAAATATCACCTGAATATGTCTCTTTGATAAATTTCAATTAGAATCAGTAGTTTTATGGACCATTTGTACTTAGTGCTTAGCATAGGATTTGGCACATAGTTAGGCGTTCAAAACTTTTTTGTTGAATAAGTGAATAAATATACCCTTTGGCTGACCAGCCCTTGCAGGAAAGATTGAGCGATCTAGAAGTTATTGTACTCCAAGGATAGGACCGTATTACAAATATATCAAACAAGTAAGATTAGGCATGACTTCAGGGGAGCATTTTCCATGATCTCCTCCTTTTTAAAATAATATTTAGAACATTGGGAAAGGAACATTGTTGATGTTTGTATAGATTCCATTGTGTTCAAAAGTTATTCCTTTGGACAATATAATATTAATATTAAACAAACGAAGCAGGATATAATTTTAGTTCTGTATAGATGTATGTTCATGGGGGAAAACTGGAAGCAAGCTGTAAGAAAATTAGGACTTACCTAATGATCTTACCTTATCTTTATACTTTATGCTTATTAGACTTTTTTCAAATTTTCTGCAGTAAATCTACTTTCATAATCAGAAAAATATAACATATGTTATTTGTTAAACAGTATAGAATGCGGTACAACACTCTTGCCAAAACTTGCTTTGTTTTTTTTAGCCCTAGAACTCATAAAAGTCATAACTGATATTTGGAATAATGATATAGTGGTAACAAAAATGAACTATACCTTACCAAGTGTCATGTGACATTATTGATTTACTGAGGAGCTTATACGATCTAGGTCCCGAGATTGGCCATCCCATGGCTCCTTGCTTCCACCTGCATATCCTCACCCTCCCTGGATACCCTTTGCCCTCCATCACCTTTAAGAGGCTCATGAGTGTCCTGAAAGCTGGCAATGCAGATCAGAGCCACCCTGCTTGCTTCAGATTGTGGACTCTGCAAACAGCTCTGTACTTGAGTTACACTACCCTGAAAAATAGCAAAAGTGCCAAGGTATTTGCCTACAGACTAAAAAATTTAAAATGACAACAACAAAACCCCCAAAACTTATGTGCTTCATTTTTTTTCAAATACAAAAAAGTATAAGTAATATTTCTTCTCCCTTTTGGATGACTTCTTAGTGATAGATCAGAGGCACAGCTAAAATGAACTTTGAGAGGGTTTTTGGAGGGTTTTCTTTTTTTTTTTTTTTTTAAGATTTTATTTATTTGAGTCAGAGAGCACACAGTAGGGAGGAGGGGCAAAGGGAGAAGCAGACTCTCCGCTGAACAGGACCCTGGGATCATGACCGGAGCCGAAGGCAAATGCTCAACTGACTGAGCCATACAGGTGCCCCTGAACTTTGAGTTTTAATGAGGTATTCCATTTACATAAGCCATTAGAATAGTATCAGCTCCTCAGCTGTTGGCTTGGGCTTCCACCCAGAATTTGATGTCATTGGTGGACATTCATAAGGAACAGGAATTATTTTTAAGCTTGTTGACCAGAGGACCTCTGAAGACCTTCTTGGTACTAAATATAATGTTAAATATAATGCAAATATAAAAAAGAAAATGGCTAGAAATGGTTATCTTATGTGTTAGGTATGTGGATTCAAAATGCTTTCCATCTGTTAAGGCTTTATGGGAGAGCCTCTCTGAAACTGGAGAGTTATTTAGTCTGGAAAATGTTTTACTCTGTGAGATGATGAAATGTAGGCTAGGTATCAGATGTGGGGGAGCCAGGTAGGAGGGAGCTCAAGAAGCATAGCCATGAAGAAAAGAGTTTGCAGGAGCTGAATCATATCCTATTTTGATTAAATCAGGATCATTTTACTGAGAGACTGTAATGTGAGAATGTGTTAGGTAGTAGAGCAGTTCTTTTATGTTTATCTCATCCAGAGTGAGTTAGTTTTCATCACATGTATTTTTAATTCTTTGGAAAGACAATTACATTAATTGAGGAATGACTTACAGAATACCAGTTTGAAAAGAACATTTAGTGAATGGATGTGTTGATATTGTGAACTGTCAATTAACTAAAACTTGCTTGTAATATGAGCATGCTGAATGGTGGCTGGCGGTTGGCTGCTTGGGGAAGCCCGTTATATTTTTAATGCATAGGATGGATAATACAAGGGCTTTGAGAAAGCAGCTCTGGGTTCTTCTCATTTTTTTCTTCCCCTTCATTGCAAGACTTCCAATGTTGCCTTGACCTAATATGAGAACTTTCCAGCACCTCTCCAGGATGGTTCTACTCCTGCTGCTGCCATTAGGCTTAGCAAGGGTAGAGTAACCTCCACATGCCAGTCAACCTGCAACCTTCCATCCCATCTCCAAACATGGCCAAAACTCCTTCTCTCCTCCATTTTCTCCCCGGCCTCACTTCCCAGGCCAGAGTCCTTTATTAAAGGACTATGATATTCTCTGGGAAGTCTTTGCTGTTAAGACTTGAGTTCCTGGGATCCCTGGGTGGCTCAGCGGTTTGGCGCTTGCCTTTGTCCCAGGGCGTGATCCTGGAGACCCGGGATCGAGTCCCGCGTTGGGCTCCCGGTGCATGGAGCCTGCTTCTCCCTCCTCCTGTGTCTCTGCCTCTCTCTCTCTCTATGTCTATCATAAATAAATGAGTAAATCTTAAAAAAAAAAAAAGACTTGAGTTCCTGTTATTTTTTATCTTCACTTTTTATCAGTTGCACAATTAGTACACACACTATTGAATGATTCTCTCACTATTTCCCCCCCTGGGGTTACTCTATGCCTTTTATTGGCTACAGGGGAGGGGCTGCCTCCATGTCACCGGAGATGCTCACAATTTCTTCAGCCACTCCAGGCTGGGGCCCTGGGGGTCCTGGAGGTGGCTGGGCACGTCAGGCATGTTCCCATCATCTCAGAGGGGCACTGGATAGTTGTAGGGCATGGCCTGGTTGATCATGGTGGCATATTTGGTGAAGGGACTGAGGGTGGGCAGAATCACAGCGAGGCCTCCGATGGTGAAGGATGCGAGCAGCACCGGCAATTTGGCCCAGGCATCCTTGAGGAAGGTGGCGAGTCTCCCAGCCATCTGATCTCTGTGGCGGCGGCCAATTCTTTGACTTTTTAACTGCCTGGGTTATTCAGTATTTTATGATATTAGCTCATATCCTAAGTTTTTTCTTTATGGCTCTGTAATAGTGAAGGATTTTGCTGTAGGCAGGGATTGTGTCTTTTTCTTCTTGTGGAGCCATGTAGTCCCTTGCACATGTGCCAACACCCAGTATATTTGTAGAGCTAAGCTTAAAAACTAATTTAGCTGCTTCCACTGGATGAGATAAAAAAAAAATCACCTTTTTGCGTACAAGTAATATTCTATACAAAACAATATATGAGCAAATACTTATTGAGCCTTTATTATTGTAGTCCTGGGAAGTGATTTAAAAGAAATAAACATGGTTCTACATCAGGAAGAAATATGTGATGACACTGGATATAATGATAAGAATAAAGGGTACTATTTTTTGACAGATTACCACTTTATAGGATTATTGTGAGGGTTATATGAGAAATTATTATTTCCTCCCATGTCACAAATATAAGAACTAAGCCTTAGCAAAGTTAAATGGAGATGGGATCCAAACTCAGATTGAATGATTCCACTGCCCTGGTGCTATGTCAGCACCATATTATGCAGTTGAGCAGGTTGTTCAGTGCTTGGAGGTGCCTGGCCGAGAGCACAAGTGGTATTGAAATGCAGCCTGCAGTCCACTTGAAAAGCTGATAGGAGGTAAAGTATACAGTTGGAGGAGTGTACACCTGTGCAGCTACTACTCCTTTGTGCCATTTTATCATCTTATCTGTGCTGTTTTCTACAGTTGCAATGAGTCACATATGACTATTGAGCACTTGAAATGTGGCTAGTGCAGCTTTGGAGCTGAATTTTTAATTCTCCTTAATTTAAATTAAGTTTTTACTTAAACTCAGATGGCCACATATGGCTAGAAGCTACTACATTAGCACAGGTCTAAAGGTTCAAATAAATGGAATCATTCAGTGCATAGCTTCTTTGATACAACCTAATGTTTTTAAGATTCATCCACATATGTTACATAATTAGGGGATCATTCTTTTTATTGTTGAGCAGTCTTTGATTGTATGACTATACCACAGGTGGTTTATTTATCTGTTGATAGGCTTTTAGGTTTTTTCCCAGTTTGGGCTGTTATGAATAAAACTGCTAAAGACATTTGCATACGAGTCTATTTGTGGATGTATGCTTTTATTTTTCTTCTACCAGTGGAATTTTTGGGTCATCTGGTAAATGTATATTTAACTTTATAAGAAGCTGCCAAACTATTTTCAAAAGTGGCTATACCAATTTATATTCCCACCACAATATCCAGTCTCTCCAAGTTTGTACCAACTTTAGTATGGCCAGCCATTTTAATGTTAGCAATGCTAGTGGGAATGAAGTTCTATCTCATTGTGATTTTAATTGGTATTTCCCTGATGACTAATAACATTGCACATCATTTTGTGTGCTTGTAGGCCAATTGTATTCTTTTATAAAGTGCTTATTCAAACTTTTGCCCTTTTTAAAAAATAGTGTTGTCTGTCTACTTATTACTGAGTTATAAGAGTTTTTTATGTGTTCTGGATGCATATCCTTTATTAGATATTTATCTTACAAATATTTTCTGCCATACAATAATGGCTTGCCTTTGCAGAGCAGATGTTTTTAATTGTGTTGCAGTTTATCAATTGTTTTTCTTTTGTGATTTGTACTTTGTGTTCATTCTAAGAAATTTCTGCTTACTCCAGTAGTTGTAAAAATTTTCTCCTATGTGTCCTATTAGAAGTTTTATAATTTTGACTTTTACACTTAGAATCCATTTTGTGATCCATTTTGAGTTAACTTTTGTGTGTGGTGTGAGGAAGGGATTGAGCATCTTATTTTTTTCATATAGAAATATTCGTGTATGTTATTTTATGAAGTATCTGTTCAAGTCTCTTGCTCATTTTTTAAAAATTGTGTTAAGTGCTTATTACTGAGTTATAAGAGTTTTATGTATATTCTGGATACAGGAATTTTTTCACATGTATGTTTTGTTTTTTGTTTTTTGTTTTTTTTCACATGTATGTTTTGTGAATATTTTCTCCCACTCTGGGGCTTTTCATTCTTCTTTCCTCCCTTCCTCCCTCCTTTCCTCCCTTCCTTCCTTCCTTCCTTTTCTTTCTTTCTTGAAGAACAGAAGTTTACAAATTTTTTAAAAACTTTTGATTAAGTCCATTTTACTTTTTTTTCTTTGTGGTTAGTGCCCTTTGTGTCCTAAGAAATTTTTCAGCATCCCGAAGTTATGAAGATTTTTCCTGTTTTCTTCTAAATGTTTTACACTTTTAGATTTTGGTTTTAGCTTTATAATCTGTTTTGAATTAATTACTGTGTATGGTGTGATATAGGGGTTGATGTTCATTATTTTTCTATTTGGATCCAGTACCATTTATTGACTATCCTTTTCCCACTGAATTACCTTTGCATCGTTGTTCAAAAGCCAATTGACTGTGTATAGGTGTATTTCTGGATATTCTATTTTATTGATCTAAATTTCTATCCTTTTGCCAGTAACACACTGTTTAGATTACTGTGGCTTTGTAGTAGTATTGAAATCAGACTGTGTAACTTGTTCTCCAATTTGTTCTTCTTGTGTGTGTGTGTGTGTGTGTGTGTTTTGTTCTTTTTTTTTGTTGTTGTTCTTTTTTTTTTAAGATGAGACACAGAGGGAGAGAGAGAGACAGAGACAGAGACAGAGACACAGGCAGAGGGAGAAGCAGGCTTCTTGCAGGGAACCGGATGTGGAACTCAATCTGATCCCGGGACTCTGGGATCATGCCCCACGCTGAAGGTGGTGCTAAACCAGGGAGCCACCCAGGCGGCTCCTCCAATTTGTTCTTTTAACTATTTTGGCTACTCTAGGTCCTTTACATTTTACATGAATTTGTGAGATTGTTTCATTATTTGAAGATCAATCAGTATAGTTTACCAAGGAGATAACTCATACAGTCATCTTAATAAGTGGAGGAAAAGCAAAAACTCATTTGTAATAAAAACTTCTAGCAAATGAAGGATGCAAGGAAACATTCTTAGTTTATTTATTTTTTTTTTTTATTGAAAAGTTAAAAATTCCTTAATTTTTTATTCCTGGTACCACTACCACAATTTACAGGGCAATATACCTGATGTAATGAAAAGAAAAAGAAAAAGACAAAGCTACAACAGATAAAAGACCTCAGGAATGTACATCTAATTGACACTACATTGCATTAATCAATAGCTGCACTTTTTGCAAACTGTGGCTATGACAGTCCTGAACAAGAAGGGTTTCCTGTTTAAGCTGCAGTAACTTTTCTGACTATGGATCATCGTTCCTCCTGTGGCAGATTTTTACAGTTCCTCTAATGCATTTGGGACGACTGTCTCAAAGTAACCTGCAGCTTTCCTGACAACTCCTCGCTCTCTCTCCTGCTAAGAACTGTAGCCCTTTTCTTCTGAAATTTTTTTAGAACCTTCTGCTACCATATCCACCACTTCCACCACCAGATCCATAACCACCACCATAGGGACTGCCCGAGCTTCTTCCACCAAAACTGCCCCCTTTCATGGGTCCATAATTTGATTGCTGTTGTCCACTATAATTTCCAAAATCATTATAGTTCCCACCACCACCATAGTTACCACCTCCAAAATTTCCTCCTTCATTGTAACCATCGTATCCTCCACCACCACCACCATATCCGCCTCCTTGGTTTCCATATCCTGGTCCACCACCACCATAGCCTCCTCTACTACTATAACCAGGACCACCACCATAGTTGCCACCATCACCTCCAAATCCATTATATCCACCATCACCTCCTCCATAACTACCTCTGCTGCCACCACCTCCACCACCATAGCCTCCTCTTCCCCCAAAGTTTCCACCACGGCCAAAATTACCACCACCTCCAAAGTTTCCTCCACGACCCATGAAGTTGCCAGATCCACCTCCACGACCTCTTTGCGATCCAGCAGACTGCATCTCTTGTTTAGAAAGGGCCTTTTTCACTTCACAATTATGCCCATTAATAGTGTGGTATTTCTGAACAACAATTTTATCAACTGTATCATGATCATCGAAAGTTACAAAAGCAAATCCTCTCTTTTTTCCACTCTGCCGGTCTTCCATAACTTCTATGGTTTCAATTTTGCCATACTTTTCAAAGTAGTCTCTCAAATTATATTCTTCTGTATCTTCTTTAATACCACCAACAAAAATTTTCTTCACTGTTAGATGGGCACCAGGCTTTACAGAATCCTCTCTAGAAACAGCTCTCTTTGGTTCCACTACACGCCCATCAACCTTGTGTGGTCGGGCACACATTGCTGCATCCACCTCTTCAACACAAGAGTAAGTCACAAAACCAAAACCCCTGGAACGTTTTGTTTGGGGGTCTCTCATTACCACACAATCTGTAAGTGTGCCCCATTTTTCAAAATGTTCTCTTAAACTATCATCCGTAGTTTCAAAGCTCAAACCACCAATAAACAGTTTTCTCAACTGCTCGGGTTCCTTTGGATCATGGCCCTCCTCCCCCCGGCGGCGGCGGCGACGGCCGGAGTCGGGCTGGGGGCGACCGGGCGGCGGTTTTACCTCCATTTTGAGACCGGACTCGCCTCTTCCAACTCGAGTTCAATATCACATTCTTAGTTTAATAAAAGATATTTGTAAGACACAGTTAACATAATATTAAATTGTGATGTATTAAATACTCTCCCTCAAAGACTGAGAACAAGGCAAAGATGTATGGTCTTTATACTTATATTGGTATCATAATTGGAGATCCTAGCCAGTGCAATAGGCAAGAATAAAAGGTATGCATTTTGAAAAGAAATAAGTAAAACTTTCTTTATATGAAGATGACATGGTATTTGTATAGAAAATTCTAAGTCATCTACAAAATATCTGTGGAAGTAATAATTGAATTTAGCAAGGGTATAAGTTGTATTGTTTACACACAATATTCAGTTGTATTCCTGCATACTAGCAGCAAACAACTGGAAAATGAAACATAAAATAATTCTGCATATAATAGCAACACTATCATAGGAGCAAATTTAGCAAAAGATATTCAAGACCTCTATAGATAAATACAAAATATTACTGAGATAAATTTTTTAAAAATATACGTGGAAATTTCTGTTGGTGAGCACATGGAGATTTGGAGAAGGTGGTGTGCTTGGAGAGGGCATGGAAGCTACTTGACATTGTCCTATGCGTTGCCCTATGCGTCTCTACCATCCGGCTGTTCCTGAGTTATAGTTTTACAATAAACTAGTAATCTGTGTCTCATCCTCTCAGCCATCATTTTCAAAGCAGTAAATTCATTGTGGAACAAAGTGGCAGCAAATGTCAGACTCTCTTCTCTGGGCTTCCTTGGTCTAATGCCTTGGTAGCTCTTTAGCACCTTTATGAAAGTTCCAGATGAACCAAAAATTGTGAACCAAAAATTATTGAGGAACCATGAAATAATCCTTTGTTTTAATAATTTATTAAGAGTTCATATTTAGGGTGCTTGAGTTGCTCTGTCGGTTGAACGTTTGCCTTCAGGTCAGGCTATGATCCCAGGGTGCTGGGATCAAGTCCTGCATTGGGCTCCTACCTGCTCAGCAGAGTCTGCTTCTCCCTCTAACCCTCCCTCCTGCTCATTCTCTCTCTCTCTCTCTCTCTCTCTCTCTCTCTCTCTCTCCCCCTCCCTCCCGTGCTCTCTCTCTCATGCTTTCTTTCTCTCTCAAATAAATAAAATAAAATCTTAAAAAAAATAGTTCATATTCAGACAGTACCATGCATGACTTGATTTTCCTGCGTAGGTTCCACAGAGCTATGTGGTTGACTCTGCCACCACCTCTACACAGCATAACCAGTTTACTCAGCCACTGTCCGCTGCTGCCTCCTTTGAGCAAATGCAGTTCAGCTGTGTGACATTCCATAAACAGCACACACATTGTATAAACAGTGTGGCCATGCAGCAGCTCTTGCATCCATGACATACAGAAAATAGTCAAGAAGGGCTCTCCACTACCCCAGGATCTAGAGTTTTCTTTTTTTGAGTTTGCTCTTATAGTGTCACTCATAACTGAGACAGCTGCCAGGCCCAGCTATCACACAATATGTCCTATTAATAAAAACAAGAAACATGCAGGAGTTAATTCACCTAAACACAGTTTAAAGTCAGTTTAAGGGCAGCCTGGGTGGCTCAGCAGTTTAGCGCCACCTTCAGCCCAGGGAGAGTGATCCTGTGGACCTGGAATTGAGTCCCACATTGGGCTTCCTGCATGGAGCCTGCTTCTACCTCTGCCTGTGTCTCTGCCTCTCTGTCTCTCACGAATAAATAAATAAAATCTTTTTAAAAAAGCCACTTTAATTATAGGGCACATCTTGTTCCCAATATTTTATTTTTAAAATACTATTAGATGTCCATGGCAGTTATAATATAAAGGTATTTCAACTTAAATATTAGCTCTGAGGATATCAGATATTGTTTTATGGAAAGCTTTTAAGTCACAATAAAATAGTTAGCAAATGGCAAAAGATATATATATATATATATGTATATATATAGATACTATATCTATGTGCATATATATATGCATGCCCATACGTATATTCTTCATTATATATATATATGGAGAGAAAGAGAGAGAACTCTAGTGTTAGCTAGCTATATCATGATTATGGATTAGACACCTCAATATTGGGGGCGCCTGGGTGGCTCAGTCACTTGGGCCGCTGCCTTTGACTCAGGCCTTGATCCCAGAGTTGGAGGATCAATCCCCACATCTGCCTCCCTGCTAGCCTGCTTCTCCCGGCCTCCCTGCTTGTGCTTACAACCACACCTGCTCTCTCTCTCTGTCATATTAATAAATAAAATCTTAATAAAACAAAAACCTCAATATTTTTAAAATGATATTTCCCTCCAAATTGATACATTAATTTACATTACCAGTCCCAAGCAAAGTTCCTGCAGGAATATTTTTTCTTTTTTTTAGTTTATTAATATAATTTATATTGAGTTTTGAATGTTAAACTTTCATTCCAGGGATTAAACCCCACTTGGTACTAATGTATTAACCTTTTTATATATTGGTACATTTAATTTCTAAATATTTCTTTAGAATTTTTACATCTATGCTCACAAGGGACATTGATCTATAGTATTTTTCATGTAATGTCTTTGTCTACTTTTGATCTCAGGGCAGAGATTTGCCCTCACAGAATGAGTTGGAAAATATCCCCTCCTCTTCAATTTTCTGGAAAAGTTTGGGTAGAATTTGTATTATGTTTTCTTTAAATGTTTGGTAAAATTCACCAGTGAAACCATCTTGGCCTGAAGTTTTGTTGTTTGGGTTTTATTTTAAGGTTAGATTTTATTTTATTTTTTTATTTTATTTTATTTTTTTAAGGTTAGATTTTAACGGCAAATTCAATTTCTTTAATAAATTAAAAGTCATTCAATTTTTCTGTTTCTTCTTGAATAAGTTTTGGTAGTTTGTGACTTTCAAGGAATTTGTCTATTTCATTTGAGTGGAAAATTTATAGGTATAACACTGTTCATAATATTCCTTAATTATCCTTTTATTATCTATAAAATCTATAGTGATATTACTTTTCTCATTCCTGAATATTGATCATCTGTGTCTTCTCTCTTCCTGATCAGTATGATAGGAGTTTTATTAAGTTTATTGATCTTGTTAAAGATCAGCTTTTTATTTCATAAATGTTTTGATCTTTCTATATCATTTATTTTCTTTCTTCAGATTTCATTTGTTGTTCTTTCTCTAGTTTCTTTTTTTTTTTTTTAAGATTTTATTTATTTTTTCATGAGAGACACACAGAGAGAGGCAGAGATACAGGCAGAGACACAGGCAGAGGGAGAAGTGGGCTCCATGCACGGAGCCTGATGTGGGACTCAATCCCGGGTCTCCAGGATCACGCCCTGGGCTGAAGGCAGTGCTAAACCGCTGAGCCACCTGGGCTGCCCATTTCTCTAGTTTCTTAAGATAGAAGCAGAGGGCATTGATTTGTATGTATGTATGTACTGCTTTAGCAAATTCTGATATTAACATCTTCATTCAGTTCAAATAGTTTCTATTTTTTCTTGATTTTTGTTTTTTTTAAGTTTTAATTTAAATTCAGTTTAGTTAAAATATAGTATATTATTAGTTTCAGGGGTAGAATTTAGTGATTCATTAATTGCATATAACAATACCCAGTGCTCATTACATCACCTGCCCTCCTTAATGCCCATCACCCAATTACTCTATCCCCTCACTGAACTCCCCTCCAGCAGCCCTGTTTGTTTCCTATAGTTAAGAGTCTCTTACAGTTTGCCTCCCTCTCTGTTTTTATCGTATTTTATTTCTCCTTTCCTTTCACTATGTTCATCTGTTTTGTTACTTACATTCTACATATGAGTGAAATCATATGGTATTTGTCTTTTTCTGACGGACTTATTTCACTTAGCATAATACTTCCTACTTCCATCCATGTCGTAAATGGCAAGATTTCATTCTTTTTGATGACTGAGTGATATTCCTCTGTGTGTGTGTGTGTGTGTGTGTGTGTATCACATCTTCTTTATCCATTCATCTGTCAATGGACAGACATCTGGGCTTTTTCCATAGTCTGGCTGTTGTGGACCCTACTGCTATAGGAATTTTTTTATTGATATTCTCCAGATTGGGGTAAGGTGTGGATTTACTGTACTAGATAAAAGGCACTATGTTTTTTCTCAAGTAAAGGAGTGACAATATGATGAGAATAATGTTTGGGAAGTATTTTTCTGCACTTTCTCTTAGCCAAAAGTCTGAGAAGTGAGGGAATATTTTTCTGAAAATTATATGCGATGGACTGAAATAGGAGGCGGTTAACATTTAGGAAACTGAAAGCTCTTCAGGAATCCAGGTACTAATGGACAAGGAGTGGGTTCAAAGAGCCATGGAAAAGAAAGAATAAAATGTCTATTGGGACTATATACCTTGATACTGTGCCAGGAATGTAGGGTGCAGAGTATTTCTAAAACCCTTAAATCTAAGGATGCAAGGTCTCTGCTCTTCACAAGCTTTCAATCCAAGCAGTAGTCCTATATAATCGGTAGCTACGGTATAGTGTTTCATGACATGCTGTACTGGTGAAAGGTAGGGAGAACTGTGGGAAACAGATGAGAGCAATTAATGCTGTCCAGTCAGCGTCAGGGAGGGCTACAGGCGGGAGATGCCATTTACACTGGGCTAAGGAGTCTTAGCAGAGTTAGAAAACAATGGAAAGGAAAATGCACGGAGGCATTAATGCTAGGCTAGTTCCATACATGGAAAAAAAGACTAGTATGACAGGAGATCTTCTCCTTGGGGGTATCATTTAGAGATGAAGCAGGAGAAAATAGACTAGGACTAAATCATGGAGGATCTAATGCCACCTTCTGCTACTCACTTTTCTCCCTTTACGTCTCTTATCAAAAACATGCATCTTTGTGTGCATGAGTGTGTGTACGCGCATACACAGAACTCCAGAATTTCTTGACATGATTGTACTACAGCAAAGGAGAGGGAATCCTGTTAAGTGTCACAACATTGCAATCCTATCTGCTTCCACTCTTGGCTTAAAGTTCTAGTAATGTCTATGACTCCGTATTTCTGGGAGAGCAATAAGGTGAGAGGGGTCATTTGCAGGCTGATGGAGACTGTGTTTGCAGTGAGGATTTCCTTTCTTTGTGAGTTTTACAATTGAGAATTAATCTGTTATGAGCAAACTTTTTTGTAATCCTCCATTTTACTATATTGGCGACCTCATCAATGTATTAGCTCAAAAATATTTGTATATCTTTGTCATCTACCTATCAGTTAACTCCTGATATCTAATATACTCAGTATATAAAGATTGGGGTATCTCTGGGTTTTCTGGGTCACAAGTATAGCATCCCAGACTTTGAAACTTTTCTGATAGAGGGGGTGAAAGTCATAAAAGGTTAAGTCTGGGCCTTGGAAAAGAACCCAGAAATAGTACACCAGTGCCTTTGGAGAATGTTTTAAAAGCTTTGTTTCTTTGTAAGTTATGGAGTTTCCATCATAATAGTTTGGAGAAAGGAGGTCAGGAGGGAGTGGAGCAGCAGACAGTGGAGAAGAAAGTGAAGACTGACTCATCCTGTAGGGTTTGGGTGTGGGTGTGCCTGCAGTAGAGAGAGAGGGAGGAAGGATTGTGTAGGCAAAATATTTTCTTTAATCTCTTTGCAGAGTGGGCTTTGGGGAAGAGAATGCATAAGTAAATAACTGTGGCATGGTTGTTTATCTATCATATATGTGATACCGTAAGTGCATCTATAAAATCCTTTAAGTTTAAAGATGAAATAGGACTGTTACATCCCATTACTAGCTCTGACAGTTGTCCTAGTATTTCTTTCTATGATGATGAAATTACTTTTGCTTTCTTTGATTGAATTAAATGTTTTCCTAAGAGCTTCAGATGAATTCATAGTTATGCATTGTATTTTCCTACTTCTTTATCTTTCTGTACACTGTTCCTTTTACCCAAGGTCTCTTTTTTGATTATACATATAAGTAATTGCTACCTCTCTGTAAAGTTCAAGCTTAAATCCCCCTCCATCAGAGCTTTACTGACCTCCTGCTTCTGAACCTTGCTTCTGAACTCTGGAATGCTTAATAAATAATTGACAGTTGTCTGATAGTTTTTGTTGTTGTTAGATCCCACCTCCTTCTGACATTTATAATCATAAAAAACAATGTGCTTGTATTTAACATTTTTCTCATTTAATTGTTCTTTATGGCACAAAGGATTTCATCTGGTTTAGAAACAAAATTGAAAAAAAGAAACATAAAATTGGAGACATACTGCAAATTAGTGATTATAACTTTCTAATGCAGGAATTCTCTCTATAGTTTCTTTGTTATATCACATCTCTACTTTTAGATAAGCCATTCAAATATTCTGAACATCATCCATTAAATGGGGGTGATAATAGTATTCCTTTATTAATTAGGAAAAGGTTTGGATGTGACAGAAAACCTAAAATACTGGTGGCTTAAACAGCATAAAATTTTATTTTTCTTTCCCTCAAATCCAGGAAACAACCACCCAGGTTTGTATCTTATTTCTTTATGAAAGGCGTCCATTCTTAGTTTACCTCGTGGTCTAAGATAGCTGCCTCAGCTCCAATCATCATGCCTTCCCTCCAGCCAGCAGAAAGGAGAAAAGTGGAGGAGAAAGGCACACCTTGTGGTTCAAAGACATCTCCCAGAAATAGCAAACCACTTCTGCTTATATCTAATTAGCAATAACTTAGTGGTATGGCTATATCTAACTATAAGGGCTATAAGGCTGATATAGGGATGGCCATATGGTTGGCTAAAATTCAGAGGTTCTATTACTGAAAAAAATGTGAACAGATTTTGGGTTCAATTACTAGTTTCTGCCACTCTACTGATAATGTTATTATAATCAGATATTATGTACACTGTGCTTAGAACATGCCTGACACACACTCCATGCTCAGTAAATACTTATGAGACATTAGTTTTATAATTAGCCATTATAGATAGTATTCATTCACTCTGTTATTTTTCAACACCTATTGAACACTTGCTGTGGTGTACCCTGTGCCTCTTTCTATTTAAATCTCTATATCAACAATGGGGAGAAGACTACCATCCAGAATAGCTTCTCCTTTGTTAAACAGATCTAAAAGTTAGGGAATACTTTATCACACTAAGCCAAAGCATACCTCCTCAATAATTCATTTGTTTTGGCCCTGATCCTACCTTATGAAACAAAATAACCAGCCTATTTTCTCATCTCTGCTCTTCAAATATATGAAGATGGCAGTCAAGGCTTCTACTTAGCTTTTTGGCTCTAACTAGACATTTTATTAACTCATTTACCTAGCACACAGTTTGGCAAACTTTTTTTATAAAGGACTAGATGGTGAATATTTCTGGCTTTGCAGGCCTTATGGTTTCTGTCACAATTTCTCAACTGTATCATTATAATGCAAAAGAAACCATAGACGTTACATAAATGAATGGCTATGGCTGTGTTCCAATAAAATTTTATTTACAAAAGCAGCAGGTCAGATTTGGACCTTGGTCTGCAGTTTGCCAGCCTGATTTAGCCCATGAAATTTATTAACAAGGCTATTTGTGACTGTTATTTCTCCATCCTGAAGGTGAAAACTTACTCTATGTCACTTCTGATTCTTCTTAAACCTTTTCTTTTCTTTTTTTTTTTTTTTTTTCCTGTCTTACTACTTTGGCTAGGATTTCCAGCACTCCCTGCATCTCCTTAGCCATACTTCATGGCCAATCATTTTCCTAGACATATTACCCATCCTAGCTCATCTCCAGCTTGGAAATGCTACCTTGACAAGTTACCTCTGGTTCTTCCATATTCTTAACCCACATATCCTTTGGTCTCTCCCAGGCTGGTCCTTCTCTAGTATTCCCTACAAACCACATTAAGAAAAGAAGAATCTTTTTCTCCACCTCTTTCTTCTTCAGAACTGTTAGACTACGATCTTTATTCAGTGCTTCAGGGTTTTTTTGGCCAACTGTCTAATGCTAACTATAACTTTAACCTAACACATCGTCTCTCACAGATAGCCTAGGCCTAAGCCAAGAGGTGGTAGGTAGAAAATTAACATTTATTGATTGACATATAAAATACATAGATTTTTATTCTAATGTCATAGAAATGGAAAGTATAATTTGGGATCGATCATATAACCTGCTCATAGTCATGCAGCTGGATTCAGGGAGTCCAACTCAGTTATAGAATTGAAATTTAAATTTGAGTGAACCTGGTAAGTGGAGTGAGAGCAATCTGGCAAAAGTAAATTGAACACCGTGTTACCAGTGGGGCCGCTAAACTTTACAAGGCATAGAATAACAAACACTTGCCCTTAACTTTTGGTTTCCAAAGCATTTTCTTCACAGTCTGATGGAATAGTTGATTTTATTTCTGTCTTACAGCAGAGGAAATCAAACCAAACCCAAAGTAGTTAAAATATTTGCCTGAAGTGCCAGGTGCCAATGTCTTACTGTTTTTCTCTATGAGAATCCACATTTGCTCTTTTCTAAAAAGTCCACCCCACCTCTTTATCTAGCTAATTCCTTCTTATCTTTCAGCTAGATCATCATCTTCTCCAGGAAATCCTCCCTGGCAATAACTTCCACCTTGTCCCCACTATCTGATTTAGGTGCTCTTTTCTCTGTGTTAACCCAGATTATAGCCCTATTTGCACTGTACTTTACCTGATGATTTATTAGCTTATAAAGAGATCAAGGACAGATTCTGCCTCATTTATTTTTGTACTTGATAGGAATTTGGTTAATAAAAGAATGACCTGAGCTGCAGTCTTCAGTCCTTGGTCTTAATTACAGCTGGAGGCAAAACAAAGATCTCAGCCTTCCAGAGACAAAACTGAAATAAAAGAGGATCCTCCCAAAAGCCATGAATCTCTGCAGCCAGTGGACATTAGGAATTCAAACCCATGAGGTTTCAGACTAGGTAGCAAGAAAGCATCCTAACTATAATAAAGAGCATAGATTCTGGAATCAGGTTATTGGGTTTGAATCCTGCTCCATCATTTTCCAGCAGGGTGATCTTTAGCAAGTGACCTAGCTTCTTTCTGCTTTGGTTTCTAATCTGTCAAATGTAGATAACGATAGAACTGATCCATATTAGTTTTCGCTTGCTGTGCAACAAATTACCTCAGAACGGTGCCTTGAAACAATAAACATTTATTATCTCACATTTTCTGTGGTTCAGGAATTTGGGAGCTGAGTGCTTCTGGTTCAGGCTTGCTCATGAGGTTAGAATCAATATGTAGACATGTAGACCATGGCTGCAGTCATGTGAAGCCTGGACTGGTGTTGGAGGATCCCCTTCCAAGATGACTCACTCCAGTGGTTCTTGCCCCCTGGAACTCTGCTTTTGACATGGCAGCTGATTTCCCCCAGAGCAAATGAGAGGAAGAGCAAGGAGGAAACCCCAATGATTTTATAACTTTTTATGATCTATTCTCAAAATGTATGTATTCTGTGTGTTGGAAGTCACTACGTACAGCCCACATTGCAAGGGGAAGACAGTTAGGCTCCACTTTTTGAAAGGAGTATCAGAGAATTTGTGGACATATTTTAAAACCATCATGCTATCTTGTAGGGTTGAGTGAGAATGAAATGAAATGAAAATCTTTAAAATAAAAAAAATAAAATTATCTATGTAGTTCTTGGCATGAAAAGCTGTTCATGAATTGAATTTGTAAAAAAAAAAAAAACAGGTGTAAAGCAGGATATACAGCATGATCTGGTGCTTGTGTAATTATATACTATATCTCTGTGTGTTGATGCATAGGGAGCCTTCTGAAAGGGATTTCCTCAAACTATTAATAGTGGTTATCTCTGGATAGTGGGATTTATGTTAAGTTGAAAATTTTTTTTCTTTGTGTTTTCTGCATCATTTGAGTTGGTTTACACTGAGCATATATCTCCAAAAATAATAGAGGCATTTTTTTTCCCCAAAGAAAATAAAAAAGAAACCAAGCTGGGAGGAGGATGTGAAAGGTGGAAGGCTTAAGTTGAATCAGTACATTGCTGCTCACTGTGGGCCGATTGACTCCCTGTGAAGTATCTGGTGTCCTCTGATTTTTTTTTTAATATTTTATTTATTTATTCATGAGAGACACAGAGAGAGACAGGCAGAGTCTCAGGCAGAGGGAGAATCAGGCTCCATGCAGGGAGCCTGACATGGGACTCAATCCTGGGTCTCCAGGATCAGGCTCTGGGCTGAAGGCAGCGCTAAACCGCTGAGCCACCTGGGCTGCCCACCTCTGATTTTTTTTTTAAGATAGTTGTGAAGACTGCATATGCTAGAGCAGGTGATTGCACTTGAGGGGCATATATGTAAGGGAGGAGGGATTGCTACTTCTTCGGGATAACAGGAAAAGAGAGAAGCAAGGGGAGGAGGGACACCTGTGTGGCAAAGGGCAAAGATAGGTCAAATCTGGTGTTAACAGCAGAACATGAATGCTCATCAATTTTCTTGGAAAGGACAGCTTTATCTACAAAGGAATAGTATACTTGTGATGTGCAACCATAGTCTCATAGTGACTTGTATATCCTTGATAATTACACTTGCCATACTGAATTGACATTTGTTCAGTTCTCCCTCTCAATAGACTTGCAAGCAGGTCTTGTATATCTAGCCCATTATACATTTCCCAGTATAGAACAGGGTTCAATAATTTGGAGAATAAAGATAAACTGAATTCATTTTTCATAATGCTTTTCATAAATCGAATTTATTGAATTTTTTTATGTCCACTTATATTCACCTTATAATTTCTTATAAGAAATTAGAAGGGGATCCCTGGGTGGCTCAGCGGTTTAGCGCGCCTGCCTTTGGCCCAGGGCACGATCCTGAAGGCCCGGGATCGAGTCCCATGTCAGGCTCCCTGCATGGAGCCTGCTTCTCCCTCTGCCTGTGTCTCTGCCTCTCTATGTCTATCGTGAATAAATAAATAAAATCTTTAAAAAAAAAAAAAGAAATTAGAATATATATAAATTATAGAATAATTTATAATTATTCACCAATAATTTCTTATTCAAAGGAAACAGAGGGAGTACACAGTCACATTTGCCACATTATTCTTTGTTCATCTTTTCCTTTTTTTCTACCTTTTGATTACTTGAAATTTTTTATGATTCTAATATTTTGACTTATTACCTGTATTTTTTCTTAAAGTGGTTGTGTTGGGGCTTACAATATACATCTTTAACTTACAACAGCTTGCTTTTAAGTATAATTATACCAATTAATGTAGAAAATAATCTTACAACAATATACTTTCTTTTCTCTTCTCTTGACCTTGTGTTATTATTGTCATTTATTTTTCTTCTGCATTTGTTAGAAACGCCACAATACATTATTATTATTTTTGTTTTAAAAGATCAGCTGTCTTAAGTGGTTTACAATAAGAAAAATTGTATTTACACACATATTTAATAACATTTTCCATACTCTTTATTCTTTTGCATGGATCCAGATTTCTATCTGGTATCATTTTTGTTCTACCTAAAGTACTTCCTTTGCCATTTTTTTTTTTAATTTTATTTATTCAGAGAAAGAGAGAGACAGGCAGAGGGAGAAGCAGGCTCCATGCAGGGAGCCCAATGTGGGACTTGATCCCGGGTCTCCAGGATCACACCCCAGGCTGCAGGCAGCGCTAAACCGCTGTGCCACTGGAGCTGCCCCTCCTTTACCATTTCTTATAGGCAAATTTGCTGGTGATGAATTCTTTCAGCTTTTGTATGTCTAGAAAGTTTTTATTTTATTTTTGTTTTCAGAAGATATTTTTGCTGAGCATAGAAATCTAAGTTGGCAGTATTTTTTCTTTTAGTACTTTAAAGATTTACTCCACTCTCATCTGGTTGTATTGTTTCTTATTTTATTTTATTTGTTCATCATTATAAGTACACTCTTCAATCCCCATTTCCTATTTCGCCCATCCACCCCACTTTTCTCCCCATGGCATTGTTCCTCATGAGAAGCCTGCTGCCATTCTTATTTTTGCTTCTCTCCATTTAATTTGTCTTCTTTCTCCAGTTTTTATGGGCTTATTGAACTCTTAATTTTTTTCTTTATATCAGCACTCTGTTGGGTTCAACCTGAGTTCCCCTTTCCTCCCTTGTAGACTAAAAACTCTCAAGCTGTAAATTAGGGCATTTATAGGACTCATCTCATTTTGTTTTTTTCTTATTTCAGGAATCACTATTCTGTGTTACCTGTTGTTCAATATGTAAAAACCTTTTTTTTAATGATTTTTTTCAGTTGTTTAAGGTGGGGGGATAATTCTGGTCTCTGTTATGACTTCACTTTGTCTGGAAACAGAATTTCTGAAATATTAAATCAGAAAAATAAATACCTAAAACATTAAAAGTAACTATAAGATTGCAAAGCTCCTTCCTCAAAATTAGTTCATATTTTGTGTTAGCTTAGAATTATGAGTTCAGTTTTAAAAATTTATTTCATGTCACAGTGTTTGACATCATGTCTTTTTCTTACAGGAAACATTCAAACTGGATTTTTAAAACATTAGTAAGTCAGTGATCAGAATTTACAGAATGCAATCCCCAGTAAAAATCTCAAAAAGAATTCCTTCAACTAACAGAGTAAAGAAAGTTGAACTACCACCTTGAAACCCTGGTCTAGAAAAACGTATTGCACATGACAGGAAGTGACAACTAGGGAAATATATTTGGCTCTTAATGCACCCGAATCAAAGAAATTGTCACAGTGCTTCTCAGAGGACTTGTATATCTGAGATTATTTTAACAATAAGTTGTTTTATAAAAATCTTGACATGATCGCCAGGGAGGAGAGACAGCAATAGCTAAAACCTGTGTGTGTGGGTCAGGATGACTTCTGAAGGAATGGCAGCTTCTGTTCTCACACCTGTGACTCAAAGAAAAGTGACATTTGCTCCATCGGCTGTAGATGAAAGTAGTGAAAAGGTCTCAGACATCAGTGTTCCAAAGGCACATAGTGTCAAGCAGAGTGAGCAGACTTCTACCATCCCGTGGATGAACAAGCTTAAAGAAGAATCTTCTGGAAGCAACTTGCCCAAAATTCTCTCCATAGCAAGGGAGAAAATAGCAAGTGATGAGAACAGCAATGAAGAGTGCTGGACGGAAAGCACACCAGTTTCTGTGAAAAACCTTAACATTAACCATAACAACATCCTGACAAACCGCCAGTGCGTCCTTCCTCAGAGCCAGTCTTATGACACGTGCAATTCTGTCATGGAGGAAGACCCATGTTTAGAAACTGGAATCTCATCCTCACTGGAAAGAAAGGTATTCCCTGGAATTCAACTGGAAGTCAACAGACCTCCCATGGACTTTAGGCCTACAGGCCTAATGGACTTTAGTACCTTAGGAAGTCAGTCAGCCATTGTAGATACTGGCCAGGCGCACCCTGACAGCAACAAAGCAGCATTTCAAATCTTTAATTATAAAGTTGACAGAAGGATGTCTGACACTTTCTGTACCCTGTCAGGTGACTTGATATTGGATGACTGTGGAAACTGTGTGCCACTGTCATCTGGTTTTGGCGGGGAGCAAAAGAAAAATTACGTGGCATATACCTGTAAACTCATGGAATTGGCTGAAAACTGTGATAATGAGAATGGACAGCTGCAGTGTGATGATTATGATGCCTTGGATGACAAATACTTGTGCTTTGAAGATTCTTGCCAAAGGGACAGTGTGGTATGTTCAAGTGACAGCTTTCGCAGGGAGGACCTAACTAACAGTCCACCTGCCAAGACCTTTCTGAGCCATTTTGAAGACTTCCCTGATAATGGTGAAGATGTAGAAGATTTTTTAAAAAACAAAAAGGAGAGATCCACTTTGTTAGTGAGGAGATTTTGTAAAAATGACAGAGAAGTAAAGAAATCTGTGTATACTGGGACAAGGGCAATCATGAGAACTCTGCCTTCTGGTCACATTGGGCTGGAAGCTTACAGTTACATCGATCAGAAGAGAAGTGGTCCCTTATTACCCCGTGGGAGAGTTCTGGAACAGCTGCCAGTGGTGGCAATTAGGCAAGATGGGAGCCAGTGCCTGTCAGAAGCCCAGTGGTATCGGGTAAGAGTTAAAGTTTCTTTTTGACCACATCTTTAAACTTGATCTTTAAAAATCCAATTTTCCATTGTTTTAGTTCATGGAAAGTTTTAAGTTCTGTCAAATTGTGATTCTTAGGGGAAGCATTTGTAGTTACTGGAAACTAATAGACCTAACAGATACTCCAATTGATAGCTGTTAAGATTGAGTTAACTTTGCAACGATTTAAGTAACTAAATATACATATATATGTCATCAGGAGTGCAGAAATTAGGGAGATTCCCTAGTTACTGTATGTAAGATTATAAGACAGACTCCTGATAGTGGGAAAGAAGCTCCATTGACTGATTATCTAGTCATGTCCTTTGGAGGTACATGCCTATGTTTTTAGGTTGCAGGGCCTAAAAGAAGTAAAAATCTGGTTTCCTCCATTTTCCAACCAGTATTCCCACATTCTTCCCTTTTTGTCTTTTTTGTGCCATGGACCCCTTTGGCAATTCAGTGAAGCCTCTGGACTCAGAAGAATGCTTTTAAATGCATCAAATGAAATATAAAATGTTAGCGAGGACACAGATTATGTGGCCATATGTACATTTACCAAGATATTGTTTGAAATTGTGATATATGGTAGGTGCTTCCTTATTAACACATTAAACAGTGGCATTCAGTAAGGCGATAACTACTGTAATTTCAAAGTAGTAGGAATATCAGTAGGGAATGGTTTCCCTGGGGCTTTGCCAGTTTAGCACTGCAAATCCTGCATCCAGGGAAGCCCCTTAGTCCTGGCCAGACCAGGGTAGTTGGTCACCCTGAATATAAATACTCTTTTAGGGATTTGACCATGACTGTAATATATGGAAATATCTGTGATTTCTATTGGTGACAAGATCACAGATGCTATTCCTACTGCTGAGGCTTGTTGCCTATATTCATAATTGAAAGATATGCTAAATGTCTAATTCTCACATTTTAGCATTTCACAATTCTTTGAAACCTGGCCTTGTGAATAAATACCCAGTTCAGAAAAACATTATTTTTATTGGAACACAACTGGTATATTTTTACTATCATCATCATCAGTCATGGTAATTAATACTTACTGTGCATTTTACATGTGCCAGACGTTGGGTTACATAATTTACATTATTGATGCAATCCTCTCAGCTATCCTCGGATACTGGTATGAGTATTAACCCCATTGTTTTTCTAAGAAAATGGAGTCTCCCCTGAGACGTACCTTGTCCAAGGTTAGTTAACTGCTAAGTGGTATAACTAAGGATTGTAATCCAAGGAGCCTAGACTCTTAGTTTCTCAAGATCCAGAAAAAGAAAATTGAGAGTAAGCTTTTAAAGGAACAGAAGAATTATGTTCATTTCAGTGTCTGTTGATTGAGTAGCCATACTCACTGATGCTTAATGGATTTAGCTGTGTTCAGTGTGGCAGTTCTAACCCTGGTTCTGTACTAGAACCACAGTGTCCAGGCCCCACTCTAGACCCTCTGAATCAGAATCAGTAGGGTAGGGTACAACATGAATGTTTTTTCAGAGTTTCCCTGGTGATTCTATGATTCTATGGAGTTGAGAACCACTGTCCAGGAGCTTTAACTGAGCTCTTTGCTCTTTGGTCAGGACATTTGGGGAATATTTACTGTCTTAAAGTCCCTGACACTGCTTGGGTTCTCAGGAGTGGCAGGGTTGAGCTGAAAGCCTGCCTGAAAAGTGATGACTGACAAGCCCTTCTTTCTGTGCATTGAACCTACCATTCACCCAGCAAGTGTCGGCTGATTCGTTTTTACCACTTCACCTTATTCCTCATAAAACCTGAGTTACAAGCAAGGTGATGTCAATGACACGCAGGCTCCCCAGCCCTTCTGGCTAAATTATCCACACAAAGAGAAAGGAGCTCATCACAGTAATGTGTCTTCCCAATTAAAAATGCAGGAATTTAAAAAATTCATGCACACCTGAAGTTGAATGTTAAGAATGCAACAGAAATTTAAATGCAGCAAAGAGAATGTAAGCTGATTGATTGAGAACCGTTATCACAGGCCACATGTCCCACCCCTTCCCCCTTACTCAGGCACAAGGGTCATGAGCCTGCTGTAAGTAATTGCAGAATAATTTCTGGCGTGACCATACTCACTCCTCCACTTTCTGGAGCATTGCCACTTCTCCTGAGAAAGCTCACGGATCCCTAGCTCCACTCAGCCCCTTTCTGTCAGCCAGAGGCCCTGGGATGGGTAATTTCCAGTGAAAAGAACCAAAGAGATGATGCAAATCATCCTCCCTTAGTCTCTGGAGGCTGGGAGAGGTTGCCACACCTCAGTCAGAGTGAACTCCAGGAAGTCCTTTCTCCTTTCTGACGGGTTTGCAGGAGGCTGTGGGCAAATTTATTAACACTTAAGATGAAGCTGGGGAATGGATTGATGGTCCACTCCTTTCTGAAGGGAGAGTTCTGAAAGGGAGAGCCCTTTTTGAATATTCTAACCATACCATGGCAGGAATGACTCCGTAATTTCTAAAGTATAGTATTCTCTCAGTATCTCAGTTTTTAGCATAGAGTCTGGTAGAAATCTTTCTCAAAATTGCACAGATAAATTATAGCCACTTCCTCCAACTCCTATAAGCAGCTTCCTTCACCTGAACAAAGCAGACCCTAGTACAGTGCTCCCGTTCCTGATCATTTCACATGTAGCCATCCTGGTTCCCCAATCAGATTATAAATTTATTAAGGACAGGAAGTGGCCATACCATTTTCCTACTCTCCATGATGCAAGCATAATGCCAAGTATGTGAAAAACAGGACAGTGTCATCTTAGGAACATGGTCTCTGGAGTCAGCCTGCCTGAACTGAAAGTCGACCACAGTGACTTCACCATTTATGGCCAGGTGTGATTTCAGGCAAGTTATTTGACCTCTTTGTTTCTAATTACCTTATATGTAAACTGGAAGTAATCATAATATTAGGGGATTAAATGAAATGGCCATGTGAAGTTGACAGCACAGTATCTGGCAAGGAGTGGGAGCCACTGTTCTCACTCTGGCAATTTATTACATGCTTTGTCATGAACACGTGCCCACCGCCTTCTGTTCTTTGGAGCTTCTCCCATAGGGGAGTTTATGGTGAGGTGAATTTGAATGTATGTCTCTCAGTTTATGATGTGGTAGCTTGTATAGTCCTTCCTACACATTTTTTTTTCCTTCCTACACATTTAAAGAATGTGTTGTGTCCAGTTAGTTCCTCTGCCTCACACTGAAATTTTTTTCATGTATGCTTCGTCAAAATGACCCAATTAATTTATGTTTGCACAGCTGTGCAGGAAGAATGGAAGATGTTAATGAGGATTAATGCTTGCTGACTGACTAACCATATTGGTATCCTCCTCCCCCTGCTTGTGAGAAATGAAAATCCTATCTCTTATCCAGTTACAGCCACACTCCTTATTCTCCTGCTCTACGTTTATTGGCTTAACAAGAGGGTAAGAGGGTATATTTTGGCAGGTGTGGCTCAAGTCTCCAGGTTGAAAGTAGGCTAAGAGTGTTTTTCCTTCTAAAAAAAACTCTCTCCCTGCCTGAATTTTGGGGAGTTTAGGGTACTTAAGAGTTATTCTGAAGATGAAGGACCAGAAGTTCCTGCCTGTGCTGGAATCATTCATGTAAGCGGAGTCCCATGTACACTGAAGAATGGAGCATGGAGGAGGGGAGGGTGGCCAGGGCAGACGGGCCACCAGCTCCCATACCATCACTTAATTTATCTCTCTGCTGTGATCTGCAAGAGGATTTATTGTAAAAGGATATGGGTGTCAAAATAGGAAAAAATGAAGTGTTATTCATTTTTTTAAAAATCAGACTACAAAAACTGTAACTTAGAAAGTCAAACCAGCTTCTGTGTTGTTAGCTCTTATCCTCCTTTCTTCCTTCTAAAATATATCTTTCTTCTTCACATTTTATTCTACTCTTTTGCAGAGAAAATTTAAACGTAGGAGGCAATGAAAAAATTTTGAGTGGCTTAACATAAATACCTTTGTCAGTATAAATGTCTTTGAGTCCATATTTTCTCAGTTATGTGTCAAGGGACCAACCAATAACAAATTATTCTTGCAAATTGTAACTTTTAGGGATGATCAGATATCCACTGGGCTCTGCTGTCCAGCGTTGTCGTAGGTGGCTGCTGAAACAGCAATATGTTTCATTTTCTCCTCTGGAAATTTGGTCTCCCTACACATTGGGTATAATGTGGACTTTGAAATAATTAAAATTTCACAGGGTGTGCAGGCAAAACTAAAAGCCTGGGCTTGGTGGCATGCCAGGCCCCCTCTTCCATTTCTAAGGGTCACGTCAAGTTCGTGACATGGATACAGGACGATGTTGTCCCCTTCCTGCTGAGCACAGTGAAAGGGAACCCAGATCCCGGACGGACAGCCCCTGCACAGTTTAGTCACGTCTGGTGCATCAGTGGAAAATGTGACAGGCTGTCAGAGGCTGACACTGTGGTGATTGGACAGCTTTCTCGTATTAGCTGCATGGGGGCAGTTTAGGATAAATTTGCTTCCATATCTCTGTCTACCAGCTCTTTGGCTAGGATTCGGCAAAAAATGGAATGACAATGAAAAATGCTGATCCTGGACACTAAATTTAAGGTGAATATATTCATGGCCACTGTTACTCATACAGTAGCCTGGGACAGTAACAGCACTAGGCTTGTTTTTTTCCTTTTCCCCAGATGTCCTGCATAATGAGAATTAGGCCTCATCCCTGGATATGGACCATGGTTAAAATGTGGCCTGAAAAGAATCAGAACCCATAAGCCAGAATAAGACTATCAGATGGAGTCTTGATCTAATGCACACTTTGCATTTTTACGCAGGAGGGATTTGGGCTGCCCATAGAATGACCTCCTGTAGTCATGTGTGATAATAGTGTTCCTCTTCCCATGGTCCCCTCCCTGGGTGCTGATTCAAATATAAGTCCCCTTGAGGGCTTATAGGCCTTCTGGAGTAGTGTGGAGGTTTCTTCTCCAGTGACCACAGGATCCAGCATCAGGGACTGAAGCATCATTGGGAGTGAGGGGTGACTATCCCCTGATTCTTCCATGACTAGACTAACTCATGACTCATGAGGAGAGGGCCCTCCCTGAAAAGCTCTTCTCAGACAGTGGTGCTGGGTCATTTTCTGGTCTTGAAGACCTTTATGACACTAATATGGTTTTCCATCCATTGGTTCTTTTTTCTAGCAGCTGGCCTGGATACATTCAGAGCCTGATATTAAATATGAGTCCTGCAGAGCTCAGGCATCCAAATCCCAAACCCTAGCCAATATTTAGCCCTTGAGCCCCTGCCCCATCCCAGTCATTTAGGCCATCACCCCTCAAACAGTCTTCAGCAATACAGAGATTGCATTATCTTTCAAGGATAAGGAGAGCCCATACTTTGAATCCCTAAAGCAGATCTCTTTGGAGGCAAGGAGAAATTGATTACTTCTGTTTTTGATAACTTTATTGATAGTCTTCTTTATTTTGATAGCTTTATTAAGTGGTTTTTGACCTAGTCACAGATATGTGCAGCCATCACCACAATTTTAGAACATTTCATTACTTCATAAGGAAACCCCATACCCTCTAGCTATCAGCCTCCATTCTCCTCATGCTGTCTCCCCTCCCCCACCCAGAAGCATCCACTGATCTACTTTCTGATCTCTAAGTTTCCCTATTCCCTATTCTAGACCATCATATGAATGTGCACTCTTTTGTGACAGGCTTCTTTCACTTAGCATAATGTATTTTTAAATTTTAATACCAGTGTACTGAACACAATATAATATTTTTAAGGTTCAAGGTACATCTCTACTGTAGCATGTGTAGGTACTTTGTTTTTTTACCTCTGAATAATACTCCATTGTATGAACATATGACATTTAATTATCTATTCATCAGTTGTTAGACATCAGATTCTTTCCACTTCTTGTCTGGTATAAATAATACTGCTGTGAACATCCATATGCAAGTGTTTGTGTGGACATATGTCTTCATTTCTCTTGGGTACATATCCAGGAGTGGAATTACTGAGTTTTATAACTGTGTTTAACCTTCTGAAGAACTGCCAGACTATTTTCCAAAGCAGCCACACCTTTCTGCATTCCCACTAGCAGTGTGTGAGGGTTCCAATATTTCTATATCTTGACCAGCATTTCTTAGTGTCCGCCTTTTTGGTTATAGCCATCCTAATGGATATGAGGTAATATTGCATTGTAGTTTTGATTTGTATTTTCCTGATAGCTAATGATGTTGAACACATTTTCCTTTGCATATTGGCCATTTGTACATCTTTGGAGAAATGCCTATTCAAATCTTTTGCCTATTTTTAAATTTCTTTTATTATTGAATTCTTTATATTTCTGGATGTAAGTCTATTTTCACGTATGTGTGTATGTGTGTGTGTGTGTGTATAGAGGTACAGGTATGGACATGGATATAATGAATGCAAGTCAAGAAAGTAGCAAAGAAGGCTTACAATTTTAATTCATAGTGAAACTTGTTAAGTATTTTCTTTGGACATTGATCTCATTCTCAGTCGTCTTTTTCAAATTTGCCCTACTAGCAACAATGGTTAAGTCAAATTTTTTTGACTTCCTTCTCCCCCAAATTCTTTCTGAACTCCAGTCTGCATAGTTTCTCACTCCTCTTCTGCCTGAGCTTGTATTATATAGGCCATTTTTCTTATTATCTAAATTCTGCACCCCAGAGCAATGGCAGATTGTCATCTGCAAACTTGTGCATTACATGGAATGCATCCAAGGCAAGGCTGATTAAGGAGGTCACCACTTTACAGTAATGTACTTCATTATGTACAAGTGGTGGGACCAAAACTAGGCTGAGACGAGCAGGGTGCCTGAGTGGTAACATTTAAGGAGGCACTCAATCTCAGGATCTGGCTGGTGCTAGCTCTCTACTTATCAACTAATGCTTCCTTAAATTTTGAGCCCTAGGTAGCTCACTTTTCTCACTTTAGTCCCAGACCTGGGTAGAGGATCTAAGAGAATCTGTGGTTTAGAAACGCCTATCATCTTTTTAGCTCAGGAATGGCCTTGACTAATCCCTCTCATATACCTTAATGCACATACTGTTAAAATACAAGCTAAGAATGGTTCCTCATTTTTGAAGCATTCAAAAAAATCAAAAGAAGAATGCTATTTCATGCCATGTAAAAATTATATGAATTTGAAATTTCAGTGTTCACAAATGAAGATTATTAGAACACAGCCTCATTCATTCCTTTTAATACTCATGTATTTTTCTGTAGCTGCTTTCTCCTTGTAACAGCACAGTCAGGGAGCGCTAATTGAGACTATATGTCTTGGAAAGACTAGAATATTTATTATCTGGCCCTGTAGAGTAAAATTCCCCCTGGTTTAGAACATCCCTCTCTACCTGGCTAGTTTCTACCCATCCTTTAGTCCTGAGCTTAGGTTTCACATCCTCTTGGTGGTCCTTTCCTGTGAACCCCTCCCCAGCATGGACCCCAGTCCAGAGTTTCAGCCAGTGCTGATATGTATTTCTCGAATGATTCCTTGAATTATAAGTAAAGAAAAGCAGTTTCCGCTCACTGCTGATGTCTCCTTCTCTCCTTCCCAGACCCAGTGCAGGCTTATAAGCTGTCCTCCCTTTGACCATCGGAGCTTGGAAACACTTTCTTTGAGCAATATCTAGGACAGAATCAGAATTTCCCATTGCTATTCAGAAAGGCCTTTTTCAGTCCTGTGAACCCAGAGACCTATGCTTGTTACCTCCACAGACTTGTCCTGAAAGACAAAGAGGGGACATTTGTAGATCTCCTTGTCTGTGACCATTTCAATTGCAAAACCCCCTGGGAAAGTTTCCATATGTTTTGCGTTTACAAGGGGAGCATCTAAGACTGCTGTTTATCTGCAGTGGGCCACAGAGGAAAGAAGCCCCCTCCTCGAAGATCCTGGAGCTCTGTCCCTGTCCTTCGGAACCTGTAGTCCGTACAGGCACAGATTTCTACCATGGACCAGAGGGGATCTAGCTTCTGTTTCTCAGTGGTGGTCAGAGGTGGGGTTGGTAGTAAAGGGATAGGGTCAGCATGCTGTGTTGAGGAGATCATTCTTAAGTTGGGGAGGTATTTGGTCAGTTTCTTCATACCATCTGACCCCCAGTACGATCAGGAATAAACTTGAGGCAGCATCCTCCCCCACACACCCAAAATAAGACCTAAGTATCAATTCCAGCTCTCCCATTAACTGGTTGTATGACCTTAAGCAGGTCACTGCTGAGATTTTTAGTTCCTTTGAAAACGAAGTAAGGATAGGGGTGCCTGGTTGGCATAGTGGGTTAAGCGTTTGAGTCTTGATTTTGGCTCAGGCCATGATCTTGGGTTATAGAATCCAGCCCTGCATCTGGCTCCTTGCTCAGTGTGGAGTCTGCTAGACATTCTTTCTCTCCCTCTCTGCCTGTTCCTCTCCCCTGCTCATGCTCTCTAAATAAATAAATAAATACTTTTTTAAAAAGTGAGGGCAGACATGTATTCACTGCCTGCTGTGTGCTATAAAATTTGCATATGTTAATACATTATAAGTTACACATTTCATCTTATCTCTGAAAGCCCAACAATCTGTGATTTTCCTGATTTAAGTCTTGACTCTGGATTTATGGTGGAGTAAATATTCTACCTCCCCCAGCACTGCCTCCTAGAGGCTTGATTTGGAGAGAACGTTGTAGTCACTCTCCAGCACTTGCAGTAGTGAATGGGCGCAGGAGAGATGCTTCTTCATCAATGGCTAAGCCCTGAAATGCCTATAGCAATAAAAAAGCAAGCACTTGGTGGGCTTTTACTGTATGCTAGGCACTGTGCTTTCCAGACATGACCAAGGTCACACAGTGTTAGGACTCCAGCCTTGGTTGGGCTGTCTCCAAAGCCCATTCTCATAACCACTCCTCAGAGGTTCCTCTGGAAGATTCTGATGTAACTCATCCCTATAACTTGGCAAGAGGTTCTGTTCCCTTATTAACTGTGCAAACTTTGAGCTGGATGAGCCCTTAAGCTGTTTCTCTGTCTTCAAATGTGATCTGGGTGTGACCTTTGGATGAAATGGGAGATGTGGGGAACAATACCAATTCTTAATGTGAGGGGTGTGTTGGCTCTTGAAATGGCTAAGATTTATTTTTATGACTCAGCCTGCTAGGGGGAGGAAACCAAGCCCGAAGGTTTGAATTTTTCACTGAATTGCTGTAATTTAAAAGTACATTTTGAGAGTTTTATAAGTAAGTAAGCAAGAACAGAGTCCAAAGCAAACTGCACACATCTGACTCAGAATCTATAGCTTATTCATGATCATGCTAGAATGACCAAAACTGGTGCAAACATAGTTTAGTATTTTTCCATTTTAATTTAAAGTTTTCTGTGATCTTTGAGGGTTCTGACCAACTGCCCAAAGTATGAAAAACATTGCTCAGGAACATTTCTTTCCGTAGTCCCACCATTTTCACCTCCTTCACAGGGTTGTGAGGTTGGAGGGAAAAAAATGAGGCTGGTTGTATATTCAGATGCTTGGCAAACATTACAAAATGACCCCAGGATTATAAGTTTTCTTTTCTTACTCCAGGCTCTGAGGCTTCAGCTTGAGGTACCTGGGGGAAAAGGGGATTCCAAAACTATTCTGGAGGCAGCAAAACAAAGCCAGAGTCAGCTGTTTCCTTTCTATAAACGCTGTAAGCATCCAGGGGAACCTGCTTACTGAAACCTGACCCTTTGGTTTCCTCATTGTGAGGCTGGCCTAGTTTTCATAACTTCATTTTAAACTTGAGATTAGGTGATTTTTGTCACCAACACCTACTTCATCTTATCCCTGTGTTTTAATAAAACAAGGAATCAATTTATCTGTATACCACGTTGAGCAGCCTAGCTTCAGAAAATTTAGCATCAAATTATAAACAGTGACACTTTAACAGTGAATGTGGATGTGTCTCGAGAGCCAGCATGTGGGAGTTTGGCAGTTGGAAAACCCCATGGCTTCAGTTTTTCCAGATTATGTACCCTTCCATCACATAGTAATTTCTTAGCCTTGAAAAACTCTTCTAGAATAAGAGAAATGTTCATTTGAGTTCTAAATTGGTGATCCAAAACTGGCTTAGTAGCAGATTCATTATTTTTCTCTTTAATGGGGCCAAAGAAAATGGTCTCATGTCCTGGATGGACCAGCAAGTTCTTCTTTTGTTGGCCACATACCAAATAAGGGCACTGTAGTGTGGGTATGACTCTGCCATGACTAATATTTTGTGACGGTAATGCCATTATTGTGGCGACCATCTTTTCCAAATAAAAAGTTGGGAACTTTTTGTTGAGAGGACAGAGGGGCAGAATATTTGAAATTGAGACTGACTCAGGAAATCCAGAATGATTGGTCTTGGAGTTGCTGTTGATCACAATACAAAGGAGAAAGAATGTGAGTGAACTAGAGCACATCTACTTTGTTGCAAGAAAAATGAGGAGCTTCAAAATGAATGACTTGGTAGTGGTACTAAGTGTGTTGTAGAGACAACACATTAGGAGCCCAGAACAGAATCTAGCAAATGTTTTTCTCAAAGTTTTTGTTTTTCTGTATTTTTTCCAAGTACTTGGTAGCTACTGTGCTTTGGAAGTATAAAAGTAGTAAAATAGATTTCGTTGAAAGACTAAGATATGCTCAGCTAAATAAGGGTTGTCTCTTTCTAAGAAATCACCTTGAAAGGCAGACTCCATTTTCCACTTATGTTACCATTATGCAAAATGTCTTCATCCTTTGAGCTTGGATGGGCATTTTAGAAACAGTCCATTCAAGCATCCTAGCTAAAGGTGATTTAGCTCAATTTGATATAGGACTGTGAAGGATAGGATTGGTTTTATTAGGGGCTTTATAAACAGACAAGAGGTGAAAGGAGGTATCTGGAAATGTTTTGAGTAAAGGTAAAATTATAAGTTCTGCATACAACACGAACTGGTATACAAACTTGGTCATTGCTTCACAGTCTTGCTCAGTATCAATGGATAGTTCGGACATACCCACAAACCCACAATGCCCATTTGGCTTGTACTCAGTCTCATGTACACGAAGCTCATATCACAGGTGAGAATGAAATTTAGCCCCATCTCCACAAGCCTTCTTGGCCAAGTGCTCTTGTACAGGGTGCACCTGCTCAACCATACAAGGTGATCCTGGTGATCCATACCATGTGGAAGACAATCAGAGGAGCTACTGAAGAACAAAGCTACAATTGGATTTTTTCTTGGATTCATATATAATGTGCTCAGCACAGTGGAGTTGTTAAGTTCTAGTGGTCTGAAATATAAACAAATAGTGCAAATGCTTTTCTAGGTAAATATAAAATAAGTATTTGATAACTTCATGAACTGTAGAATTCTCGAGCTGGGAGGCCCATCTTCTATAACCTTTTTCACTCCCTCATTTTATGGATAAAGTAGACAAGTCCCTCCACAGTGGAAATTATTTAACCAGATTCACGTAGCTAATAATGGAAGACACAGAACTAGAATCCGGATCCTCATCTCTCAAAATAGGATGAAAATATATGATACAGCCTTTCACATAGTAGGTGCTCTATTAATGTCAGCTGATTCTGAACCCCAAAGCCAGAGACATGGATTCCTGATACGTCACCTGCCCTGGCAGAGCTCATGGTAAATAATGGTGGAGGCCACATGCCTTATCTTTCATTTGTTCCACAGTTTTCCCAGATTGTAAATGATCATGGTTGGTGCATATTCAGTCACCTTTTTTTGGTGTTCTCTGGTCCATTCCAGTTTTCACAGCTTTTCCTATCTTCAGTTCTTTAAGAAGCTGGCTCATCTTATTGCAATAACATTGTCAGTTCTTTAAGTACTCTGAGGTGCCCTTTAAATTTGAATGTAGCCAAGTTTTGTTGAGTTCATTTCTCCCCTTCGTCTAGTTTCTTTCCATCCTTCACTTGGCAGGTAGCTCTCTCTGGTTAACGACCAGGTCTTCAAAGCATATGGAGCAGCCGTGAGATCCCTCCCAGTCTCTCAGGAGGATATTTTCCTGTGTTCTTTTTCTCTTATTTATGGGATGTGGAGCCAGTGAGAGACACTGAGCCCAGCAGGAAGGGCCAAAGTGGGCTCAAGTAATTGAGCCAGCAATCCCAGGCTCATAAAACATTAGCACTGGAAGCGTCTTGGAGACTGTCAACTCCAGCTCTTCATTTTACAGAGAAGGAAACTGAGGCTGAAAGGAAGGCCTAGGTCCACTCAGGTATCAGTTTCACAGCCAGGCCTGGAATCTGGGTTGCTCCCAAGCCAACTCTCCTGCCCTGTGCCAGATGCCAAACACTGTTTCTGACCCATAGGCAAGGAGTGAATTGATTGTATTATAACAGATAAGTTATTCGAGGTATAAGGCTCCATAGTGGTTAAGTAAGCTGGGAGCCAGCTGGCCTATGTTCAAATCTGACTCTCTACTTACTTGCACTGTGACCTCATGAAAGTTACTTAACTTCTCTGTGCCTCTATTTCCTATCCTCTAAAGTGGGGATTATAATTTAACCTACTTATTGGGATTGTTATAAGATTAACAGGTTGTTCTATGTTAAATGTTAACAAATGTTAATAAAAATGTTATTAATTTTAAAGCACTTAGAACAGTACTTGACACTGCTGTTATTTTCCTTTTGATTCTTAAGCCTCAATTTTTGACGAAAATTCTGAATTATCTCCCTACAAATACAAAGTTTTCTCTAGGAACCCTGAGGGAATAACTCTAAATTGTGGGATAGTCTCCAAGTGCTGTAAGAGTGGCAGGGGGGTTTGTATAGTCTGAGAAGGCTTCCTGGAGGAGGTGGGCTATCATTTGGCTTCTGTCAGGAGTTAGGATTGTTCTGCCTACAGTGGGCAAAGTGTTCCATCATAAGAAAATTGACCATCTTTCTTCTTGCTGAAGTCCGCATTTGGTTTATTCCAAATGTAATGTTGATTTCAGAGGCCTTCTGGCATCTTGCCTTAGCCATTTTCCCCCAAGGAAATTGCTTCATATAAAATTTAAAGTGACATAATTTTTCTCAACAGAATAGGAATCTCCCTGTTTTGTTTTCAAAGCACCTCTTGTGAAAATTGCCTTCTATACTTTGCAAAGGTTGTTGGCAGCATCTGTTGATGTAAAGCAAAAAGGACTGGTCTGTTTGTTTGTTCATATAGTTGGTTTTTGGTATTGAAATGAGGACCTGTCTAACTCACCATCTAAAACTGAGGCTAGGAAAACCCTACACCTAGCCTGTTAGCCTCCTCTTTTGGCTCTCCCAGTTTTAATCTGTCCAGGCACCATTACCTGAATCTCATTTCTGTCATTCCCTTACTTTCTTTTGTATGCAAGGTTGTTGCATGTATGTGTATACTTAAGAACTATATAATAATACTAAATTCCACTGCATTTTATACTTTAAAAGTTAATTAGTTGTATGTCACATTATTTTCACCTTAATATTAAAAACTATGCACTTTTAAAGATAAAAAATGGTCATGGGAGGAAAAAGAGAGAAGCAAACCAAAAAACAGACTCTTTACAATGGAGAACAAACTGATGGTTAGAAGAAAGGAGGTGGATGGGGGATGGGTGAAATAGGTGATGGGAATTAGGGAGTGCACTTGTGATGAGCACCAGGTGTTGTATGGAAGTGTTGAATCACTAAATTGTACATCCGAAACTAATATTAGACTGTATGCTAACAAACTGGAATTTAAATAAAAACTAAAAAATAACAAATAATAAAATAAAATAAATTTTAAATTTAAAAATATGCATTTTTAGTTTTAGTTGTTTTGAACTTTTCATAAAGGCATAGTATGTGTAATTTTTAAAATTTTTATGCATTATATTTCTTTTTTAAAAGAAAATAAGTTATTTATTCATGAGAGACACAGATAGAGAGAGGCAGAGACAAGATAGAGGAGAAGCAGGCTCCATGCAGGTAGCCTGTTGTGGGACTCTATCCCAGGACTCCAGGATCATGCCCTGACCTGAAGGCAGGTGCCAAACTGCTGAGCCACCCAGGGATTCCCATGCATTATATTTCTAAGTTTTATTTATACTGTTATATGTTTTAGTTTGTTTTGATTGCTGTATAATATTCCTCTGTGTAAATATAGCATAGCTTCCTCAGGCATTTTCCTGTTGATATGCATTTAGGTTGTTTTTATGTTTATGCTATTTTAAATAGTTCTTCCACGACCTTTTTTTTTTTTTTTTTTTTTTGTCTATGTTGCTTGTTACATACGTCTAAAATTTTCTCTTGGACGTATACCTAGGAGTGGAATTGCTGGAACATAGGGCATGTGAGTATTCAATTTAGAAGATAGTGGTAAACTGTTTCCTAAAGTGGCTGCACCAATTTAGACTATATGCCCTGCCCCTTCCCCCACCCCCTGTGATGTATAGAAGATTCTATGAATCTGTATCCTCTCTAATACTTGGTATATTCCAACTTATTTTTGCCAGTCAAGCAGGTTTAAAAACTTTTCTCTGAGGTTCATTTGGTATTTCCTGATCACTAGTAATATTAATCATATCTTCACATTGTCATTGTTTTTTTATTTGTGTTTGTGTGTGTGTGTTGTTTTGTTTTGTTTTAAAATAGGCTCCACACCCAGCATGGAGCCCAACATGGGGCTTAAACTCATGACCATAGATTGAGAACTAACCTGAGATCAAGAGTCGGACACTTAACCAACTGAGCCACCAAGGCACCATCATTGTTTCTTTTTCTATGAAATGCCTTAGATCTTTTGCCCATTTTCTATTGGGTTGCTTGTGCTTCTGATTGATGTGTAGTTTTTGTATATTCCTGATATCCATTTTCATTTGCGTGTATTGCTGATATTTTACCCAGTTTAAAATTTTTTTTGGTAAAATTTCTCTCAATAAGATATACAAAATTTTAATTTAAATAGTCAAATTTATTAAAGTTTTATTTTATGGTCAATGCCTTTTGTTTTTAAGAAAACTTTCTCTACCTGAAAGCTAAAAGTATTCATTTGTATTTTCTACTATGAGTTTTATTTTTGACAATTTAATTCTCTAGTCTGTTTAAATCCTTGATTTTATATATGGTATGAGGCAGGGATTTCACTTTAATCTGTTTTCATATCAGTATCCATTTTCTAGCTGTAATCTGACATGCCCCTCTTGTCATATATCAAAGTTCCATACATGCACCAGTCTTCTCTGAGCTCCTAACCTAGCTCTTTGGTTAGTTTATCCATCACTGTGCCAATAACATTAGGATGTATAACAACTTCTTTTGAGAAGTGTCCTTACTATTCTTGGCTCTTTACTCTTTGAAATCATGATGATGATGATGATGATCATGACTGATGACTGAGGACGGAAGCATCACATAGTTACAGAGAAATATACAAGCAGTACAAAGGGAAACACAGTGATGTAACTGGTACCAAAATCAGCAAATGGAAATTAGCACCCCACAAGCCTTACTTGTATCATCTTCCAGTCTCTCTCTCTCTGTCCCCCAAAAGTAACCAGTCTTGTCTTCTAACACCATACATTCATTTGGCCTATTTTTGAACTTCATATAAATGAATTCATAGAAGGTACTATTTTGTATGCTTTCCCCCAGCATTATATTGTGCAGTTCATCCCTGTAGTTGTAGTTTGTGCATTCTCTTTGCTATGTACTATTCCATTCCATTTTATGACTATCCTACTCTTTATCTACTCTACTATTAATAGTCATTTGAGTTGTTCTCAGTTTGAAGCTATTGTGAATAGTACTATTCTGTACCCTGCCAGCCTCCAAGCCCTTGCCTGAGCTGATTCCCTCTTCCTGTTATTCTTCCATTCCCTCTGCTACTTAAGACTCTGGCCATTTTATAAAGCCTTGGTAAGTAAGGCCCACCCGTTTTGGGAATCTTTCCATCCCAGTATACCAAGCTATTCTCTGTTAGGGCATCTAACCTTGTAGCTCATGAGTTGAACCCTAACTGCAATACTTGGAAGGTTTTTTGCAGGAGAAAGAGGAGGAGGAAGAGGAGAAAGAGAAAATGAGAAAGTTTTACAAAGCAGTTAATATCTAGCAGATAGGAACTAATCAGATCTAAGCACTTGCCAGGGAAGAATTGGAAAAATTTTTCCTAAACATGTAAACATTGAGTTCACTTTAGTCATATGCAAGGAAAGGATGGAGTACAAAGCTCCCAAGATTTTGTGTATGTCAAAGAGATAATGGGGATAACCAATTTCCATTTCATCCTTCTCAGGAGAAAGTGTAGGCCAGGTTCATAGCATGATGTAATGGAGAAAATGACTGAAGTTGTTAATGACTTATGCGCTTCTACCCTTAACTATTGCCAGTTTATGGGATGGGATACTTAGAAGAAGTCGAAGCAGATTATTAATACTTAGTTGATTTTAATGCTGTCAGATGGCTATGTAATGGAAACTTGTTGAAAAGATTTCCTCAACTGTTTTTTCAGATTAGGGACTTTGGGGACCAAAAGGCTCTGTGCAGTAGTGGTTTGAAGTGCATCCTTTTTTTTTTTTTTTTTTTTTTTTACTAATGAGACAAAGATCTGAATAAACTTAATTAGAAGATGCAAAAAAAAAATCCAAACCAAACAAAAACAATGTAATGCATATTTGTTAAAATAAGTAAAGATGCTCAGACTCAAACTGGACATGACACTTAAACATTTTTTTATTAATTCATTTATTTAACAAATATTTATCAAGCACCTGCTACTATGTGCCAGTACTGTTAAGGAGCTAGAGAAACAGTGAAAAAAAACAGAAGCATCTCTGCACTGTTGAAGTATGGTAGTTGGGATATAGGTTCTCTATCTTTAACAATGACCAAAAATAGAAGTGGCTTAAATAAGATAGACATGTTTCTTTGTCACTTAAGAATGGTCTGTGGTTATTTAGAAATTTTACCCTACAAACATCCTCCAGGGACTCAGGGTCATTCTGGTGTATTTCTGTTATCCACATGGTCCAGATGGCTCAGCATTTCATCCATGTTCTCAATGACAGGAAGAAGAAGAGGGGGAAAAGATGGCATGCGTATTCCTTTTATTTATTTTTACTTTTATTTTTTATTTTTGTGTATTCCTTTTAGAGGACACACCCCAGAAGTTGTCTACATCACTTTCCAAAACATGCCATTGGCCAGAATTTTGTTACATGATCATTACTACCTCATTCCAAAGAAAACTGGGAAATAGAGTCTTGATTCTGAAATATCTTAGACACAGATAAATTCAAGGGCATTATGTCTATGGGAGAGTGTATACTGGAGAACTAGTAGTCTTTGCTACATTCAGGGAAAAACACATTAGACAGCAAATATTATATAGTCAGATGATATGTGTTAAATCAACATACAGAAATAGAGGATAAAGATGAAGAAAAAGGTACTATTTTAATAAGAGAGGGAATAATTCTCTGATTAGGTGATATTTTATCAGGAGTCATATGGAGAATATGTAATTCTCACATTTCTAAGGGTTTCTAAGCTCACAGACTTGGAGAGTTACTTAGAAGAAGTTGAAATCATAATTGCAAAAGAGAATCACAGTTTTTCATGAGTAAGAATCACACTTTAAGATTTTGCCAGCTGTCTTGGCTTGTCTGGGTGATCAAACTTCAGCTCCATCATTGTAGCTCATTATAAGAGAACCTGATCCATCTGAAAAACAACTATATTCATCAGAAAGATATGTCATTCCATAAATCTTGGCAATGAGCGTATACATCCCAGAGCAAGCCAGAAATTTCTGATTATGTGGTCAAACATTGAGCAGTGCTAGAGACCGGTGGGCATTATAAAAGTATATTCTTCATCATGAAACTACTGAAATTTAAACTTAAAGTCACCATTAGTAAAATAAACCTGGATAGAGAAATTGAAATGTGTTGGGACTGAATGGAGTCCATAGTTCTTGAAGATCTCTCAGCATGTCAAACACACCAGTATTCTCATCAACACGACTAAAATTGAACAGTAACAGGCAAACCGCCTATACACCAGTAGGCTTATGGTCATCTGACTCATTACTTGAATCCCCTTGTATTTTTATATATTATCTCCCTGACTAAGGCCTTAAATTTTTTTTAAAAGGGTAATACATACTTCTTATAAAGAAAAAATGGTGTATAAAATCTTAAAAGTGATTCTTCCTTCTCCAATCTCCCCTACCCCTATTTTGCCTCCAAATTAACTGTTTGTTCTGGTTCCAGACCTTTTCCTAAGAATTCTATCTAGGTTTTAAGCTTCTTGTTTAACTTTGTAATCATTTCTACCTGGAAGAGTGCTTTGCACAGAACAGGTTCTCCATAAATATTGATTGATTGATTTGACTAGTGATTGATAAAATAGAGTTCAGGAAGGAAAATACCCAAATGGAAATCTCGAGCCTTGTGAGAAGCTAAGTGCAATATTTTCAGAGTTGCATTTGACGAGAAATATTGCTAATAACCTTTTAAGGAACATTCTGGGTGCTATTTTTCTACTTCCTCCTTCCCCCTTAGTACAAAATCATGAAGACATCATCAACAAAACCTTTTCTCAAAGCTATGTGTGATTTCCTTTCCCACATCTTCCCTCTTAGTGAAGAGCCTGTGGAAGGAGGAGGTGGGCACGACAGGAGAGGGGCCCTAGCAGTAGATAAATCTCTAACTTTGTTCTGGCTGGCTCTAAAATTTGCTGTGGGGTGCTTTTATCGGTAATTTCTTTTACAGATGTTTTCAGAGGAAGTTGAAATTATGCTGGTAAAAACACATCTAGACTCCACAGTGCAATTTAAACATACTGTATTTTATTTCCTCAAGCAAAAGGGCTGGGAACTCTTTTTCTTTCTTTCTTTCTTTCTTTCTTTTCCTCCCTCTCTCTTTTCCTTTTTAATTAAAAAAGGAAATGAACCAAAGAAAGTCTAAAGTATCTCTTCCTATCTGGACTAAAAAATTAGTTATTGCTTTGGGAATAAAGGTAGTGATCATGATGTTTCATTTCTAGTTAACCAGTAATTGTCTTTAAATGTAAAGAATCATGACTTCAGAAGATTAAAAAATATGTAGTTTTAAGGTGTGATTCATATTATTTCCCCAAGGTTTCATTTTAATTTTATTATCCTCCAACCCCATGACTAAACGTTTCTTTGGCAGTTGCAAACTGAAAAAGTCTGGGCTATAATAAGCCCTTTGCTGCTTCTGATTAATGGCCATGGATATGCCTTTCATTCCTTCCGGTGAACCTGAGATGTACTGTCTTGAGGAGTCCTTTCCGAAGGGAAAATTTTTGGAAGGCCTTCCATTTCTCTGAGTTTTCATAATAGTGAAATGTGTTATACAGGCAGCTGAGGGAGCAGTTAAGAGTGAGGCTCTGGAAGCAGGCTCTGTTCCACCATTAACTGGTGGTGGAGCCTTCAGCAACGTACTTGATCTCCTTAAGACTTAGTTTGTCTCATCTGTAAAATGAGAACAGTGGAAATAACACCTAATTCAGAGACATAAGATTGGATATCTGAAAAAACACTAAACATAGCACTTGGTAATTGTCCCAAGAGATTTCAGTAGCTGCAATTGTGATTATGACCTCTCTGTGACTGTCACTGCTACTCCTAATGGACTGTGAAGCCCCATAGTAGAGGAATATGCTGTGCCTGAGCAAATAGTGTGTGCGTTACTGTTATCTTATGTAGCATGTGACATTTTTACCCTGTTAGATGGCAGTCATTTATAGCCTGTTGCCCATCCTAGATTGTACCCCTCCTGACCTGCTCCTATATACTAGCTTTTGCATCTATCAGTAGACCCTCAGGATGGCTTGCTTTGAGCAGGTCCTCAAGAAGGGGTGTTTTGTTGTGTGGGGTTTTTTTTTTTGTTTTTTTTTGTTTTTGTTTTTGTTTTCTGGGTTTTTTTGAGAAGGAGAGAGAATGGGTGGGGGAGGCAGGTGAGGAGCAGAGGGAGAGAGAATCTTAAGCAGACTCTACACCCAGCATGGAGCCCAACATGGGGCTTAATCTCATAACCCTCAGGTCATGCATGACTTGAGCATAAATCAAGAGTTGGATGCTTAACTGACTGAGCCACCCAGCACCCCTCAAGAAGAGTTTCTTGAATTGCACTGGGAAATCCTAGGTGGAAGCTGGGTTCCAGCCTGCACCAGAGTAAAGTCTCTCTCTTAGAAATATATTATATATTTATATATAATTGTTGAATGAAGGCCAGGGATAGGGATTTAGGATTTTTGCATTCCAACCAGGAACTGGGGCTGCCAAGGTGCTAGTCACTGTAGTAAGAGCCAGCCTTCCAGTTTCTAAATAAAGTTGAAAAATAGAGCAGATTTGGAAAGCAGAAGTTAGTCTCTTTTACAGGATGGCCAGATTAGTTTCTTTCTTTCTTCCTTTTTTTTTATTTTAGTAAATATTTTAAATTACAAGAAGTAAATGAATACAACTTGAAATTCAGATTCATAAGTTGCCAGAGTCCAGGTTGAAGAAACAGGTGGTAGGAGTGTCCATACAAATGATAAAATCATCAAGGGAAAAATGCAAGTCTGAGAGTCTCAGGATATAATTGAGAAAGTCTCATAATGTGAGAGATGGGAATGGTCAGCTCCACAGGCTTTAACTGTGGATGACGTCGGCCTTGCTGATCTTTCCAGCCAACAAGGATGAAATCAAACCAAAGTAAAATGAAAAAATGCAAAATCTCTGTCCAGTCTATATTAAAGAGGCTACAGGTCCTCCCTGCTAACCCTGGGCTCCGGGAAGTGTTTGGGGAGAAAGAGACCATGTTAAATCCAAAATTATTCCTTTTTCCTCTGCTGGCCAGTGCTTCCACCTCCAACTCATCTCCACTAAATCTTTGATTTCCTTTCTCCCCTCAGATCTCTGCTTTTCTGGGATTTCAGTTAAAAACTCCAAACTTATCTTCTCAGAGATGAGTTAAGATGGTATAATAGGGGAACCCTGAGCTTGCCTTGTCCCTCCAATACAGCTGGATCCAACTATTTTGAACACCTAGAGTTATGATCTGAAGATTAAAAAAAAATCTGTACAGTTGGAGGAAGAGAACACAACAGAGGCTTATCTTAACAAACAAATCAAAGCACCCCTAGTTAAAGATCCAAATACTCCCTAATACAAGCAAGGAGGACCTCTGTAAAGGACAGAGCAACGTGAAAGAGCAGCCATAACATAAGAGCAGAGTGTACAGAGCATATACCAGAAACACTTCCTGAAGTTTTTGCTATTCTTGTTATTGTTGGTTTTGTGCGGGTTTTTTTCTTTTTTCTTTTTGTTTCTGGACAAAATGATTAGATAGAGAAATTCACCCCAAAGGAAAGAACAGGAGATAGTACTCCCAACCAGGGATTGATTTAATCAATACAGATATAAGTAAGATGTCTGAACTAGAGTTTAAAACAATTATAAAGATACTACCTGGGCTTGGAAAAAAGCATCAAAGACAATAGAGAATCCCTTACTCTAAAGATAAAAAACTAAAATCTAGTCAGGCTGAAATTAATAATGCTAGAACTGAGATGCAGTCCCAAGGGGAGGTCATAAAAATGAAGATGAACGAAGCAGAAGAGCAAACCAGTGATTCAAAAGATAAAACTACAGAGAAAAAATGAAGCTGAAAAGAAGAAGGAAAGAAAACTACTAGATCACAAAGGTAGACGTAGGGAACTCAGCAATTCTGTAAAGTGGAATAATATCTGAATTATAGGAGTCCCAGAATAAGAAGAGTGGGAACAAGGGCAGAAGGTTTATTTGAACAAATTATGGCTGAGAACTTCCCTAATCTGGGGAAAGGAACAAGCATTCAGGTCCAAGACACACAGAGAACTCCCTTCAAAACAACAAAAATAGCAGATCCCTGGGTGGCTCAGCGGTTTAGCGCCTGCCTTTGGCCCAGGGCGCGATCCTGGAGTCCCGGGATCAGGTCCCACATCAGGCTCCCTGCATGGAGCCTGCTTCTCCCTCTGCCTGTGTCTCTGCCTCTTTTTCCCCCTATGTCTATCATGAATAAATAAATAAAATCTTTAAAAAAAACAAAAACAACAAAAATAGGTCAACACTTGGACATATTATAACGAAACTTGCAAATTACAAAGATAAAGAGAAAATCCTGAAAACAGCTCAGGTCAAAAGACCTTTAAACTACAAGGGTAGACACATAAGGCTGACAGCAGACATGTCCACAGACACCTGGCAGGCCAGAAAGAACTAGCATGATATATTCAATGTGCCAAATATGCAGCAAAGAATAATTTATCCAGCAAGGCTGTCATTCAGAATAGAAGGAGAGATAAAGAGTTTCTGGAACAAACAAAAACTAAAGGAATTTGTGAACATTAAACCAGCCCTAAAAGAAATGCTAAATGGGACCCTTTGAGTGGAGAGAGAGACCAAAAGCAGCAAAGACTAGAAAGGAACAGAGACAATCTATAGGAACAGCACTTTACAGGTAATACAATAGCACTAAATTCATAGCTTTCAATAATTACTCTGAATGTAAATGGACTAACTACTCCAATCAAAAGACACAGAGTACCCCCCCCCCAAAAAAAAGACACAGAGTATCAGAATGGTTAAAAAAAAAAACAAGACCCATCCCATCGATATGCTCCTTACAGGGGACTCATTTTAGACCCAAAGATACCTCCAGATTGAAAGTGAGGGGATGGAGAAACATTTATCATGCTAATAGACATCAAAAGCAAGCTGGAGTAGCCATCACTATATCAGACAAACTAGATTTTAAAACAAAGACTGTAATAAGAGATGAAGATCTAACAACTATAAATATTTATGCCCCTAACTTGGAAGCAGCTGAATATATAGATCAATTAATAACAAAATTAAAGAAACTCATTGATGATAATACAATAACAGTAGAGACTTTAACACCCCACTCACAATAATGAAGAGATCATCTAAGCAGAAGATTATCAAGGAAACAAGGGCTTTCAATGACACACTGGATTAGATGGACTTAACAGATATATTCAGAGCATTTCATCCTAAAGCAGCAGAATACATATTGTTTTCAAGTGCACATGTAATATTCTCCAGAATAGATCACATACTTGGTTACAAACCAGGTCTCAACCAGTACAAAAAGATTGAAATCATACCATGCATATTTTCAGACCACAGTGCTATGAAGCTTGATGTCAACCCCAAGAAATTTAGAATGACCACAAACACATGGACGTTAAAGAACATCCTACTAAAGAATGAATGGGTCACCCAGGAAATTAGAGAAGAATTTAAAAAATACATTGAAGCAAATGAAAATGAAAACACCACAGTCAAAACCTTTGGGATGTAGCAAAGATGGTCCTAAGAGGGAAGTATACAGCAATATAGGCCTTCCTCAAGAAATAAGAAAAGTCTCAAATACACAACCTAACCTTACACCTAAAAGAGCTGGAAAAAGAACAGCAAATAAAGCCAAACTACAGCAGAAGAGAAATAATAAAGATTAGAGCAGAAATCAATGATATAGAAATAAAAGAAAAAAAAACAGTAGAACAGACTGACAAAACTAGGAGCTGGTTCTTTGAAAGAATTAGTAAGATTAATAAACCCGTAGCCAGATTTATCAAAAAGAAAAGAGAAAGGGCCCAAATAAATAAAATCATGAATGAAAGAGGAGAGATCACAACCAACTCCAGAGAAATACAAACAATAATAAGAGAATATTATGAGCAATTATATGCCAACAAATAGGCAATCTGGAAGAAATGGATAAATTCCTAGAAACATATAAACTACCAAAACTGAAACAGGAAGAAATAGAAAACCTGAGCAGACCCATAACCAGCGAAGAAATTGAATCAGTAACCAAAATACTCCCAACGAGTGTCCAGGGTTGGATGGTCTCCTAGGGGAATTCTACTAAACATTTAAAGAAGAATTAATACCTATTCTTCTGAAACTGTTACAAAAAAATACAAATGTAAGGAAAACTTCTGAACTCATTTTATGAGGCCAGCATTAGTTTGATCCCAAAACCAAAGACCCTACCAGAAAGGTGAATTATGGACTAATATTCCTGTTGAAAAGGGTGCAAAAATTCTCACCCAGATACTAGTTAATGAGACCTAACAGTACATTGAAAGGATTATTCACCATGACCAAGTGGGATTTATTCCTGGGCTGCAGAGGTGGTTCAACATCCACAAATCAATAAATACATCAGATTAATAAAGCATAAGAATCATATGAGCCTCTCAATAGATGCAGAAAAAACATTTGATGAAATATGCCATCCTTTCTTGATAAAAACTCTCCTCCATGGGAAGCCTGAGTGGCTCAGCAGTTAAGCATCTGCCTTCGGCTCAGGGCGTGATCCTGGAGTCCCGGGATCGAATCCCACATCGGGCTTCCTGCATGGAGCCTACTTCTCCCTCTGCCTATGTCTCTGCCCCCCGCCTCTTTCTATGTCTCTAATGAATAAATAGAGGGATAGAGGGAACATACCTCAACATCATAAAAGCCATTTATGAAAGGCTCAGAGTGAATATCATCTGCAACAGGGAAAAACAGAGCTTTCCCCTAAGGTCAGGAACACAACAGGGATGTCCACTCTCACCACTGTTGTTCAACATTGTACTGGAAATTCGGTCTCAGTAATCAGACAACAAAAAGAAATTAAAATCATCCAAATCAGCAAAGAGGTCAAACTTTCACTCTTCACAGACATCATGATACAGCATGTAGAAAACCCAAAAATTGCACCCAAAGAATTGCTAGAACTGATAGCAGGAATCCACCAGCAAAGACACAGGATGTAAAATCAACACACCGAAGTCTATTGCATATCTATACACTAACAAAGAATCAACAGAAAGAGAGATCAAGGAATCTATACCATTTACAATTGCACCAAAAACCATAAGATACCTTGGAATAAACTTAACCAAAGAGGTAAAATATCTGTACTCTGAAAACCATAGCTTATGAAAGAAATGGAGGAAGACACAAAGAAATGGAAAAACATTCCATGCTCATGAATTGGAAGAACTAATATTGTTAAAATGTCTATGCTACCCAAGGCAATCTACACATTTAATGCAATCCCTATCAAAATACCATCAGCATTTTTCACAGGGCTGGAACAAACAATTGTAAAATTTGTATGGAACCAAAAAAGACCCCAAATAGCCAAATAATATTGAAAAAAACAACCAAAGCTGGAGATATCACAATTCTGGACTTCAAGTGGTATTACAAAGCTGTAATAATCAAGGCAGTATGCAAAAAAAAAAAAAAAAAAAAAAACACAAACAAACAAACAAAAAAAAAAAACAAGGCAGTATTATTGGCACAAAAGCAGACACATAGATCAATGGTACAGAACAGAGAATCCGGAAATGGATCCTTAACTCTATGGTTAACTAATCTTCGACAAAGCAGGAAAGAATATCCAATGGAAAAAAGTCTCTTTCAGCAAATCATGTTGAGAAAATTGGACATCCATCGGCAGAAGAATGAAACTGGACCACTTCCTTGCACCATACATAAAATAAACTCAAAATGGATGAAAAAACCTAAATGTGAAATGGGAATCCATCAGAATCCTAGAGGAGAATGCAGTCAGCAACCACTTTGACCTCAGCCACAGCAACTTGCTAGACACGTCTCCAAAGGCAAGAGAAACAAAAGCAAAAATGAACCCTTGGGATTTCATCAGGAAAAAAAGTTTTTCCACAGCAAAGGAAACAATTAACAAAACTAAAAGGCAACCTGTGGAATAGGAGAAGATATTGACAAATGACGTATCAGAGAAAGGGCTAGTATTCAAAATGTATAAAGAACTTCTCAAACTTAACACCTAAAACCCAAAAAATCCACTCAAGAATGGGGCAGAAAACATGAACAGACATTTCTCCAAAGAAGGCATACAAGTGTCTAATAGACACATGAAAAAATGCTTAACATCACTCAACATCAGGGAAATACAAATCAAACCCACAATGAGATACCACCTCACACAAGTCAGAATGGCTAAAATTAACAACTCAGGAAACAATAGATGTTGATGAGGATGCAGAGAAAAGGGAACCATCTTACACTGTTGGTGGGAATGCAAGCTGGTGCAGCCACTCTGGAAAGCAGTATGGAGGTTCCTCAAAAAGTTAGAAATAGAACTACCCTACGACCCAGCAATTGTACTACTGGGTATTTATCCAAAGTATACAAACATAGCCATTTGAAGGGGCATCTGCATCCCAATGTTTATAGCAGCCATGTCCACAATAGCCACAAAAAGAGCTAAGATGTCCATCAACAGATGAATGAGTAAAGGTGTGTGTGTGTGTGTGTGTGTGTGTACACGTACATACATACATATATACACACACCCATTGTATACGTATATATATACACACAATGGAATATTCCCCAGCCATCAGAAAGAATGAAATCTTGCCATTTGCAATGACATGGATGGAACTAGAGGGTATTATACTAAACGAAATAAGTCAGTCAGAGAAAGGCAAGTACTATATGATTTCACTCGTGGAATTTAAGAAACAAAACAGATGAATGTAGTGGAAGGGAAGGAAAAATAAAATACAGTAAAAACAGAGAGGGAGGAGGCAAGCCATAAGAGACTCAACTATAGGAAATAAACAGGGCTGCTGGAGGGGTGGTGGGTGGGAGATAGGATAATTGGGTGATGGGCATTATGGGGGGCACCTGATGCAATGAGCACTGGGTATTATATGCAACTGTTGAATCACTAAATTCTATGCCTGAAACTAGTAATACATTATATGTTAACTAAATTGAATTTAAATTAAATAATTTTTTAAAACAAAAATTTAATAAAAATTTAGAAAAAAGAGGGGATCCCTGGGTGGCTTGGTGGTTTAGCGCCTGCCTTTGGCTCCAGGCGCGATCCTGGAGTCCTGGGATCGAGTCCCACGTCGGGCTCCCGGCATGGAGCCTGCTTCTCCCTCTGCCTGTGTCTCTGCCTCTCTCTCTCTCTCTGTGTGTCTATCATGAATAAATAAATAAATAATTTTTTTACAAATTTAGGAAAAAGGGGCACCTGGGTGGGTATCTGCCCTCAGCTCAGGGTGTGACCTGGGAGTCCCGGGATTGAGTCCTACATCAGAATCCCCTCGAGGAGCCTGCTTCTCCCTCTGCCTGTGTCTCTGCCGCTCTCTGTGTTTCTCATGAATAAATAAATAAAATCTTTTTTAAAAATTTAGAAAAGAACCTCCAAATGTCCTCAATGCCATTCTCAAACATAATGTAACAGCATTCAATAATGTTGACTAAAACTTTCCACATGACCAGTGCTCTCTGTAGGAGGATTTTTGGGTTACATCTCCCTTTGCCACATGATGCATTCTTTTTTTAAATAATAAAATCATTATTGAATCATAGAACATGGAGTCCAAGAAAAGATATAAAAGTTGGAATGTAGAAATTTGATTTGTAGAAAACATCAAAACATCACTCTCCCCCTGTCCAGCTGTGTACCTACCCCCACGCCACACCTCTGGTAGAGGGTTCTCCAGCAAGGGCACAAGGGGGCAAACCCCTCCTAGTATAAGCAGTTTGTTTGCAGCATCCCCCAGGCCATGGGGACAGTGAAAGTGCAGAGACCCTGGGTCAGAGCTGTACCAGGGTGGGGTGGGGTGGGCTGAAGTGAGGGGCTGATATCAAGGCAGGAGTTTCCAGAACAGGCAGGACATAAATGCACCCTGAGGGACAGTGTAGGTCCTCAACCTTGCAAAGACAGACACCCAGGACAGGTTGTCCCAGAAGCCCTGACTTGGGAGCCAGCTTGAGGTTACAAAGAGGAGGCAGAGCTCAGGGTGAAGGCACACGGCTGCCCATCCAAGGGCACCTTGAGGCATTCTTACTTTTGAAGCCCTTCCTGGTACTATTTTTATATAAACCATTTTAAATATGGCTTTTGCTTTAGGTTTTTGAAGGGTTTTTCATTATTTTGAATTTTTAAAATAATAAATTCTTTGCTTGGTTCCTGTGATTTAAGGTGTGTTAAGTTTCTACATGACCATGTAGAATGAACTTGTAGTTAGTGGACATATTATTTTGGGGGAGAAATTTCATTTATAATTTTGATATTGTAGTTTTTCTTTCATATTTGAGCCAACCAATTATTTCTTCAGGGCTTAGTTATTTTCTGTAGGCCCTTAAAAAGTTTGTTGGCATACTATGAAGGATAAGACAAGATAGAACCAGTTTCTTTGGTGGAGCTTATGGTTAATAGGACCTTTGTTCTGTCATAGAAATTACTGACACACTACTAGGTGAAGCAAGAGGTCACATGGAAGGGTGGACAGACCCTCAGTCTCTTACAATAGCAGAAGATGTGTTCTATAAAGGAGACTGGCTAGCTCTCTGCCAAAACTGTCTTCCTTTTCTTTTTAGCTCCCAGCCAGACCACATTTCTAGACTCCCTCGCATTGAAATGCACCCATGTGCCCAAGTTTTGGCCAGTGGAATGGACAGAGTTAGAAGTATACCACATCTAGATGGGGCCCATAAACAAAACTTCCTAGTTGATCCTCTTGCCAGCTCTCTTTTCACATCCACCTGCTGGAGATGCAGGATTGGGGACCCAGGAGAGGTGGAGGGCAAAAGGCAAGGAGTCTGCTTGCTGAATCACCATGTAGAAATCTTCCTGCTGAGTGCTCACAGCTAACTGTGTGGACACGAACTATTTTGTGGAGCCTTTGAGGGTTCAGAGGTTCAGGACTTAACTCTTAACAACAGTCAGAATCATCTTAGCCATTAATAACATTCCCTCATAGGCTCTTAGTCTATCAGAGCGAACAGATGAAAATTAAATGACCCCACAGATTATTCAGGTGAAATTAAAATGCCCTGCTCAGTCAGAGAATATGAGAGCAAACCTAAATAAATTACAGTCACTTTTGAATAGCTGAAATTTGAGCACTATGATCTGATGTGATTTTATTATGGAAGGAGGCTGTATAATGGGATAATATTTGGTCCTGTATCATAGGGTTATTCCGAGGACTAAGTGTTGTATTGTAAATAAGCTAATAATTACACACATAAATTAATAAAACATAAAACATTGCCTGAATTGTAATAAACATTTACTGTTTTTGTTGTCTTACTTTTGAGTTATACTTTCTGCGTTCAGATCCCAACTCTACCTCTTATTGTAACCTGGACAGGTTACTTAACCTCTCTGAACTTCAATTTCGCCACCTGTAAGTAGGGCTGCTAACAATACATGCCTCATAGAATTATTGTAAGGAGTAAGGAGACAATTTATGGTTCCCTCTACAGTACCACATGTAGTGCATAACGAGTTAATGGCCTCTCTCTCTTCAAGCTGCTTTAGAGCAACTTTTCCTTGAGCTATTACTATGTTAGCCTCCATACTCTGCTCATAGAGACCTTACTATCATTAGGAAGGCAAGATATACACACAGAAGTAATAACCATTCAAGGTGTTACATATGTGATTTCATGTGAATATGAGTGACTGTTTCACTGTTGTGGTCTTGTATCAGTTTGAATTGTCAAAGGACCTTTCAATCCATTGTGAGGCGCTGTGCAGCTCAGCGCAGTGATCTAGGTCTATATCCAGTGGATTTCTGTAGCATGGCTATTCTATGGATATCAGTGCAGCATGATTATATTTTTTAGCAGACTCTTTCATACCTCAGTAAGATAGAATTTTCTGAAAGTTAAGATTCATTCTTTTGACTTCATTATGAAAGAGCAGCACCATATGCTTAAATTTATACTTATTACTCTTGGATTTTTATCAAGATTAAATAGAGTGGAAAAAAGAGAGAGAGGGTTGGACCAGTTTTTAATGTGATTGAAAGAGTACCCAGAATTTATGATTCTCTTTGTCAGACACCATGAAATTGTTTTATGAAATATTAAATAATCAGGAATATTGTTATATATTAAATACCTTATTTTATTTTATTTTATTTTATTTTTTAATTTATTTTATAGAGCATGTGAGCAAGGGAGAGAGAGAATCTCAAGCAGGCTCTACACCCAGTGCGGAGTCCAACAGGGTACTCAGTCTTACAACCCTGAGATCATGACCTGAGCCAAAATCAAGAGTTGGACACTTAACCAGTTGAGCTACCTATGCATCCCAGTACCTTCTTATTTTAGATTATAGGATAGACTGTAATGGGTAGTATAAGAAATGTATGAAGTAATTGATTTTTCAAATTTTAACAATTACGTATCTTGCTACAAAATTGAGAATACAAAAAAGAGAAAAGGAAAAAAGTTATCTGAATTAAACCACCAAATAATGGCCAATATTAGTATTTGGTGAATTTCCTTCTAGTCTTTGTAGCATATACTTTTTATCCCCTCAAATTGTGAGTCCTATCCTATTTAATGTTTTTTTCTTAGCCTTTTTAAAAAAGAAGTTTTATTAAGGTGCGATTTACATAACGTAAAATTCACCCTGTTAAAATACGTAATTCACTGGTTTTTGGTGTATTTGAGATGTTGTACAACCATTACCATAGTCAATTTTAGAACATTTTCATTACTCCAAAGAGAAACTCCATCTGTTACCAATTACTCCCCATTCTTCCTCCCTCCAACCGTAGAAACCATTCATCTCCTTTCTCTCTCTGTACTTATTCTGGACATTTTGTATAAGCAGAATCATACAGTAAGCAGAATACACATTGGCCTTTAGTGACTGGCTTTTTTCATTTAGCACCGCATTTTCAAGGTTCCTCTATGTGTAGCATGTATGTCACTATTTTGTTCCTTTTTTAGCTGAATAATATTTCATTATACTTTTTACTTATCCATTCAGTAATTTTTAGACATTTAGATTGTTTAAACCTTTTGGATATTATGAATAATGCTGCTCTGAATATTTGTATACAAATTGTTCTGTAGACATGTTTTTAGTTCCTTTGTGTATATACCTAGGAGTAGAAATTCTGGGTCAAGTGGTGATTCTATGTTTAAAATTTTGAGAAATCACCAAACTGTTTTCCAAAATGACTTCACCATTTTCTTTTTTTTTTTTTAATTTTTATTTATTTATGATAGTCACAGAGAGAGAGAGAGAGAGAGAGAGAGAGAGAGAGGCAGAGACACAGGAAGAGGGAGAAGTAGGCTCCATGCACCGGGAGCCCGACGTGGGATTCGATCCCGGGTCTCCAGGATCTCGCCCTGGGCCAAAGGCAGGCGCCAAACCGCTGAGCCACCCAAGGATCCCCACCATTTTCATAATGTTTTATAGACTGCTTTTTCATGTAGCATTTTATCATAATCATTTGTGTCACTAAATTATTTTTGCAAATATTATTTTTAATAGCTGACCTATATTCCATCCTGTGGTTATACAATAATTAAGTCAACTATTTTCCTAATGCTGGACATTGTTGAAGAGGATGATGATGATGCAGTGACTGTGTGTGTGTGTATGTATGTGTATGTATGTATGTATGTACTTATTTATTTATTGTTTAGTAGGCTCTACACCCAACATGGGGCTTGAACTCATGACTCCAAGATCAAGAGTCTCACATGCTTCACCAGCTCAGCGAAGTGCCTCCATCCCTCTTCCTTTTAGAGTAAATTCCTAGAAGTAGAGTGTTTAGGTCAAAGGATATGTATTTTTTTAAGATTTTATTTATTTATTCATGAGAGACACACAGAGAGAGGCAGAGACACAGGCAGAGGGAGAAGCAGGTTCCATGCAGGGATCCCGATGTGGGACTTGATCCTGGAACTCCAGGATCATGCCCTGAGCCAAAGGCAGCTGCTCAACCACTGAGCCACCCAGGCATCCCAGGGTATGAACGTATTTTAGACCCTTATTACTTAGTGTGACATTTTCCTCTAAGAAGGATTAACAACCTACGCTTTCACCAAACTGTGTGCATGGCTCTGTCATGTCCTTTGCCCATTTTTTCTAATGAGAACCTAGCAAAAATCTGTATTAGTCTCTCTCTCTGTCTCTAATAAATAAATAAATAAATAAATCTTAAAAAAAAAAAAAAGAAAGAAAGAAAAAACGGCAACCCAGGTGGCTCAGGGGTTTAGCACTGCCTTCAGCCCAGGGCATGATCCTAAAGACCCGGGATTGAGTCCCATGTTAGGCTCCCTGCATGGAGCCTGCTTCTCTCTCTGCCTGTGTCTCTGCCTCTCTCTCTCTTTGTCTCTAATAAATAAATAAATAATCTTTTAAAAAATCTGTGTTAGTTTTCCATGCTGCATAGTAAATGCTACAAGTGCTTTGCCTTTAAGAAACACAAATTTATCATCTCAGTTTCTGTAGAGCAGATGTCTGGTGTGGTGTGGCTGGATCCTCTGCTCAGGTTTTTACCTAGCTAAACTTAAGGTGTTAGCCAGGGCTGCCATACTCATTTGGGGCTCGGGGGTCTTCTTCCAAGCTCACTGGTTGTTGTTAGAATTCATTTCCTTCTCACACTTTCTATTAATTAAATTACTTTCTTTGTCTTTGAATTAGGAGAAGATACCCTGGTACTCACTTTTAGCAGTTCTGCAGGTACAAGTTTGAGAACCAGTGGACTAGATTAATTTTAAGACCTTTCTAATTATAATATTTTACCAATTGTTATCTATTTGGCCATCTTTCTGCAACAAAAACCTAATTGTAACTGGTCTAATACAGCCTTTCAGAAGTATACTTCAATTAACAATGACAAAGAAACATTTTCTCAGTGGAGAATTTATGCTTTTGCTTGTTACTGTGTGTCAACGTGTTTTTTAAAATTTCAAGTGCCACATAAAATTAGCTGTATTATTGTTATTGGTGTGTAAATTTGGGGGGAACTTGGTGCAGTCTCTCAATACTCTTCTTTTTTGAGAATTATGCTAGTCTCTGGAATCAGAAACATCAATGAGAAAGATGTCAAAAACTATGATGGCCTTTTTTTTTTTTTTTTTTGCAAATGTGTTCTGTAAAGTATTTTTGAGCCAAGCATCCCATGATAGCCAAGTTTGGGAACAAATACATTTCCTATTTCTAATCCCTTATGTGCTCCTCTGCAAAGTCATAGTACACATGAACACTTGAAAAGTTCTTCAGTAAAGAGCTTGTTTGAATTACTACATCAGATTTTCCTTGGCTGTGGAATGAGCATGCTATAGGCAATGCTGCTTTATGCCTCTCTTTCTCTTCATTAATCAGGTTAAGCACAGCTCAGTGGGTTTTCTCAAACTTGGGTGATGACCAGGGGATCTAGAAAAAATTACCTAACTTGTCTGGGATACTATTTCCTATTATTTACTTGGTAAAGTGAGCATTGAGGGATTAATTACACTTTAAAGTCTCTGTTCTAACATTATGGGATTCCATCATTTATTATAAAAGTGTAAAGGAAAAACTTCTGGTAAACACAGCTTTGCTGAAAATAAAACAATTAAAACCAAAACCAAAATATTAAAGTCATCTACTGGCCCTCAGAGAAGCAGTTGGATCATGGAAATCTTTCCTCATGAATTTTTGAATATCCCTTAGCATAAACATGTGCCCATATCAGCATAGCTTACAGTGATCTGTCTAAATGATAAGTTTGGTGTGCTCTCATATATTGGACCCACAGGGTGGTGACAAAATGAAAGGGGAAGGGAGAGAAGTTTGGTTGAACAGAGATAGTTGTGGTGGAAAGCGAGATAATAGATATGTGGAAAGGAATGTATTGAGAGCCTTGAATGTTGTGGGGCTGATAGGCAGTACTTCCTGAGTATAGAAATAACATCATGACAAATACAGTTTAGCTGAATTTCTCAGGCTGTGATGCATAGGATAGATCAGAGGAGAGAATTGCTACAAGACAAGGACTGAGGCCATGGCAGCAACCTGCTGGACAGAGATGGGGCTGTGCCGGGTGAGGGCGAGAGCAATGTGGAGGAAGGGTTGTTGGAACATGGTAACTCATGAACTCTGACTCTTGGGGAAAAAGGAGGAACCAGTGGTGACTCCAGGGTGGAGATCTCAAAAGAGGAAGTGATACTGTTGGTATTGACAAGGTGGGTAAGCAGAAATGGTGACTCAGAAGTAAAATGGCACTTTTTACTAGATATGTTGAAATTTGGAAGGGTACCAAGGCAGCCCAATAGAGCTGGCCACTAAGCAGGGCAGGCAAGTACGTTGAGAAGTATGACAGAGAAAATAACTCTGTTGCTTCTCTTATCAGAAATATCTGTGTTCCATGCTAATCTTGTTTGCTCAGGTACTTTTGCAGTGGGAAGATACCTTTGTACTCCATTTAAAATATCTTCTACATTGTTTGAAGGTGAATTTATTACAGTGCTCCAAAATATTGGACACTTATACTACTTTTCAAGCTCCATTTTATTTCTTTATACTTTTGTGAAATTAATAAGTGATCTTTTTTTCAACTCAAATACTGGGCATGCTCTTCCAGCTCCCGATGGCTTTTGCTGTTTGTTTCCATCATGGCCCTTGAAAGAGTGAGTGCCTGTGTTTGATTAAATTTGCACACTGTTGGGATCCCTGGGTGGCGCAGCGGTTTAGCGCCTGCCTTTGGCCCAGGGCGCGATCCTGGAGACCCTGGATCGAATCCCACGTCGGGCTCCAGGTGCATGGAGCCTGCTTCTCCCTCTGCCTATGTCTCTGCCTCTCTCTCTCTCTCTCTGTGACTATCATAAATAAATTAAAAAAATAAAATAAAAAAATAAAAATAAAAAAAAAATAAAAATAAATAAATTTGCACACTGTTAAATTGCATCAGGTTATAGTGGAAGCATTCTTTGTGATTTTTGTTTGCCTTCTTAAAATAAAAAGGCAGCTAAAAACAATATCCATATAGGGACTTCCTTAATGTTCATGGCTTTAATGGCATGTGAAGCCCTAACTCAGGGCTTAGGTGGTGCAAGAGACCATGTGGCTCTGAAATGCAGGCTTACTACAAGCCTGGTCTCCATCAAGTTACTTTTTCTCACTAGGCTCTAGATTTCTCTGCTCTAAAATGGAGATAACCATACTACTTATTTCCTAATGTGGTTGTAAGACTGGAGTGAGTTGATACATTTAAGGCTTAGCATAGTACCTGGCATCTGGTAAGTACTCAATAAATAGGGACTATTATTATCATCATTATCACTAGCAATGGAAATGTGTGAGGTCTACCACTGATAGAACTAGTTAAAATTTTAATTATATAGAAAAGAATAAAGACATATAAAAATAAAGAAGAATATGAGAATAAGATTACCTTTCTCTCGATGTCTGTTTCTTAGTTTTGTGAGCTTGGCAAAACTTCCCTGCGCCTTGAAGAAATGAGTACTCTTGTGGCTGGCCTTACATGAAAATTACAAGGATTAGTGTATTTATATTGAACTTCTGGATTCTCTGATTGCAAAGTAGGAAATATTTTTTGCAGCTGTGATACATTAATGTTAGCATGAACCCAGGCACAATTACTGGACTTAAGAATTTTTTCCTGCCCTTTTCCAAATTTCATGAACCCTTTCTGTGTTTCTCAGTTATGAGACTAAGGAAATGGCAGAAAATGTGGCTCCAAGGTATAGCGAGGAGGAAGCCGTGGGACAAGGGCACTGGATGCTCCACGTGGCAAATTTCAAGCAAAACCTGTTTTGTTTTTTTCTGGTCTGAGAAAACTTTCCACAAAACGTGTTTCTCACCAAAACAAGCTGGAGAAACCGGTTGTGTAGGAAGATTATAACAAGTTGTGGTGAAAATGAACTTCCTTTATTGGAAGTCAAAAGATTAGCTTGAGCAGCCAATCTCTAAGTGGTAGTTCTTCCAGAGTCTGTGGAAATGGAAGAGACCATAGAAAACCAACACAGTGTTTCTGTGGATGGGAATTAAAGTGTACTAAGGACCTGGCCTTTAAGCAAGGCACCCAGGACAAACAAAAAGCAGGGATTAACATCACATAGAAGAGTAGTTGGATTTCTTATGATGTGTGTGCCATTAGCCAAAGAAAAAATGCCTTTTATGCTTACACAATCAGGAAATTATCCCCTAGGATTTTCTGTCTATTTTTTGTTCAGGCAAGTAAGGGAGTAAAAGTTTAACCCGTAATATCTAAATTGTAGCACCATAAAAACTCAAGTAAAAAAGTTAGTCTTTGTTTTTACATGCCTCCAGTGATGCCATTTGGAGGGACTGCTCACATGAGGAGCCAGTATAATGATGAAGAGTGAAGACTCTTGAGCCAGACTGCCTGAGATTGAATCCAGGTTCCACCTCTTCATAGCTGTGTACCTTCAGGCAAGTTTCTAGACCTTTCTGTGCCTCTATTTCCTCATATTTAAAATGGCAGGATAGCAGGAGCCACCTCAGGTTGTAAGGATTGAAAAGAGGTAATAAATGTAAAACATTAAGGACAGTATGTGACATACAGAGTAAGCAGTAGGTATGAGTTAGCTATTATTATTTTGATAACTTGGTGGTTAAGAGTGTGGGTTCTGGACTCAGATGGCCTGAAGCTTGACCTTTGATGTGTTACCTAACTTCTCATAGTCTTTACATTTGTCAAATGATTATACCAATGTTACCTACTTTATAGGAACGATGTGACAAGTTTACAAAGCACTTTATCATTCACACAGTGCCTAGTATATAGCAAACACTCAATAAGTGTTAGCTATTGTAGATTTTTAAAAAATATATCTTTGTTGTCTTTAAAACATACCATTTTTAGCCCTCAAGCAGAAAATTGGAAAATCTGAAGGTGACAACTATGGGAGCTTATCTCTACCCTCTACTGCGGGAAGATCCTTCCCAGATTTTATGTTGGTGCCTAAACAACAGAGTTAATTATTGTCTTTCTGAATTAACTTTCCAGACCACACTGTTCTATAGCCAATCTTGGCAATACATCAGGTTCCAGGAAAGTACGTGAATCATCACAGGATGCTCGACTCTGTTCTTCTGAACTTCATAAAAACATGTGATTCTATTAGCAGATCTCATGAGTCTCCTTCTCTGATATTCTTACTTCCTTTCATCTTCTGCTGGCTCAGCCCTGGTTTCACACCTACCACTCCATGCCTTCTCCCCTCCTGCTACCTTTGGCCCAATCCCAAACACATGCAGCCTTTTCTTACCTGGACTCTTTTCCCACCCACTAACTTCTTGCTATCTTTCCTCCTGCTCTCTGCTGTGAGCAGATCCTGTATCTCTGCCTTGCTCACTACTGTCACTCCTATCCAATGGGAGTACGATGGGGAACAAAAAGATAGTCTACCCTTGAGAGTAGAAAAAGGAATGAGAAAAAAGTCTTTGGATCATACTGTAAACAAACAAACAGATGCAGAACAAATATCAAAAACACTGAACTTTTACCCCAGTTATTGCTCAGGGCTCTGCTGAGAAAGGTCAAGAAGAGGCAGGAAAAGGGATAGGTTACTATTTATTATAGCATAAGGGCTTTTATTTTATTTTTTAAAATATTTTATTTATTTATTCATGAGAGAGAGAGAGAGAGGCAGAGACACAGGCAGAGAGAGAAGCAGGCTCTACGCAGGGATCCTGGTGTGGGACTCCATCCCAGGTCTCCAGGATCACACCCCGGGGCTGAAGGCGGCGCTAAACCACTGGGCCACCAGGGCTGCCCCATAAGGGCTTTTAAATGTTCCTCAACCTTCAAGAAGCCTGGCCATGTAATGAACAATTAATATGACTCAAGTTCTGTGCTCAATGCTTTTACTGCATTCATTTATTTAATCTTCACCAAATCTACAAGGTAATGATTATCATGCTCGTTTTCAGATGAGAGAATTTAAGCTCAGAGAGGTTAAGTAAGTTGTCCAAGATCACCCAGCTAGGTGATGAAGCTAGGTAGGATCGGAACCACAGTTCTGCCAGATTGCAAGTCTATTGCTCTCAGTCATCCAATTAACCTGCTTTACTATGGTAAGTCTCTCCAAGTCTGGTCATTGTGATCACCCTGGATTGGCGACAAGGCAAATTGCTTTTATAGGGATAAAAATATATAATGTGTAGGAACATATAGGGCAATGATGTAAAAAGTTAAGGGCTATTATGTTACAGAATCTAAAGTGTTACCAAATGACTGCTTAAACCCCCAGGCTTGGCCCTTGCCCACCTATCACAGTCTGCACCCATCACCCCTGCTCCCATACCTCTGGTTTTCCTCAGCACCTCCATTGTGTGCTGTGCTCCTTGCTACCTCAGGGCTTTTGCACATTCTATTCACGCTGCCTGGAACGCTCTTCCCTGCTTCTCTCACCCACCTTGACCTAACCAATTATTATTTCCCCTCCTAGTACACAACTGAACCTCACTTCTTTACAAAAGCCCTTACTAACCACCCCATTCCCCACTAGGTTAAACCCCATAGAACCCTGCACTTTTTCTTCATATGTCTATACAACTCTAATTAATTTAAGCAATGTATCTTCTCACTAAATGGCATGTCTCAGGAGAAGACCACACTCTGATTGGTGAAGCACTCCTAGCAGCTCTATAAATATCTATTAAGTGGGTGAATAACTAGTGATAAGTAAATGGGGTGAGGGAAAGCAAAAAAATGTGCCAATTGATTAAACTCCATAGGGAGAATAATTCATTCAGTTCACTCAACATATATTAGAAGAATGCCTACTATATACCAGGCTCTGTTCCAGATGTTTAGTCTGGGATTATGGAAATGAGACGTGGCAATATTATGGCAAGGACTGACAACATGAATATCCTGTAAGAGTTGGGGAGAAGGTGACAGTTCAATGCCTACTCCCAGCACAGGGCAGTGAGAAAGGCAGATCTCCTCCTTCCCCACGAAGAAAGTGAGGCTTCCATAAGTGAAGACTGTAGAGTATCTGAAATCTTCAGTTAGGAATGAAACACCTATAAAGGGGAGGAGGGGCAAGACGGCGAAAGAGTAGGGTCCCCAAATCACCTGTCCCCACCAAATTACCTAGATAACCTTCAAATTATCCTGAAAATCTATGAATTTGGCCTGACATTTAAAGAGAGAACAGCTGGAATGCTACAGTGAGAAGAGGGGCCCCGCGAGGAGCCGGGCTGAGGCCGGGGCGAGTGTCCCCAGGACAGGAGAGCCCCGTCCCGGAGGAGCAGGAGCTGCACCGACCTTCCCGGGTGGAAAGGGGCTCGCGGGGAGGTGGAGCAGGACCCAGGAGGGCGGGGATGCCCTCGGGCTCCCGGGGACACTAACAGACACCTGCGCCCCGGGAGAGTGCGCCGAGCTCCCTAAGGGCTGCAGCGCGCACGGCGGGACCCGGAGCAGCTCGGGGGGCTCGGGGGCGGCTCCGCGGAGGGGGCTGCGGGGCGGGAGCAGCTCGGGGGGCTCGGGTGGCGGCTCCGCGGAGGGGGCTGCGGGGCGGGAGCAGCTCGGGGGGCTCGGGGGCAGCTCCGCGGAGGGGGATGCGGGGCGGGAGCAGCTCGGAGGGCTCGGGGGCGGCTCCGCGGAGGGGGCTTCGGGGCGGGAGCAGCTCGGGGGGCTCGGGGGCAGCTCCGCGGAGGGGGATGCGGGGCGGGAGCAGCTCGGGGGGCTCGGGTGGCGGCTCCGCGGAGGGGGCTGCGGGGCGGGAGCAGCTCGGGGGGCTCGGGTGGCGGCTCAGCGGAGGGGGCTGTGGGGCGGGAGCGCGAATCCAACAGCGCAAGCTCCGGAGCACAGGGCGCCAGGACACAGCCCAGGATCCGGCCTCCCCCGGGACAGGCAGAGGCCGGGAGGGCCCAGGACAGCGAGGACGCTCCTGCCCCGAGCTGAGCAGATCAGCGGCCCCGCCCGGAGCCTCCAGGCCCTGCAGACGGAGAGCTCTGGAGCTACTGCGGGGGCTGACTCCAGGGCTCCAGGGCTGGCCCCGCCACTGCGGTTGTTCCTCCTGGGGCCTCACGGGGTAAACAACCCCCACTGAGCCCTGCACCAGGCAGGGGCAGAGCAGCTCCCCCAAGTGCTAACACCTGAAAATCAGCACAACAGGCCCCTCCCCCAGAAGACCAGCTAGACGGACGAGTTCCAGGGGAAGTCAAGGGACTTAAAGTACACATTATCAGAAGATACTTCCCCGTGGTTTTTTTGTTTTGTTTTGCTTTTTTGTTTTTTGGTTTTTGTTTTGTTTTGTTTTGTTTTTGCTTTTAGATTTCTGTTTGCTTCCCCCACCCTTTTTTCCCCTCTCTTTTTCTTTCTCCTTTTCTTCTCTTTTTTCTTTTTTCTTCCTCTCTTTTCTTTCCTTCTTTCTCTCCTCTCTTTTTCTCCTTTTCCCAATACAACTTGCTTTTGGCCACTCTGCACTGAGCAAAATGACTAGAAGGAAAACCAGACCTCAAAAGAAAGAATCAGAAACAGTCCTCTCTCCCACAGAGTTACAAAATCTGGATTACAATTCAATGTCAGAAAGCCAATTCAGAAGCACTATTATACAGCTACTGGTGGCTCTAGAAAAAAGCATAAAGGACTCAAGAGACTTCATGACTGCAGAATTTAGAGCTAATCGGGCAGAAATTAAAAATCAATTGAATGAAATGCAATCCAAACTAGAAGACCTAACAACGAGGGTTAACGAGGTGGAAGAACGAGTGAGTGACATAGAAGACAAGTTGATGGCAAAGAGGGAAACTGAGGAAAAAAGAGACAAACAATTAAAAGACCATGAAGATAGATTAAGGGAAATAAACGACAGCCTGAGGAAGAAAAACCTATGTTTAATTGGGGTTCCCGAGGGCGCCAAAAGGGCCAGAGGGCCAGAATATGTATTTAAACAAATCCTAGCTGAAAACTTTCCCAATCTGGGAAAGGAAACAGGCATTCAGATCCAGGAAATAGAGAGATCCCACCCTAAAATCAGTAAAAACCGTTCAACACCTTGACATCTAATAGTGAAGCTTGCAAATTCCAAAGATAAAGAGAAAATCCTTAAAGCAGCAAGAGACAAGAAATCCCTGACTTTTATGGGGAGGAGTATTAGGGTAACAGCAGACCTCTCCACAGAGACCTGGCTGGCCAGAAAGGGCTGGCAGGATATATTCAGGGTCCTAAATGAGAAGAACATGCAACCAAGAATACTTTATCCAGCAAGGCTCTCATTCAAAATGGAAGGAGAGATAAAGAGCTTCCAAGACAGGCAGGAACTGAAAGAATATGTGACCTCCAAACCAGCTCTGCAAGAAATTTTAAGGGGGACTCTTAAAATTCCCCTTTAAGAAGAAGTTCAGTGGAACAATCCACAAAAACAAGGACTGAATAGATATCATGGTGACACTAAACTCTTATATCTCAATAGTAACTCTGAATGTGAATGGGCTTAATGACCCCATCAAAAGGCGCAGGGTTTCAGACTGGATACAAGAGCAGGACCCATCTATTTGCTGTCTACAAGAGACTCATTTTAGACAGAAGGACACCTACAGCCTGAAAATAAAAGGTTGGAGAACCATCTACCATTTGAATGGTCCTCAAAAGAAAGCAGGGGTAGCCATGCTTATATCAGATAAACTAAAATTTACCCCGAAGACTGTAGTGAGAGATGAAGAGGGACACTATATCATCCTTAAAGGATCTATGCAACAAGAGGACTTAACAATCCTCAATATATATGCCCCGAATGTGGGAGCTGCCAAATATTTAAATCAATTAATAACCAAAGTGAAGAAATACTTAGATAATAATACACTTATACTTGGTGACTTCAATCTAGCTCTTTCTATACTCGATAGGTCTTCTAAGCACTACATCTCCAAAGAAACGAGAGCTTTAAATGATACACTGGACCAGATGGACTTCACAGATATCTACAGAACTTTACATCCAAACTCAACTGAATACACATTCTTCTCAAGTGCACATGGAACTTTCTCCAGAATAGACCACATACTGGGTCACAAATCGGGTCTGAACCTATACCAAAAGATTGGGATCCTCCCTTGCATATTCTCAGACCATAATGCCTTGAAATTAGAACTAGATCACAACAAGAAGGTTGGAAGGACCTCAAACACGTGGAGGTTAAGGACCATCCTGCTAAAAGATGAAAGGGTCAACCAGGAAATTAAGGAAGAATTAAAAAGATTAATGGAAACTAATGAGAATGAAGATACAACCGTTCAAAATCTTTGGGATGCAGCAAAAGCAGTCCTAAGGGGGAAATACATCACAATACAAGCATCCATTCAAAAACTGGAAAGAACTCAAATACAAAAGCTCACCTTACACATAAAGGAGCTAGAGAAAAAACAGCAAATAGATCCTACACCCAGCAGAAGAAGAGAGTTAATAAAGATTCGAGCAGAACTCAATGAAATCGAGACCAGAAGAACTGTGGAACAGATAAACAGAACCAGGAGTTGGTTCTTTGAAAGAATTAATAAGATAGATAAACCATTAGCCAGCCTTATTAAAAAGAAGAGAGAGAAGACTCAAATTAATAAAATCATGAATGAGAAAGGAGAGATCACTACCAACACCAAGGAAATACAAACGATTTTAGAAACGTATTATGAACAGCTATACTCCAATAAATTAGGCAATCTAGAAGAAATGGACGCATTCCTGGAAAGCCACAAACTACCAAAACTGGAACAGGAAGAAATAGAAAACCTGAACAGGCCAATAACCAGGGAGGAAATTGAAACAGTAATCAAAAACCTCCCAAGACACAATAGTCCAGGGCCAGATGGCTTCCCAGGGGAATTCTATCAAACGTTTAAAGAAGAAACCATACCTATTCTCCTAAAGCTGTTTGGAAAGATAGAAAGAGATGGAGTACTTCCAAATTCGTTCTATGAGGCCAGCATCACCTTAATTCCAAAACCAGACAAAGACCCCACCAAAAAGGAAAATTACAGACCAATATCCCTGATGAACATGGATGTAAAAATTCTCAACAAGATACTAACCAATAGGATCCAATAGTACATTAAGAAAATTATTCACCATGACCCAGTAGGATTTTTTCCCGGGACACAAAGCTGGTTCAACACCCGTAAAACAATCAATGTGATTCATCATATCAGCAAGAGAAAAACCAGGAACCATATGATCCTCTCATTAGATGCAGAGAAAGCATTTGACAAAATACAGCATCCATTTCTGATCAAAACTCTTCAGAGTGTAGGGATAGAGGGAACATTCCTCAACATCTTAAAAGCCATCTACGAAAAGCCCACAGCAAATATTCTCAATGGGGAAGCACTGGGAGCCTTTCCCCTAAGATCAGGAACAAGACAGGGATGTCCACTCTCATCACTGCTATTCAACATAGTACTGGAAGTCCTAGCCTCAGCAATCAGACAACAAAAAGACATTAAAGGCATTCAAATTGGCCAAGAAGAAGTCAAACTCTCTCTCTTCGCCGATGACATGATACTCTACATAGAAAACCCAAAAGTCTCCACCCCAAGATTGCTAGAACTCATACAGCAATTTGGTAGCGTGGCAGGATACAAAATCAATGCCCAGAAATCAGTAGCATTTCTATACACTAACAATGAGACTGAAGAAAGAGAAATTAAGGAGTCAATCCCATTTACAGTTGCACCCAAAAGCATCAGATACCTAGGAATAAACCTAACCAAAGAGGTAAAGGATCTATACGCTAAAAACTATAGAACACATCTGAAAGAAATTGAGGAAGACACAAAGAGATGGAAAAATATTCCATGCTCATGGATTGGAAGAATTAATATTGTGAAAATGTCAATGTTACCCAGGACAATATACACGTTTATTGCAATCCCTATCAAAATACCATGGACTTTCTTCAGAGAGTTAGAACAAATTATTTTAAGATTTGTGTGGAATCAGAAAAGACCCCGAATAGCCAGGGGAATTTTAAAAAAGAAAACCATATCTGGGGGCATCACAATGCCAGATTTCAGGTTGTGCTACAAAGCTGTGGTCATCAAGACAGTGTGGTACTGGCACAAAAACAGACACATAGATCCATGGAACAGAATGGAGAACCCAGAAGTGGACCCTGAACTTTATGGTCACCTAATATTCGATAAAGGAGGAAAGACTATCCATTGGAAGAAAGACAGTCTCTTCAATAAATGGTGCTGGGAAAATAGGACACCCACATGCAGAAGAATGAAACTAGACCACTCCCTTTCACCATACACAAAGATAAACTCAAAATGGATGAAAGATCTAAATGTGAGACAAGATTCCATCAAAATCCTAGAGGAGAACATAGGCAACACCCTTTTTGAACTCGGCCACAGTAACTTCTTGCAAGATACATCCACGAAGGCAAAAGAAACAAAAGCAAAAATGAACTATTGGGACTTCATCAAGATAAGAAGCTTTTGCACAGCAAAGGATACAGTTAACAAAACTAAAAGACAACCTACAGAATGGGAGAAGATAGTTGCAAATGACATATCAGATAAAGGGCTAGTTTCCAAGATCTATAAAGAACTTATTAAACTCAACACCAAAGAAACAAGCAATCCAATCATGAAATGGGCAAAAGACATGAAGAGAAATCTCACAGAGGAAGACATAGACATGGCCAACATGCACATGAGAAAATGCTCTGCATCACTTGCCATCAGGGAAATACAAATCAAAACCACAATGAGATACCACCTCACACCAGTGAGAATGGGGGAAATTAACAAGGCAGGAAACCACAAATGTTGGAGAGGATGCGGAGAAAAGGGAACCCTCTTACACTGTTGGTGGGAATGTGAACTGGTGCAGCCACTCTGGACAACTGTGTGGAGATTCCTCAAAGAGTTAAAAATAGACCTGCCCTACGACCCAGCAATTGCACTGTTGGGGATTTACCCCAAAGATACAGATGCAATGAAACGCCGGGACACCTGCACCCTGATGTTTATAGCAGCAATGGCCACAATAGCCAAACTGTGGAAGGAGCCTTGGTGTCCATCAAAAGATGAATGGATAAAGAAGATGTGGTTTATGTATTCAATGGAATATTACTCAGCCATTAGAAATGACAAATACCCACCATTTGCTTCAACATGGATGGAACTGGAGGGTATTACGCTGAATGAAATAAGTCAATCGGAGAAGGACAAACATTGTATGGTCTCATTCATTTGGGAATATAAATAATAGTGAAAGGGAATATAAGGGAAGGGAGAAGAAATGTGTGGGAAATATCAGAAAGGGAGACAGAACATAAGGACTCCTAACTCTGGGAAACGAACTAGGGGTGGTAGAAGCAGAGGAGGGTGGACGGTGGGAGTGAATGGGTGACGGGCACTGGGGGTTATTCTGTATGTTGGTAAATTGAACACCAATAAAAAATAAATTAAAAAAAAAGAAACAGCTATAAAGGAAAGAATGCGAGGGAAAGATATGAGTAAGTTGATGTCCATGTTTAGTCTTGGCCTCTGATTCTCACTCAGTACTCCTTAGGGAAACTGTCTGTTCTTAGGTCTTCTACTAGCTTGTCTCTGTTACTCCCCTTGTTTATATCTACCACTCCAACTACTCACTCAACTGCTGCCTCTACCTGACCTGGGTTCTGTACCTTTGTCTGTCCTAGTCATTGAAATCTGGTTGTCTTTGTTTCAATGATCCATTAATCTGGTCTCATACTCTTGGATTGCACTGGAAATGGGATACAATGTATGCATTCCTTTCTCTTCCTTTGACCTACTGGCTCTGAGCCAAAGCTGGCCTGTGTAGATACTTACCATCTGAGGAAACTTAACCCCTGTTTTCCAGTCCTAGACCCAGACTCATGTCCAACCTTCTCTTGGCCTTACTCCTTAGAGTAAAACCTTATACTGTTGCTGCCTTTATTTCCTCCTACATAAGAGACAGGTCTTTGGGTTCCCATCACCAATTTTGGTTCAACATAACCTAAAACAGCATTTACCTCCATATGCTTCATTCTTTCTGTACTTTGGTCGGGTTGCAGATGTAAAACTTATTGCAGCATATTTGCCTGCCCCGTTAAATTATGAAATCTCTGAAGACACAAATGTCCTTAATTATCTCTATGTTCCAAAATTTAGCTCAGGCCCTGAAAAATAAAAGAAGACCTATAATAAATGATGTTCCAAAATTAATTGGAAAATGTCACTCTTCCAGAAAAGCTGCAGTCTGCTTGCACCATCAGGAAAGTTCACACTATTTCCACTTCTTGTGCATAGGACCACTGGCTGCTAGAGGGCATCAGGGCTATGATAGCATTGTCATCTTCAGATTATTTGGGGGAAGGTTCCATGGTCAGTTGATAGAGTCAGGGCCATGGCCTCTTTGCTTGTAGAGGACTTCCTAGATACCAACATGCACAAAAGTTCATCTATTGATTTTCACAAGTTCCCTGCCCCCTCCAGCCTGCTAAAGATAAAGATAAAGTCTGTGTTTGTTTTTTCAGTGTTGCATTTTCTGTCTCTTCCAAAAGAGGTAGTATTCTGGGTGGCTGAGAGAGAAGCTAGGTTCCTTTCTAGAATAATGGACACCCAGGGGAAGGAGGACTCAGAAATCACAGAGGTCTGTGTTGAGAAAGAGTGAATTTGGGGGTGGGGAGGTCGTGTTGCAGAGAGAGCTCTGCAGCTGCTAAAAGGTGAAAAGGAATTGGGAGACAGTAGAGAAGAAGTGAATGAGCCTCTCTGGTGTTCTTTAAGAAAAGCAAATAAAAGATTTGACCTGGGAAAAATCTTTCTCTGTATTTTTTATTGGTCTATCCCTTGCCTGGCATATGGGAACTTCTCAATAAATACTTATTGAATTAATTCCCTAAATATTCCTTAAATATTAGAACTGTGTCTTCAACAAATGATGATGTCCAGACTGTAGGCCCTGTATTCATACCAGTCAGGGTAGTACAAGTCTGGGAGCACAGTCCTTTGACACCATGAATCTTGTATGGTGGGGTGTTACAGAGGAGCAGGGACACATAGACCAACCCAACCCCAACTTCACAGTGAAATGACCATACTTTGGTGTGCAGTGATAGTTCAGGACCAAGGACAGCATCCAGTGGCCGCTCCCCCTCACATTTTAGTGCTGCTACTCCCATGCTTGTGTGTGATTCAACATCCTGGGCCCCTTATCTTTCTATCACACCTACTCTGCACCCTCCCAACTGGAACCAATCCAACTACTGCCTTTGCCATTTCTAGATGTGGACTACCAAATACTGCCAGAGAGAAGTGACAAAACTGAGCCCTCAGATGACACACAAATTTGTGCTCTTGTATTAAGCTTTACCAATAAGTCTTAAATGTTATCATCACTCTACTCGATACCCCACAATGTTTATTTCAATCTACATCACTCTAGGCCCTCACTTTTGCCTGCTCTATCAGTTATAGTGTGTGATTCTGCCTCCTGCTTCCATAGGAAAAGGAAGTTACGAGGCAAGAATTTCTTTAACTCTTTATTCTGTTTTGCCAGCCCTCAAAAGAAAAGGTGTCCTATGGCCTTCTCAAAACAAATTAGCCTACCTTTGCTTTTGATTTTTCTCCCCATCCGTCCAGGTCCTCTAGGACCAGATGGTGTTCCATCAGCTATCCTCCCCCCTCCTCTGGTTCTCTCTGGATCCTCCCCACAATACTGATTGGTGTTCCTAGACAAACTGTGAGAGTCCATCATAGTTATGTAGATTTAAGCACCCTTTTCCAGGCCTACTGAATCAGAGTCTTCAGTGGGGTAGGGGGCTGGAATCTATATTTGTAGCAGGTATACATGGGTTGGGAAGCCTTCCTTCTTTTATTCTTGTGGCCCCCAAATCATCCTCTACTTAGGAGCCAGAAAGACTTCTCTGAAGTGCAAATTTACTCACATCATTCCCTGTAAAAAGCACTTTAGCAGTTTTTTTGTTTTGTTTTGTTTTGTTTTGTTTTGTTTTAACAAGTCAGGGTCAAGGCAGGATGCACATAACACACTCAAAATGGCTAATTTGAAGACTTTATTGAAGGTCATATTTTAAAGGTATGGCAGAGAGAGGGACCTAAATGAGGGCTCTGCAGGACCCCAGGGCTAACAGCAGGAACCCTGAAAGGGTAAGGGGAGGGAGTGGTTACTTATTTAGGGAGAGAGAGCTGCCTAACTTGAGCTGCATTTAGTGGAAAGGTGCATCCAACCTACAGCAGTAAATTCAGCATCCCTCTGAATTCTTGCCAGCATTCCCCATTGGATGAGGCAAAGAGCCAGTGGCACAGTCTATATTTGTCAACTTCAGGGCATAGAACATGGTGGAGAAGGGAAAAGAGTAGGATTTGGGAAAGTAGGAGAGATAGGTGGGGTACATAAATAGAAGTTACCTATCATGTATTTCTAGCTAGTGCTAGGAACTAAACCTTCATGGGTATATAGTGTCTATCAGGCTGTCCCTTCCTGCCTCCTGTCCTTCCCAGAAACCACTGTAGGTTTCTGGGGCTCTGGAGCAGTCTTAGGCTACTCCTTTGCTCATGTATCTATCTGCTCATATTACCTACTTTGCCTAGAATGCCCACTCTATTCTTATCCACCTAACATCTGCCAAACTTTCTGCAAAACTAACCTGAATGGCACCATCTTTATGAAGACTTCCTTTACCCTCCTCACCAAGTAGAATTGGCCACATTCCTTTTTGCTTCCATAATACCTCACACTTATTCCATCATCATAATAATAGTTAACATGTAGGGAGTGCTTACTATTTGCTAAGTACTGAGAAGTTTGCATGTGTTAACTGATTAAATCCTCATAAAAATTTAGTATCCCCATTTTACAGACAAGTAAACTGAGACACAGAGTGGTTAAGTAAAATTGCACTAGACTACCTAGCTAATAATTCACAAAGCCAGGATTTGAAACCAGGGAAACTGGCTCTAACTACTAATCACTCTGCCATAGAAACCCACAGCACCAGTACCATATGACTTGCATTAATTTATTTACATGTCTGTCTTCCTTTACTAAACTATTAACTTACCAAGGATAGGATGGTGTTTTATTTATTTTTTTTCTTCACTTCCCCCCGCCTTCTCCCAGTACTTAGCATAGAACTTGGCAAATAGGAGTTACTTAATAGATGATGAGTGGAAGGAATGAGTGAAGGGTGAAGGAAGAGAAATCTTTTGCAAACATTTTCTCTTTACAGTTGAAAAGACTGCACCTCAGGGAAGCTAAATAACTTTCACTGGCATAGCCCATGCTATGATGTCAATCCAGGTCTGCTTGATGATAAAGTCCATGCCCCCCACCCACTATCAGGTTACTTCCAAGAGGAATACAAAACTTTAATGTGATACAATTGTTCCCAAAGAAAAACATGGCAAACCACTTAGCATTTTATGGATCTAGCATAACTCAGATAACTCAAAGGAAATTGGGTGCCATTTGAGGTCAAGACCCAAAGCAAAAATTACTCAGGAATAATAAATTAGTGCTGGAGGGGTGGTAATGGAGGTATGGGACAAGGAGAAAGTTCTAAGTCCGAATTCAAGTTACTATCCAAAGAGTTGGAATTTAAGAACCATAGTTCTGGAACTGGAGGACAGGCATCTGACCCCATTGTGCCTCTTTTTGAAGCCACAACTTGAATAAACAGAAAATAGCTATGATTTAAGGAATGTGCCTTCCAAGGAATGGGGAAGGATTTGATCAAAGTCAATTCTATAGGATGGCTATCTGGGGACTCTAATTCTATAATGAGTTACTAAAATATCACTAGAATATATTGGAATTGATATGCTACTTTTCTCGGCTTTTCCATAGTCAATTCCTAAAATGATTAGGGAAAGAGGAATTTGTCTTTTCCCATGCAAGTCTCTTTCCATCAAATAAAAACTGTTTTGAAGCATGCGCACCAGTGCTGGCCACTCTTCAAAAAGTGAGCAGATAGGGTGTCTGGGTGGCCCAGTCAATTAAACATCCAACTCTTGGTTTTGGCTCAGGTCATGACCTCAGGGTTGTGAGATCGAGTCCCACATCGGGCTCCATGCTCAGCTCAAGGTCTGTTTGAGATTCTCTCCCTCTCCCTCTGTCCCTCCCCCTGCTCATATGAGCACTCTTTTCTCTCTCTCAAATAAAATAAATAAATAAAATCTTTTTTAAAAAAGTGAGCAGAGTGTAACTGCTGCCATTGGCATCAGCATCAATCCAGACAATGGCCAGTTGTCATCAGCAGGTGCCACCGACCAATTCTAAAACTGAATAATGCATGACGTAATACTTATCTAAATTATAAACAGTTAAGATTCCTGGTTTCAAAAAAATACTTGCCAGAAAGTAATACATCCCTCTTTTAAGCATAAAGAATGAGATGCACATTTTCTTAATAGAAGATCAGCTTTGTCCTTGGTCCAACAAGTAAATTTTGAGCAAACATGTTAAGAACATCAATGTTAGGACTATCCATATGTCTGAGACTCCTCCTCTGTACCCACACCCTCTGTCAATAGCCTCACCCTAAAAAGGAAGAGCTGGTTACCCTCCCTTCCCCAGGAACAATGATCCTCCAGCCCAGGCCAGGTTGTTCTCCTTCTGGTCTCTCAATTTGCTCCTTCTCTTTCTTTCTTTATCTCAGTCCAGGCTCTGATTGCCCAATTACTGGGTCAGTTGCTTCTCTTTTCATTTTCGCATATAATGAGGGTTAAATTAATGTCATCTGATGTCATTAGGTGGCGCTCGTCGTGGAGTTTCCCCAGAAGCGACCACTCCAGACTCAGAAGCATTGGTTGGCGATGTGGAGGTTTACTGAGTAGAGGGTTTACATCACTTTCCCCTCAGCAACAACTCCGACTTCCTCTCTGGCATCTCCAACTGCAAAGGTGATGCCAGGAGTTCTTTTTCTCCTCCCTGCCCCTCATCTCCCACCCCAGAGAGCATCCAGCTCTCCATACTCACGTCTTCATCCTTCCCTACCCAACTTACCACTTCAAGCTTTGGGCATTTTCTTGGAGTGTAACCCACTGGCCCCAAGCAGATTATTACATTTATCTTTTTTTTTTTTAAGATTTTATTTGTTTATTCATGAAAGAACAGAAAGAGAGGCAGAGACATAGGCAGAGGGAGAAGCAGGCTCCCTGCAGTGAGCCCAATGCAGGACTTGATCCTGGGGTCCCAGAATCACGACCTGAGCCAAAGACAGATGCTCAACCACTGAGCCACCTAGGAGTCTCTACATTTATCTTTTTTTTTTTTAAGATTTTATTTATTTATTCATGAGAGACAGAGAGAGAGAGAAAGAGAGGCAGAGACACAGGCAGAGGGAGAAGCAGGCTCCATGCAGGGAGCCCAACGTGGGACCCCATCCAGGATCTCCAGGATCAGACCCTGGGCTGAAGGTGGTGCTAAACCGCTGAGCCACCTGGGCTGCCCTACATTTACCTATAAATGAACATTCTGGCAAATACATTTTTCCCCGTGTCATTATTTAGATTTTTATAGGCTATCTCAGGATACTAATCAAATTTATATACCTTTTCATAGGTGAACAGGTTCTGAATTCCAAATAACTGACTTAAAAACTTGTAACTGGTATAACTACAATCATATGGAGCTAGTGAAGGCTAAAAATCATCAGGAATGGTTTCACGGAAAGTGAGTCTTAAGTTAAATTTTGAGGGATACGCAAGAGTTCAGAAAGGGAGATGTTTCAGATGAGGAAGTGAAGAAACAGAAGCAGAACTCATAAGGGAGAGCAAAGAGAAGAGAGGAGTAAACATGTTGAGAGAGTTTTACCTAATAGTTTAAATAAACAGACTCCAATTGAATGATTTGTTTCTCCTCCTCTCAACTTTCTTTGATTTTAAGTTAGGGATGATAATGCTGGGCAGACATGTTGCTGTTTACCCACCACATCCAGGGCAGACCTTACTAGTCACCATGACACTTTTGTGGGGGAGAAGTCCAGATAAGGCCTAAAAATCCTTCATGATGAAACATCCAAACACTTCTACCAGTTGATTAGAATTGGCATGCAGTATGAAATTCATTTTTCTATTCGTGGCCTGCATTTAATGACTTTTATCTCTAAATCGAAATGTATTATGACTAATTTATTTAAAAATCTAAATATCTATTTATAACAACTTTACTATAATTGTTCAAATTATAGGATACTGTTTGTCTGGGATATAAATTTCATAGTGATACACCAAAGCCCTTTTAACTGATGCCTGAATCCATTTGCTTTTAGAAAAGAACATCAGTCTAGTTACTGATGTTAATAGTTACTGTTCTCAGATTTCAGTTTTGCGTTGATCCATTTCCCAGAACTTGGTACTAATTTTCTTAAGAATAATTTTTATAATACCAAGTGGAACAGCTTTATTGATAAATTCTAATTCTCTCATCAAATAGATCACTTATGCCTGGACAATACAGCTCTCACATGTTTTCCACAAAGACAGTAAGATTTTAAGTGTCTGGGCTTCTGTGGATTCCCTTCATTGCTTACCTTTTTCTCTTTCTCCTGCCATTTAATTCTTATCTTCCAAGAACTGGCTCAAGTATTATCTTCCTGTGATATCTTTCTTGAATCTCCATATCCACCATCAGACTTAGTGTCCCTCTTCTCTGCTCCATAGCATTTTGTATTTGCACCATTAGCAGAATGGCTAGTTAGCCGGGGACATGCCCCCCTCTCCAGCTGCGCAGGGAGCTTTCTGAGGGCAACTGAGTACCTCACCTCCTCATTACCCAACACAGTGTAGGGGCCAGAAGCATTCTTTATTTTTGGTTACAGTAAGACATCATTTAAAAATACTAGGCTAGTAGAGGCACCAGGGTGCCTCAGTCAGTTAAGTACATGACTCTTGATCTCAGCTCAGGTCCTGGTCTCAGGCTTTTGGATTCATGTCCTTCTAGCCTAGGAGAATTTTCATTTTGTTTGAAGATATCAAAGTTTGTGCTGTTTTACCTGAGAAAGCAAAATTGACATAAAATTAGAAGACAAATACATATATGTGGACTTCGGGAGTATTGGAAGACTGAGTAGTTTTTCTACTGACTAAACTGCTGGCATTCTGTTTTTTACAATAAAAGTGCCATGGGGTGAAAGCATTGGTGTTGGTGTCTATCTCAAGCTGAGCCTACCTTTGTTTGAGTGAAGGGGAATGTATTTGGATCATATGACTGGAAACATGCCTGTCATGAGACAAATATGTGGGCATTTCTAACAGGACAACAGATGATATCCTCTTCCTGAGTACAATGGGAAAAGCAGGGAGTGTGGGGAGGCCTGCATCATGACCTGGATGAGAGAGTACATTCAGAATGTGTCTTGATGTTCAAAGTTCCCTTCCTCTTGAGCATTACCCTTTGCCTCAGTTTTCCATGTGAGAAATGGGTGGAAGTCAGTGGAATTATTGTGTAATAAAAATAGCTAGTGTTTACTTCCTATGAGTCAAGGACTGTGCTGAATACATGAGCTCATGTAGTCCTAACAACAGCCCTATACAGTGGTAACATTAGGATTCCCCCTTCACTGGAGAGAAAATGGCAGCTTGGCAGCCCAGTGACTTGCTCAAGGTCAGCTGCAAGAAAGTGGGAAACTCGGTGGCTTGAATCCAGGTCTTCCTAACTATAAAGCGTTTCCTTTTACTTCTATGCTAAGCTGCCTCTGTGGGAAATCTGGAGAGTTTCATAAAAGAGCTCTACATAGAATGGGTCAGGGAATCCTTATTAGAGTGTTCAGTGGGAAGTTAATGAAGACAATGTTCTCTATTTTCTTGAGAGAGCTTCCAGCTGTTTTGAAACTGTACAGTGCTTGATTTGATCAATAATGTGATCTTTTGAATCCATTTGAGTTAATATTACTGCCAGGTGATTTCTGAGACTTTGGTCCGTTGCAGTAGGAGTTCAGAGAACAAAGGTCCCTGTTAGGACTGGAGGGGGTTGGTGCAAATTGAGAGTTGTGGCTGCCTCTCCTCAACTGGGTCTTGCTGTCTTCTTTCCTGCCAGTAGGTGGAAACAGAACTGAATCTTCCAGCCCTTGTTCTTCCAGCTGAATCCCAGCAGGATTCCTTTAATTTCTGCCTCAAAAGAACAGCAGGAAAAAAAAAAGCCCTCAGGAGAAGTTCGGAGTGTGCAGTTAGGGGGTGGCATTCTGCAGTCAAACTGGAGTATTTCCAGCATGATGGTAAGATAATGGGTTGAGCCTCTACCAAGGCCAGGTGCTGGAAGCAACTGCTGGCAATCTTGGGTGTCCTGTGAGCACTGCTGGACATCCCACTTCAAGTAGGGTTTTTTCCCCCTGTCCCAGCCACATACCCTTTTCTAAGGCTTTTGTTCCAAGTTTTAAACCTTCGTACTTGCTCTCAATTTGTATATCATCTTTTTTTTTTAAACCACATTTCATAAAAACTTACCATAAGTGCATAAATGAACAAATAAAAGGCAAAAGTCTGGGATGCGTGGGCAGCTCAGTGACTGAGCATCTGCCTTTGGCTCAGGTTGTGGTCCTGGAGTCCTGGGATCGAGTCCTGCATTGGACTCTCTGCAAGGGGGCCTGCTTCTCCCTCTGCTTATGTCTCTGCCTTTCTCCATGTCTCTCATGAAAAAATAAATTAAAAATCTTTAAAAAAAAAAAGGGGGGTGTCTCCCACTCATGGTCCCCCTCACCTCCTCAAAGTATTCACTAACTGTTTGTGGCATAGCTACCCAGACATTTTTCTGTATGTCTACTATGATAGATCCTCATTTATATAAAACCAGAATCCTGTAATAAGCATTATTCTGCATCTTGCCTTTGCCATCAGTGGCGTATAGCTGTCCATGCAGTGATTATCTGAAGAATAGTGGTTCTCAGTTGGGGCAATTTTGCACACACACCCCTCCCCGTATACATCACACCTACTTGGCAATGACTAGAGGCATTTTTGGTTGTTATAACTGAGGGTAGAGGGAGGTGCTCCTGGCATCTAGTGAGTAGAGCTCAGAGATGCTGATAAACATCCAGTGATACACAGGACAGCCCCTCACTACAAAGATTGATCCAGCCCCCCATATCGATACTACTGGGTTTGAAGAAGCCCTTCTTTCTCTCTCTCTCTCTCTCTTAATATTTTATTTATCCATTCATAAGAGACACAGAGAGAGAGAGAGAGAGAGAGAGAGAAGCAGAGACACAGGCAGAGGGACAAGCAAGCTCCATGCAGGAAGCCCAATACAGTCCTCCCAGGACTCCAGGATCACCCCCTGAGTCAAAGGCAGATGCTCAACCACTGAGCCACCCAGGTGTCCTGAAGAAGCCCTTCTCTAGAGAGCCTCACTCTTTATAGTGGGTGCACAGTATTCTATGGTGTGGATTTCCCATTCTGTGCTAATCAGTCTTCCTAGGAGCAGTCCCCTAAGGCTGTTTCCAACCCTTTGCTCTTAAAATGTCCTAGCAAATGTTGTTAACATCTTTGTGCACTGTGAGATTTTGTTTTTTTTTTCTTTTTTTTCATTTTATTTGTTTTTATTGAAGTTCGATTTGCCAACATATAGTATAACACCCAGTGCTTATCCCATCAAGATTTTGTTTCTACAAGATAAAGACAGAAAAGTAAAATGTCTGAGTATGGGAACTTTATTTTATTTTATTTTAAAAGTAAAAGATCTAAAACCAAAAACTTGTTTCTTAAGCTCCTAGCAAGCTCATTTGGTGGCAAAACCTGACTTGAACTGGCATGAGGCTAGTTACAGTCTTTATTTATTCTATTTAATGGGAATATTCAGATGCTTTGTGATTATAGAATGCTGCCTCTGTCTCTGATAGGAATGTTAGAGTAAAAGTACCTCATTGGTTTTTTTTAATCTTAAAAAAAATTGAATCCCAAAGTTTTCTAAACTTTCTGATATTGTAGTGATGTGCTGCCTTTAGACCCTATAATCCTCATGAGCAGATAGTGATGATTTTGATGATAGTTTTGTATTCAGCATCTAAAACCTCCTTTTAATGGTAATTTGGTTGTATCAAGAAGAGCTGCATGTATTCAGGTCATAATTAATGCCAGTGCCTTGTGGTTCTTAGCCCATCAGAAAACAGCAAGCATGACCTTGAGAAGCACTTTTTGCCTTGATATTTATGAGTATATTTATAATATTTTCAATAACTACAACAATTGCTTATTGTGGTTCATGCTTAAAAAACATTACCAGGGGGCACCTGTGGGGCTCAGTGGTTGAGCATCTGCCCTTGGTTTAGGTTGTGGTTCTGGGGTCCTGGGATTGAGTCCCACCTCGGGCTTCCTGTGGGGAACCTGCTTCTCCCTCTGCCTGTGTCTCTGCCTCTCTCTCTCTCTCTGTGTCTCTCAAGAATAAATAAATTAAAAAACAAAACAAAACATTACCAAGTCTGACTTTTACCATGGTGTCCCTAAGAGGTGTGTTTTTAGCTTTCTTTATACTTGAGGGAATGGGCTTCGGCAATTGATGACTTAGGCAAAGTAACATATATGGCAAAAAGAAGCAGAACCCAAGCCTTCAATAGTGTGTGCTGCATCCCTCCCCAGTTTAGTCCAATTCATTTTCCCCTGTGTGGAGCAGAATTTTAGTATTTCTACATGGATGGCCATTAAAATTTTCTGAGCAAAAAAAAATAGTTTCAAGTTCCCTTTTCTCTCAAGGAAGTTGCACTTGGACTTGAGGGCAAATAGGTGAATGTCACTGGAGTCTAGTGGATATTTTCATCACAATGTTAAGAGAAAGTCATTGGAGCAAATCTGAGGTCACACACTCTCCCACCAGAGGACTCCAGTATCGAGCGTTGTTTGAAATGAGAAAATGCTAATGTCTTCCCTGGAGTCTGGATTTGAGATGATATTAGGGGAAAGCTTTCAGTTTTATTTCTCTTGGTTTAATCCCAAGAAGATGTCACTTTTCATTATGAAAATTGCAGGTGTAAAATATATTATCTTTTGTTCTCTATAGCAGAGCCAATTCAAGAACCCTCTGGAGAAATTCCTGTCCCAGGCCAGTTGGAATTTCTGACTCTTGAATCTTTTGTGTGTGACCAGCTTCAGCTAAGGTAGCATCCAAGAAGGATGCTCCTAGATTGTTTTTTGGTTTTTTTTTCCTAACTGCCTCTGACATAATCCGCTTTGCTGCCTTCTAGCTCTAGGAGTTCCTCCAAAACTCAGTGTGCAGGAAATGTTCCCATTCCTCAGCAGATCCTTGTTCCTCAATGCACCTTTCCCAGGGTGTCCTCTGCAGTTCAACCTACTGACTTGTTTTCAAATTTATCATTTATTTTACATCGGTGAAAGGCAGTATCACAGTATGAACTGTATGCAGACCAGTTAAGTTCTCCTGTTAATCCTTTTCCTGCCCAGCTTTTATTATTGCTTTTAGATGTCTTTCAACTTTTTACACCTGATCCTTTACCCTGGGTGGTTTCTCTCTGGTTCTTTGATTCTTGAGAAAGATCAAAGTGCCCATCCTCACAGCACCCCAGAACCTTTCATAGAGGTTTCTATACTGCACTAACACCACACAGCCCTAGGCTTCTTTCTGCTTCAGGGCCTTTGCACATACTGGTTTCTCTGCCTAGGATGCACAATTCTACCTACTACCTCATTGTATCTGGTGGTTAATTTCAGTTCATGTCCTCAGAGAAGGCTTTCTAAAATCATATCTCTTCCCCTTGCCAAGACCAGACATTACTTTGATTATCTCATAAGTCTGTCTCTACCATAAGACTGGACATGGTATTAGGCCAGAGACCAGGCAAAATACTCCAGTACAATAAATATTTGTGCAATGAGTGGATAAGCAAGGCCTGTACTGCTCTGTGTTACCAGAGAAGTAGGTCCTGTGCTTTTAGACTTTATTTTCTAGACTAGCATTTTCTCTAAAATGTGCATCTTTCTGGGCAGCCTGGATGGCCCAGCAGTTTAGCGCCTCCTTCAGCCCAGAGCCTGATCCCGGAATCCCGAGATCGAGTCCCACATCGGGGGACTGCATGGAGCCTGCTTCTCCCTCTGCCTGTGTCTCTGCCTCTCTCTCTCTCTCTCTCTCTCTCTCTCTCTGTGTCTCTCATGAGTAAATAAATAAAATCTTTTAAAAAATAAAATGTGCATCTTTCTTCTAGTCACTCACCTGTCCTTTCTGCTGCCCCCACCTGCCAGCCTTTACACTATCCTTCTCCAAGGCATCCTAGCTCCCATCTGGACCTAGTCAACAAGTTCAAAAACTGGCTTATTTAGGCATTTTTCTATTATGTCATTCTTCCTCAATATCAACAGTATTGTTTTAGATATAGTTTGTTTGCTTATGCTCACTTATTACTGTTATTTCAAGCATATAGGAAAGCACAGAGAAGTTTATGACAAATAGTCATGTATCTACTGCCTAGAGTTGCAAATCCTGTTTGCCTCAGATTTTTTAATGAAATGAAATGTTAAAGAGACCTATTCTCTATCTTCCTTCCTCAGAGATAACCACTATGGGGACAATTGTCAGAGTAGTCCCTGGAAAATCTTGAAGTGAAAGAAAATAGAAAATTTGACATCTTAGCTAGCCTTATGGATGGGAAATACTATCTCACTCTTGTTTTCATTTATATTTTTCTGATTACTGGTAAGGTTAAACATTTTTCAGTTTATTGGCTACTTGGGTTGCTTCTTTAAATTGTCTATTTGCATCTTTTGCCATTTTTGTGTTTGGTTGTCTTTTTCTCATTGATTTGTAAAGTTCCCTGTGTAGTTGGATTATTCTTTTGCTTTATATGTGTTGCAAATACCTTCTTCTAGTCCATAACTTTTATTTCTTTTGTGTCTGTTCAAAATATCATGTGTTATATAGAAATTTTAGATTTGAATGCAATCCAATTAACATTTTCCTCTTTGATTTCTGTTTTTTGTATTTGTATTATATTCCCTGCCCTGTGATTATAAAGATATTCTCAAAATGTCTTTAAATGTTTCGCTTTTCACGTTTTAAATTTTCATTCATCTGGAATTTATTTTTGTTATTAAGTAGAAATCGAGTTGGTTTTTTTTTTTTTTTTTTTTTTTTTTGAGTTGATTTCTACCAAGCTGCCACATACAGTTGGGTGTATTTTTAACTTTGCCATCTTTATACTTCCTGTTTGTTTTTCTTGTCTTATCACACTGCCTAGGACTTTCAGTGCAGTATTAAATTGATGTGTCCTCAGCCCTATACTACATCTCATTTAATTTGATTACTGTAATAGTCAGTAATGCAGGTGTTATTTCAACTTTATAGATGAAGGTACCAAAACTTGGAGAGGATGAATAACCTTCCCAGAATCACACAGCTAGTAAGTAAATAAGTAACAGAGTCAGTATTCAATTCCAACTCTGAGTGACTACAAAGTTGAACTGCTTATACTGCCTCTTGTCACGAATGACTTGAGGAAAAGATATTCCTTCTACCTTGTCTACTCTTGCCTGGATTCTCTATGTATAACGAGGAAAGGAGATTTTATTGAAGTCATGCCAGAAAAGCACTTCCAGTGTGTCTGAACAAAACCCACAGACTTTGTTTAATTTAGACCTGCCAAAAGCAGATTAAAGAACCTTGTAAGTATGGAACAGGTCTTATTCCAGTTGGAGTAAGCATTCACGCAGGTTTAAAAAAAAAATAAAAAGTCCTATGTTGGTGGAACTTTAGAAAGGAGAAGTAGATCTTCATAGTAAGTTAACATTCTCGGAAATATTAACAAGTAACTGGAATTTCCTTCCTTCCTTTCTCCTTTTCTTTCTCTTTTCCTCCTTTTCTTCCTTCCCTCCCAGCCTCTATCCATAAAAGATTTGAGGCATCCTGCACGTATCTGCCCAAAGCAAAATAAAATAATAAAATGAGAAAAACAGGAAAAAAGCAAAAATAAATATGGCAAAATTAATGTTTGCTTTAGCGTCATTTGCAAGAGTTTGGCCACAACATAGACCTGAGCATCCTAGCAACTGAAGCAAAGAAAATCTGTCCAACTATACAATTCATAGTGAGCATGGGATCAAAATAGAATGGTTGCTAAGGACATACATAGCATTTCCTACTTCTGCCATGGTCTCATACAGGGACCGTGTATGAAGATGTCGGCAATGCTCACCAGCGTCTTCTCAGGAAGCACACATCACCTGTACCCAGTTCCTCTACTCAACCCCAAGCTCTTGAGGGAACAAGCACCATATCTGTTTTATCCTTCATCATATACCAGAGCCCAGCACAGAGCCTGATACATAGTAGGTGCTCAGGGTATATTTTTTGAATGAATGAATATGTTTTGTAACATCCGTCAGTAAAAGCCAATAGCTGGGTACAAGATCAATATGCAGAGATCAATTATATTTCTTTACACTAGCAATGAACAAATTCAAAATGAAATTAAGAAAAACATTCCTTTTATAATATCATCAAAAAAATAAAATGCTTAGGAATAAATTTAACAAAAGTTTTGAGACTTGTACTCTGAGAACTATAGAACATTATTGAAAAGACATTGGAGCAAATTTATTTATTTATTTATTTATTGGAGCAAATTTATTAAAAACAATTTTAGGGGAAGTAGAAATACTGATATTTTAAGTATGTGGCTTTCCAATGATTTGATTTGATCAAAGACTGTAATATAAAATTTTAGTAGAAATATATAGGCCAAACATACTTCTGGCAATTCTTTCTGATCGTTACTTTTTGCATCCAAGCTCCTGGTAAGAAGGAACAGCAGAGAATCGGGATTTTTCATTCTTGGTTAAGAATCTGAAGGGTAAATATTACATGTTGCCAAGAAAGGGTATTGCTAGAAACTTAGATGAATCTATAATATACCATAATTACTTTGTGAGTTGGGAAACGGTATATTAGATAGAAAAAAAATCAGGATGTATGTGGAAAATGGGAAATTGCCTCAAATGCTTAGCAGCATCTAATAGGACCCTTTTATTGATTACTGAATTCGGCCATTAATCTGTATTCTGATACCTGCCTTAAAAATGTGTCTGTTGTCGTTAGCGGATTTTTATTGAGCCCACTATGAGTGCCTAACACTTTTGCAAACAGCTTCACTGATGTTCTCTCATGTAAGGCCCTTAGCTGTATAAAAGAGGCACTGCTTTGACTTTCTCCTTTTACAGAAGAGGACACTGGGGCCTAGAGAAGTTAAGCCACTTGTCTAGGGTCACACAGGAGATGTGACAGTGTCAAGAACAATAGCCTGCCCCCGGGAGCCACGCTGCCTGTGCACTCAACCTTCTTGTTGTGTTGCTCCCACTTATTTCCAGCCCAATGAGGGCAAACACTGGTTTCCTGTGATTGGCCAAGAGTGATGTTCCCTGTTAGCTATGGTGTATTGGATGGTCTCTGGGGGCCTTGTTTTGATTTTGTCCTCAGGACACCACAGTTAAAGAATCGCCCCAATTTTAAGATCATCTTTCCAGAGAATCTCCTAGAACTTTAGGATAAGCAGTTACAGTTTGTACAGCCTTTGCCAAGTGCTGGACTCAGAAACGTTACTGCTCAGACAGGAGCCTTGACATGAGCACAGTTGCCAGGCTTACTTCCTGCTTCACAGGATTCTCATTCTGCAAAGGTAACAGAGTTTGTAGTGAAGACGCTGGACTCTGAAGTCAACCAGTCCAGTTCAGATCCTGATTGAATATGGAACCTTCTTCATACTGGTCTTGGAAAGAATAACTAGGCCTATCACTTAGGGCACTTCACATGCCTTGGGGCACTTAGAAAGCTTTTAAGAATGGTAGCAGCTAAACACACCACCTTTTAAAACTGGACATTGGGGTAGGGAGTGCATTCTGACAACAGGCAGACACAGCTGGCAGTTCAGAGCTCACAGCAGCTTTGTGTGGCAGATGGCAAAGGCTGCTTGGACACTTGCCATCCCCGACTTTGAAAATTTAAACATTTTCAAGATTATTTTTAACCAAACTTAAAGAATAGGGATTCCCACAGTGTGAAGGAGGCTGCCTAGGCTTTGCCATTTCCCACAGGGAAAGAGACCAAGGGAAACTTCTTTTTTGTTGGGGGAAGAGAGGAGGGAGAGGTGAGAGTACAGGGTGGAGGATGAGCACTGAAGTGGGAGCACCAAGCCTGGGTCCTCAGGCAGCGACCCCTGGAGCTCCTGGCACTCTTTCCACCTCCATAAAACCAGGGAGCTGGACTATGGGCCCTCCTGATGCTGACATTCTGTGAAACCATAAACGCTTCCTTGGAGCTGCAGTTTAACATGGGCCCTCAGCTTTTATGGAGGAGCTATGTAAGTCTGGGCCCTTGCAAAAATGTCTCTGTATCTTGTATGCAAGTCCCAGGGAAGGGATTGTCCTTCATATTACCCAGTGCCCTATATCGCAGCTTATAAATTCCTCTCAAAATTTGGAGCCAGGAAAAAGTTTGCTTCTCAGCTTGAACCCTTACTTTTTTTTTTTTTTTTTTTTGGATTGGATGACATCTGTGCTGTCCCCTCCATTTGTTTCTCTTCTTACTTCCTTTGCCAAGAGGCTCAAGAGCTAAATACAGTGGTCAACAATAGTGGCTTCCCTCAGACAACTTGGGGCTTGAAATTTTTCTCAGAGCTGAATATTATTGTTGCTTGATTTTATGTACCATAATACAGAAACCACACCAAATCCTTCTGTGGCACTCAACAGGGCATGAATCATTGACACAGAATGACGTAGTGACTAGATGCAGAAATACACAAATGCTGTCCCCCCACTATCAGTGGCTTCATTTGTCACCATCTTTCACAACTCTCAGTGAGTGTGAAACAATAACAACACGTGTGAGGTCTGGACCTGGCACTAAGTCTTTTATATGTATTTTCTCATTCAACCACCTTGTGTTTGGGGGTATTATTACATTCTTTATTTAAAAGTGAGGAAAGTCAGATACCAGAAGGTTAAGTAGCTGGACAAAGTCTCAAGTGAATGAGTTAATGAAAGACCACTCCTTTCTGTCACTGCTAGTGGACAGGCAGGCCCATTAGATCCAAGGAATTCCTTTGGCCCTGGGATTCTGAGTGGGAGAGAGGCTTTGGCCCATCTGGTGTTGGCTTGTTTATGTGGATAATTAGTAAGCCAAGCACAAGCAAACAAAAACCAGGAATAAACATGAGGATGGGAAGGGGAGAAATGATGACCACCAAAGACAAGAGAAATGTCTAGATTCTGACTCTCCTAAGATCAATCCTGAACTCCCATTGAGCCTATTTGTTTGAGGAACCCTGTGGAGTCTCAGAGATGTCGGCTCATCTCTTTTGGAATGTGTATGGAGTCAGGCTGTGGTTGGGGAATGGTTCCTGGGATGTCCCACATTTCCTCATACTTGGATTTACTAGGAGTCCAGCTTGGCTGTGGGGCACAAACCCTGCCCACCCCTAACAGAGTTGTGGAAACATTTCCCAGTATTGCCTGACCTCCAGATCTGGCACTAATGGAGGAACCTGTCAGCCCATTCAGCCATAAGCCCTAAACTGATCCTGCATGGTGGCATCTTTAGTGCCTGTCCTCACTCCTCTCCCCACTGAATACAAGACTGGCCATGAGTAGGGACAGGATGGGAAGTTGTCATGGCCAGGCTGAGCACCCAGGGCTTGGCCTCGTAGACAGACTGGGTAAGTATAGCCTTACTTTGGCCTTTGGACTCAGCTGGGAATATGTCCACAGTCAGTATGCAGATATCCAGGTATGACCAAATAATAACACAACTTTTAACATTTCACATTCAAAAGTATCTCGCATTCAGCCAAAAATATCTATTAAAGCATTCCCCTGTGCCAAGCTTCATTCCATGTGCTGGGGGCACAGTACCAAGCAAGGTAATCGGGGCATGCTGATAGGGAGCTCACTGCAAATGATTATGCAGCCTGTTGCCCCTGGTATAGTCAAGTGCTGTGCTTGGGAAGCCTTGTCTTTTGGAATCACTTTGGTTGACTCTCCCTTTAATCTGGAGATGGTATCATTGCTCAAAACATTTTTGGAACTGCCCTTTAGGAATCGCCTTCAGGGCTAGTCTGGGCCACACAGGAAAATCCATCTCACTATTTTATAGCCACACCTAGCTGTGACCAAAAATGGTTTTGCCCAGCTTAATGACCCACTTTATTCCCCAGACTTGGCTCTGATTGACTTGCCTGTGAGCCAAAATTACATCCACCCTCCTACGATGGATATTTACCACCATTGAATATATTAGTAGTAATTTGGATACTTTTGAAATAATTTCTCACTTGCCCAAACTCCCATCACCCTTGGTGGCTCTGTAGTAACACTTAGCCCAGGCTCCCTTTTGGTAGAATAACCTTGTTCTGCTTCCACTTGCCCTACCAGGTGGGGAACCTTTGGAAAACAGGACCATATAGTTACACTCTCTGCAGTGCCAAACATGGAACAGATATTCAAAAATGTGTATTTACTAAAATGGGATGGACAGGCTCTAAAGGACGTTTCCAAAGAGGTGTTCCAGAATTTCTCTGAGTGACAAGACTATCATTGGAAGAATAGGTATTGTAGTATAGTATATGGAGCTCTAGAATCTTTCGGGCCTGGCTTCAATCCCTACTCACCCCCTTAGCCAGCTGTGTGGCTGGCCCCATAAGGCATTCATTCCCCTGAGTTTTCATTTCTGCATCTGCAGAATAGGGATGATAATACTGCCTCATAGAGACTTTTATAGGGCAAGTGACAATATTCACAGAGTGTCCTTAGCACAGTGCCTATTGCATAGTACACTAACTCAATAAATGGGAATGATATTGTTATTACTATTGTTATTATTATGTCTATGGTGGCAGTGGTGATGGTGATGGTTAGTGAAGCTGGCAGGAGCAATAGGCTGATGGTTAAGGAGCACACCACACAAATCTGGTACCACTACTTACCAGTTCACCACCACTTCATTCCTCTGTGTTTGGGGGTTCCTTCATCTGTAGAATGGGAACAATAATAGTATCTACCTTGCAGGATTGTTGTGAGGGCTCAGTGAGTAAGGTGTTAGCACAATGCCTAGCACATAATAAATACTTTGTAGTTTCACATTGTGATCAATAATACATCTGAAACCAAACCGTCTGCCTCTAGCATCCCCACCAGTCTCAAGCCAGGCAGTGAGCAGTTATGAAACCTTAGTCGATCTCTCCCCCAAGCAAGTGCCTTTCCCCTCTTCCCTCTCCTCAAACCCTTCTCACATCTTCCCATTCCATCTGTTTCAGGGACTGTAAGATCCTAAAGTAATCAATAGCAGTTGTCTGTTGGGAATGGTATTGAGAACCCTTAGGCTTTCTTGTTCATCAAAAGTTATAGGAAGAAAAATGGACTTCCGGCTTAAAACAACACTTTTCCTGAGAGTTACCTTTACTTTGAAGGCATCTGCACCTTTAGGATCCTCTCATATCCTGTAGCACGGCAGGCTCCCACATCCCTGGATTGGTGCCTTCCAATTACCCTCTCGATACTAGGGTTTTTGCACACAGATTCACTTTGGGTTCTGTTTGCTACCTTTTATTCTCTTGACTAAAACGATGGGTAATTGAGAAGTTCTGAATATCTTTTTTGGAAAATATACTCTTGATGAGACCAGAACAATCCAAATAACTCTCCATGTGCCAAGGCCAGATTAATAAAATCCAAAGATGAATATATATATTTTTTTCTCTCCATCTAGAAAAGTTGTATTTCACAACAATTCTTACAATGTCCTGACTCTGGATCAGGGCCCTCCCCTGATTCTGGATATTACATCATTTTATTTCAGCTAATGTAAACACTCATCACCCTGTGTGTTGCAGGATTTTTCAGTACAGTTTGAGATTGGGCTTCATTTGGTGGATCTGAGTTGTTGCAGTGACTGATAGTTTCAGAAGGAAATGTAGCAGGAAGAGGCTTTGCAGGAATGGAAGAGGTGAGGCAGCTTCATGTGAGATTCTGCAAAGGGATTAAGATTTGGCACCGACTTGGTTTCTGTGCAGCCTCTTAGGCAGAGAGCCTGGCGAGAGGGAAGCAGGCTGTCAGCTGGGGCTTTGCACGCTCTCAGCCTGCCTTGAGGTTTGGTTGGCTCTTCCCTCTCTCTGCAGTACCTAATTTTACCTTTCTTAAAGGATGGATATGGATGCTGGAGGCTTAAGGAAGACGAGGTAAGGGCTCCCATTGTCCACAAATCCCCCAGTTCCTTAATGCATGGAATCTTGGGGACTGTTTCTTCACTCACACCGCTGTGCAGTGTTAGCCAAAACACAATTCCTATGAGACGTTTCACAGAGAAGATCAGGGAAGTTTCTTTCTTAGTTAAGAAAATTTCTAAAATGTTTTAGCCCAAAATAGTTAGCTATAGAGATGCAATTTTTTCCTTTGAAATCACAGCTTTAAGATTACTTCTTTGCATTTTAATCTGCTAGATTTTGAAAAGAATCTTGATGGTGTACTAGATGTTTGTTTTCCTTCCTTTTATAATGACCTGTGGTGTGTTATATATCAACATCTAGTGTAATGAAGATGAGTAATTCGTTATATTCTTCAAATAAGTTGATATTCTTTTTGCAGATTTGATTTGTTTTTTTCTCTTTCTTAATCTTTTGGCTTTTGTGCATATGGTACCCGTAAGGAATATCTTTAAGTATAGCTAAGTTTTAAGAAGAAAAAGTATATACTTAGAGAGTTCAATTCAATCATATTTTATAGGATCCCTGTTTTAAATGAACTACATGTTTTTGATGCTTCAGATGTACTTTATTAAAAAATTTTTTTTCAGTGTAAATATCTGTGGCTGGTGGGAAAGGTAGTTTAGCTTATCTGTGTGGTTGAGCTATTATTTACAAGCAGTAAAAGCAAGTTAGACCTTTGATAAGATCAGCTCAAGAAGAGATCATTGGAAGAGTAGTTTCTGCTCACCACCAACTTAATTCCAAATTCTGTTCCTTTTCTTAAAAAAAAAAAAAAATTCTGGAGTTAAAAATAACCCAGAATAAAACTTGAAAACTGTTTTGTTTCTCTGTATTTGGCTAACTTCATTGCAAAGTACTGTGTTTAAGGAATTCAAGCTATGAGGACTCCTCTTGAAATGGTTTGCTCAATTCTATCTGTGAATTTCTATACTCTTTTCAAGAGCAGAGGATGTTTTGTGAGTATGAAGATTCAACTTTTCACCGAGTCTTCATTCCTAGTCTGCAGCCTTGGGGGATGGAAAACAACTCTAAGAAAATAACATGAAAAATCATGTCCATTTTCTGACACAGATTCAGTTCTCCAGTGTCTGTCATATTGCAGAGTTGCCAAAGTGAGGAGAGGGGGGCATTTGGCCCCCCTCATTACAATGAGTGACTTCCTCGGACTGTTGTGATTGATAGAGGCAAGGACTCGTGATCCCTCTTATTTACTGAAAGTAAACTGTTTTTGTTCAGTGTAGGGATCTCTGACCCTGCCTTCAATTTTGTTTGGGTGAGGGGGGTAGGGTCTGTGCATCCAGTTGTTCTTACTATTTTTGTTTGATGAGCCCTTAGTTCATGAAGTCCTCTGGTTTTTCCTTTGGAAATAGACTGACAGTAGAGTCTTAGCCTCATGTATTACTTTAACTTAGCTTTTTAGCCATTATGTTTTTTCTTTTAGCAAGATGGCTAAAAATAAGGCAGTCTTAATGCAAGGTGTGAGAGCAGCTATCATCTTTAGGAAAATAAAATCAGGCCAAGGGTTAAAACATACATGCAGACTCTTAATTGGCTGTGTACACTCTCTTCCGATTATTGAAGAATCTAGGCAAGCTATCGTAACAACTGCTTTCCCTAATGGAGCTTAAAAAAAAAAATCAAGCTGTATAGTGTGGAAACGGTATGTCATCCTGGCTTTCCTCATTGTCACATTGATATCTTCTTAAGGGACATCTGGAGTCCTCTAATATTTTTAGAAATGTCAAACAAAATATGTTTTGTTAACAAAATATAATTTTGCCAATGTATTACCTTATCCTCATTCTATCTTCTTCCTCCTTGCTTGTCATTTAGGAGAGAGGGGAAATTGTCCAGCTAAACAGTTGAGGAATGATTGTTAGGAACATCCTAGAGTAGTTGCTGTGAGTTATCCTTTCCTTTTCAGTGTGCTCTTGATAGAGATTCAGTGTATTTGTTGTTTTTATTTCTATTAAAACAGCAAGATAGTCACATGACTGAAAAAAAGTTTTTTTAAGTACAAAAAGGGTAAATAATGAAAAGCTTCTTCCATGGGTTCCAGATACCCCGTTTCCCCTCTAGGTAACTGAAAGAATTCTGGAAAGGAGTAAACAGCACTTTAGACCTGTGCTGCTCAAGTTTGGTATGCCAGGGCAAACACCTGCAGAGCTGGTGAAAACACAGCTTCCTGGGCTCCCCCTATGCCCCTACACCCTTGTGCCCCTGAGATTCTGACTCTGGAAGAAGGAGATTGGATCCCAGTATTTGCATTCTCCATGGTTTCCCAGGTGCTGATGCCATCTGGTGGGATCACACTTTGAACAGTGCCGGTTTAAAGTGAAGTCCTCCTTTTTCTGTGTCCATTTCCCACCCTCTTTCCTCTACTTTTCAGAATGGCTGAAATCAACAGCCCTGGTAACCCACTGGGAGAAAACTGTGGTGACAAATAAAACACATCTGTAAATAGAATTTGGCTGGAGAGAGGGGGTGGCGATGGGCTAAGGCCTTGTGTGTGATGGACACACACTGGGTACAGGGCATTGTCTTACAGTTGGTCTACTGTAAATTCACATCTCAATTACAGCCTAAAATGGTGCCAGCAACTGAGGTGAGCACCACCTCCATGAAAAATCTTCTTACAGGTTGTAATTTTGAAAATATTTGGCATAATTATATGTATACACACACATCTATGTATGTGCTGGGAAAACGACCCAGCCTCTGTCCCCTTTCACCTCTGCTTCCCTATAAGTGCCACCATATCTCCTGTCTGATGGCAAATGGCATACGTGAATATGTTTGACACAAGTGAACACAGGTCACTCTGTGGTACTGAGCAGTGTTTTCCATGAAACCAGCCCAAATTGGAAACAGGTTTATTTTCCTTTATTTACTGGGTCAAAAAATGTTTAGTGGGGGCCTGGTACACCACACACTGCCAGGGATGTGGATGCAGCAGGGAGGTGGATGACATGGTCCCTGCCCATGAAGCTTCAGATATAGTAGAGATTCTTAGAAAGGGAGATGAGTAGTCCAGCACAGAGATGGAGGAGGGAGAGAAAGGGAGAATAATAATGTATGAGGCATATGGTTAGTAAATGGCTGGTTGTGTGTATGGATCCCTTCCAGTAAATGACTGGTTGGGTGGATGGATCCCTTTAATTGAACTGTCATATTCAGTTCAATTAAATAGTTACTCAATGCAAGTCATAACATTAGGACTATAGGGGACACGCATGAAAGTAAAACATAGTTCTTGCCCTCAAGAAATTTGCTATTCAGGGGCAGGTGATACAACTCCCAACTGTCCAGCCCTGTCTCATTTTCATAGAACTTTCCCATATATTGTGGACTCTCGGTGATAATGTGATGTGGATTGGATAATAAAATATAATTACTTGTTTCTGGTACCCTCTTCTGCCACTTCCCAAAGGAGCTGTTGCAGCAAGAAGAACCAAAAGCTAAAACAACCTACTATGTTGTATTTAGTGCTCATTGCACACCTACCATGCTTTGCCACAAGAAGCCATTTGAATTCAAATGGCTTAGATATCTAATACTAATAACCTTCATATTCTCACCTGCCACATGGAGACATACAAAGAAACAGCAGGTGCACTTGTGTGTTGTGGGGTGGAGAGGGGTTTTGCCAGAGGCTATGTATGTCGAGTGATTTCTCCACTGGAGTCCATCTAGCTTACGAATCCAGGAAGGGGTCAACAGATTGCACCATGAGGAAAGAACTGTGGCAACCACTGCAAGTTTAGGCAGGTGTGGACACGGGGAAGCCTTAGGGCATTCTAGAATAGGGACTCCATCTTTGTAACAATTGGCAGAAGGAGTTGTACGCTGGCACTAGCTGGGTAAGGACAATCTGATGAAAATGGAGAAGGCAGAGGTCGGAAATCAATAGGGTGGAAACTATCCTGTGCATGTCTCAAAGGTAAATTCCCAACTCTCTCCTTTAGTCCCAGTAGCATGACCTGGGAGCAAATAATAGAGTTCTGAAGGCTAATTTGGGAAGCTGAAAAAGAGGCTGAAGATCAGAACTTTTTGTGATCATTGCTGAGCTATAGCCATATATATATATATATATATGGCTGTAGTCCATTGATGGCTATCACACATAGCACAGATGGAAACAGGTGGAATTTGAGGGTCCTGGTGAAAGCAGATATAGGGATATTGTGTTTTTTAGTTAGGAATCAAAGTTGTGAGATAGCTGTCAAAGAAGGGTAAGAAACCAGAATCATGAAACAGATTGTCAGAGCACTGGAGAAATCCAAGGAGCCTCAGCATAAAAATGGCATCAGGAAATGTCCAGTGGGTAGAAGTAGCCAACAGTAATGAAAATATGGCAGTAGAAAGGGGTTATAAGCCACCTGACAAGGATAATGAGATTGAGCTGGGAACTGCAATAGGACTGGCTAAGCTAAAGAATCGGGCCAATTAGTAATAATGAGAGTGTTTACTCACTTGCAAATTGGCAAAATATCTCCCTGGGATGAATTAGGACAAATGATCATTTCCTGTCCTAATGATTTTACAGAAAAAAAGGAAGAGAAGCACCATAGGAGGTGCAGAGAGTATCTGTGTGTAACTACTGTAATTTAATAACTCTAATAAGTTTAAGGTGAACAGTCTGGTGTAAGAACGGAAAATGAAGATAATATGTACGTAACAAGAGAAGAAAAGCATGTGTACAGTAATAGAAAAGGAATTATAAACAAAATGTCAATCAACCTCAAGAATCTTGCCAGCTAATTTTTAGAAAACACTACTAAACGTGTTTTAGGAGGCACAAAGTATGACAAAATTTGAGAAATCATTTTTTTTGGGGGGGGCTTGGAAAGAACCAACTTTTTTCCTACTTTACCTTCTTTGGCCAACACAGAAAGAATAAAAAAGAGTTTGCTAAACACTTACTTTGTACCAAGCATCAGGCACAACCCTCTCTGGCCTTACTTCATTTGACTCTCATAGCCCTGGAGGTTGGGATAATAATCATGATTTACAGAATCAGCCAAAACAGGATTGCTGAAGACAAAGGCACGTTCGTAAGAAAGAGATATCTTCAGAAAAAACAAAAAGTTAATTCAGTTGGAAAATTAGGGGAACCCACTCAGGAAATGCACAGAAAGGATCCCACATAATTTAAGGAGCATCTGGGATCCCTGGGTGGCGCAGCGGTTTGGCGCCTGCCTTTGGCCCAGGGCGCGATCCTGGAGACCCGGGATCGAATCCCACATCGGGCTCCCTGCATGGAGCCTGCTTCTCCCTCTGCCTATGTCTCTGCCTCTCTCTCTCTCTCTGTGTGACTATCATGAATAAATAAATAAAATCTTTAAAAAAAAAAATTTAAGGAGCATCTTATAAGAATCAGATATTAAAAAAGAAAAGAAACAAGAGGATCTTTCAAAGTAATTGAAATGAAGAAACCAGCCAACTACCTGGTAGAACCTTTGTAGATAAATGATCAGAACACTCCTTTGGATTTTGGAAAAAGAGCCAGCAGACATAATAAATTATGTGCCCTGAAATTTTCAGAGAAATATATCAAAATGAATATCATTCTTAAAGTATCTTTAGAAGCAGAGGTACTAGATCAAATAGTAGCCAATGCACAGAATGTTCTGGACTTAGTTGATAAATTGGGTGTGGATAAATCACGGGGACAGGTTGGCATTCATCCAAGAGTTCTGAAGGAATTCAGGGGTGAAATCGTGGGACTGTTGGTCAAAGCATCTAAATTTTAGCTTCAAAAATCCAGCAATCCTCTAACCTTCTTTGTCTCATAAAATTGCTTGCCTCCTCTCTCTGCACTACATTATTTGAACATAAATTATAATATATGTGTAAAACATGAAATGCAATATACCAAATAAGAAAATATGTTTTAAACAGCAGTGATTTTGAATTGCCAAACCCTGTTGTGTCACAGTCTTGAAAGTCTTTGTGAACATTTCATTCTTGAAATTGCTGAGAATTACCCAGCCCCTTAGGATCATGTAAAATAAGCTTATAATTGTTCATGTGAACTCAGTAGCAAAAGCACAAAGAAATGGGCAGTGACTCAGTGTTTTGAGAAAATATTTATCATACAGAGCTGCTTTGCTAAAGGGAGAGAAGATTCTTGCAGCCTCGGAAATGGACGCTCAATGTCCATTAATTACCTAAAAGGCATGTGGAGGATTTGAAAACTAATCAGCTTCTGAGCCCCTAAGTGCACAGTCCAGCTGCCCAATTTGCCCGGTGGTCTGGCCCTGCTCCCAGCTGGCTCAGGACTTCTTCCCTTTCTCATGGCCTTGACTTCGTCTAGCCCTGCTCAACTGCTAGTCCAGACACCCTGTTCTCAGAATTGTTGCAGGCAGCCCTGACTCTCTATCATCCATGGCCTGCACAGAGCAGGAGTTAGGATGAGGACCCTGGCCAGAGTCAGAACAGAATTTGTGCTGAGTGACATGGAGAGGCCAGTACAGGGAGTTGGTCAGGGGCAAAGCAAGCAGCAGTAAACAAGAGATGGGAGCTGAGGTGAAGGTCATTCGGCCATTTCAAGGGCCTTTTCTGAGCATCTGGAATATTCCAGGCATCATACAGGGATACAGATGTGAATGAGACAGCCACAGTGGGAAAGATAAATAATGACACTAGAGCAGGATTTCACAACCTCGCACTAGGGGCATTTGGAGCTGGATAATTTTTTGTTGTATAGGTGTCCTGTGCATTACAGGATGTTTAGCAGCATCCCTGGCCTCTACCCACTAGGTTCTAGGAGTATCCTCTCTCACACACCATTGTGACAACCAAAAATGTCTCCAGATACTGCTGAATGTCCCCTAGAGGCAAAATTGTCAGTAGTGGTTAATCACTGAGGTAAGGTATGATAAGTGCCTGAAGGGAGAAAGAACAGGCAATTAATATGGGAGCTACTGGTAGGTCCTCTTAACCCAGACCTGGTGGGCAGGGGAGGCTTCTGGAGCAACTCATAACTAAGATGAGAGCTACAGAGGGAGTGAGTGATCCTCAAGGGCAAGTTTGGAAGAGGAGTGTCAGGAAAGGATGTCCTTCAGGCAGAGGGAACAGCCAGGCCTGGAGACAGAGAAGAAGCCCTTGGCCAGTTGAGTAGTGACTCGTGGGTGGTGGATATTCTTTTTGGTGCACCCCTTATCCCCAAGAGGCAGCATTTTACTCCCAGGGTCCACCAGCAGATTAACACGTTTGGATGCTGCAATTACACCAAAGCAGCCGCCACTGGATGAGTAGCAACATTGGTTTAGAAATGTTTAGCCCATTGTTAAAAGTATAGGGTAAGAAATGGGTCTCTAATGGTGTTTTTTCCATAAAACTCTAATTGCCCCTTTCAGCTCTAGTATCTACGTTTGATAAGCAAATCTAATCAAATTAGAGCCAGATTCAAAACTTGTTAGCATAAACTTCTTTTTTTTAAAAAGATTTTATTTATTCATGAAAGACACAGAGAGAGAGAGAGGCAGAGACACAGGCGAGGGTAAAGCAGGCTCCACGCAGGGAGCCGGATGTGGGACTCGATCCTGGGACCCCGGGATCACGCCACAGTCCGAAGGCAGACACTAAACAGCTGAGCCACCAGGGAATCCCAGCAAAACCTTTTCTCACAAGGCTACCCCAGGAATTGCTTTCCATTGCTGGGACTACAGACTCTTTCAGGAACTACAAAGGATACATTTTAACCACCTTTCAAATTCCTCCCTCTTGAACCAACGCTGTTATAGAGAGACTGGTTTTTATTTCCACCAGGAAAGGGGCTATGAGCCATGGGCTGGGTCTGCCTCAGGTCTATACAACAATGAACACATTGGGGAAGTATGGCGCTCTGAGTAGCAGGACTAATTTCATACAGCTACTAAGGGTTACAGGTGGGATCTGAACCCACCTTTTAGACTCTGATCCCATGTGCCTTCTACTTCCATATTCTGGAGGGACCACCTACCCAGTGGTCCTTGCTAGAGCCCAGATCCCACACCATGAGGACAGACTGGTTGGGGGGCTTCTCAGGCTGCATGGCAGATCTGGACTGGAATGACCTCCAGGACTAAAAGTGAGGTTATCATCTCCAGCTGTTCTTGGGGGCTTCTTGTGATCCAGATACACCCTTATTTGAACCATCAGTTCACTGATCATTCAACATTATTGAAACGTCTTCACAAGGCCAGACCTTGGTTCTCTTCACCCTCCCCTCTGTCCTGCTGCTACCATGGGTAGTATGCAATGATGCCCAAGAGTCTAGGATCAGGATTTGGGAGACCTAAATTCTAGATACCCCTGCCTTTTACTTGCTTTTTGGTCTTGAGTCTGTTGGTTATCCAGCTGACTCATTTGTGAAATTATCAGCCAACCATAAACTCTACCCAGTTGTCTCTACTGGTTGCCCTGGGTATGGAATAACATAATGGTTATAAAGGCAGACTGAAAAGGTGCATAACTTAACACCTGTCAGAAGGTACAGTGTCAGCAATGGGAGTGACAAATTGAATTGGTGCACAGTAGGAACTTAATACATGTGTGTTGAACAAAGGTGTGAAAGAAACTCCATCAGGAGGTAAATCCCAGAGAGGAACTTTATATCAGAGTCTGATTGCCCTGTCAGGCAAACAGCTGGAAACTATAATAAAGAGGAAGCTCTCCAAACACTTAGGTAACATAACATATTAGGCATAGGGCACAATTCCTTCAATGAAAGAAAGTACCAAGAAGATCATAACTGATCATAACTTGGATCCTACCAAGTACGTTTCACAGATGATGAAACCAAGGATCAGAGACATTTGGTGGCTAGACCAAGTTTGTGTGCATTATCACTGGCTGCCTGGGATAGAGGATGAAGGGGGAGACCAAGGTGATGGTGAGGTTTCTAGCCAGAAGAGTGGAAGGAGAGAGTAGAAATGGTAGAGCCGGGATAGCAGGGACAGTGAGCCTATTTGTGGAAGGAGAGGCAGAATGGTCCAGGTCACGACAGATGCTTAACCTCACTTGAATGTACATTTGAGAAACTTTATATCATCAAGGAAACTGAGCTCTCTTGGAAAAAAAGTAGTTGCAGAACAAAACAAGATTTCTGGGGACTCACACCATTCATTCTTTCTTTAAACAAACAAAAAACCTTATTGTGCAAGTTTTTGAACAAACAGAAAAATATTGAGAATAGTATAGTGAATCCCCTTGGGCCCATCACCTTGCTTCACCATTTATCAACATTTGCTAGTGTTGTTTCATCGGTCACCTCCCAGGAGTATTTGCCACTCCTGCTGGAGTATCTAAAATAGACCCCAGATTTATATCATTTCATCCATAAATACTTCATTATATATTCTTTTTTTAATTTTATTTATTTATTCATGAGAGACACAGAGAGGCAGAGACGTAGGCAGAGGAAGAAGCAGACTCCACGCAGGGAGCCCGATGTGGGACTCAATCCCAGGACCCCAGGATCACACCCTGAGCCAAAGGCAGATACTCAGCTGTTGAGACACCCAGGGTTCCATTTATTATATATTCCTTTTTTTTTTTTTTTTTTTTTTTATTTATTTATGATAGTCACAGAGAGAGAGAGAGAGAGGCAGAGACACAGGCAGAGGGAGAAGCAGGCTCCATGCACTGGGAGCCCGATGTGGGATTCGATCCCGGGTCTCCAGGATCCCGCCCTGGGCCAAAGGCAGGCGCCAAACCACTGCGCCACCCAGGGATCCCCATTTATTATATATTCTTAGAAAGATTTTTATAGAAACATAACTACAGTATTATCCATATCTAAACAAACAAATAGTAATTCTAAATTACAATTTAATAATGAGCCTCTATTCAGATTTCCCTGATTGTCCCCAAAATGGCTTTTAATATTTGATTTTTGGAATCAGAGATCAGATGAGAAATATTACATTTGAATGACATATCTCTTAAGTCTTTTACTCTGTAACAGATTCCTTTCTTTTCAGACATGATTTACGTGTTGAAGAAGATGGAGCAATTTTCCCATAGAACATTCATTCTCTTTTAAAGCATCTTGAATTCCCCTTATACTTCTTATAAGTGCACTGGGCATACAATTGTTGGTGACTCTGGAAGTATCTCTCAAGAGTCTCCATCACCATGGCCAATGCTGCTTATGTTTTTGAAGAGCAAGCTGGGTACCAGGCTGAGCAAGAGCAGCCGTATTTGCTTTACCAGTGGTAGAATGGGAACACAGCATGGGTAATGCTGTGCCAGGCCATTTGAGAAATGTGGAGAATAGGGAACTGCCTTCACATGGCTCTGAGAAGCTTATCACTCAGTTGGAAAGAAGATGATTATGCCTTTATAAGGCAGACTGAAAAGATGCATAACTTAACACCTGTCAGAAGGTACCTCCCATTGTGTCAGCAATGGGAGGGACAAATTGAATTGGTGCACAGTAGGAACTTAATACATGTGTGTTGAACAAAGGCGTGAAAGAAACTCCATCAGGAGGTAAATCCCAGAGAAGAACTTCCTATCAGAGAGTCTGATTAACACAAGGCAGCGCAGTGCTGAGAAGTCAATTAAACTGCACTTGGCTCCAGCCTCAGCTATGACACTTAACAGCTGTGTGATTACAAAAAAAAAAAACAACAGCTGTGTGATTACAAACCAGTCACTTCATCTTTCTGAACCTAATTCCTCATCTTTAAAACAGGGACATTAAACTCTGCCTACCTCAGGATTATATGAGAAGTGGGAAGTGTGGGCCCTGGAGTAAGACGATCAGGAGCTGACTCTAAGCTCTGCTTCTTCCTAGTGGAATTAAGTACTCACACTTCGCTCCATGCCAATCGTGTCCTCAGAACTTCATGATCCGTTTTAAAGGTGGCCAAACTGAGGTTTAGAGGAATAGTTTGTGCACATTTACCTACTTAGTGTACTGGGATTGAATACAGGCAAACTAATATGGAGCTTACACAAACTGCTGGGATATATTACTTTTCCCATCCAAGTTTATCAAAATTCAGTACCCTTGTATGTGAGGAGGGAAACATTATATCCACTTTATGGAACTATTGTGAAAATTAAACAAGAAAAACATACTCAGCAGGTAGCAAATGCTCAAGAGTATTTGTTTTCACAGTTGTTATAAAATAATAAATTACTATACCAGTTGTTGGACAATGCTGTGGACTATTACATTGTGAAGAGCCATCTGCAGGTGTATTAGGAGCATGGAGAAAGGAATCTCTAAGTTGGATTGAAGCCTTTATGGCAGGGGAGGAGGCAGGTAGGCCCCAGCAGGGATTGGATTTGACTATCATAGGAGATAAAGATGTAAAGCAAGAGGGGAGAGCCGCCCAAGCAGGAAGACTTGATAGACAAATAGTATTCAAAAGAACACTATTTTTAGTTTAAACTAGAAGTTTAAACTTCTTAGTGTCTTATTAGTGCAAGTGAGTGTTTAGATGGTCAGAGAGAACACACATAGACACCCTGGACCCCTTTCAGGAGGGTCTGTAAGAAATTAGAGAAAGGGGCGGTTGTTAGGAGCCTGCTCTGGGTGCAGCTCAACACAACTTCTGACCAGTCTGTCCGTGATCTCAGTGAGTCACTGAACTTTGCATTCCATTATTTCTTCCTAGGTAAAATGGAGATCATAAAGGACTTACATCTTAGGGCTGCTTGGGGGGATTATATCATGTGGGGAAAGAATCCATAGAAGTCAAGACCCAGAGTTTTTTTCCATTCTGGCCTCCATATGGTGCTTCCTGCCTCTATTGTGGCCTCGCCTTCCCCTCCCCTCACTCCTTGAAGGGCAGCCAGGACTCTGGGTCACCCTGGGTCAAAGGCTAGCTGACTAAAGCACCGGGATGTTGCACCAGGAGGATGCTCTCAAAGGCTTATTCCTTTTGGTAGAAACACGGCCCTGGATAAGAAAAGGTGTGAATCAAGAGGAGGGATTAGATATGCTTTTCTGGACCTGGTTAATTGCTCTGCCCCCCACCCCCAGTATTTGCTTGGGTAAAAAGTCTATCCCCGGTTTCTTGAAAAACTTAGAAGAAGCTCCCTCAGTCTGAAGTTGTTAAATCATTTGTCTGTGAGCTTTTGACTACCCTTGGGACTCTTCCTTTCTTCAAGTGCTTGGTGCCTGAATCTCTGCAGATAGGAGAGATTTTAAAGGTCACTAACACTTTGTTTTGTATGAGTCAGTCAACTGCATTGGCTCTGCCCTCATGCTGCAGGCAGACTTCTAAGGGAGGACGGATACAAGGAGGTTAATGATCTGTTGCAAGACTGGTGAGCAAAACTCATCTTGGAGAGAAGGTGTACAATTCACTGCTGGGGAAACATGGGAGGACTCCCTTGCCTTTGTGGAATTGGAGGCTCTTCCTTTCCAATGGAAGGTTCTTCTTCAGGTGGCCTTCCTGGAGAAAACACCTAGAGAATGAATGTGACATAGCCAAAGTTATTAGGAAAAGGAAATGGCATTTACAAAAGCCTGGAAGTCAGGAAGAAAGAATAAGTCCATGATGGATTTGGGACACCTGAAGGGAGCTACTTCTGCAAATGTACCAGCCCCTCGGAAGATCTCCCCATAGAGGGAAGTGCAGTCATTGTCAGAAGCCATGCCATGCAGAACCTGGACCTGGTGTAACAAGGAAATAGGATCTATGGTGGGGTGAGAGGTACGAGTAACGTAGGTGTGTGTGGTCTGCTTTCCTTCTCCTGAGTGCCTTACCACAGTGTGACCACCACAAAGCTCCCCCTTTGGGGGCCTCAGTTTTTTCATGAATGAAACAGGCACTGGATGAGCTCCTTTCAGTTCCTCAGTTCCATGGCTCTCTGAAATTATTTTTAAAGCTGAGAAAAAAAAATCAAGTAACTACTGAAAACAGATTTCAGTCCTTATTAGGTTGCAAAATGGGAACAGAAACAGAACCTGGTATTGAGAAAGAATTCAAAAAAAACAGTTAAGGAGAGACATCTTTGATATTGAGTAGATAAAGATTCCATGGCAATTCAAGTCAGTGCTGAGCTTGAATTACCAAAAAACAAGAGCTGAATCACAGGAGAAAGAGGAAGAAAAGAAAAACCCTCCTCAGAGGCAAAGGGGCCTTTGGAAACCAGTGTCTGAGGGCCATCCCCAGGGTGGAATGGGTTACTTAGTAAAGATGATGACCAGGAACTGCACAGATGTGCAATGTTTTGATGGCAGTGTTTTTGTGATGTATATCAAAGAGCATGTGCTCTGTGGGCGGGGAGGGGGCTGGATTGTGTTAGCTTGTAGAAAGATGCAGGCCGAAGGGCACAAGGAAGTTGTCACCCTTCGCTCTGTGCTCAGACGCTGGAGGGGTCTAGCTCTTGAAGCCAGAAGGCCATTTGTAGAGCTGAGTGAGTGCCGGCAGGCCAGGCCAGGCCAGGCAGGGCAGGATGGAGGTCTGACGCCTAGTGGGGTGTGTGTGTGTGTGTGTGTGTGTGTGTGTAGTAGATGTCTGTTTGGGGCATGTACTTGGTGTTGCCTAGAGACCTCTGAGGCCAAGGGACAGAATCCCCTAGGAAGCTAGATGCTTGGGGCTGCAGCTGAGCAACTTGTCTGCTCTGCTTGCCAAGAAGCCAGGTTCTGATAAAGAATCCTAGAGAAGAGAGGAGAATGGGTTTTCTTTCCAGCAGCATTATAATATTATAGAACCAGGGCGAATCATCATCGTCTTTATCCTGGTAACAATAAGCATCTGGTAGGTGTCAAATGTTAGGCTAGCTCCTTTACCTACATTATTTCCAGACCTTCCAGCAACCCATCAAGTGGGCATTATTTTTACTATTGCCATTTTATTCATTTTCCCCCTCCATTGCAGAAGTGGAGTCTCAAAAAGTTTGGGCCTCAAAAGTAGTGAGTTGAAAAGATGAGGATTCATACCACATTTACCTCCTTTTCTTTCATGAGGCACAATATGAATTGTGGTTTTCAGTCCCACACAGGCCAATTTACCAGTGCTCCCAGTAATGTAGAAAAGTGACATTGTATTCACATTTATACTTTAATAAACTGAAACATAATGTCTTCATTTAATAAATAACATTATGGCTGTCCTATAATTTGCATTTTTTTGACAACTAGAGAAGGGAACAAAATTTACTGTTTGTCTTCCCAGGTGAATGAATTGTCTTCCTGGTTTTTGCCCATTGCTGGCCCTCTCATGGCACAAATGAATACAATACAGTCTGGCAAAGGTTAAGTGGCCTGTCTCAGGTCACACAGCTAGTTGTTGGAATGGCCAAGGCCAGAACTCCACTGTAGGGTCTCCTGACTGACTTAACCAGCCTTCTGCCCCATAGCTGAGCTTCCAGCACCCCTCAACCTGCCACCTTGAGGAGAGGAACTCGAAGCTCTCCTCATTCCAGGGGCTGTCCCAGGGGAAGAAAGTACAAGATAGGCAGCTCTTTGAGCAAAGCATCTTGACATGGAATCCTTCCTACAAAAAGCTTTGGAATCTCTTCTGATGAGTAATAGGCAACCACTCAGACACACTTTAAAATAGCTGGTTTGTTTTGAAATAATAATTTTTAAAAATGCAAAGTAGAAAAACAGCAGAAGAGGCAGATGGCATGTTTTAAAAGAGTTCTTACTGAAGATTTTAAAAGCTATTATAAAAACCAGCTAATAAACTGCCCATCACAATCCAGAGAAGAATATACCTAAGATCTCCCTGGAGCACTCGGAGACAAAAACAGCCATTACTGCGAAATCTCCTGTTTCGTGAGCACTGTCAGGTGTCATGCTAAGTGCTTCTTGAGTACTCTTATTTATTCTTCACAGCCACCTGATAAGATAGATACTGTTATTACCATTATCACCATTTTATGGCTAGGCAAACTCAGGCTTAGGGAGAGTCAGCACTTTTTTTCAAGGTCACAAGATAATACGTGGCAAAATTGGGGCTTGAACTCTTAATTCAAGGTTTGTGCTCTTAATTATTTATGTTACCAGACACCCTCTAGTCCCTTAAATGGTGCAGTGGCTGCAGCCCTCTGGCTGGCCTGTGAGGGGGCAGTTGTTATGAAAACAAATTATCCCAACCACTTTGAAGAATGGGTCTAAAAAGAGCATCCAAAGGACCATTTGTCAAGAACATTTTTCTTTTTTTTTTAAGATTTATTTATTTATTTGTTTATGAGAGAGAGAGAGAGAGGCAGAGACACAGGCAGAGGGAGAAGCAGGCTCTATGCTGGGAGCCCGACGCGGGACTCGATCCTGGAACTCCAGGATCGCGTCCTGGGCCAAAGGCAGGCGCTAAACCGCTGAGCCACCCAAGGATCCCCCAAGAACATTTTTCAATTCCAATAATTAAGGCTTAAGAAGTTAGGTAATTGGGCAGCGATGGTGGCTTAGCAGTTTAGCACTGCCTTCAGCCCAGGGTGTGATCCTGGGGACCCAGGATTGAGTCCCACATCGGGCTCCATGCGTGGAACCTGCTTCTCCCTCTCTGTATCTCTCATGAATAAATAAACAAAACCTTAAAAAAAAAAAAAAAAAAGAAGTAGTTAGGTAATTTGCTCCAGGTGACAACTCTACATTTTGGAGCCAAACTGACCCAGACTCAGGCATTCAAGCATCAAGTCTCCTGGGGTGTTTCCCTCCCCACTGCCGTGCATTTGTGCAAACATGTGTGCACGCAAACATGCGTGCACACACACACACGCACACAGAGACACACACACACACACACCTTATTCAGAAAGGCCAAGAATAAAATGGGTTCAAATAACTCAAGCAAACGGTTGAAATTACAGACTCTGAGGCTGGTGGGCACCATGCCAGGGCATTCTAATTTCATCTCTATCAACAAACTTGTATCTCTTTTATAAAGAGAAGAGTCATTTTGATTTCAGCAATCCTGGCAGGAGGTTTTTAGTGTAAATTTTTCCTAGTCCTTCCTAAGTACAAATGAAGAACAGCCGATCCCTATCTTGTCTAATGTATGGTTTTCTGTGGTACTTTTGTGAGTGAGTAGGATGAACAGAGAGGAAGTATCCTTTAAGAGGATCAATATGCAACTGCTCTCAGCTGCCTTGTGTTGCCTCTAGCAACTAAGACTTCTCTTATAAACACATAGACAGTGCTTACTGCGTAGCAGGCACTATTCAAAATAATGTAGAAATAGTAAATCCTCATCACAACCCTGTGGGAGGAGGACTGAAGAGGAGGAGGTACGTAACTTTCACGTGGGTAGTGAGCAGCAGGGTTGGGCTCAGGGCTCAGGTCACTTGACTTCTGTGCCCGTTTCCCGTGGGTAGTGGAAAGTTGCAATCTCTTCTAACATCGAGTTGATTATCTTCGTGCAGGGTTTTTCTCATGCAGAGAGTAAGGCTGAAGTTCATGTATCTCCTGACCCTGGGTGGGGAGAGAACCCAGCTCCAGCAAGCAATGGGAAATGAGTCAGAGTCTTGATTTTGGTGGTTTACTTTGTGAGAGAGATTTGATGAATGAATGAACAAATGAAACAGGCTTTTTGCAGCTTCTGTCTGCCACCCAGCTATTCCATGATTTCCTTCTTTTGATCTTTTAAGACATCTAAATACCCACAAATTCAGATATTACAGTCTATAATTGGCCTTCAGGCCCCTGTCTGCATCTGGCACAGTGGACTTGACTATATTTCACCCCTTGTACATTTGACCTCTCACTCTAAAAATAAGGGCCAGATAAATGCTTATATTCTTTATGGAACAGATGATGGTTTTACTGGGTGAATGTGGCTTATGCTTTAGAACAGCTGCATGTGTGGAAGGAAATTATTTGAGTAACCCATTTTCAGACCTTGACACATACATTTGGCCTAAAATTCAGTATGTGCTTTCTCAAAAAGGAAATGAATGTAAACAATCTTCTCTTACATTATCCTGTACATCTGAATCGTATGTTTCAATGACTTCTCTTTTGACTCTAGTATAATATATTGGTAATGGGAAAGGAAGTCCCATTCAGTTGCCACTTTGTAATGACATGAAAACTATAGAATGTTGGAGCCAAAAGGGGCCCTGGAGATCATCAGAGGTGACCCTGTCATTTTATAAAAGGATTCTGAGACTCAGAGAAACTTGAGTCTGGGGCCCCTCACATCAGAGGTGGTGGACATGGGACCAGAGCCAGGTCCAAGCCAATTGAGTTGGCCGATGCTGGGATGAGCTTTGAAAAGCTGGTGCTAAGAGATTCTCTGGCCACCACAGTTCCCTCCCTAGCCCCTCCCCTCAGCTGCCTTGTCTACACTGGAGATTGCCAGTCTGTAATCTCTGTCCTTGGGTACCTCTTCTGCACCTTGCCTGGAATCCCCTTCATGTATCTGTCCCTGGTTACCTGAACAATGTAATGGCCTCCTGACTGACAGCCCCCAATCTTCTGGATCATCTCCCCACCTGCACACACAAAATACTTTTAAGACATATAACCAACATGCCCAAAAGGCCAGTCTTGATTACCTTGGTCCTTTTCTAAAATGCTCTTATCTGTTTCATTTACTGATGTGTCCCAGTCATCTAGAACAGTGCTTGACACATAGAAGGTGTTTAATAAATATTTGTTGAATATTTATCTCCTATTGAATAAGTTAGTTCTCACTCTTTTGCCTGGTGTGCAAGGCATCTGGCACTACTCTTTTCTTACTTTTCTCCTTCCATCCTCTGGCCATTAAAGAAAGAACCAAATCATTCTTTTCCTTGGCCAACAATTTACTGAGCATTTACAATATGTCAGGCTTTTTCTAAAACTTTAGTGTATATTAACTCATTTAATTGGCACAATAACCCTACAAGGTTGGTACTGTCATTATTACCATTTTACAAATGAGAACACTGAGTCACAGAGAAGTGGAGTTACCTATCACTTGTAGGAAAAGGCAGAACTGGATTCAAGCTCCCAGTAGAATGGCTTCATAGTCTGTGCACATGACCACTGTGCTGTAACTAGCTTTCCTGTTTATGTTTAATTACAGATATCAACAATCTAGAAGTACCCAAAGTAAAAAGTGACAATCCTCTACCTCTCCAAGAAAATCGAGGCAATCCATGTGTATCTTTCCATATTGATGTATTTATATTATTATAAAACAAAAATTGACTCATATTACAACTTGCCTTTTTCACTTAGTGTATTTTTAAGAACTTTTCATGTTAGTAATATATCACTACCTCACTGTTTTCAACTATTGCCTAGTATTCATTGTATAGATGCACTATCATTTATTTAATCAGTCCCATTGAACCCTTAGTTGTTCCTAAGGGAACAATGCTGGACTGAACATCATTGTACAACTATGTGTGCAATGTTAATATTTCTGCAAATTTTTATTCCTAAAAATGTGATTGCTGAATCTCTTAAAGTTGTGATGGATATTGATCAGTGGTCCTCTCAAGAACTTGTGCCAATTTATCCTCCTGCCCATACTGTCTTGAAGTTCTCCGTGACTTTCTTTTCCTTTTCAAATGAGTTCCGGAAGGGAACACTGGTGCCTTTCCTAATAGTTCCAATCCTCTCAGAGAACTTCTCTTCTCTGCTTCTCACGCCTCTCTTTTCTGCAGAGGATACATTTCTTCCTCCCACATGGCTCAGCTAGATCAGATTCCCCCCCTGCTCAGTCCTTCTTGCTTGTGCTTCCCCAGCCCCTCTGTTGACCTCTCTCAGTTATGCAAAGAAATAATAGGATCCTCACTGGGAAGAAGGGTTCTTTGCTGCAATTTTCTTATCAAGAGAACTTAGAAGCTACTTAGAAAAGAGTGAACTCTGTATTCCTGGCTGTGATGCCACTTCCCTTCGTGCCAGTTGAGATTGGGGTTCACAGTCTTGCAGCATTACTCTTTGACTGTGTAGGGAAAGATGATCCCCTAATCTTGCTCAGCCTTATTTGGGGCACAGCAGTGAGTATGACTAAGAAAGGAACAAAGAGTTACAGTGGAAGGCAAAACTAGGCAAGGGCCCTTTAAGTGATGAAGGACATGGAAGAGGAAGGATAAAGGCATAATGCTTGCTGAACCCCTCCTTTGTGCCACTCTCCTAGCTTACTTGGTACTTTACATACATTATTGCATTTCAGTCCTCCAGGGAGAACAGACTAGACAGATGAGGAATGTTCTGTCTGGAAAAAGGAGGAGGATATGAACAAAGTTTCTTAAGTCATAAATATTTCTAGTGTAACTACTGGGAAGAAGAAAAGATACCCCTTGAAGTGAGAGCAGAGCCAGTCTAGTACAAGAGAAAGGTAGTAAGTAGTACTTCTCAAAGTGGCAAGTAAACAGTGGACTCTATAACCAGAAGTGTGGTGCAGATGGGAAAATAGATTATTTTTAAAGGTTTTAGAAAACTGCATGGTAATAGGTTGCTTAGGGTCCTTAGCCATTTTTGTTGATGCCAAGGGATCCAACGCTGCTTATGGCCCTAGTGTCCATGAAGGTATCTAGATTGGAAATGGGTGGAAAGAGGACATTCTGAGATTCCTTCATCTCTCTTTATTTTTTTTTAAAGATTTTATTTATTTATTCATGAGCGACAGAGAGAGAGAGGCAGAGACACAGGCAGAGGGAGAAGCAGGCTCCATGCAGGGAGCCCGACGTGGGACTCGATCGGGTCCCCGGGATCACACCCCGGACTGCAGGCGGCGCTAAACCGCTGCGCCACCAGGGCCGCCCCTTCGTCTCTCTTTAAACCACAGTCTCTCTACTACTTATCTTTTGTAAATTCTAGACTTCTACCTGAGATTTCTCTTGAAAATACATTTTTTGTTGTTATTTAAAAAGTCCACAAGCCATTGCATTAGTTTCTTTGATTTCATTGTTGGAGATGAGCCCCGGGCTAAATGGACCATGGGTATAGCCCACTGTGGTGGATTTACCTGCAGACCAAGGCTCCACTGTTGCTTCTCTCACTTCCATAGCATAGGCTGGGGTTTGTTGGGCTCCTTGTCCATTCCTGACCCTGACTGTTCATGGGGGAGGGCAGGGAAGAGAGGGCAAGTATGCCAGCAGGAACTGTTCCCTGGTCCTGGTAGAACAAGCCCAGTCTATTCATCAGACTTCCTGGCCCCTACCCCACTATGCCCCAGGCAAGGTCTGAGCTCCTCTGCAGCTGGGGGCCTCTGAGAGCTTTGCCCGCTGGGTGCCCCAGGACAAGTCAGGGAGGCCTCGGTGTCCACCTCACTCAAGTTCATGCCTCCTCTGAGTTCCTTATTTAATGCCTCCTCTTGCCTGGCCTTTGTGGTGGTCTCTGAGTCAGAAGATGGGGTTGAAATCTCTGCATGGCCATCTTGCAGCTCTAAGATGTACAATACTCTGAACTTTTCTCCTAACCTTGGTCATGTGTCTATTTTAATAGGTTCCTCTGGGGCAGTTGCAAGGATGAGCTGAGATAATGCAAATGACACACTTTAGCAGAGTGCTTATAATGAGGGATACCCTCAACTGTCCTCAGTGATCATGGTTGCTGCGATGATACGTCATTTTTATGCCTCCTTTCATCATTGCCAACATCCTGGTCCTGGACCTGTGACTTGGAAGGAACTTTTGATTCCTGCCATGATACCTGATTGTGAACCACTAATTCTCCACCCAGACCTCTTCCTATTTCTTTCCATTTCTTCAGCTTGCCTGATCAGACTGATTTTTCTGTGCTTGACAGTATTTAGGTTGACATCATAAAGGAGAGCACACAATACATGGGAATACATAATAACAACACTCTATTTTTTTTTAAAAGATTTTATTTATTTATTTGAAAGAGAGAAAGTGCATAACCAGGAGGAGGGGCAGAGGGAGAGAGAGAAGCAGACTCCCTGCTGAGTGCAGAGCCCAACCCAGGCTCCATCCCAGAACCCTGAGATCATGACCTGAGCCAAACACAAGACACATAACCGACTGAGCCACCCAGGCACTCCAATAACAACCCTTTTTGTGCTGTTATTGCATTTAGAGAAGTATGTATCTCCAAAACTACTCATATACTAATTCATATTTGATAGTCTTCCTATTTTGAATTGAACATTTCAGATGTCAGTGACAAAGCTGGGGACATGTTACACACCAAGACATATTGCTTTGAATTGATTTATATATACTTGCAGGTTTCCCTTTGAACCTGGGAGCAGGAAGAGAAAGTCACAGTTTAACTTCTGCTTCTCTGTAGCTATCCTATAAGCTTCTAAAACATAAGGAAGAACTGGTTTGGGTGTTAATGAAAAAAATTTTATCTTTGACCTTATTCTTGTTTTAATGTTCCCAAATTGATCCCAATCAACAGCTGTTAAGATTTTTGTCAGAAAAAAAAAAAAAAAAGATTTTTGTCAGAATCATTGCATTCCCAAAAGCCGAAACACCTGAGATAAAGAGAAAATGCAACCCAAAATGTTTAAAAATAAAATAGTGAAACTCCTTTAATGAACAGAAAATGGCTTTATGCTTATAGGAAAGACATTGTAAATAAAATCATTTGCCTCTGTAACCAGCAAGTCCTGCCATCTTAAGGGCATATTAGGTCTCTTCGTGCCAAAAATCACAAGCCTTTCATTCTTGTTCTCATGGTCTACTGCAGTGCTCTATTCAGAAAGTTGTGGGATGAATTTTTTTTTCCTAGGTCCTTTGATGTTCCTCAAATGGAAACACTTTAAGTTGCAAGTTTGGAGTATGTTTTTAGACTAGAGCAGAACCAGAGTCCAGGGGAATGTTTCACATGGGTTTTGATGTTAGATAGAATCATTTCACAAATCCTGTTTGCCTCTCAATATTGTACATGGATTATAGACCCTTTTTAAGATTTGTCCAGAAAATAACCACTCATGAAGAAAAAGTTTATGCACAAATATGTATATCACAGCAGGCTGAAGACCTGGAACAACTACAATTTACTCTACAAAGAGAAAGGTTAATTACTCTGTGGTTGAATCATAGGGAGCAGCTTTACATAACAAATAAAGTAGTGTCTTAATAATGTGGAGAAAACTTGGTTGTCATGCTATACAGAAAATGCAGAATATGAATGGTGTGTAATACAATCACAACTATTACATGTGAAAATATAAGGACAGTGGTATCACAGGCAGTCTTTTGCTTTTCTTAATTTTCTAATTTTTCTGTAATGAGGGGGAATGGATGGGAAACATTTGGGGGGCTAAATATAGGAGCATTATCCTTTTTTGTTGGTGATTTTCAGTTTGATTGGATTTGTAGTGCTATAAAAGTTTTCTTTGATTTTTCTAGAACAGTTTCTCAACCTCAGCCAGTTTTCTAGGCTGGATAATTCTCACTTGTGGGAGTGGTCCTGGACATTCTAGCATGTTTAACAGTACCATTGGCCTCTACCCATTAGATGCTAGTAGCACGTCTTCAACTGTGACAACAATGTCTGGCAATGTCTCCACATATTGCCAAATATTCCCTAGGGGAGCAAAATGGCTGAGAACCACTGTTCTAGGATCATGTGCTGATACTTTACCAAATGTCCACTCCTCTGTGAAGTAAGAGGGACCAGAGAGATGGTGAACCAGGAAGGAGAATGTGTGTACCAGGGGGTTTTGGTGAGTGACTTAAGCCTGGAGCTAGTAAGACCTCAGGTCAGTGTAGTGAAGAAGGGGCAGAGAGAGGGAGAGAGGAATCCTGGAGACCCTTCCAAGGGGAAGCAGGTACAGTGTTCACAGTACATTGTTTTCACAAAGAGGCCATGGTGGCTGGCAGTCCAGAAGCAACCTGACTCCGAGACATGCACCAAGAGCTAGCAGTATCTGTTCAGTTGTGCACAGCATGGAGAGGGCTAGGAATTCTCTCGTTCATGAAACACTTGTTTGCCAGAGAGGTGCTTGGCATTAAAAAAGTACGGCAGGAGGTAGCAGAACCCCAGGGTAGGGTTCAAGGAGAGGTCTTCAGCCTCTTGCAGGCAGAGGTGGAGTGAGGAAGGAGTCTGCCAAGCAGCAAGGCTCCAAAGAACAGAAATATGAGCAGTTCCGGTCACAAGAAGGAGGTAGACCCCTGACTTCCCAGCCAGAGATGGGAATGAAAGCAGAAGCGCACTTGACTAGACATGGTGGAGCCTGCACCAGAGACCTAAGCTCCTTAAATTCCTCCTGACTCAGAACAGGATTGTCCTCAGAACCTGGGGCAACACACAGCTGGCAGGTGGAAGAAGCAGAGCCTCACAGGGGGAGCTGGCTGAATGGGCAAGAGCCCTGACGGCACTACCCAGGTGGAAGTGAGATGGTGCAGGGTCTCAGGTCTAGATTGAGACGTTACACATGTTCTGAGAGGACAGGAAGAGACAGAGTCAGTTTTCCTATAGGAATGATCAAAGAATGTGCACTTTTTGAGTTTTGATATGCAGTGCTAAATTACCTTCCAAAATGACAGTATAATGATCAATGGGTAAAACATGATTTTAATATTTTATAGTGTTTAAATAATAAATTTATTATTTAAATTTATTATCTTAAATGTTTACAGAGGTTCATAGCTGTTGCAGCTTTGTTTCTGTGACCTGTTTTTGATCATATCTCTGATTTATACAATGTCTAGTCAGGAACACAATCCCAAATAATAAACATATATTTGGGAAAATATACTTTATGACAATCCACTTTATGGCGCGATTTCCAGAAACGATGTGACACAAAGTAAAGATTGTAAGGTTGGTGTTGTTTTATCTGTTTGTGAATTTTCATGCTTTTGTCTTCTTCAATGGCTAATTTATTTTCTATCCTCTACTAGAAATGTATATTTAATGAAGTTTGAATGTTCTTTTTAAAAAGTGTGTAGAGCACAGGAAGATGAATAGGTGGATGAGTAAGATGGTGGCTCAGTTGAATATTATGTGTATCTTCTCTTTCATGAAATAAGTCCATTCAATTAGTATGAATAATATGAAGTTTCCATTTTATAGCTCAGAAACGGTCAGATATCAGCAATTTTGTACGATTCAGTTTAATAGTAATGTTGGCTATAAAGAAAATTTTTGTGAAATGAATATTCTGCTTTTCATTACTTTCTTAAAAATTTAGAGATTCATTTTCCTGAAGACAGAGTTGAAAACTTTGGCTGTGTATCCTTCTGGGCATGGCTGGAATTCAACAAATTATTCTTGCTTAGGTGGTGTTTCCATTGGAACAAGAGTTCTTAGCCCTGGCTGTTCATAAAATCACATTTAAAATTGGGCAAAGATACTGATGGCCCCCACTACAGGATGATAAGTCAGAGCCTTGGGGGGGAGGAAGGAAAGAGGAAAGGCTCATGCCTCACTACCTTCTGTCCCCTGGGTGACACTAAGGTACAGTTACCTTTGAGAACCATGCACTAAAATTCCACTTTAAGGAGTCTTAGCAAAGCTTTTTTAGGCCCTAGAAAACAAAAACACAGCAACTCTGCTCCTGATCTATTTTCTGAACTTGTTTTGAACCAAGTTCCAAGGATGAAATGTGAAAAAATTTTATACTTAACTTGATTGAACCCATATTTTCATTTTCACTCAGTAGCACATTTATTGGGTGCCAACTATGTGCCTGGACCTATGGATCTGGGTATTTGGGGGAAACAGATTAGTGATAAGTAAAAGGAGAAGACTATGGATCCTTGAAAAAGCCATAGGATTATATAAAATATCCAGAACTGGCAAATCTATATAGATAGGAAGTAGATTGGTGGTGATCTAGGCCTGGGGAGGTTGGGGAGAAAATGGGGAGTGACTGCTAATGGGTATGGGACTCTTTTATTGGATAATAAAAGTGATATAAAATTGATTGTGGTGATGATCGCACAACTCAGTGAATATACCAAAAACCATTGACCGTACACTTCAAATGGATGAATTGTGTGGCTTGTGAATTAGATCTCAATAAAACTGCTATTAAAAAAAAAAAGCCACAAGTATCCTTCACTGGGAGGACTTCACACTGAGTAGTTGAATTGGGACTGGCAGAGGAGAAACTCAGTGCTATACCCTCATTCCTTTCAAAATTGACAGAACTTAAAATGGGGACAATTCTGAAAGCAAAATGAAGTAAATCCTGATTGGTGACATTTAATTATCACCTGTATTCCAGATAGCATGTGAGTGATGAGACAGGAAGATGGGCCAGGAGCCATGCAGATGTCCTAGGACATCCAATGGGTGAGAAAGAAACAAGAACTTTCATACAACTGACTCAGTCCCAGAGCTCCTAAGTGTTTTACTTTTATAATTCATATAATCACCACAGTCTTATCCCCATTTTCCTTAGTGAAATGAGGCACATAGAAGGTAACTGTCCCAAGGTCATGCAACCAGCCAAGTAGTGACTTTAAGATTGCCTTGAAGAACAGATAGGATTCTGATAGGTGACAAAGGAAAGCTTGGGTGTGCTGAGTTCGGAGGGATGGTGGTAAGCAGCTTGGTTTGGCAGGAGCAGTGGATCCCTGGAGGGTAGTAACTGAGAATGAGTCCAGAAGGGTGGACAGATGATGGAGGCACTGTCATGACTACATCCCAAGATGCCATGGGGTGGTCACCATTGGAGATGATTGAGTCAAACCGAGGCTTAAGAAGGCCATGTATTCTCAATGCTCAGGTATGTGTTTCTGTCTGATGTGTGTGTCTCTGGGTCTGTTTAGCAGCAGCTATGAGTGTATTGTCTGGAGCACCACCCAGTGTCATCTACATCTTACCTGGTGCTCGGGTAAGACACACCATAGGACCTGCCATCCCACTTGACCCCATGATCTGGCGTCTGGTTGGAGTAGCCATCAAAAGAGAAGTCACAACAACCTGGGGGAACTACAGAGCCTCCAAGGACCTGCCTTAGAACCTTAAATTCTTTGCCATGATACCACAGTCCCAGCCCAGGGGCTCTCCCCAAGCCCAGAATGCTCAGAACATTTGGCATCAGACCTCCTGGACGAAAAGGCAAACTCTATACAAAGGGGAAGGAAAATACTGTTCTCCTTTGACCCCCTCACTCTCTTCAAGACGGGAGCAAGTTGGGCTTCCCAGCCTTCTCCCCCTTCCCACCAGGATGGATAGGGATGAACAGTAATGCAGCTAACAAGGGCAGAGGAGGGAAGGACATCCAGCATCTTTGGCTGACAGTCTGATCTCCAACCCAGACCTGCATTCAGAGCCAGCAACTTTTCATCCCCATAAACTCATCCCTGTGCACCTTCCTAGCCCAGTGTTGTCCATCTCAGAGCTTAGTTCATTCAGGAAGGTTTTTCCTTCAGATTGCTGTCTGTTCTGACTTCCTCTCCTGCTTGGATATTTATAACAAGCTTCATAGCTCCTCATACCTTACAGGTAACTTGGCTTTTTATTAAGATCTCCATGTTACCCAGATAATCAGGAATTCACAGTACAGCTGCTCTTGCCTTATTTTTTCATCCACCGGCCTTACTATAGGTTCATGTATTACACCCTGTCTCATGCCCTTGCCTGATTTGGGGGATGTGGTAGCTACTCACTTCCCCCATGAAGTCAGCCTGTTCCACTTGCCTGAACCTTTCTCTTCTCACTTATTATCTCCTGTCACATCCTGTTCATTAACTTTCCTTATTACCTGACCTGCCTTCCAGCCACCTTTGGTCATGTAAGAGACACTCAATGAAGCAGGGGTGAGTCATTGATTAATGGGTGAGTACTTCATAGGTTGGTGCTTCATAGGATGGAGGGTGATAATTGTTCTGATGTCTAAAACCAGGCAAACAGCAGGTGCCTCCAGAGCAGACTTATCTGAGACTCACTGTTCTTCTTCATGCCCCTACCTCCCTCTTTCCATCCTGAGCTTCAAAACTGCATCTTTCTAGGATTCTCTTCTTGTCAAATTCTTTCCCATTCTTAACTGCTCATACAGTGGATCTCATTTATCCTCACATTCACTATACATACACTTCTTGGCTTTGCTTACTTTTTATGTCTCATGTCTGAAAATAATACTAGATATGATTTTTTTTAACGCTTTGTGAGTGGCCTTTGATTGATTTTGGAAATAGAGAAAGGATTCATGGCCTTGATAGGAAAAGGTTGCTCCGTCTGTCTTAAGAATTCTTAGAAATGTGTCCTGGGCAAAACATGGATGAGGAAACCTGTTGGAGGAACTGATGGAAACAGAATTAGCCCAGTCAAGGATAGCCATGCCCTCCTTCCTAACACAGAATATGTCCTACTTCCTGCTTTCTCCATGGCTGACAGGTGAAGAGTGGAAAAGGAGCAGTGTGGAGGGAGGGCATCAAAAGAAAAGAACTTCTATACCCCTGACTTCCTGGAGCCTGTTTCTTCTCTATTCCTAATGCCTCTACCTCCTTTTTGTAGTACATCATAGTCACTGCTATATCACAAATCAGCAACAGTTAAGAGGGTTATCTGTGGTCTCTCCATCAGTTTGGCTCCATGCCAGGTCCCCATATGTGCTTCTTCTCCATCCATGATGAGACAAATATAGCTCCTTCCTCTCTCCTTCACTCACAGGAAGTAAATGGCTAAGCACCATTGGGGTTCTTATAGTGAGGGCACAAGATTTTGAGAAATGGAAGAGCACAGGGAATGAGCTTCTCAGTTACAAAAGATAGCCTGATGATAGAACCCTCTAGCTGAACCCTCATTTTTTCTCCAGAAGACACCCACTGATGTTCAAAGAAACCACAGAAATGACTGGGATTTACACTGAAGTATGGCCCAATCAGAAGACCCCCTTCTTCCAGCTCAGTACTGCATGCACTAGGCCTCCTTTAGTTCCTACCTGCTTTGCTGACAGTGAGCCTCAGCTGCCCTGGCCTCCCTCTAGGGAGGCGATGATGCTCTCTGCATTATCTTTGCCTCCTTCCTTTGTCATTACTGGTAATGTCCAGTAATGATGCCAAGAGCTAGCTGAATCAATTCAGGGAATATATGATGAGTTCCAACTGTATGCAGCTGATCACTGGATCATGGCGGGTGCAAAGAAAATCCTTGAGACACCCACCAGTGATTGATCCCAGTGGGGTCAGTCATGCCTGTCAGGAGACACACTGTTGTTGACATTGCCTTTAATTATATGTAGTCACATCTGTATAGTATCCCTTACAAGCTCTTAGAAAATAATGACTGCATTCAGTTATTCAGGGTCTCTGCAAGTGAAAGACAAAGGTATTTTAGACTGTTGCAACCCAGAGAATCTGGAGACAAGGAGAGAGCTCTTAAGTTTTCTTTTTACACAATGGAGCTTCATACCATTATTCTGTATATAATCTTTTTACCAAAACACTGTCGCCTATTTCTGTCAACAAAAGACCTCTTTGTTTTGATAGCCAAGAAAAACCTTAGGCTCAGCAGAGACAACAGAACAGGCTTTTTAAATGACAAAATGTAAGGGCCAAAATGCCTTATTTTTGGAATGTAAATTAGAAGCTTTTATTTTATTTTATTTTAATATGAGTGTAGTCCTCCGTTTTGATGAACTTTAGGTGCTGTTTTGTTTTAATAATATCCGTGTAGTTCTTTGGAATGCACCTCATGGTGACTATATCTTTTGTATCTGACTACAGAGTAGGCACAGATGAAGTGGAAGGTAATAACTTCTCATACCTCTGAGCATGTTATCTTTGACCTTCGATCTTTCCATATGATCCTATTCCTGAGCATATGTGCTTATGCACACACGTTAGCCAAGAGCCTCTCTAACAAGACAGAAGCCCTCTATCTCAGGGAGAGAGTCCCTGACTCTTCTTCATTAACTTGCATACAGTTCTCCATTATTTTGGAAACTTCTTGAAGGCTTACATTTCCACTTCTATATTCCCAAGATGGAGAGGAAGGCAGTGTTTCCTTCAGTCTTTCTCATCTCTTTCTGGCTCTATACATCCAGCTAGACAGGGAAAGTTCTCAATCGCTACCCACTTTGTCAGATGCCTGTCTCATTGTTACACTGCAGGTGTGAATGAGGTCAGTAGTCTCTCTCCTGTTCCAGGCTGGTAGATAATGTTGAGCACTTTGTCCATTCCCACTGGCTTTTGTTAACAAGGAAACCATCACAATGTAAGAACTCTTAGAAGTGATCATCTTAGGGCACTTGGGTGACTCCTGTCCGTTGTGTCTGACTTGGGCTCAGGTCATAATCTCAGGGTCTTGGAATCAGCCCTGCGTTGGACTCCATGCTCAGTGGGGGAGTCTGCTTGTCTCTCTCCCGCTGCCCCTTCCTCCACTCATGCTTGCTCTCTCTTCCTGAAATAAATAAATAAAATCTTAAAAAAAAAAAAAAAAAGAAGTGATCATCTCTATCCCATTGGTTCCTTGAGAGCTGAGACTGGATCTTATTTGATATTACATCTTCAGCATTTAGCATGCTACCCCCAGAAGGGTATTGGTGTCCGCAGACAAAGGAGATAGAATCCTCCAGCTATAAACTTTTTTTTTTTTCTACTGAAGTTACTTCCATGGTTGTTAGCTTAGGAAATATTTGTGAAAGGGAATAGTTCTGGGCTAATTGCATTCGCTTATCAGAACTCAGAAAGACCTTGTCTACACCCAAGGCTCATTACTCACTCTCAGTTCCAACCACAGGGAGCCACTCTGTACTTGCTGTTCCTTCTGTTTAGAATGTTTTCTTCTCTCATACCTGATTCTGCCCTCATTTTTGGCTGGCTAACTCTTACTGTCTTTAGGTTATGTTTAGTTGTTACAACCTAGGAAAAGCTTTCCACTCCCCCGCCTCCATGGCCTTCTAAAACCCTCTTCTGTGTTACCAAAGTACTCTGTGGTCACACCATTGCAGAATCACATGCTATAAAAGAATTTCTCATTTTCTGGCCTACCTCCCCAAATACTTGGTTACTCTCTTGAAGACAAAAACTGTTTTATTCATCATTTTATTCTGGCACACTGTTTGGCACAAATCCACATTCAGTAAATATTTGTTAAGTGAATGAAGGAATGGAGTCCAAACAAGGAAGACATTCGTAGGCATAGATTTCTTCCTCTTCAGAGATTAGGATGCAGCCAGAGACTTTGTCCATGTCTACCTTTCATGCCAATCTGTGCCACTCCAAGGATTCCTGAGTGAGTACTCCTGCCTGGGACCTGGTTGTTACTTATGTTCTGTCAGAGGCTGCCCTTCTCTGCATGGGGGTCCCTAGGATTTCCCCCCAAGCTGGGCTATACCCCTTTCCTATACCATACCTCAACTCTCCATCCTGTCCAGGCTCCTGGTGCCTTTTCTCTCCTAGACTCAGCAGTTCCTCTCCCAGGCTCCATGTCTTCCTGACCTATCTGAGTTCGATGATCACTCTGTCTCCTGGAAACCTGGTGCTCTCCATTCACTCATCATGGCCCAGTCCATTTGTTTTGCCTGAAGCATGTTTACTGGTTGGCATGTGGTTGTTATCAACCAGTTGTTAAGCCTGATTCTACTTTGGATGAAACCTGAGAGTCTATACTGCTAGTTCTAAACAACTCTCAAGTCTTACTGGTAGTATGAGGCTCTGAAGTGGGTGCTGTCATGCCTGCAGCCAGCTTGATGAGTTAAGGCCAGGAGTCAACTTACACAGGGTGCTGTGTTTCAGGGTTGGTCTAATGTTGGATCACTACCAAATTTCTATTCCTTTGAGATTAGGGGGAAGAATGTCCCTAGCTCCTCTCTGGTGACCATTCATTTAGCCCCCATTAGAGGAGAGACTTTCAAGGATTAAACCACTGCAGATTTCCAGTAGAAGAAATACAGTACATTCAATAATGACAAACAACTATCTACTGACAATTAGAGGAGGGTCTCTGCTTACAGATCCTACTAGTCAACACTCCTTTATTCCTACCTTCTTCCTTTGCCCTCAGAAATGAAGCTCAGAGAACCCCCATCAAAAGATGGTGGGAGGGGACGCCTGGGTGGCTTAGTGGTTGAGTATCTGCCTTCAGCTCAGGGTGTAATCCCGGGATCCTGGGATCAAGTCCCACATGAGGCTCCCTGCAGGGAGCCTGCTTCTCCCTCTCCCTATATCTCTGTCTCTCTGTGTGTCTCATGAATAAATAAATAAAATCTTTTTTTAAAAAAAGAAAGGTGGTGAGAAGAAATGAGGGGTTGAGGAGAGACACAGGCAATGGGAATAAAGGGAAGGCAAGGCAAGAGCATGAGGAAGATAGGAATATCAGGGGATTTGAAATTGGGGAGGAATAAAAAAATTTGAGAGTGAAGAAACCATGAGGATCCAGGGAAAGTTGGAGAAAATATCCCAGGAGCAACCTGGACAGAAAGAAAACAGAGAAATAGGAATAAAGAAGCCTGCTTTAACTGCCATATGAACCAAGAGGGGATACATATATATATGCCAAGATATCTCCACAGGAGATATATTTTTTATATATATATATATAATATATAGTATACATATTATGTTATATATTTTATATATATATATACTAGAATATAACTTAGCCATCAAAAAGAATGAAATCTTGCCATTTGCAGTGACATTGGATGGAACTAGATGTATTATGCTAAACAAAATAAGTCAGAGAAAGACAAAATAAGTCAGAGAAAGACAAAATACTTCACTCATATGTGGAATTTAAGAAACAAAACAGGTGAACATGTGGGATGGGGAAGAAAAGAAAGATACAAACCATCAGAGACTCTTAATGACAGAGAACAAACTGAGGGTGAATAGAGGGAGGTGGGTAGGGGATGGGCTAAATGAATGACAGAGATTAAGGAGGGTTCCAGAAACCAATATTGCTATGTATGTTAACTAGAACTTAAATAAAAATCTGGGAAAAAAAGAAAACAAAAACCACAGATTACTTCCCCACTGCTACTAGATGGTGGCATTAAAGAGTCCAACACGATCAGCCAAAGATCAGGGTCTTTCCTCTCTACCACCAGGCTTCTATTCTGCTATTCCATCTCTGGTGGTAAGAGCAGTATGTTCTGGGAGATCAGCCTCGGGCAGTCTTCAGGCAAAGCGCAGAAGAAGGAAATGCAGTGTTGGTTGGTCCAGAAGCAATGACTCCAGGCAGTCCAGGGCAGAAGAGGCCAGGACAGAGTGAGTGGGGGGATTCAGTTGGCACAAGAAGCAAGCAGCCTGGCCCTCTGGGTCAGCCTTGGTCCCCTCCACCTGTTGTGGACACACAGCAGTCTGGAGCCATGGGACTTCAGGAATTTTCTGCCCCCCTCACAGCTTCACATGTGCATAGCTTAGCAAGAATGTTGCTTCTGAGCCTCTGAGCCAAGGCATCATGGTCCACAGGATTTGTGAGTTTGTTTTTTTCTTACAGGGGCTTTGTCCCCATGTGATTCATTAATTGACCCATTGCTCCTTAGAGCTGCAGGGAGCCTGGTAGTTCAGGTCATTAAATCCCTTCTGTCGGCCTAATTCATGGCTTGACATCACAAGCCTCACAACATAATCCATTTGTCCTGATTTGATTGATTTTTTTTCTTTCCAAGAGGCGTCCTTAGCAGCCAGGTTTTCTCATTATGATATGATTCATCTGTATGGTAATTCCCATTAGAATTAGTATCTCAGACATGATTCATCCTTGGTAATATTAAGCCAGAAGCATCATTTCAGAAAGGCCTGTTCCAATCACAAGGACTTTCTGTGATAGATGCCCCATCATTCAGCTAGTATTTGTAAAATTTACTCTGTGCTGGACTCTAAGCTGGGGCTTTGGGGAATATAGATATGGACTTCACCCTTGACTCAGGAGCTCCCATTCTGAAAGAAAGGTGACATGAATGTGAGTATTTATGGAACAGATAATGAGAAGTGCAGAGATAAAGAGTAACATGTTCTACTTAAAGTCTTAGGTAGTGATTCTCAAACTATCAGTAATCAAGGTCACCTGGAGGACTTGTTACAACACATTTCAGGCCCCAGCCCAAAGGTTTCTGATTCACTAGGCCTAGTGTAGGGCCCAAGAATTTGCATTTCTAACCAGTTCCCGGGTAATGATGACATTATGGGAACTGTACTTTGGGAAACTGGCTTTAAGCCTTCAGTGATTTCTCTGTTGGCTCCCTTTCTCTACAGCCTGCAGGGTGCTAAGCAGTGCACTCTGTGCTGGAGATAGCCTGTTAAATAAGACATGGCCCCAGGCCTCTCTGGGAACTCACAGCCTGGGAGGGGAATAAAACAGTGACTTCCATATCTCACAGACGTGCCTTTAGAGAGTTTTGCAAATGGGCAGTTGGAGCACAGAAAAGAAGATGGTCTTTTCTTGCTAGTGCCTGGAGAAGGCTGCATGGAGGAGGCAAAGTCTGAATGCAAGGATAAAATGTGGATTGAAAGAAGTTATGTGGAAGGGCTTTTCCAAATGTTAAATTCCCAGTTTATCAAATGTCCTGGGACACCCTCTCACACTCCTTCTTAGATGTTTCCTGCAATAATAAAGGTTCAGCTTACTTCCCATAGAAGCAAATGGCGGAGCTCTGGTTAATTGGCCTGGCCTTAGCAAAGCCTTTATTTTTGGCTCCCTGAAGCTGTGTTTGGTCAGCGTCTCCTGCATGGTCTGAATATTCTCAGTAGAATGGAATTCTCCGCACAGGCACTTGAATGGAATGTGGAATGAAGAGCAGAGGAAACGACCACCTGCTACCAATATCCTGCTCCCTGTTCCTGCCACTAGGTCTGCAGGTTGCTTCAGCCCTTATCCCCTAAAACAGCCTCATTGCTTTTGTTGACTCTTCAGGAAATATGGCAGTTCCTCCATCATTCCATTTTGTTTAGACACACATACCCCTCAAACTTCCAGTATTTTCAACCTTCTTAAACACTGCTTCTAGATTCCAGAAGTTAGGAAAAGGGCCCAGGAGACCAGTAAAAGGGGTTTCCAAACCACAGCTCCTAACTGCATTGTTACCCAGCCTATTTACTCACAGTTAACACAAAGTTCAAATAAATGTGATTATTTGGTTTTCTGGCTCAGGCTACTTTAAGAATCACATTATGGGGAGATAAGGTGCTATTAGAAGTGCATAATTGTCACTAGTGACAAATGACAACTGATATTAAAGAACACTGATAAGATAGAGGGAAACAGAAGATCCTAACTAGGGGCACCTGGGTGCCTGAGTCAGTTAAGTGTCCAACTCTTGGTTTCTGCTCAGGTCATGATTTCAAGGTTATGAGATCAAGCCCAGTGTGGGCCTTTGCACTCAGCAGGGAGTCAGCTTCCCTCTCCCTGCTGCCCCTCCCCACCCCATACACACTCTCCCTCAAATAAATAAATAAACCCTTAAAAAAAAAAAAAAGAAGACCCTAACTCTACACTGTATTAGAAAATAATGATCAAAATTGTCATCAAAATTAAGGTTAATCTCCTCCATCTCCCATTTAAGAAGGCTAGGAAGCATGGATCACTGAACAGTAACACTAAGATAATTGAAGATACTGTTGGCTAACCCTTTATGTTGAAGAATATTCTTTGAATTAAGCTGAACTAGGAGAGTCAAGATATGAATGTATATCCTGTTTTTTTAAGCCCCAATATTTCCAAATCATCATTTTCCTGCAGAATCAGGATGGAAAATAGATCAGATTAAGCATTCTCAATCAGCAAATTATAATAGAATAATGTTAAACTGGGGATCCCTGGGTGGCGCAGTGGTTTGGCGCCTGCCTTTGGCCCTGGGCGCGATCCTGGAGACCCGGGATCGAATCCCACATCGGGCTCGGTGCATGGAGCCTGCTTCTCCCTCTGCCTATGTCTCTGCCTCTCTCTCTTTCTCTCTCTGTGACTATCATAAATAAAAAAAATTAAAAAAATTAAAAAAAAGAATAATGTTAAACTATTGGCAAATATCTCAGAACAGGCCACATTTGGTTAGTAGCAATTAGGAGCCTATTCTGGATACTTTGTAAACATTTGATGCCATTTCATGTGATTTCCATGTCTGATGTTCAGCAAATACGAGTGACATTACAATGTCTCCTGTAGTTCAGATGACTCCACTAGATTCATGACCAAAAAACTGGAGAATTCTAGCCAAGTTCTTGGAGAAGATATGGAATAGAGACATTTATTAATTTAATCAAGAACTTATTGAGAAACTATTATGCCAAACACTCCTAGGCACTAGAAATAGAGCCATGAAAAAAAGAAGCAAAATCCTAATGAAGCTGATATTCCAGATGGAGGAGACAGCCAATAAACAGAATCCTACAATGATCCCTCTTAAAAGTGATTTCTTTGACAACTGTAGTATAGGATTCCCTAACTGGTTAGTAGCACTGATGGAGAATCCTAGTGCTAAGTCCTAGCTTTGTGCATACTGGTTCTTTAAGTCGTGGTAATCTCTCTTCCTAGAGCTCTTCTGAAGTTTTAATGAAATCATGGCTCGAGGCTCAGTACCCACTTCATTTTAAGCACTCAGTAAATGTTGCTGTGATTACAACATAGATAGATATGATAGATATATCTATCTGATATATCGACTATCTGATGGTCGATAGATACCTAAGTAACAAGCCTTCTTCTTGTTGAAAGATTTCAGAAGATATGCCATCAAATCTAGGAACATCATAATTTTCCATAACTCTGACCCCAGAAAGATAGCTTTTAAAGCAGAGCAAGTTATGAAATTTACTCCCCTTGACCAGTACCCTCTTTGATCCCAGTAGAAGTCAAATTGAGACAAAGCTCTTGGTAGCTATGTAGAAGAAGGAGCTCTCCTGGGTGAGTGCTGTGGATGTGGTATATCTGGCTTCTTCATGCCTTTCCATGCACCAAAGTCTTTGGCTTTGTCTTATCTGAATTGCCCCAGCTCTCCTCAGTCTTGGATGTTTCTTTTATTTTGTTTTAATTCTGAACTCTGCGTCCCAGTGCTGGTTTCTACAAGGTATATCTCTTTCTTGAGTCATAAGGAGCGCAAATGTTTTCTTAAGTTTGTCCAAGCACTACTTGCTTTTCTGCAAGTAACTTCATAATATCAAGGTCATCCTGCTCAAAGGTAGCACCTTGGCATAAAGGGGATAGTGTACCTCCATGAAAAAAAATCCACTCACAGTCCGCAGTCATTGTCACGCGGAGCCATGAGGGGTGCTGTTGGCAACATTGATCTATATAGCTATCTATGTAAATCTTAAATCTCTAAGAATTTAACAATGACCCAATGTAAAAACCTCGACTCCTTTTCTTTCCTCATTCCCAACACTTCAGCAAGTCCTGTGGAATCTATATTCAAAATATATCTTGACTGTAACAGTCTTCAGCATTTAATTAACTTGTTTGGCCCACATATGTATTGTCTGCACACTAAGATGAAGCTCTTCCTGCTCACTGTTGGATACCCAGTAATTGGGCTTGACTTAACATATGTGCTTAATAAATATAAATCAATTGTTGAGTGAATGAGTGGACACATACCTGTTTGGCAAACTCAGATGCTGTGTTGTGACATGTTGATTTTATCTCAAAAAAGATATTGGCCTATACAGGGTGGTGGTGTCTAGTTTTCAGCACCTTTAATATCATATTAATCAAGTGAGATAAAGTTTATGTATTTTTTTTTACATTGTACTCTAAAACTATAAATCTCCATATAAAGGAAGCATATTTGGTCATTCATTAATCATAATAACTTGCTTATTTTCAAAAGTAGTTTTAGGGTGACCATGAAAGGAATTATCATGAATCAAAACAATAACAGCATTATAAACACCACTTAAATATCTTGCCAAATAACAATATTTTCTTGAATCCCGCTGTTTGGGCTTTTGGTGTAACCAAGTTTAGTGCAATGGATAAAGCCAGACCACAGAGCTGGACAAACCAGATTTCAGTCCTGGCTCAGCCTTTTACTAACTGGATGAAGTTGGCTGTATTTCTCCATCTCTCTAGGCTTACTATTTCTATTTGCAAAATAAATCAACCTCACAGGTTTAGTGTGTAGATTCAAATCTCATGTAAGTAAATACTTATCATTGTACCCAACACACCATCATTGTGTCAGTTAACTTTTGTAACAAAGCACTCCCAAAATGTAGAGATTTTTAACAACAATCATTTACTTAGCTCTGTGTTTCTGTGATTTATCTGGATAGCTCACCTAGTCTGGATCGACTAATCTCTGCTGGGCTCTCTCATGTATCTATGATGACAGTTGGACTGACAATTGGATGAGCTAGGATCTAAGATGGCCTCGCCATGTGTCTGGCCGGAGTAACTGGGCCATGGTCTCTCATCTTCCAGCAAACTAGTTCTGGCTTCTCCACATAGCAGTTGTTACAGAGTTCCCAAAAGCAACAAGAGGGCAAGGTCCAAAGAACAAGTATTTTTCAAGACTTTACATGCATCACATTTGTTAAATTCCCATTGGTAAAGCAAATCACAAGGCTGGCTCAGAATCAGTGAAAGAAATAATTTATGGCCATTTTTACAGTCTAACATGATCAGAATTGTCACCATCGTTGTAAAAAAAACAATATTTGTTGAGTATTTTTTAAGTGGTAGGTGCTATTCTAATTGATTGTATTTATAAAAAGCTTGTAATCCTTACCTCAACCTTATGAGGCAGATACTATTATATCCTCATATTGGAGAAAAGGAAACAGAGACACAGAATGACAAAGGAGCTGATCCAACGTCACACAACTGGGAAGCAAGGGAGCAAGGATTCAAACCAACATTCATATGTTGGTATGTTGGTTTCAATCCATATTCATAATGACTGTTCTATACTGCATCCTCTTCCCACTCTACATATGTAGGACTTTCCATGATTGTTTCTTTTTTTAAGTGGATGATCTAATAAGAGGTTATAGCCTGAATTTAACATGTTCCCTGAGCATTGTCATATCTGTCACCACTTCATCCATGTTTCAGCTTTCTTCCAACAGACACCTTATTAAAGCTTACCCAGTATTGTTATGGCTGACCTGTGTTAGTCCAGTTCTTGGTAGAACCTGATTATTTTTTGTTTTTAGTGGTTGGAGTGTTAGCAGTGGTGTGGAGTTTATTCTAGAACTTTTCATCTTTATTTCTTCAGAGAAATTTGAGGATTTGGAAACAAGTGACTTATGGTGATGCTGAATGATTAATAAATAAATACATAACATATATATATATATATATATATATATGGTAAAATGCAATACCCCTTGAAAGCAGAGACTGTGACTTTGTCTCCTTGGCAACTAGCAAAGGGAAGAACACCCAGAGGACATGTTACGGGAGCTCAGTATATATTTATTGTATATAGTTACACCAAGTTCATGTCCCATTAAGGCAAGGGATCACACACTTATATACTAATAGTGACCAGATATTGGCAACATGTAATCACTAGAGAGGGGTAGAACTGGAGAACTCATGCCTCAGGTAACAGGGAAAGGTCTAGCCATTTGACACCGCACGGGAATGTTTAGTGTTGCCAGATTGTTCTAGTTTTTAGGAAATGCTGTAACTTCAAATGTGTATGTAAAATTTCCTGATTTGATATGATGTTTTAAAATATTAAATAATTGGGATCCCTGGGTGGCTCAGTGGTTTAGTGCCTGCCTTCAGCCCAGGGCATGATCCTGGAGTCCCAGGATCGAGTCCCACATCAAGCTCCCTGCATGGAGCCTGCTTCTCTCTCTGCCTGTGTGTCTGCCTCTCTCTCTCTCTCTCTCTCTCTCTCTGTGTGTGTGTCTCTCATGAATAAATAAGTAAAATATTTTTAAAAATAAAAAATTAATTAACTAATTAAATAATCTCTACAACCCAACATGAGGCTCAAATTCACAACCCTGAGATCAAGAGTTGCATGCTCTACCAACTGAGCCAGCCAGGCACCCCACTTTCCTGAGTTTAAAACACTATGTCGGGGATCCCTGGGTGCCTCAGCGGTTTAGCGCCTGCCTTTGGCTCAGGGCACAATCCTGGAGTCCTAGGATCGAGTCCCACGTCGGGCTTCCTGCATGAGCCTGCTTCTCCCTCCTCCTGTGTCTCTGCCTCTCTCTATATATCTATCATGAATAAATAAATAAAAAAAAAACACTATGTGTCAAATCAAACAGATCTTTTGATACATCTGACCCATGGCCAGCCAATGTGTCACCCCGTACATCAGGCGCTGACTGGCATCTCTGTTGTATAACAGCTGTCCTAAAGGCCCAAGAAGGAAGGGGAACCACAGAATAAGGCAGAGATGGAGCAATGAGATAATAAGAGAGGCAGAACTTCAAGAAAGATGGAAAATTGTCTATTTCAGAGATTTCACAGAGGTCAAGGAAATGAAAATAAAAAAAGATCATTTGATTCAAGTAGATTATTTGGTACAACACTGCATTCACAGGCTGTGTTTTTAAAAAAGAAAGAGAGAAAGAAAAGAAAAGAAGAGAAGAGAAGAAAAGAAAGAAAAGAAAAGAAAAGAAAAGAAAAGAAAAGAAAAGAAAGAAAAGAAAAGAAAAGAAAAGAAAAGAAAAGAAAAGAAAAGAAAAGAAAAGAAAAGAAAAGAAAAGAAAAGAAAAAGCAAGCCATGGGCAAGTAACATGAGAAATACTCCAAACAGTTAAACAAAATAAAATCAATTTCTTTTTTTTTAATTTATTTTTTATTGGTGTTCAATTTACTAACATACAGAATAACCCCCAGTGCCCGTCACCCATTCACTCCCACCCCCCACCCTTCTCCCCTTCCACCACCCCTAGTTTCCCAGAGTTAGCAGTCTTTACGTTCTGTCTCCCTTTCTGATATTTCCCACACATTTCTTCTCCCTTCCCTTATATTCCCTTTCACTATTATTTATATTCCCCAAATGAATGAGAACATATAATGTTTGTCCTTCACCAACTGACTTACTTCACTCAGCATAATACCCTCCAGAAAATCAATTTCTTTACTCTGACCCTTTTCATTGTCTTTAATATCCTAATATGCAATGTAAATCTTCAAAAGGAGAAATAGGTACTGTTTCAGTGATCAAGAAGTCATTTCATACAGTTCCTTTAGATCTAATGACCTGGGGAAAACATTTAAGGAAAGCTGTATAAGGGACTGAATGAGTGAGCCACTGGGACTCTCTGGAGGAGTGATATGGAAACTGGAATGCATAAGGTAATGAATGAGGCATGATAAGCCAGTGGAGCAGCTTAGCATGTAAAAAAGTAGGTAAACCCATTAGTAACTAAGAACCATCAGCATCTTAACTTTGTAAAATAAAAGCCTTTTAGCATCATTCCTCTGATAAAAATGAATAAACCAGGGCACCCCTGGTGGCACAGCGGTTTAGCGCTGCCTGCAGCCTGGGGTCTGATCCTGGAGACCCAGGATCCAGTCCCGCGTCGGGCTCCCTGCATGGAGCCTGCTTCTCCCTCTGCCTGTGTCTCTGCCTCTCAGTCTCTCTCTCTCTGAATAAATAAATTAAAAAAAAACTTATTAAAAAAAATGAATAAACCAAAAAAAATAAAGGGGTCCCCAACTTCTCATGGATTAAACCTCTTTGCCTGACATTCAAGGTTCTCCTTTATCAGGCCAACTGACATTTCTGATTCCCCTGTTATGTCCTATACTTATTCTCTGTTCTAAATACCCTGCTCTGCGCTCTGTCCTTAGGGCATTTTCTGTTTTCCAGCCTCTTTACCCTTGCTTACCTTGTGAGTTGCCTTCCCCAGCTGCTCCGATTAGAGCTGTGCCTATTTTCCAAGGCACAGCTCAAATCTGCTTTCCTCAGAAGCCTTCCTTAGCCATCAAACCTCACAGTTTTTTTCTCTGAATTTCTAGAGCATTTAAATTTCTGAAGGATTCGTTTGAGACTTAGTGTGTTGGAGATTGCCTATATGATTGGGAACTGAGAGAAGAAAGGCATGTCCTGAGCTGTGCAACTCTCAACCCCCGTTTACCCTCACAATACACCCAAATAAGGTTAGGATGATATTATTCAGCAGCACATAAGAACAAGGGTATAACCCCATCACAGTGAATTTCATAGACTATGCTCTGTTGTTCTGCAACCACCTGCTGCTATTCCCTGAGGATAGAAGAGTTCATTCTCTTCTTGCTTAGAGTAATCAGTGCCATTTGTAGATACTAGGTTGAGCACTTACATGTATTGTCTTGGTGAATCCCCCAATTTCTCTAAGAAGGGGCACTAGTATCCCCAGTTTACAGAAGAGGAAGCATTCTCTAAACATTCAAGTCAGATTGTTCATGTTTATGGCCCTCTCTTTAGCTGGTCAAGGCAGAACCAGCAGTACAACCCCACATTCCTGACCCAAAAGTCTGGGCTTTTTCTGTCTCAGCACACCATCTCCATGGCTACACTGGCCACCAGAAATTTAATGACAGAGAAAGGAAAGAATTCATACTTGCCCTTCAAGTGGCAAGTATATATTAGTAGACTGCAAAAGGCAGAGTAGAAGTCTACTGAGAGTCAGTGCAGTTTGAATATGAGAGGTATTCTGGGAATATTCTAGGATCTGCTAAGGACCTAGCACAGCCCAGTGGGCATCCTCTTGAGAACCAGTGGGTTGTGGTTAAGGTGAGGTTTGGAGGTTTGTGCATGACAGGGGCACATGCACAGCCCGGAGGACATGTGAGGGTCTTCTCTTCCTTGGGTACTCACTGATGTCACTAGGGGGATTGACCTCCATTTTCACTCTGCTATGAGCTCTTTGATTATCTCTCTGTCTCTCTTACTAGACTTGGAACTCTCTGAGGGGAAAAGCTGTCTTATTTACTTAGACCTGATGCATAACTGGTATATAAATATAAAATACTTGTTGATTTGATGAATGGATGACAAGGCAAGGTGCTCAAGGTGGAGATAACCCAATATAGTCCACTTTTACTCCACTATCAGAAAACTAAATTAACTATTTCTTCCCTGTTGTTTATATACTACCCAGCAGTCTCAGGCCTCCCAGAGACCTTCACAAAACCCAGAACCTCTCTTCAATAATGTAGAACCTCATAATTTTCAGGCCTCATCTTCTAAATTAGATTGTGCAGTTTTTCAGCACAAGAGGTATGTGCTACTTCTTGTACATGCCTCACATCCTTCAGCTCACTGCCTCACACAGAGCAGGATCTATATAAATGCATGTTGAACAACTGTATTGGAATTATGATTGGAAGCCTATCCTAACTGTACAATCTCTGTGAGATAATTCTTGGTGAATTCAGATGATAAAAGGGAGAGGAAATCAGGATGGTGATAGAGACAGAGCAAGAACAGTGGGTAGGATCTGTCAACTCATTGGATGTGGAAGATGAGACAAAATGAAGAGGAAAAAGGATTCCAAGACTTTGAACCAAGCTGATGGGCTGAAGGATTATGCCCAAGAGAGAAATATAGAACTTCTACTTCCCCTGAACTTCTCATCCTCACTGCACTTTGAGCAGAGAGAAAAAGATTCCTCATGAATGTCCGGCTCAAGTGTTCCTTGGAGGCAGACAAACCTGTGGCAGTCAGGCACTCAGGAGAGTTCAAAAGGACAAAAAGGAAAGGTTGACTTTGTCACTCTGCAGAAGAGCTTTGCTCTGCCAAGGAGGAGGAGGAGAAATTGGAGCTGAATATATTTTTGGTTGGAACTACTTGTAAGTGTTCTGTTTGATAGCAGAGTTGTTTGAATGGCCGATTTCATAACTGCACATAGCTTTTCCAAATAAATGGTGTCTGTAGAATGTTCAGGTTAATGCATGAGTCCAGTGCTCAAGAGTGTTTGTGCTTAGAGCAACTGGGCCTTCTTTCTTAATAAGTCATCTTGGCATTTTGTCAACAAACTAATTTGCTTTTCTAAGAAACTAGATTAATACTTCCTGTACTCTGTGCTATTCACAGATCTACAATGCAGTGAGAAGGGAAGAAGAAATAGAAAATACCATTGGATCTCTTCTCCATTACTTTACCAAGCTCCCAGCCTCCAAGACAGCCCATGAAAGGATTAGTGTTGGTCCATGCCTAAAGCAGTGTGTCCGAGACACCATATGTGAGTATCGTGCCACCCTCCAGAGGACGTCCATATCTCAGTACATCACGGGTTCGCTCCTAGAAGCAACCACATCTTTAGGAGCGAGAAGTGGCCTACTCAGTACTTTTGGAGGATCCACTGGACGAATGATGCTAAAAGGTAATGTCTGAGATTTACTTTTCACTTTCCACCCTTTCAGTGCAGAAAGGAATCTAAGTTAGCATTTATGCATCTCCTCATGGAAAATTGAGTTTACTTTTTGGCAATTTTAAATAAAGTTTGCCACTGTCATAAGCTATAAAAAAGATAGTCCTTTATCAAAATCCTTTAAGGTATAAACATTCCAAACAATAAGCATTAAGATTTTGAGATTGTTTTTTCAAAAGCAGTATGACTGATTACAAGATTATCTTTAATCAAAAAGAAACTATTCAGACAAAGCGTTTCTCCTAGTGGTGGTCTATGACAGATGTGATGTGATAAGATGTGATAAGATGCTTAAAAACAAGTGTGGTCATGTGGTCACAGTGAAAACCAACACTGAGATGGAACAGAGCAAAATGTAGTCCTTTCTACACAGAATCAATAAGTTCGTGTTGACCAGAAAAGCTAAAGGCCATCTTCCAATGATTCCCATCTTTAAAAAAAGGATAGTCAGGCATCCTGCTAAAACATGAAAGCCAATGGAAAATGAGGTGCTTCAGCACCAGAACTTCCCAGCTACTTCCCACGAGTAGCAGACAGGCAGGTCAGAAATGGCAGTGTACCAAAGAACCTTGGAGATTTGTGCACTGCACAGCTGTCACAACCCGCTTGGCAGTCTTCCCTGGCAGGAAGCTGCCATCCAGACGGGGACCATGCAAAGCTACGTTCCACTGCCTGGGGGCTGCCAAGAGCTTGATCTGACATCCGGCCATTTCTCTCAAGGAGAGCAGCTACTGCCCCTCCACAGCAAGCCCCAGACCTATGGCTAGCAAGCCAGTGGCCTTCCTCCTCAATTCTTGGCCACCCTCCCACCCCACACCACACACACCTGGGCAGGCTCAAGGGGAAGTATACACCTCCCTGTGTACCATGTGGGTACCATGTAGGTTTGTTTTCTGGAACCATTTTAATTTTGCAGCTTGGTTATAAATAATGAACGAAGGAAAACATAAGTTGTGGGAACACTAATCCAAGTGACCAAAGGGTTTCATATGTTTTTTGAGTTCCTACTAGGTGCTTGGTGCTGGGTAGGGAAAAAACAGTTCCTGCTGCCATGGAGCTTTATAGTCTCTAGATGGTAAGCAGTTTCCTCTATGCACAGGACTCAGGATTTCTCTACTCTATTGTAGCTCCTGATGACTGCCAAACTTCCATTCTCCATCCATGCTCTTCCTAGAAAGTTGGGCTGAGATTGGTATGCCGAGTTATTGTTGCTTCAAGGCTTGTGACTCTATGGGACCTCATCCTGTGAGTTAATCAACTTGTGTTTCTCAGATACCCCATCTGTGCCCAGCAATGTAGGTATATGGAAGATTCTAATGACGTACAAGTCAGTTTACTTGCCTTTAACTTGTTTATGATCCTAATGAGGAGGCCAGCGTTGTGTGCACCAAGTATTCGAAGAATAATATAAGACTAGAGAGAGTTAAGTGCTAAATAGTGTGAAAGTGCCTCCAGTAGTTCAAAGAGTTTAGAGAGGGAGTTAATGTTCTTTATGACAAATGGCATGGCCCAAAACATGAGACCTCAAACAAACAAACAACCATCAGTAAAAGCCACTTTCTTTCTTCTCCGTTAATTGCAAAGGGACAGATCTCAGACTCACCAACTAAGGCAGCTGCCTCCAGCTTTATACAGACCTCTAGGAAAAAAGGAGGCTGCTTGTTAATATGTCTGTTGCCCTGATAGTAACTTGACCTCAATTGCTATCTGTACTTCTCCCTTCAGATCAGAACATTTTTTTAAAAGATTTGTTTATTTATTTTAGAGAGGAGGGAGGGAGCGCTAGAGGGAGATGGAGAGAGAGTCCCAAGCAGACTCTGCACTGAGTGTGGAGCCTGACACAGGCTTGAGCTCACAACCCTGGGATCACAACCTGAACTGAAACAGAGAGCCAGATGCCACCCAGGCACCCCCAGATCAGAACTTTTTGATCAATATTCTTAGCTCAGAGATTCATTGGCCCATCTGCTAATGTGTTATCTTTAAATTGGCAATTTGTACAAGAGTTGGGAGTTTCTTTAACTTTCTGTTTTGTAGTTCTTTAATGGTTTTTGGTATCCCTCTGTAAGTAGCTTCTGCTGAATAATACAATTAGCTGGTTGGCTTCTGTTCCAGGCTTACTTGTAGCTCTGACTTGTTTTCTTGGGAAACTTTTACAACTTCTGTACCTTCTCCTGTGGGGTCCTCAGAGTCTATACATGCCATAGTGAAACATGTTTCTTTAACATGCAGTGGAAGAAAATATATCCAAAAAACCACATCAGCATTCAGAATCATAGAATTTTTTTTTTAAGATTTTATTTATTCATTCATGAGAGACCAGAGAGAGAGAGAGGCAGTCACAGGTAGAGGGAGAAGCAGGCTCCATGCAGGGAGCCGGATGTGGGACTTGATCCCAGGATCATGCCCTGGGCCGAAGGCAGACACTTAACCACTTAACCACTGCGCCGCTGAGCCACCCAGGTGACCCAGAATCATAGAATGATTATAGAATCTATAGGTTCAGCATACTGACTAGTTGAGTCTTGACCTCTGTTGGCCATATACTCCAGCAGGAGGTCTGGTGGACACACTGGCACTGTAACCTGGTTGTCTGATTCTTTTATTGTTCATTGTGTGTCCTGTGGCATTGAGTTGGCTGACAGCTTTCAGCTCTGTATTACTAATGAAAATCTCTGGGAAGTATATAACACAGACTCCGTCCCATTTTATAAATAACTTGTATTCCAGAAGTTCTTTTCTCAGGAGCTGTGTGGAGCTTAGAATTCTTTACTAGCGACACAGTATTAAACATTGTGATTTGGTTGACTCTAGTCCTCAAAAGCCTCTTTAACCCACAACACAGTTGAAATCTATAGACTTCCCATGGAAGTGTATTCTCTTTATTCTCTTGTAACACTAGTACTGGAATACTGAGAATCAGCCTCCAAAGAAAAAGCAATACAAATGAGTTGAAAGAAACTTCTTGTGTAAGGGAAATACATTTAGTCCAGGTGAACACAGTTAAATTGAAACTTCTATGAAGATTTTGAAAAGAACTTTGGGCCATTTTAGAAATTTTAGATATTAGCATCTAGTTCTCTTTTTGGTTAATCACATTTCAAAACTCATACCTATATATAAGAATCAGAAAATTATTATCCCAAGACTTTACTCTCCCCACTTTTTAAATGGAGGCTTATAAATGGAATGAAAAAGAGAAGAGAGGCAGGGCAGGGTTTAATTCCCCACCCCCTTAACCCCCGAGGAAAACGTTAAGGAATAGATTCAAAAAGAATGACTTCTTCCATGAGAAAGGTCATATTTGAAGTAGATTAAATGGGTTGGGTAAAGGTAGAGAAAAAGGAGAGAAAAAGACAAGTACTGTTTGATTCCATTTATATGAGGCACTTAGAACAGTCAGCATCATAAAGACCAAGGGCTGGGAATGAAGAGTCATTGGTACTAAGTATAGAGTTTCCATTTTACAAGATGAAGAGTTCTATACAACAGTATGAATGTATCTAATACCACTGAATTATACACTTAAAAGTGGTTACGATGTTACATTTTATATGTATTTAAACCTCCTTCTCCTCCCCCTCAAAAAAGAATAAAATATTTTAAAAAGAGGACAAAGATGTTATGTAGGTCTTTGGTCCCCAGGTTTATTAAGATGTTAGAATCAAGGTTCTGGAAAAAGGAAATACGAAAACAGCTTCTCATGTGAACATCCAGGGTGGGGTGGAAGCATGTCAACTTGTCTTCTGGAATGGTTGTGATTACAAGATGAGGTTTGGAGCCTGCAGTAGTTGAAAATAGGAAGAGAAAATGTCCAATCAGTTGTTCACCAGTCACAAGGCATTCACAAGTCAGGAACTGGTGACTCAAGGCTTGATTGGCCAGAGTTCTGCAGCCCTGCAGCTTTACCACAGACTACAGGATTCTGCTAACTCTTCAACATCTCATTGAGCTTCCACACCTCCAATGATACAGGTGACTCTAGAAAGACCAGTCAGGAGACGAACATTCCTGGTTTCCTGCCTTCAGGATCACTAAGGATGATCTATTAAGTCAAAAATTTGCCAAATAACAAGAAACATTTTCTGATATGAAGCATTGATTAGCAAGAATATGCCCTGGATATCAAAGGTGTGTTATCTCCAAATGGGAAATGGAGCATTTATACCATCTACTTCTGGTCTAGGTCCATTTCTCCCTCTCCCCATTAACCTTGCTAGAATCTCAGGATCAACCACCTGTAGCAATGACAGCCAAAAGAATTATTGATGTCAATAATCAGGAGGCTTTCTAAACCCATTACCTGCTTTTGTTTCTATTTTTTTATATGTACTATCTACTGAAAATTACAAAAAGCAAGATAAAGTAACAAGGGAGAGAAAAAAGTGAGATCACTGATATTAATGTAAAATGCTGATAGTAAAATTAGAAAAAGTAGTGATAAGGGAAAGGATTTTTCATTAGAAGGCAGCTAAGTGTTTTCAAATGTGCATATTGTACAATGTGCATATTGTACCAGCCAATATAATAAATTTGGTACATTAAACTCATTTTTTCCTTCCCAAACTGTTGCTAAGTAAATTTGTAAATTTAAGAATTAAGTATTTACATATAACCAGGACAATGCTTAGTTATTCATATTTAAATTATGTAGTAGAAAAGAAAACTCCATTGTTCATTTTAACCAGTTTGAGTATGTGTGTATGTAGAGAATAGCTATTAAAGTTATTGGTCATATATAGAGTGTAAATAGAATATTAATATGAAAACAAAAATGCCTTATATACTTAATATTCTTATTGAAAGTAGACAATATTTTATTTCTGATAGAAAGGTCTAATAAATTTTTCTTTTATTGCAATAAGGATATTCTATTTGTGTATTTTTCTAAAATTAATATCTTCAAGGATAAAAACAAGAAGTTGTAATAAGAGTACACACACACATTTGAACTATGTGGCTGTACCTCATAAATAATTTAATTTATAAAGACTGTCTTTGTTGACTTCCTCGTAATCAAAACAATTACCCTTTCCATGCCTACCAAACAGAGGAAGGCATATGCATATTTCTCATTCCCAGATTTATTTAAAGAAATCCTCTGACTTATTAGTTTTGTGGCCTTGAAATTATTTTCTTGGTATGTGTTCATGTAATTTGGGGTATGTTTCTATACCAGTTAATCAACTAGAAAGTATTCATTCACCGTGGCCAAGTGCCATATCACCTCTGGGAAGAATGCAAAGGATTACATCTGGAAATCTTCAACTTGAACTAATCTTCAATTTCTCACTCCAGAGAAAATTTAATATTAGGTCTACTGAAGTAGCTCTTACTACCTGCCAAGAGATTCATGAAGTGCTGGGCTACACAATTGATGGCAGGATCTGTAGCTCCTGGGGTAGGTTTGGTGGGTATAGGACAAGGCCCTATGCCTTCGGTGTACAGTAGTCAGGTGTCATCCAGGACTGTGACTCTGTGCCTGAGTGTGAGCCACGAATGTGATTCCATGTCTAGGTGTGACCTAAACTTGCTCAGATGTGACCGAGGAGTGCATTTCCCCTCCTAGGTAGAACCTCAGAGTAAAAAGTACCACACATGACCCACACATGTCAGTCACTTCATGGCCAGGTGTGAGGGTTGTGACCCTGTACCCCTTCTTATAACCAGGGATGCTTCCAAAGTACCAGGGAAGAATGAAGTCATGTACCTCAAATGTAGTAGAGACATGATGCTTCTAAAGCTAAAACAATTATGGATATTTTGAAGGGGAAGAAGAGTAGAGCAGAGGAATGACTTCTTCTTCTTCTTCTTCTTCCTTCTTCTTCTTCCTTCTTCCTTCTTCTTTTTTGTTTTTTGTTTTTTGTTTTGTTTTTCTCAAGATGCCATCCCCATTACTGTTATCTCTGAAATTTTAAACTCTTCTGTAAAGAGAAAATTGGGCATAGCGATGGATTAGAGTAAGGTAGAATTACGATACTACTACTTGTTTACATTTTCTTAGTTCTTGCTGAGTGCCAGATATTGCTCTGAGTGTTTTGCATGTATAATTTCATTGAAAACTATTCAGTGGTCCAGTGAAGGAGGTACTATTTACTAATGAGGAAACTGAGGCCCAGAGACATTAAGAATCTTGCACCTGGGTACAGAGGTAGTCAGGATAGTGTGAGTACTTGAATCTGGGTAGCCTGTTGAGCTCATACCATGTTCCAGGCAATGCATCAAGTCCTTTTAGTGCATTATTTAGATTAGTCTTTATTGTGGGTTGACTTGTGTCCCCGAAAAGAGATATGCTGAAGTCCTACTCCCTAGTACCTATGAATGTGACCCGTTTGGGTCTTTGTAGATATGCTCAAGTGAAGATGAGCTCATTTTCAGGGAAAGTGAGCCCCAAACCCAGCAACTGGCTTTCCTTGTTAGAGGAAGAGAAGAGACATAGAAGCATACCCACATTGTGGTGAACACCATGTGATGATGGAGGCAGAGATGGGAGTGGTGGAACCATAAGCCAAGGAATGTCAAAGACTGCCAGCCACCACCGGAAGCTGGAAAGAGACAAAGGAGGATTCCAACCAGAGTCTTACAGGAGGCATGGCACTGCTAACACCTTGACTCTGGATGTTTAGCCTCTAGAACTAGGAGAAGATAAATTTCTCTTGTTACAAACCATTCCATTTATGATAACTTATTGCAGCAGCACTAGAAAACTAAGACAATCCTTTTGATAATGCTGTGAGGAGGAAATTATTAGCACCAGAAAACTGAAGCTCAGAGAGGTTAAATGACTTGCCCAATGTCACACAACCATTGGTGTGTGCAGGCAACCTAGACCAAGCTTCTCTAAGGTTCATGATCACAGCTATGATGGAGACATATTTGCAGCTCTCCAGTGGCAATGTACATCTCCACCTTGTTTTAGTTATTTGGACGTTTTTCCAGTAATAAGCTCTGATGTTCATCCTCCTCCCATACACACTTTGCCTGGCACAGGACCAGGCACAGATTAGGTCTTCAGGGGGCTGTATTTTATGATAAAAAGCTTAGATTTTACCTTGTCAGTAATGAAGGATGCTGGAGGGTTCTGAGGAAAGGTGTGATTTGATCAGATTGGGTTTTTAGAAAGACCCATCTGGCATAAACTTTCATGGAATCGAGTAGTGGATGTGTTCACAGAATCAAGGAACATGTCATTGCTATTTGATAACACTTAATTGAATGAGGTAATTTTGGAATCAAATATGTAGGTTATACAGACATATCATAAGCTATAGGTTATAGAGACATATCAAACTCATACAAAACAAAAATGCAGGGATGCCTGGGTGGCTCAGCAGTTGAGCATCTGCCTTTGGCTCGGGATGTGATCCCAGTCCCAGGATTGAGTCCCACATCAGGCTCCCTGCAAGGAGCCTGCTTCTCCCCCTGCTTATGTCTCTGCCTCTCTCTGTGTGTCTCTCATGAATAAATAAATAAAATCTTTCAAAAAATGCAAATATATTCAGGAAGTTTTTGAGCTGGCACAAAAGCCATTTCTAGTGTCTCAGCAAGCCATTCTAAGCACCAGGGCCCTGGAATGGTTGCAGGGCTATCTCTGGGGCTCCCCCTTACTCTTGTCTGAATTCCTCCCCTCTCCTTCCAAGGCACCAACTGCCTCTGGAGGTCCAGAGCCACCTTGACTATACCAGCCCATCCACTCCTCACTCATGGCCCCATAATAACATCATTTCCTCTTCTTTCTGTAGTGGATCCCAGCTGAGCTTTGTGAACAAAATGCCCTCATGGATTAGAATAGAGTTCTGGAGTGTTGACTGATGAGGGAGACTCCCTTGGGAGAGCTGGAGACAGATGGAAGAGCTGATGGCAACTGGCATAGGGAATGGGGCACACAGGTGCAAAGACATGAGACAGGAAGAGACACAATGTGTTCAGGTAACTGCTGGTCTACCAGGCTGTCCTGGCTGCAGCTTGGGAAGTACAGAGGCTAAGTAGGAAGACATGGGGCTGGGGCTAGGGGAGAAAATAGGTCTCCAGGGGGCTGTATTTAATGATAAAGAGCTTGAATTTCACCTTGCAAGTAACAAGAAATGCTGACGATTAGTAAAGAAGGGTGTGATTTGATCAAATTGTGTTTTCAGAAAAATCCATCTGGCTACAGTAAGGGGTGAGGCTGCATAGTGTGTCATCCTTAACCCCGGCATAAGTGTCCAAAGTATAGCCTCCTGGGCTTTACCCCCAAACCTACTGAGTCTCTGATCCTACAGGTCAGTGTGCTTGGTGTGGAAGGTGGGTGGAGAGAAAGGAAAATGAGAATTGAAGCACTTAGGAAGATACTGCTAAGGCATTCTTCTTGGTAGGGTGTTTCTGGCACATTTAGCCACGTAAAAATTACAAAAAGGCCCCCTCCCCATTCTCTGTAGGGTAATACAGCCTCATACCCATGCATATCATTTAGTGCACAGCATGCTGGCTGGATTTCAGACCTCTTTTCCATTCAGGTAAGCTCCTTTGTGCAGTGCAAAAACTTCACTGTATCAAAAAGTCTGAATCCTGAGAAAGCAGCAGAGAGGTGTATGTAAGGGGTAAAATTAATAGAATGTGGAGATTGAATGGATATAGTATAGATAAAGGCAGCTGAGCCTAAGATGACCATTAATTTTACCTCTAAAAATATCCTTCCAATTTGTTATTAATGGTTAAAAATCAATAGGATTGTTGAATCATATGCCCACTCTTACCCTGTACCCACCATCACTTTAAGAAATCAGGAGGTTAAGCATTCATTAAATAATAATTATTGAGTATAAGTGCTAAAACCTCCAAAATAGGAAACTAATAAATTCTTCATGATGAAAAAAAAAGTCATAATTCTTGAATTCAGAAAGCTGATTGGTGGGCAGCTTCGGTGGCTCAGCGGTTTAGCGCCGCCTACAGCCCAGGGCGTGATCCTGGAGACCCAGGATCGAGTCCCACATCAGGCTCCCTGCATGGAGCCTGCTTCTCCCCCTGCCTGTGTCTCTGCCTCTCTCTCTCTCTCCTCTCTGTGTATTCTCATGAATGAATAAATAAATAAAATCTTAAAAAAAAAAAAAAAGGGAAAAGAAAAGAAAGGTGATTCGTGAGGACAACAACACCAGGTAACCACTTGGGGTCTCTGTATTTGAGCTGGTCATAGTTACAGAATTTCAGAATGGTCCATGTTCCAGAAATTCATTTGGAAGATAGTTATTTGAAACTCTATACCCAAAGACAAAACAGCAATTAAATTCCAAGCCTTCCCCTAAATACTCATTCAATATAAATTCAAATAAAATTGAACTCTGAATATTTTAAATGAATAAGTCCTAATAGATGATTTTTCTAAGTCCCAATTCCTTATCTTTCATTGAGATGATTGAATATATTCTTGTTTCAAGGGAAGGGAATATATAAATAGGGATGTAAACTTTCTTTAGTGTAAGGACATAACTGCCCAAGAATAGATACAGAAACAAGCAAAAATGGTTACTTCCAAGAGAGGCCTTTTGCTTGTCAATTTCTACTCATCTGCACTGTTCAAATGTTGATTTCCATGAGCCCATACTACATGGATCATGTTTTAAAAGAGACTTTTGGAGCCTATGTGAGGATTCTGATGGATTCAAGCCCCTCATTTCTAGTACCACTATTGCCAGCTGCCATACTGAAGACCATTTGGGGCTCTCATTCAAATGAGAAAACAGAGGGGAGGACCAGAGGCTTCTTTGAAGTAGGGTGGGGAGAGGGTCTCAGAGTGAGTAAGACTAGTGTGATTTCAGGCTCTTCTTTGTTCTGATAGGATTGTCAGCCTCTGAGTTGCTTCCTGATTTAAAGAAATGCAATGCGAGCATCATTCTGTCTTGGATTTGAGACTTGATTTCAACACTGCGTTATCTTGAATAGGTGACTTTCCTTCTCGAGGCTTCAATGTCTACATCTGTAAAATGAAAATAAGAGCACAACTTCACAAAGTTGTTTTGAGAATTAAATAAGATACTGTATATAAAGAACTTAGCCTAGTAGCTGGCACCTAATATGTGCACAATAAATGTAATGATGCTGATGCTGAGGATGATGGTGGTGGTAATGATTGCTGCCACCTTGGAATGTCAGCCGTCCACTGTTCTTAATTCAAGTGCTCTGCTCTTAGCTCAGTCACAGATGCACACAGAAGGAAAGACACCCTCCAGGTTTCCATGGCTGGAGACCCAGAGCAGTAGCACCTTAAGGGACACTTGAAAGGAGGTATTTGCAGCATGGGGGCCCACCCCTACGTAAAGTCTTCAGTTAGGTTTTCCTTAGGACCCATGCATCAGGCCATTTATTCATTCATTTGTGTATTCAACAAATATTTATTGAGCATTTACTGTGTTTGAAGCACTATGCTAGGTCCCAAGGACAAAACATTGAATAAGATATAGTCTTAACTTTCAAGAAATTCACTTGCTATTGGAGGAGATGGACAGATAAACATGCAGTTTTGGGGTATAAATGTTATAGTTGCAGTAAGCACAAGATGTAGAGGCTCAGAGGGAAGTTCCTATACCATCTCAAGTGAAGGCTGTTTCTAAAACCATTTACAAGCCTGGAGAAATGTGAAGCCCTATTTCACCATGGAAAACAAGCCCTCCCCTGCATTGTCAAACTTCTGTTGTTTCTACTTCGTTCTTTGTTGGCATCATCTCTCTCCCCTTCAGAGAGGAAAAGATGTGAAGCATTTATTCCCAGGATTAAGAGGCATGTCTAAAATCTGTGATTGGTACAGAAATTAATGCCCAGGTGAAAATTGGTATGTATTTATGAAGATGCATAAAATTAAATGAGATTTTTGCAGTAAATGTAACAATCCTTTTGAGTGTTTTGGATTCTTTAATCTTTTAAAGAATTTTAAATGAACTACGAAAATTCTTGTCCATCAGAACAGCTATAGGACATAATAGAATAGTTATAGAACATATGCTTATAATTTGTTTATAATAACATGTGGGTCAGTACCAGATATTTAAAGGCATCTACATTTGGGACCCCTGGGTTGTATTCTGAGATATGCACGGGCTCTGGAGGATTTCAGGTCATGGGTTTAGGAAGCTGGGCAAGAAGTTTGGACAAAGAGGAGAAGAGTTGTAAACACAAACAGGTTGACTTTGAACTGGCTTCTGGTGGTGGGGGTGGGGTGGGGGTGGGGAATCTCCCTGGGAGGCATAGGAGTTGTTCTAGACAGGAAAAGCACATGAGATGAAGTTCCAGGGTCAGAATGAGTGCAGTATCTGGGAAACAATGAGGAAATGATTCTCAGCAACAATCTAGTGAGTGGGTACGAGAGATAAGATTCATTTGGTAGATGTGGTTACAGTTCTGAGAGCAAGATGAAAATCTGGACCTCAAGCATTAGAGAGCCGTCATTGACTGTCAGAAGGTTGAATATTAGGAAGGTCAGGCCAACAGCAGCATGTTGGAGTCAAGAGCCTGGAGGCAGAGTCACACTCTGTAGGAAGGAGAGAGACAAACACAAGCCTAAATGATTATTCCCAGATTAGGAATGGCACACCCAGAATAAAGAGCCAGAAGCTGATGCTAGCCCTTGTAGTTTCATTGGCACAGTGCAGTGGTTACAGGAAAAAGACTAGTCTTGAAAATTTAGCATCATCACAGAGAAAGATGAAATGTAATAAAAATTACAGTTGGTTCAGAATGGAGGCATTTTTTACTACAACACAGCACCGCTGTGAAAATCTCCAGGCTCGTGCCAATGGAGAGAGGCTGCTAACCTTTTCCTGGAGTCAGGGCATCTGAGTGCTCTTGGTGTATTGGCCCAGCCCATCTGGCTGGGAGCAGGGCCTCCTCTGGCTTCCATAAAGCATAGATCTTGCCCAAATGTGGAAAACCTTTAGGGACATGAAAACCATTAGGGATCCGTAGCCCTGATTTGAACCAAGCAGAATAAACAAACCCCTGCCCAAATTGGAACTTGCTGGATGCCTTTCAGAGTTATCCAAGGAGAGAGGCTGGAAGCCTCAAGGGTCTTCAAGTGGGGTTAGGTCTTGTTTCAGCTGCTCTGCTCCAGTCTGATGAGACTTAAGTCTTTGTCCTTTTCTGGAGCATTTTAACACCTCACATGCACATCCACAAATGGATTGTATTCTGAACCTATCACATAGACAGTATTTTTTTTTTCCTTGCTAGCGGGATTTTAAAGCCCAAGTTAGATCTTCTGGAAGTGTGTTATATATCCAGGAACTCGGTTGGAAAAGGTCCAGAGAGCATTCACATTTTCCATAGACAGGGTCTTGCTAAGTTCCCAACCTCGATTTCTATTTTCAATATCCTTTGTCACTCTTTCCAGCCGCATAAGTTTAGTTAGTTTTCTATATGCATAGCATCATATAACTTTACATCTAACTCCCCAGAACTGTGAAGTGGCTTATTTTCTTTTTTTGATCCCGATGATTTTTTAAAAACTGGGGAGGCAGATTCAGAGAGAATTACAAATGTTCATTAGTTCACTAAGTAGTCGCCTCAGTGCCTGCTGGGGGCAGTTTGGGGACAGACAAGGGGGAGGGGGTTGAAGAAGAGCAAACAGTTCCCCTAATACCCTGTTATTCGTGATCCACTAAACATGGAGGTGGACAAAGGGTGAGGAAACCAAGCACAGAGATAAAGAACCAAGCCCTCCATGGTCACAAATTCAGAGGCCAGAGAAGCATGATTTGAACTACTCTCAAGCTAGACCAGAGCTGTCTCCAGTCTGCCTGTAGGAAATACACTGTAATATAGCACAATATAGGAAACATTTCTTGAGCTCTGGCTGTGGCTTTGTTCTAGTTGGGGATAAAAACAGTGAAAAAAGGGCAGTGTTTTTAATCCCCGGGAGTTAGTGATTTCGTTGTGGTTACATTGTAGCATGATACATATGAGGCTAAGGTTGGTGTGTCCTTTGGTGACAGACAGACCTAAACCCACATACAAGCTGTGTGACCCAGGGCAGATTACTTACCTTCTCTGTTCCTAAATTTCATCATCATCTTGCTCGTAAAATGGGGACAATGCAGATAATTGCCTCAGAGAATTAGACTGGTATACCATAAATGAATCTAATGACTATAAGGTGATTAGCACACTCTCAAAAATAAAAAACAGAGCTAACAAGATGGAGATGGGACAAAGAAGACATTCCCGAAACACCGAGAACAAGGGCTTAGCTGTAGAATGGTCCCCTGACAGGGACCAGCAAAGAAGGAGGGGTCAGGTTTGGCAGGAGCAGAGCAAGGGAACATGGAGGGGACTGTGAGAAATGGAGCGCCCTGGTCTGGAGGCTTGTCTGGAGCAGGAGGCTCGGGGAGGGGGCAGACAGGGCTCTGGATGACAGTCCTTCCTAACTCTTGCTTTCAGAGCTCATTTCTCCCATCCATACCTACTCCTCCCCATGATTTCAAGCCACATCAGCCACAGACAGCACCTCCACCTGCCCAGAAGGTCTTTTTAATCTTCCTAGCTTGCACAGTGGAATGATACACAGATAAATCCGTTCCTCTCCTTCTCTAGCTCAGGCATGAGAAAGTTGGAATTTTTAATGCAAATGCTTCCTTTCAAAAGGAAAAGAGAGAAAGGATGGAAGGAAGGGAGGAGGAAAGAGATGGATGAAAAGAAAGGAAGGAAAATGGAACCAGAAGGGGTAAGGGAAGGTTATATCAAAATAGCAAAGTTCAGCAAAGCACAGACTTACTAGCTTATTTATCAAAAGTGGGTCCCAGATCAACCTTGACGATGGATTCCACTTGTAGGACTTCCTGTTCTTCTTCCTATCCTTGCTTCTTCCCTGAATGTCTGGACTTGGAGAGATTACACTAGCTATCTGAGGAAGATCTGCAGACTTGGCTGCCATGTCCCTCCCAGAACCTCTGACCTCTTCACAGAGGACCCTAGGTCTTGGATCTCTTTGATCTTAGGCTGTGTCACACTCCTTTGTGCTTATCAATCTCTCCATGTATTTATTTGGTGATGGTTACTGAGCTCTCCTCTCTGTGGGCACTCTGCCAGGGGCTGGAGACAGCAAAATAAGGTGTAGGAGGCCCAACACCAGTGCCAATGACTCTGAACACAGCACTGAGAAAGAACCTCCCTGCAGGGTGCCTGCTTCTCCCTCTGCATATGCCTCTGCCTCTCTCTCTCTCTCTCTGTGTCTCCCATGAAAAAATAAAATCTTAAAAAAAAAAAAAGTTACTAGTATTAATCTTTTCTACTACTCAGTACAAATTAATGGAAAGCCATGTATTTATGAAGTGATCAATGTATAATAAAATAACTTCGATTTAGGCTTCTTTGTTGAAAATGGATTTTTGAAGTGTAGTTTCAGAGTGCCACTCTGGGGGACCTCAAATTTGATTATTCAGTCTCTCCAAGCCTTAGTTTTCTGTATCTGCAAAGTAGAAATAATAGGCTTGTCCTATAAATCAAAGGATTGCAGAGGCATCTGATTTGTTGACTGTAAACAATTATACAAATGTAAACTGCCTTTGCTACTACTATTAATAATTGTGGTGATAAACAATGGCTGTAGTTGTGGCCATGGGTGAGGTTTGTAAAGCCAGCCAGCTCAACCTCTCTATGTCTGGATGCTTCTGTGTTGACACGTAATGAAACTCCTTCAGACAGAGCTGAGCTTCTCAAACTGTAATGTGCATCTGGGTCCCCTGGGAAACTTACTGAAATCTTGGATTCACTAGGTCTGGGATGGGATGAGATCCTCAATGTTTATGAGGTTCCCTACAGTGCAGTTGTTGCTGGGCAAGGCCCTCCCTCATATTGAGTCTCAAGACTCAAGGTTCTCCCTGAAAGCCTCATCAAGGGAACCTCTCTGTGTCTCATGGCTTCTTTGTCTCCCACCTTTGCTTGAGGAGAGCTAACTCACCTTTTGAAGGCCAGGAGCTTCCCTGCCAGGTCTATATCTGGTCCTGGAGCAAGATAGCCATCTGCTACACAGAGCAAAAACCCCATCCTCCTGCAGCACTCTTTGCTTGCTGCCACATCTGGGAGGCAGAGTATTTTTTTTTTTATGTTCTCCTGAATTTTCATTACACAGTACCTTGACGTCTGATCCTCAGCTCAGAAGAGGTGTCCATTCACCCACTCTGCTTGAATCTGTCTTTGAACCCTGGGACACTGATCTGAGCAAATCACAGAAAACTGACTGCAGAGTCTGCATTATTTTTTTTTAAGATTTTTATTTATTTGACATAGAGAGATTGAGAGAGAGAGCACAAGTAGGAGGAGTAGCAGAGCAAGAGGGAGAAACAGACTTCGTGCTGGGCAGAGCCCAATGTGGGGCTCGATCCCAGGACCCTGAGATCATGACCTAAGCTGAAGGCAGACACTTAACCAACTGAGGCACCTAGGCACCCCAGTATCTGCATTATTTTAAGAAATAGAATTCTAGGTAAAAACATGAGTTCAGGGACACCTGGGTGGCTCAACGGTTTAGAGCCTGCCTTCGGCCCAGGGCATGATCCTGGAGTCCTGGGATCAAGTCCCACATCAGGCTCCCTGCATGGAGCCTGCTTCTCCCTCTGCCTGTGTCTCTGCCTTTCTCTGTGTCTCTCATGAATAAATAAATTTTTAAAATCTTTTAAAAATAAACAAACAAACAAACATGAGTTCAAGTCCTAGCTATGCCACCTATTAATCCTGCAACTTTAATCTTTTCTCCCCTACCTTCCATCCTCAGTCCCTTGGTCTCATTTGGTTTCAAGATCAACTTAAAAAGACCTCAAATAATCACCCTTGATAAAAATGTTGGGAGTTCTCTTTGATGCCCACGATTAGTGGCCAGTGACTCTAAGACTCACTTAGAGGCCAGAGGGAAATCACTCAGTCTGTGATTGTTCCTTCAAAGACAACAGAAGTGGCCAGTTGGGTCCCTTTAGGTGAAGAAATTACAGAGTAATTAGATATGACCCACCAGCTGTCAGAATATAATCTCCTTGTATTATTTATATTTATATCTGTAACTGTAGACAAAAAGGAAGTCACCCTGAAAGAAATAACAGACCAGTGAGTAATTGGGCCTTTAACAGAATGAAGGAGCCACATGCCTTATGTGTATTTTAGACCTATTTCCCCCTTTGCCAACTCTCATATGCCTCTAAATAAGTGAATATCAACACACTCCCAGTGTATATGATAATCTGCTCACAGTTTACATGGAAACATGCAGGGCTTCTATTAATGGCCTAGCCACTGTGCTGAGTGTTTTTGTGTACATCTTATGAAATTCTAGAAACAACCTGGTGAGGTGGGATCTTGATCCCCATTTTAAAGATGAGAAAACTGAGACTTAAGGCTATAAACTGGTGCCCCTTTAAATTATACTTAAGAAATTGGGAAGGGGAAGGATCACAAGTGGCTTTACACTCTGTTGTCCTGAGCCATTCCCTTCTGGCCCCAAGTTTGCCTACCCCAGTCCGCAAACCCAAGCCTCTATGCTTGGGCTAACTGGGTGCCCCTGTTTTAGAAGACATTTAGGAACCTCATGGTAATCCCACCCCTTCCCACCTCAGAGGTGTGTCAAAGTATTCATTCCATGTATGATATTTAACTTGTGAGGAGATTAGGAAAATTTATTTTCCCCATCTTTTCTTATCTTTGATGATGTTTTTACTCCTTCTTAGCTAGGAGTTCACAGGAAGATGAGCAGATGGCCTGGTTTGCTCCGAAAGATTAATCACAAGGTTAAGCAATTCAAGGGTGGGGAGCATGGATTTGAACTTGGTTCCATACTACTTCAGAGACCTGGCACCTGAGCATTTTCCTGTGTTGCATCTGAAGCCCATGGTTCTTCCTTATTACCCCATGCTTCTGGTAAGAGGCACACGAATGAAGGTGCCGTGCCCAAAGCCCTTATGTCTACAGCCCTGGTTTGTAGGATGAGAGCTGGCCGTAGTCCAACAGCAAGTCATAGATACCTGATGCTGGTCGGCCTGGACTGTCTGTGTCCATCGGTAGGCACCAGCACCTCTTTTGTCTCTGCTGCTCAGACTCATGGGAGAGAGGTCAACAGCTGTTCTAGTTCCTATGACTGTTTAATACCAAGTCAGAAAGTAACTAACCTTAGGAAGGGAGTGTGAAGTTTCTCTCGGATATGTATAAACCTGTGTGTTTTCTTTACACATTTTATTGGGCTGGCTTCCACCTTTCTCCCACCTCCCACTGCCATCGTGAACATCACCTCACAGGACCAAATGGCCTTTCTAACCCCTGACATGTTGGCCTAGGAAGAATTTTATAAGGATTCTTCTTGGTGTCTTACAGCTAAGGACAATCAGGAGGCTGTTGCAGACATCCACGTGGTAGCTGAGAGAAAGCAATGAAAATAGGAAAAAAGAAAAAAAAAGAAAATAGGATGGAAGGGACCTGTTCTTGGGACAACTGGTGGTTGAATGGATTTGAACTCTTCCCAGGATGTTAAAGAATAACAGACACCTCCAAGATTTTGGACCCAGAAAGATGAAAGTGGTACCATAAAAAGAAAGTGAGAAGTATATCCATATTGGATATCTTGCTTTGAGATGTTGGAATGTTCAAGGAGATGCTCCCAAAGCACCAGCATTGAATCTGAGTGAGAGGTCAGAACTAGAATTGTACATTTGCAGGTCATCTGCTTGGCCGTGATAGTGACAGCTTGAGGTGAGCTTTTCTGGAGGAGAGAGAAAAAGACATTTGCAGGTCATCTGCTTGGCTGTGATAGTGACAGCTTGACGTGAGCTTTTCTGGAAGAGAGAGAAAAAGACAAGCAGAGAACTGAGACATGTACATTCAGACTGAGGGGCTGCAAGAAGGGGCAGAAACCACTACCATAGCTGGAGAGTTAAGAGGAAAGCCAATAGAGTGTAATGCCCTGAGCCAGAACTCAGGAAAGTCCATGGTGTTGGGCTTAGAGTTGTAGATTATGAAACTCGTGCTACATGACAACTCTCTGTTGATGTTAATGCACCAAATCATAATATTCTCAAATCTATTGTTAGCTACAGTGGCATAGATAGCTATTTTTTCCTGTTAAGGTGAGTTTGATTTTGTCAATAAATAGCTTCTATTTATATAAAACATAGTCAAACGTAGTCAAAAAGCCAATAACTGCCTAATTAAATACAAAACAGTTCCTGTATAGCCTCACCCACTTACTGAATTGAATTCCCATAGGAAGTACTTAATGAGTACTTAAGAAATAGTACTTGGTCAATAAGTGAGACACTGTGAATCCTATGACCTTCCAGGTTTTGGTGCCATTTCAGTTGAAAAAGGGAAATAAAATAAATAAATAAATAAAATAAAATAAATTAAAATTTTAAAAATTTAAAAGAAAAGAAAAAAGGAAATAGTTTGAATATGTACATAAATTAACCTCAGGTACCCAAAGTAAAAAAAAAAAACAAAAAACAAAACAAAAACGGTAAAGAGGATGGACTTTGGAGTCAAATGGGTCTGAGCCATAATCCTGGCCTCACTACATACTACCTGTGAATAATTAGGCATGTTACTTAACCTCTCTGAGTTTCCTCGGCTATAAATGGAATACTAATCTTACATAGGCCACAGAGGTGCTGACAGGGCTAATGGTGATAATTAAAATGTTAGCAAGTAATACTATTAGTACCATTATTATTGCCTTCTAAGGGAAAAAAAATTTCCAGGCCCATATGTGTTTTTCTTATTAAGTGATTTTGACGTACCTAAAGTCTGGCCCAAGTCATTTCTGCAGTAATATGTACTAAATTAGAAATTACATGCACCAGTTTTAAGTCATAGAGCTGTTTTAATTGATACTCATATCGTCAAGGGTTAAAAATTCACATTGTGATTATAATAACAATAATATAGAGTGCATGTCCAACATGAATTTTAAAAATATATATTTCCTTTAAAACAAATACAATTTTTAAAAATATCAGAGTGTTTGTGATGTGAAGTCATTGTTACAGTCACGTCCCAGTTTGTCATCTGTTCTTGTCCAATGTCAGGTCCAATTTAGGGCTAGAATTGCAGATAGACAATAAATATCTGGTGGTCTTGTACAAGGTTCTTCTCAGATATTCTTAAACATGTAATGTAAAACTGAGTGGACATTTTAAAGATATGAAAACCAAAGTAATACACTATTAATGCCTTAATGGATAACAACCACATGGTCATCTCAATAGGTGCAGAAAAAAACATTTGACAAAATCTAGCCCCCTTTTATGAAAAAAACCCAACAAAATAGGAATAGAAGGGAACATCCCCAACCTGACAAAGTGCATCTATGAAAAATTCACAGTTAACATAATGCATAATGGGAGAAGCCGGAAAGCTTTCCACCTAAAATCAGGAACCAGACAAAGATATCTATTCTCACCACTTCTATTCAACATCATACTGGAGATTCTAGCCAGGGCAGTTAGGCAAGGAAAATAAATACAAGGGCATCCAGATTGGAAAGGAAGCAGTTAGACTATCTCTATTATCAGATAACATGACCTTATATATAGAAAATCCTAAGGAATCCACTGAAACACCATTAGAACTAATAAATTAGTTCAGCAAGGTTGTAGGATATAAGCTCAGTTGTAATTCTGTACACTAGGCATGAAAAATTGAAAAGTGAAGTTAAGAAAACAATTCCATTTACAATAGTATCAAAAACAAAATATTAGGGACAAATTTAACAAAGGAATTCTAAGACTTGTACACTAAAAACTACAAAACATTGTTGAGAGAAATTGTATAAGACATAAACAAATGGAAAGACATTCTATGTTCATGGAGTAGAAGATTAATATTGTTCAGATAACAGTACTCCCCAAAGCAGTCTACTGATTCAGTGTCATCCCTGTCAAAATTCCAGCTGCATTTTTTGCAGAAATTAACAAGCTGATTCTAACATTCATATGGACTTTCAAGGATAACCAGAAGAGCCAAAATAAGTTTTTAAAGGAAGAATTAAGTTGAAGGACTCATACTTCTGATTTCTAAACTTATTGCAAATATATGGTAATCAATTACATGTGGTACTGGCATAATGACAGACATATAGATCAATGGAATAGAATAGAGAGCCTAGAAATAAACCTTAGCATATCTGGTCGAGTTATTTTTAAGAAGGGTGCCAAGATCATTCAATAGGGAAAAGAACAGTCTTTACAAATAGTGCTAAGAAAACTGAATTATCTACATGTAAAAAAAATGAAGTTGGACACTTATTTTCCACTATGTACAGAAATTAACTCAAAATGGATCAAAAACCTAAATGTAAGACCTAAAATTATGAAACACAGCAGGGGAAAAGCTTCATGACACTGGATTTGGCAATGATTTCTTGGACGTGATACTGAAGACACAAGCAACAAAAGAAGAAAATAGATAAATTGGATTACATCAAAATGAAAAGCTTTTGTGCATCAAAGAACACTATCAGTGGAGTAAAAAGTCAACCCACAGAATGAGTTAAAATATTTGAAAACTACATATATAAGAAATTAGTATCCAGAATATATATAAAACTCAACAACAGGGCACCTGGAGGGCTCAGTCAGATAAGCATCTGCCTTTGGCTTAGGTCATGATCTAGGGTCCTGGGATGGAGTCCTGCACTAGGTGCCCTGCTCGGCAGGGAACCTACTTATTCTTCTTCTCCCTGTTCGTGTGCTGTCTCTGTCATTATCTCTGTCTCTCTCAAATAAATAAATAAAATCTTTTTTAAAAAGATTTCATTAAAAAATTCAACAGCAAAAAGACAATCCAATTCAAAAATGAAGAAAGGACTTAAATAGGTATTTCTCAAAAGAAGATACGTACATGACCCATAAGCACATGGAAAGATGCTCAATCATTAGTCATTAGGGAAATGCAAATCAGGGCCATAAGATACCACTTCATAGCCAGTAGGATGGCTATAATTTTTAAAAAAGAAAGAAAAGAAAACAAATGTTCATCTGGAGGTGGAGAAATTGGAGCCCTATTCACTAATGATGGGAATGTAAATTGGTACAACCAGTGTAGAAAACAATTGGAGCAGTCTTCAAAATAATGCTAAAGTTACCATAGGACTTAATAATTCCACTCCTGGGTATCTACCCATGAGAAATAAAGAAATATTCACATAAAAGTTTTTGCACAAATGTTCATAATCGCATTATTCGTGGTAGCCAAAAAGTGGACACAACCTGATTGTCCATCAACAAATGAATTAGATAAACAAAATTTGTTATATACATAAAATGGATTATTATTCCGCCATATAAAAATAAATGAAAATCCTAAGGAATCCACTGAAACACTATTAGAACTAATAAATTAGTTCAGCAAGGTTGTAGGGTATAAGCTCAGTTGTATTTCTGTACACTAGGCATGAAAAATTGGAAAGTGAAGTTAAGAAAACAATTCCATTTACAATAGTATCAAAAGCAGAATACTTAACAAATTTGACTAGGGTGATAGTTGTATAATTCTATGAATATGCTAAAAAACATTGAATTGTACACTTTCAAAAATGAATTTTATGGTATGTGGATTATATCTTAATTTAAAAAGAAAGAATGGACATAAATAGCTCAGCAGTATTTTGGCATGAAAAGATTTAATTCTGAGACTGCTCTGACATCTAGATGGAGTTTGCTGATAATGAGAGTTAGAAGGGATACGAATGTTCACTTTACAGAGGGAGGAGCTACAGAGTTCGGAACAGCAGGGGTTTGATAGAGGGGCTTTTTTAAAATTAGGTAATCTGTTAGTACAATGTATGGCAAGATGATACAGACATTTCTTATTATATGAACAAATGAGGTATCATTAGGGATCTTAAAAAAAATTTTTTTTTATTATGGTAGGCACCACACCAAAGGGTACAAGTTGCAGGTTATAAAAATAAAGCAAAAGTTTCCATAGCTTGAAATGATTTGATACATGACAGTCTCTTCCTCGGCTTCTAAGATGAAAGGCCCCAGAATTCCTTCTTATTCTTTCAAATGATGACTTGATGATAAAAATGACTAACTACTGAGAACTGAATACATATTAAACTTCTTACATGCATTTTCTCATTTTAATTTCCCCATCATCACTGTGACATTAGTTGTTGAAAACTTAATCAAGATCACACAGCATGTCAGTGCCAGAGCTGGGCTGCAACCCCATACCTGTGTGATCTCAAGACCTCACTCATAACCACTGGACTATGCCATCACCTTCCTCTGGAGGAGAAATCCCCCCAAGAGTTTATAGTTCCTGAGATTCTAGCCACACGAATTTGGGAGGCAGCAGTGTAGAGAGAAAATACTGTGAATTGGGAGTCCAGGGCCTGATTCTAGTCCAGCTTTGTCCTCATCAGCTCTGTGACCTTGAGTAAGGAACTTGACCTCTCAGAGGCATATTCCCTGATTTGTGAATTGTGGAAAATTCATCTCAACTATCCCTGTAGTTCCTTCCAGCTTGAGCATCTGGGCTGAGTCCAGAATCTGGCTGAGTCCACTCAGAAAAATGTGAAATTCATTTGTAACAGAGACACTAAAGAACATAATCATCAAGTCAGTGTAAGGTGGTAATTTGGGGAGCCTGGTCTTTGGTGTCAGTCTGATGTGATACTGGTTCCATCGTAATCTCAGCAAATTCCTTAACCTCTGCCCCTGTCTGCTAAAATGGGGATAATGATAGCATAGCGTGCTGTGCCATCTGCACAGAGAGGTTGTGAGCACTGAGTAAGATTTCTGTAAGTTCTAGTACATACTACATACTACATACTATGTAGGTATTATCTATTTCTTAATAACATAGTAAGTAGTCACTATTATGTTATTAGTAATTGATTTATGATTATTATTATTGATGGTTATAATTATAACATAGAGACACAAAATCCCTTAAGGAAAATTAGTGTATGTTTCAATAGCCCAGCCACATTAGACTCTGAAGGTCAGGTGGCCTGCATGGTCTCAGTTCTAGAATCATCCTTGCCTACTAGTGATACGGAAGAGCTCGATTCTTGTCTCATTGAGTCGAAGAATGAATCTCCAGGACACAGGAGGAGTGAGTAAAGTGAGAAGTTTATTGAGCCAAGATACAGAGAAAACTCTCAAGTGAGGGTGGTCCCTACAGGGTTGCCACTAAGGGCTTGTAGTGGCAGTCTTTTATTGAGAAAAAATTATAAACATAACATTGACTACTAGAGAGTCATTAAAAATACTAGAAAGCTCATTTTAGAATTGGATAAATGAATACTGGAAAGTAAAGTTTTTTAAAATGTTAGAAAAAAGTATGTTTCCTCTGCTCTCTAATTTGGTAAATACTGTGTGTATTTGTAGAAAAAACCCAAACACATGAAATGTTGCAAGAGAAATATTAACAGATTATCTCTAGGTATGGGATTATTGATTATTTTAATTTTCCTCTTTATGCTTCTCTACATTTTTTATACTTTCACAGTGAGCTCATAGTTTTTGGAAATCTGAGTGCAGAAATTATTTTTTATTAATAAGAAGTGTCAGATTTTTTTTTCTTCTCTGAGTCTTTTCAGTCTGTTGTTTTATCAGAATGTGGCTTAATTTTCAATCTAGGCATATTGGGTTTTTTGTCTCTCTTTTTTTTTTAAGTACCAACTTAGAAATAATATGGTACATTGATTTTGTGAACTCATCTTTTTCATTGTAGTATTGAGGACAAGCCAGACACATTTGTTGCAAGATTGATTAGTTACTCTGAAAACCAATAACAGATAATGAGAGAGAATCACCAATTACCTAACCTTTCTCTGAACCCATTTACTTCCCTGTTAAAAAGCAAATTCTTTTTAAAAAAGCAATTTTTAATTCTGCCTGAGATTAGTGTCTAAACCACCTCTAAGTCTTTTATAAAAAAAAAATCAACATCCTTCCTCTCCTGTCTTATTTTATAATTGGAATTGTACCACTCAAAGTCCATTAAATGTGCAGTTGATAAATCTAATGCTTAGCTTAAAAAAATAAACAGGCTGTCTACAAAATTAATCTAATCCAAAAAATGGGTAGATATGATAGAAATTTTTCTACTTTCTTCCCTAATTTTAATTTGAAGAAACTTTTCAAAAACAATATTGTGATATTTATTAGGAAAAAATCTAAACAGCACAGATGTTAAACCAGCTTTTATCCATGAGAAGATTGAAATTTTGTTCTCTGGAAGAATTTTTCAGATATCATTTTGATACATTTTTCTAAACACTGTCATATGTACAGTAGAAAAAAAGTTAAAACAAAATGTGCAATCTATAAACACTATTAGTGTGGTGTGTACTGGACAGATACGCAAATACATACCTACATTTGTAAAATTATTTTTCCTCCAACAGCATCATATTTTGTTGTTCCCAATGTGGTGGAGTTTTTTTACCTAAATTTATCATGAAAAAAATGTCAGTGTCCGTACATATAAGTTTACCTCACTTTGTATTTTTGCAAGAATTTCTGTTGGATAAAATCCTAGAAGTGGAATTGCTAAAACAAGAGGTGCACTATGTAAATTTTGGTTTGCCCTTCCCAGGAAGCTTATGCCCATTTTACCAACACTCACAGAGAATGAAAGTAAAAAGTCATGTTTCAGAAGCAGGTTCTCCCAAAGCTTTACCTCGGTTCAAAAACAAACACATCAACAAATGCTAAATTACCATCAAAATATAACACAAGTACTATGCTCAATTTTTCACTGAAGTCAGATTCCTGTAAGGTATAATCCTGCCATGAAACAATAAAAATTGAACTGAGTAAATTGAAGATTTTAGTGGCTTTATTAAGCAACTGATTTGTAAATCAGACAGCACCCCATCTAGCAAGTAGAATTGTATTAAAGGGAAGGTTTTAATAGGGAGATGAGTGAGGCAAGAGGTTATTTGTAAAAGAAAAGATGGATTGTTTCAGGCCAGATCGTCTTCCCTTGGGGAAAATGGTAGGGGGTCTTATTAGGATTGGATTACCTCATCTTTGGGGGGGAAGAGACTCAGCAAGAAATCAAGGGACTCCATCTTCCCTGCAAAAGATCCCTCAAATGAGGATAACAAAGGGCCAACCTTTGGAATCAGAGCTGAATTTTCATTCCATCTCTGTCTCAATTGCAGAGTGTCTTTAGACAATTTCTGAACATCTCTGACTCCTGTTTTGCCATCTATAGAATAAGGATAATCACAGTTGCCTTAAAACAGTGTTCTTTGTAGGAATGAAATGGGTTTCTTGGTGCAAAGAGCTAATAAATGAGGAGGAAGAGGTAGGTGAGTAGCTGTTGTTCAGAAGCTAGAAAAGGATTAGGGTATTAGCCAAGGGTATCCTGGATAATAAAGTTTTTAAAACTTTTGCAAAAACCCCTAATGAAATTGCTAACATGGTATAGTTAATACATACCATGTAACACTACACCTTCTTCCCCCACCCCCCCATTTCTGTCCTCCCCACCTTGCATTATATTGTTTATCTGTCTCCTTTCTTAGAATGTTGTGTATGAACAGTGATCTTTTCATGTCCACTAAATCCCAACATCAGTGTAGCCTGAAACAAAGTCCAACACATAATAGGCACTCAATAAATGAATCGATGAGTGAATGAATGAATGAATGAATGATGCATGGAGTTTCTACATAAGCCTTTCTTAAACCAATTCAGATGTACTGGCAGCTAATGAGGCTGGCCTTGGGATACAGATCACACCCAAGGTAACTCAGGCTTGGCTTGGGGTGATGGAGAGTACTGGGCCAAGAGCCAGAATCTTCAGATTTCCGCTCAGCCTTTGCCAGTTTCAGGGCTGACCACTCACAAACTGTATTCTTGGGCAAATCACATAGCAACTTAACTCAAGCTTTGTAAAAAACAACATTAGCAATGCTTGCCTGTCCAGACATCCTCATGTTATGCAAGAAATTATGTGACATTCCTTGGTAAACTCTAGGTTTTCTTGGGCGGCACAGGAAGAAAGACCAAATGCTTTTAGTTTTGATTGGGACCAAAAAGCAAAAAGAGAAATAAATGGGAAGTGGCAGGTTATGCTGGGCTTGAGCCCAAGCCCAAGGCGCTTCCGTGGGCTTGGACCCAAACTCGCATTTCTGAGCAAGTGCTAACCCTGAGGGAGGGGCTGGGTTTCTTGAGGAAGAAGTTCCCCAGTGGCTGTACACCAGGTCATTGGGTGGGCAGTTATCAAGGAAAAGTGCTCATCAAGTTGAGAGGCTTTTCTGGATATATCTGGACTGCACAATATGTGGACAACCCCTGGAAATAGCAGCTTATCATCAAAATTGGGGGCTTTCTGATTACCAGAAAGGAAGCCAGGAATGAAGGCCTCTGGGAATGGCAGGGGTAGATACCACTCAAAGGAAGCCCTAGGAGGCTGGATCCAACTGGAGACCCTAAAGTCTAGGGTGATGTATTTTTACGTAGATGTTTTGATCCTCCCACTACCCACATGGTTTTGTCATGAGCCACACCTGTTCTCTAGTGCCTTCTGGAAAATACAGCTTCATTCCTCATTTTCTACAGTGATCCTCTGTCTCTTCTAAGATACACTGCAGCCTGTAAGGAATAACCTGCGGTTTTCTAAATAAGCCAATGTGCCTCTCACCCACTGACCTTTTACACAGAGTTCCAACAACAGGGCAGTCTAAACTTCCTTGGATACTAAGTAACCTCACAAACACCATAAGCCCTATTCCCCCACTGACAATCACTGAGTGTGATGATAAAAGTCCTGAAGGGACTGGAATTTCCATGTAAATGATATACAGACAGCTGAGGACAGGTTGAGGACAGCTACTGTCTGCTGTGATAGTACAGTCCCCTTGTGGGAATTATTAAAGGCTCTGAGAAGTCCTGCAGTTAAAATTGGGAGGGGAGGAACCAGAGTCTTGTTTAAATTTGTTTAACCCAGTAGATCTCTAAATTATTAACCAAGGAACCATGTTCTGCAGAAATTTAGTATAATACTCTTTGGGAAATACTGTTTTAAAGCATGGGAATGTTCTTTTGAAGTTATAAGAAGGAAAGGAAAGAGCACCTTTAAGTGTGGTTATGGTGGTGGACATGATGGTTTTACCCTTCAGGGTCAAATCCTTTACCTTTGGAGTTTGAAGAGTTTATTTTATCAGATCATTCCAAGCACAAGAAGTTGATTTATACTATCACTCCAGTTGCCTCTAAAAACCAGAATGTCAGTGTGGCATTCTGTTGTTCCATGAGGCCATATGCTGAGTGATCAGGAACATAAGTCCTAAAGTCCAATAGACCCTGATTCAAACCCCAGCTCCCAGCTTACTTCCATGTGACTTCTTGTGAGCCTCATATAATAATACTCTCTACCTCTTGAATTAATCCTTATAAAATACTTAGTTCAGGAAGCTAATATTTGAGCAGAGAATCAGAACTTACGTATACTGTGTCTCATGGTAAATACTTCCAGGGTGTGACCTTGCCTAGAGATATAGCCCTCTTCTACTGTAGAATAGCTGTTTAACTGAAGAACATAGAGTTGGGAGCAAACATTGACTGTGATTGAGGTGGGTAATTGTATCACCATAAATTTTCTACTAACTTTTTCACAAGAGAAGAACTGCAGCTTCTAACGGGGTTTTATGAATTTTGTTCCACGACTAATGAGGAAATGCCAGGGGGTCATATTGCTACTAGGTCTCTTATCCATCGTAGAGTTGTCCATCCTGCAGAAAGGAGGGTGTGACAGTGATGTAGAGCTGGGGCCGTGCAGCATGAGAAGGGGAAGAAGGAGATTATGAGGAGCATTAAGCAAGAACGATAGAAAATGGACGTTTTTAAAGTGTGGAACTTGGGGATCCCTGAGTGGCTCAGCAGTTTAGCGCCTGCCTTTGGCCCAGGGTGTGATCCTGGAGTCCCGGGATCGAGTCCCATGAGTCCCATGTCAGGCTCCCTGCATGAAGCCTGCTTCTCTCTCTGTCTCTGTCTCTGTCTCTGTCTCTCTCTCTCTCTCTCTCTCTTTTTCTCTGTGTGTCTGTCATGAATAAATAAATACAATCTTTAAAAAAAAAAAAAAAGTGTGGAACTTATGGGACAGAAAATTATGCCCCAAGATTTTTGGGATGTTCATTATAGTGCATGATATAAAACCCCTGAGTACCTCTGCTTTAAGGAAACCCACGGGAAAGGTCTACATTATGTTTCAAGGTTTCTAACATCAGATTTGTGTTTCCTTTGAGTGCCCTGTCATGCTTATCCTGAGACACATGGGGCTGTGGTATTTATTAAGGTTACAATGACCAGATTTCTTTTTACTTCTTTCATTCGATTTTTGAAGGTCTCCTTTATTGCTGCTTCTCACCAGTCATTAGACTCTTTATTCATTGTAACAGCATGTGAGTCTTATTTCAAGATATATTGCAGTTTATAATATATTATCTTATGTTATTTATATATTTTATTAAATTATCTCTTCTCTTACATATTAGATAAGCAATTTCACAAGATTTAGAACTTACTTTCATTTCCATCAGAGAGTGCTGTATTTTGAAATAATGTTTCTGAGTTGGTTATTTCTGGGAAGACTTCCCATATAGGGCTAATTCCACTATACATAAATTATCAGTATCCAGAAGCTACAGTCTGCCTGTCATCAAACCACATTCTGAGTCAATTTTCAGGAAATCCAGTACTTTCTAACCTATTCAGAAAGTTAAAGAGTAAGGCCACATAGATTTAAGCCATGTAGATTTGAGCCATGTAGATGTAGATTTGAGCACTTGCCATATTTTAATTATTTTCAAATAAAAGCTTAGAGAGAACCAATATGACTTGGTAGTCCTTGCTTTCCACTGTTTGATCCAAAAAAATGGATAAAATGGTTACAATAAATCATTGTGCTCTTTACTCACTTGTTCACCTTTTAGAATCAAAGAGAAACAATAATTTGGATACTACAGTTTTTATACAGAAGACAAAACAGGAAGCTCTGACTGGAATATATTTAAAATAGGATCAGGCTTGTATCAGTGGAGAGAAGTATTATTCAAACTTTACAGTTTGCTTCTTACAATTTTTGTTAGATTGTCACTGAGAGCATTTCTGAAAAAGGGGAACAACTCAATTAAACAGCAAATATCACCAAGAAATTTTCTTGAACTATACTTCAGAGGTGATGGGTGGGCTCCATGGGAGAGGATAGGGTGAGGGAAGAATGTCAGAGCTCAGACTATCAACAGAGATGCCCTGTCAACAGGGTGGTCTAAGAACTAAGAGCTCCCAGGTTCTGTTTTTCTCTCCCACATTGTTACTGGTTTCTTAATTTGGGCAGATTGGATGGCCTAGTTTTTGGATCAGAAGATATGGTCACCATACTTCTAGAGGAATGTAGACTACCCTCCACAGAGGGAACACAGTAAAAGGAAGGCTAAAGAAGATTTGGAGTTTAAGAGAGAAGGGAAGTTTCATGGGCTTGTTTTTAAGGGTAAGGGTAACCAAACACTTGGGTAGGCAAAGAAGAGTCCACGGAGAGAAGGACTGATGGGTAGATAACCATTGAGGCAAGTTGAATAGGCTTAATCACAAACCTAGGTGGGCATTGGAGAGGAGACACACACCTTTCTCAGAGCAGGAGAAAATGAAAAACATAGAGGCATCTAAACTAATGGAAGGAGTCCCTGACACCTGGCAGTTATCATAGTGTAGTAAACATGTGGTAAGTATTAAACACGGTAGCTACATTTGTGGTGAGCACAGCATCATGTTTAAACTTGCCAAATCACTGTCGTATGCCTGAAACTAACATGATGTTGTAGGTCAACTACACTCAAATAAAGACAATTTTAAAAAAAGAAATGATTAAACAAATGTAAGGAAAACAAAGATAGGTTTGGGAGTGTGAAAAGAATAGAAAGGCTACACCGCCAAAATAAAGAAGACAGTGAGTTATTGAGGAAAATAAACAAATAAATTCATGTAAGCCTGAAGCTGCCCTGAGGGCCAGCTGAAGTGAGATAACACAAATTAGCAAGGATCCCATCATTGAGTAGCAGCAATGTCAGTGTCATCTTACAGCAGCCCAGAAGTCAAGGACGAATGGTTGAGTTTAGGACTGAAGATTGGAAAGTACATGTTGTAGAAGTTCAGGGAGACTTGGGAGGGCATCCTGGCTGCTGTGGGTGCCATGTTAAAATGCTGACCATGCATCCAAACCAAGACCAAGGGAATGGAAGTCTACCAAGGACAGAGAAGGTTTAGGAGAAGGGTCGAAGGGAAAAGGCAGTCAAATTCAAGGCCAAGAACTTCAGAGTTCAGTATTACAGAGACGGAGCATTTGGAGTGACGATTCCAAGGTTGTCTGCAGTAGAGATTTAAAAAAGAGTCAAGGATGCTGAGATCTGAACGTCGATGAAGTCTTCCTTATGAACTGTGCTGTTGTTCAGTGTCCAAGACAGGTGACAGTCGGCAGTGAGGAATGCCACACCATCAAAAGGGTTTTATTCTGCAAAAGGGTCTGAGAATGTTTTAAGAAATTAAGAATGTAAGAAAGATTCTGGGGAAGTAGAATGTGGTCACCTCATGAAGCACTATGAAGGGGGGCTGGCCAAAGAGGGACTGCTGGGAAGGAAAAGGTGGGAACTGAAAAAAAAATAAAAAAAAAATAAAAATAAAAAAAATAAAAAAAAAAAGAAAAGGTGGGAACTGGACAAGGAATGGAAGCAGCTTGGCCCTCAGGGCAGCATCTCCTGAAGGGCTCCAAGCAGCGCTAGTCCCACAGAGTGGCCCAGTAGGTGTGCTATAAAGTGGGCTCTGGGGAACACTGGATTAAGTAACGTAAATGGATTTCTTTACTGCAAGACCCCTTCGAGCCTTAAACAATGTACCTATGTGCCTTGTGTGTTTCCAGAAGGAGGATTTATGACATACGTGACATTTCCCCAGTTTAGCCACAAAACTGATCATACTTTGGAAAATTTTGTTGTAGGGCTCATCAGAGATTTTCAAAGCTTTTTGAACAGATGGATGGATGGTTAAGCAGATGAATGAATGGATGGCTTGTGGGTAGGAAATGAGACAGATCAGGGAAGTGGTCAAAATAATGTGAATCTATGCCAAGCAAATAATTTGGAGCCTATGAATGCATTTGGTACTTCTGTCTAGTGCACTTGCTGTGCTCTCTCCCTCACAGCCTCCCTACTGCCATTTCCTACTGGAGTAGGAAATAAGATTTATTTGTTTAGACACATCTCCTTATTACCTGTTCCTCCCTTACTTTCATAGGTGGTTCTGTCCCTGCAAACCCCAAATGGTTCTCAGCAGAATCAGTCTTTGAGGGTGGAATGTCAGCAGGTAGATCATGAAGTTTTGGACCTTGTGTACATTGGGTTCCAGGGATCTCCTGATGTTTACACACTATGTGCACATGTGTCCACATACATCCTCCACCCACAGCCTTCTTTCCTCTTCCATCTCAGTTGCTGTACCCACACCCACCTTCATTTCTCTTCACTCTGATGCTTAGCATTGGAGGATGAGGAAACAAATGGTACATTTGACTTCTCTACTGCTCTGCAAAGTGTCATAGTGAACTGGTTAGAGCATGGTGTGTGAGATCAATTCTCCTTCTGAAAATGGGGAACTGAGCCTTTCCCCACCCCCCAGGGGGCAGGAGCATACAGGCAGGACAGTTATCTGAAGGGTCTCCAAAACAAGAAGGGTAGTAGAGAACTATTCACCAAGCAAAAACTTGGTTAAGAAACCTGTAAGATTTGAAATGGTTCTCAAGTAAATATCTGTTGTGGGGATATCAACCTTGGTGTCACCACAACTTTTGTTGCTTTATTTTAGAACGCCAGCCAGGCACCTCCATGGCCAATTCCAGTGCCCTCCCTTCAAGTTCCGCTGGAATCAGCAAGGAGCTGATTGACCTGCAGCCTCTCATTCAGTTCCCAGAGGAAGTCGCCAGCATCCTGATGGAGCAGGAACAGAACATTTACCGAAGGGTCTTACCAGTTGACTATCTTTACTTCTTGACCCGGGACTTGGGCACTCCAGAATGCCAGACACCCCTGCCCTGCCTCAAAGCATCCATCTCAGCTTCAATTCTTAGCTCCCAGAACGGAGAGCACAATGCCCTGGAAGATCTTGTGATGAGATTTAATGAGGTAAGAAGCCACTTGGAGATGTACTCGTAATCGAAACTCTAGTAAGTGATTTTTTAAATACGTTTCTCCTTTTAGGTTTGTGTGTTATCGGTGTCTCATCCACTGGTTGTTCTTGCCACTTTCATGATGGCTGCTTTCTTCCCAAGCAATGAGATAGACAACACATTGTTGTCACTTCACTCCAAACTGCACTAGGCCTAACCTTTCCTATCCTCACCTCTGTTCATGGGCCTTCTCCCTTTGGACCACCAGTCCCTGCTCTCTTCTCCCCTCCCCCTGTCAAAATATTCTCCCTGGAGTCATTTTCCAGTATTCTTCCAACTTGTTCCTACAGGTGCTTTTAAAACCAAATGTCTCAATTTTGAGTTCTGACAATGTGATCCCTGGCCATGGGATCTGTTTAACCTACCCCCTCTTCCACTGTCAGGGCTCCTCAGCAGAAATTTAAAAACCAGTGCACCTGGGCCAGAAGCATGGGGAGGAACGTGGGTTTGAGGGGCAATCAATTGCCCCACTCCTGTTCCCTGTATCCCATCAAGATCCTCAATCCCAGAAAGTTCCTCCAAGACCTTACCAGAAGCCAATGCTGGAGAGGAGAGCTGTGACCAGAGTCTGGGAAGGCACTTGAGAGGAAGGCACTATAAGAGGTCTAGGGGCTGGAGGAAAAGAGCCAATGGTTAGCATGGTGTGCCCCTGGAACAAGGATGAGGGACAGGAAAGAAAGGCAGGTCTCCATCCAGTACTGGGGTCAGGGGGTACTGTGTTCTTGCACTCAAAGAACACTTTCCACAGTATAACCCCACACCAAGAGTTTTCTGTTCTACATTTTATTTCTTAATTTAAGCCTATTTCTTAGGCTTAACACAAGATTTCCATCTGTGTTTGTTGGTTGGTTTAACTCCTCAAATATAATAGTTTCCAAGTTTCAATTCATCTAGTAAACTACAAGAATGCTGAGGTTGCTCCTGTTCTGTGTTCTGAATATCTCAGATGGATGGAGGGTCAATCCAGTTTGTTACTTAGACCCTTTCCAACTATGGCAGCTCACCCTGCAGCCTCCATAGCCTGCCGATCATGAGCACAATGGTGGTAGTAAATGTCAGTGACCTTGATAAGGCCCAATGGATCCAAAAAGTTTTAGAGGCTGAGCCCAAGCAGTTCTGTGTCCAGACATGCCCCAAACACCATTCCTCAAAGGAAGATCTGTTATCCATAGGAATCGCTGATACCATCTAGCATTGTCATGCTCATCATTTTACATGTACCATTTATTTGTTCTTCATAACCCTGGAAGACAGATACTCTCATTAAGCCCATCTTACCAATAAAGACACTAGGGCACGAGAAGATGAAGTCATTTGCCCAAAGTTACATAGATGATAGGTAGCAATAGTGATATTCAGACCTACATAGTCAGAACCCAGAGCCTGGGCTGCAAACTACTATACTTCTACCACTATCAGGCTCATGTGAAAGGCTGGCACCTCATCCCACTCCAAACTGAGCAAGACAGATTCTCTGGGAGTCCACTTGAGAGCCTGTGAACCACACTGCCCTTACATTGCTTTTTAAAATAAATCTGATTTTCTTGATTTTCCCTACTAATAAAAGCAGGATGGAAAATGGAAGTTCCAGAACAAACATTGAGTGTTTTGTGGATTTTACCATATGTTGTGTATTGCTTTAAACTTCCAGATCTACTCACTCTCACAGCCTTAGGACCTTACCCTTGTCCATTGTTGTGGTGATTTTAAATTCTACCTGAAATTTGCCTTGCTTTAACTTTTAAAATCTAATTTTAAATTAATTTTGCGGAAAGAAAATTTCAGTTTCTTCTATTCACTCCCATAACCTCAGGAATCAAAGATGAAGCAGTGATTTCACTAATTCAGAGTTAGTGATGATACAAAAGCACAGCTGAGTTGAGGTATGCTTTGGACTATCGCTGAAAATAGTTTAGCTAAGCAGCTTCAGAACATAAACAAGACTTCTGGGAAAACACTTAAACTACTTAAGAGAACAGTCTGTTTTCAAGTATTCTCAAGCATCTATTTTCATACAAATTATGGATACTGATTAAAAATCAGTTTTTTATAGTCACAGGCAGATCCAAGACGACCTCTAGTAGGTAACTCTGAGCTAGCTAAATACTAATTGCTTTATATACCTTAGTGCAGAAAGGCTGCATTAAGTTAAAAGAGAATTCTTAAGATTTTTGTTTATTTAGAAGAGTCTTGCCTTCAAAGTAGTGTGGCTTTACTTTCTATAAAGAAAAGAGAAGAAAGGAATTAGCATTTATTTACTAAGTCTTCTGGACTGGCCATTTTCACATTTTTAAATCCTATTTAATCCTCATGATAGTTGTGTAAGGCTGTTACCATTATCCCTGATTCCCAGACAAAGGAAGTGAAACCTTAGTAACAAAACAGATAATGATAGTATTGGATTATAGTTCATAGAATAAGTATTCTTGAGTCCCATACTGATAAAAATAAATGAATAAATTCATCAGGGGGAGGGGAGGGGAAACTCTTAGTTATAAAAGAATCAAATTTAAATGTAGAGATATGAAAGAAATAGGAAATCGCTTTTAGGACCCCCAGCAATAAATTGTTACATACAAGAACCACTGATGAATGCTAATATTATTGGGCAAAAATATGATGAGAAACAAGATATGTGATTCAGAGCCACAAGGGGCACCTGGCTGACTCAGTTGGTAGAGCAATTGATTGTTGATCTCTGGGTCATGAGTTCAAGCCTCACATTGGATGTAGAGATTACTTAAGGAAACAAAAAAATAAATAAAAAGCCAAAGTATCTCTCCATAAAATATTTATTAATTACAAAAGGAAAAATAGAACAGTGGAAAAACCCAGTTGGCACCACCTTCAGTAAGTGCTCATGATTAACACAACCAGTAATAAGACATATTGACATGTTAACTCTTGCTGTGGCGCACTAAGAAGACCGTGACATCATCTCTATGATGTTCTTGACACAAAGAGAAAAGAAAAAGGCATAACCTAAATCTAATCATGGGGAAAAAAACCATCCAACAACCCCAGGTTGAGGGATATTCTACTCTTCAAGAGTATCAAGGTCATGAAAGGTACAGACTGAGAAAAACTACCAAAGACTAGAGGAGACAAAGAGACATGACAACAAAATGCAGTGGGGGATCCTACTGGATACAGGGCTAGAAAAAAAAGACATTAATGGGGCAACTGGTGAAATTCTCATAAGGCATATGGTTTATTTTGTATTAGAGGATCAATGTTAATTTCCTTGTCTTGACAATGGTACTATGGCTATGAAAGAGGCTAACATTAGGAGAAGCTGGGTGAACTGTATACGGGAACTCTACTATTTTTGCAACTTTTCTGTAAGTCTAAAATTACTTCAAAATAAAATGTAAAAAAAAAAAAAAAATACCGGGATCCCTGGGTGGCGCAGCGGTTTGGTGCCTGCCTTTGGCCCAGGGTGCGATCCTGGAGACCCGGGATCGAATCCCACGTCAGGCTCCCGGTGCACGGAGCCTGCTTCTCCCTCTGCCTATGTCTCTGCCTCTCTCTCTCTCTCTCTCTCTGTGACTATCATAAAAAAAAAAAAAAAAAAAATACCAGTGCATCTCAGAGAGGTTAAGTCACTTGGTCAAAGTCACACAGTGGCCAAGTGAATGTCAGAATCCAGATATCTGTCTTCACAGTCTACTCTCTTCTAACACACTTCCTTGCCTCTCCTCTCTGCTTGTTAAATTACCCAAGTTTGTAGTAAAACCAGAATTGCTGATTGAGAATTTAATCAATCTTGAATCTCCTTTCTCTTTTCTCTCTTCCCACTTCCTTTCTAAGTCTCCTGTACATTCTATTCTTTTTCTTTTTTCTTTTTTTCTTTATTTTTAAAGATTTTTATTTATTCACGAGAGACAGAGAGAGAGAGAGAGGCAGAGACACAGGCAGAGGGAGAAGCAGGCTCCACGCAGGGAGCCCGATGCAGGACTCGATTCCGGGTCTCCAGGATCATGCCCCAAGCTGAAGGCAGCGCTAAACCACTGAGCCACTGGGGCTGCCTGTCTATTCTTTTTCTATTCCTCTTTCTGTTTCTATTTTTATCTAATCTCCTTTATCATTCATTCATTCATTCATTCATTCATCATTTAAGACTTATTTATTGAGTACCTCCTATGCTATAACCTTCTCTTTTTTTTCACTGTGTCAAACATATTCGTTTAAGAAATTATCAGTATATGATAAAAAATCTACAACATTATAAGACCATACTTTGGTTCTGTCAAAATCGGATACACAAAATAAATGCACTTTCCTCAGTGGAAGGAAGATATATATATTGCTTGGAATGCTGGAGAATCTCAAAGACAAGATAGAGAATATTAGCTCCATGGCAGGAGTGCTAGTTGCTTAGGGGAGAGGTAAATGCATTTATTTATGCATTCAATTATTCAGTTAACATATTTTCAGCACTTCTCAGAAACAGGGCACCATGGTGGATAAGCACTGAGGAAAATGAGTAACAGTCTGCGGCTGCCAGAAGCTACCAGTCTTAAATTGTAGTCAGGCACAAATCACTACCAAAAAAGGCAGAAAGTCCGTGCAGTGTGAGTGGCACAGATGTGGGAGCTGAGGTGTCTAGGTGGGTGATCAGAGCCCTCTCTGCTTGGCTTTGGAGGTTGGGGCTGGACCTTGAGGTATGGCTGGGATAGAGGGGGGACATCACAGGAAAGGGAGAATATTCCAGACTAAGAAGACAGCCAGTTGATATTATGAGCAAGACTTATTGTGTAGGGAGGAAGCTTGCTCCTGATCATCAATAGAATATTATTCTGACCCAGAAGTTTCCCAGATTCTAACAACTCTTTACCCAATGACTTAACTGTAATGTGGGGAAAGGAAAGAAAACCCCTGATGCCTTTTGGGCAATGTTGCATAACATTTGTTCTTAGGAAAATATGGTTAAAATGCAATTCAAAGTACAATCATAAAAATAACTGAAGAAAATGGCTTACATTAAGGAGGGCCAGGAGATAAATCATTCAAAATCAGTTTAGATTCTGGGTTGGAAAGCAGTGTTTCTCTCCGTTCCCCATTCTGCACAACATCAGGACTGGTGCACATCAGAGTAACCTCTTCAAAACAGTCAACTCTTTATCCTTGCAACTAAATGGAAGATGCTGGGGGTCAGCCCTGAAGCCAGTGGTAGTCGGATAGCAGAGGTGGGGCTGGGGGGTGTATTTGGATAAACTCAGTCCTACTTTGCTTGATTTGGGAGGCAGGTCTTCCTGAACCCTTTTGGTCTGGACGTCTCTCTTCATTCATACTCTTGATCTAATAAGTCTCCGAGAAACACCAGCGTTCTTTCTTTTTTCAGGTTGAGCAACCTTACATCCTGACCACCCACAAAGTCTCTTACTTTGACAGTCTCCAATCATCCTGGGGGGTTTTCCCCCTACTCTCTTCCAGTATCCAGCCTCTGCCTTTAGTGCAGATTCCTTTTGATCCTACAGGTTTTTTTGTTTTTCATTTCTTTTAGAATAAATTCCAGAGCCATTTATCTTTTCTAGAGGAGACAGAGAGGTGTGCTTTTGTAGATAACTTCCCTGAAGTGATTGCATACTTTAGCACATGAGCTAAGACATGACTAGAAGCTATTAAAGATTGAAAATCATCCTTACTTCCTTTGTTCTCATGCCTTTCTTCCCCCACCACCCCTGGGGATGGTGGTGGAACATGGCAGGTGGGTGGTGTTGTGGGATTGAATTTCTGAGTCACTGGTTCTCAAATCTTATGCCTCTTTAATATCTTTAATATGGCCTCTGCTTCTTGTCTTATTTCTTGTGCACCCATTGATGGCCTTGGAAGTTGGAACTCGCCGTGGGCTGCCTCTACAGCTGGGCCTCAGGACCTACCAAAAAAGTGAATTTTTGGCTCTATAACCACCACTGCCCACACCATTGCCAGATGATCTTTTGTGTAATAGATAGTTGATTTCTCTGACTGGAGACTGGTTTTCAGCTCAAAAGGCAATTAGCAGGTTCACTTTTCCCTGTGGTCTGAATAGTTTTTGCTCAGAGTAGTTTTTAGCAAGAGCATTCATCTGGGCTCCTCTTTTGGATCAGGTGGTCCAGGGGAAGGCCATGAGCCCATGAGCTCACAGTTGTTCCAAGCCCCCAGAATACCCTGGAGGGATTCCACTTAGCTCTTTGTCCCAGGTGACCTTTTCCTGGTAAACCTAAGCAGGCATCAACTTGCTTCTTTAGCCACACGAATGCAGGTAGCCCAAAGTGACACTAACTTCTTACTTGTTCCTTCTGTTGGGTAGGTTTCACTAGATTTCAGTTCAATGGCTTAAAGGCCATCCCCTCTATGAAGAATGCCAAGGTGCAGCTTAACTCTCTGGGAGAGAATCACAAGAATAAGTAAACCGTCTGGCCAGAGAACTGTTTTGGCCTGGGTCCTTTCAGCCAGAATCCTTTATATATTTCATAAGTGGTGATCAATTTGGCATTTTCCAACATCTAAAAGTATGTTCCATCATAGCCAAGGAGAGACCATTTCTGCACAGTAAGGAAAATGCATGACATATGATAATGGCAGGGAATAGGGTGGGGGAGTGTCCTCATGCCCAAATATATTCTTCATTTGAAATATTTTGGAAAAAAATACTGTTTTTTTTTTTAAATCTGTATATTCAATCATGTTAGAAAAAATTCCTATCAAAGCTTTTCTCCCCTCCTTTTATGCAGACAGCCAAGTAAATCATCTGTTTAGGGCTGCTATACAAACTTCTTCCTCATATCTGAATACTCCTGGGGTGCATTGCTAATGAAGCACCCTCAGGGTAAGGGAAATTTCAGCTCACTGTGGAAAACCAGATTTCTCCTTGGGAAAGCACATCTTCCTAGGGGCACCTCTGAAAGTAGATACTACATTCATTCTCCAGAACATTTCAGCACACATTCCCGAGTTAACAGAAATTTTAGTCCAGAAATTTCTGGACCAAAAAATAGAGTAGGCAGTTAAACCACAAGGACTCAGCTGTGTAGGGCAGTATTCTAAGAGTAGTGTTATTAGTAGAGGCTAATCTGTCCTGGAGCTGATTGACAGCAAATTGTGATTGGCAGTTCTTGGCAATCAGCACTCACAGGACTCTACTCATTCACAGTAATGGTCAGTGAACAACAGGGCTGGGAATGAAGAGCAGCATCACTGTGCATCATCATTCAGGCTGCAGCTCTAGGATAGGCCTGCCTGGGGTCTAATCCACCATTCCCAGCTGCAGAACCTCAAGCTAACTCTCTAATCCCTCATCTCTAGATGGGAATAATAAAAGTACCTACCTCATCTGGGTTATATGTATGTTCAGATAGATAATGTGTGTTGTAAAGCATGAGGACCTAAGACACAAATGGTTCAATGTTGGTTACAAAACAAACAAACCTAAAACTAAAATAACGAGTAATAACGAATCCCATTTCTTTTATTATAATAACTGTTTTCCCCCAGCCCGCCGCCCCACACAATTTAACAGATGAGAAAACTAAAGCACAGAGAAGCTAATTAAATGACGTGTGAATTTGAACTAGGATTTGAATCCAGGTGATCTGGTTTCCGAAGCTAATGTTCTTGGATCGTCTACCTGGTGCTATTAAATCAAAAGCTAAGGAGCCTTTTTTCCTCAATTTAGTTCTCTTATATGAAAAAAAGCCATTTTCTTCATAGGAGGACTCAAAATATTCTTTATGATTTCAACATATATAATGAATTTAACCTCTTTGTTGAATTTAACCTTTTTGCTGACTTTAATACATGTGCTCACTTCCTGATATTGAAAATGTGGTATCTCCTTTGAATTCGAAGGCTGTGCTCCTTGACATGGAGAAGATAATCCTATCTTGAGGTGTCCAAGAATATTGTCCCAGAAGAACATTAGAATACTTTGTTATTTCCACAGGATCAAACAGAAGGGGGATTTTAGGTCTTTGGCTTTTAAAGACCTTGAGGTATCAGATGCCTGAGAATGTAGTATGCAAAAAATAAATCCAGGTTTTACTTTATTTATCTTCCTCTCTTCACCATACCATCTCTGTCATGTTTCTTTTTCATTCCCTACTTCTATATTGCATGAAACCTATACCCCAACAGGGATGGTTTTTGAAATTCAAAATCTTAGGTCCTATCTGTATGTACTTCCAAAAATAACAGGGGGGAGGGAGTCTGTGCACAGTGCGGGGACAGCAGGAGAAGGTGGTGGACAAGGGCTGCCACACACCATGCCTGTGCTTATTCTTTCTTTTTTCATTTTATTTAAATTCAATTATTAACATATAATGTATTATTAGTTTCAGAGGTAGAAGTCAGTGATTCATCAGTCTTCTATAACACCCAGTGTTCATTACATTACATGCCTTCTTTGATGTCCATCACTCAGTTACCCCATTCCCTCACCCTCCTCCCCTCCAGTGACCCTCAGTTTGTTTCCTGTGATTAGGAGTCTCTTATAGTTTGTCACCTCTCTGATTTCACCTTGTTTTATTTTTTCCTCTCTTCCCCTATGATCCTCTGTTCTGTCTCTTAAATTCCACATATGAGTGAGATCATATGGATAATTGTACTCATTCTTTAAATATCTAATGCAATTTCCTTGAACAGTGGTTTTTCACTGATCAGCCAAATAAAGGCAAGGAATTAGAATTATTTTCAAAATATGCACATGCCTGCAGCCTACCCCCCAGGAGTTTCTGACTCCATGGATATGTGGTGGGCTCAGGGATCTGTATTTTTCAAAAGCTCCACAAGATAATTCTGATGCCACCTATGGTTGAGAATCACTGCTCTAGACCATTAGCCCCACTGGAATTCAAAGAGAACAAAGCTGTGTCCCAAAGCAAATAGGACGACACTGATTCCTGTCTTTGGGGTCATCCATTACTGCAGCTAGTTGAGAATTGGCCAAAGTAAGTTTTAATAAATGCGGTGGCTTACTTGCTTGTCTTCTTTTTATTTTTCCTCTTCCTTATTTTTTTCTTTCTGCATTTTTTTTTCATTCTTTGGTACTTATGCTGCAGTGGAGAACTTGGTTTGAAATCTTAAATATTTAAACTGTTTTGTTACTATGACCGGATATTTTCATTCTTAGTGTCCCTTCTTTTTTTTTTTTTTTTTAAGTTTCTTTTTTTTTAAAGATTCTATTCATTTATTCATGAGAGAGACAGAGAGAGAGGCAGAGACATAGCCTCTCGGAGAAACAGTCTTCTTCTCAAGGGGAGCCCTGTATGGGACTTGATCCTGGGACTCTGGGATCATGCCTGAACTGAAGGCAGACGTTCAACCACTGAGCCACCCAGGTGTCCCCTTAGTGACACTTCTTAAAGCTCCCATTATGTCTCTAGGATTTAACCAACCCAAAATGAGAACTTGCAGTTGACCATTGGAGGCCTCTTTTATTCTGTTTAAAGCAGGCATCAAGTCAGTACTTCAAGCTTGGGACCTGTAGAAATAAGAATAAAATCAATGGAAATTAGCAGATGCACAAATAAGAATTTTAATGTATGTGAGAAGTATTTTTCTTGCTGTTGCTGTTAATTATTGTTATTATTATTATTATTACAAATAGTAAACATGACTCAGAGAGGCAGTGTCTATTCAAAGCACACTGTTCTTTGCCATCACATATATCACTTCAATGACACTGAAACTGTGGGGAAGACCAGGTAGGCTTTAATCAGAGACTAGGATTTTGAGCCTCTCTCCAGTTCTGCATTAAATGACCCTATTAGGACATTTAATTCAACTCTTTAAAAAACCATTCTCTCAGAGATCTTTACTGCAAACGTAGGAGCCAAAGAGGAATGTAATTATGCTTTGCCAAGAATCTACATTTGTGCAAGAGATTTAAACATTCATAAATCCAGTTGCCTTCTCAATGCCTCCCCTTGGCATTTTTCATTCAACAAGATTTTATTGAGTACCATCTTATATACTAGGTGCTGATTTGTGCCTGGGGGTTCAGCACAGAACAAGACACACAGAGCCATTGGCCTTACAAAGCTTCCATTCTAACAATGTCTAAAAGGCAGCTCAAATGTGATCAGAATAGAACTATAGTATTGACATCTCCACCCCTCCATTCATGTACCACCCGTTTTCTTCCTCATCTTAGCATCTACCCAAGTGCTCAGACTAACAACCTAGGACTCCTAGATTTTACTCTTTTTCCAAACCCTTAAAATCCAAACTATCAGCAAGTCCCATTTTCTTCACTGACAAATATATTTGAATTGGCCCACTCCTTAGTATTTCACCTGCTCCCACTGGCCACCATTGCACTCACCTTCAGTACTACTTTTATGCTTGCATACCCTGTAATTCATTTTCCACCCAGCACCCAGAGTGATCTTTTATAAACATAAAGCAGATAAGGTCACCCCCTGCTGAAAATCCCCCAATGGCTTCCCTTTGCATTTGGAATAAAATCCAAAATGCCAAGACCATGCATGATTATGACCATCTACGTCACCCTAACTTTACACCAGCCACCCCTCTCTCTGACTCCGTTCCAACCACGTTGACCTTTAGTCTGTTCTTGGACATACAGAGTTAGTCTTCTCCACATGTCCTTTGCACTTGCTGTTCTCTCTGCCTAAGACCTTCTTACCCTGGTCATACCCAACTTCTGTCTTCTCTTAGTCATGTCTCACCTTGAAAGTCAGGAAAACTATTGACTCATTTGCTTTTCATCCTTAGAAACTTTTAAAACTTGTTCACTGCTATATGTCTAGTTCTTTGCAAAGTGCCAGTTATATAATAGATGCTCAATAAATAAGGACTTATGAATGCATAATGCTAGTTGATGTTAACAGTTGTTGAAATAAGTGCTATTGGAAATACAAAGAAAAGCAAGACATAGCCCTTTTGTTCAAGGAATTTATAATCTAGTTCAAAGCATATAAGACCTAAAATATGGAATAAATATATACCAAAAAAAGGCAATGTAAAGCATCAGCAATCATGTGAGAGATCATGGTGAGAGGACTGTCATGGGGTAGTGGAAAGAGTATGATTCTATTCCTAACATCTGGATTTGAGTCCGGGTCTACAACTTATTTACTATAGAACTCTGGGCAAGTAAGTGACATAAACTAATTTCAGCTTCATATTTCTTACCTGTAAAATGGGATAATTTTATCTTTACATGGTTGTTGGGACATTTAAGCAAGATAATAGAATAGCATAGAATAGATACTCAATAGTAACTAGTTTGATTCCATGATGCATGAGAAGCAAGGTCTGTGTTTGCCATGAGAGGAAGGGAGAGAGCACCAGGCACATTGCCCTTAAGGATGACCAAAGGCTTCAGAACCTTAGTGGTTGGGAAGGCTTTTGCCAGACACAACTATGAACATTATCATTGATGAGGTTTCAGAGGTTATGTTACATACCCCTGTCATCCACCAAATGTAGAAATCTCTCCATTGTAAATTCTTACCTAGTTTTTGCTAAAAACTTTCAAAGACAGGGTTCACTTCATTTTAATGAGCCTGTTATGTTGATGGAATTCAATTTGTTTTAAAATTCTTCCTTAAATCAAACTGAAATCTGCCTCCTTATAAATTCCACCTGTCGTTCCCGGGGGAATAATAGAAATTGTCTTCCTTTGTTTGGTTCTCTTGAGGCTGGACATTCCCCATATTGTCAAAACATAGCATTTTTCAATATCCCTCTTAAAAATGAAGCTCCCTAGTCTGTTCTGAACACCTCCCTTCTTGCACTTGGGTCATTATCCTGCTCTGAATGCCTGCTAATTTGATTACTTTTTCTATAAGCTGTGTTTAATTATTAGCCCCCCTTCGACTTTGAGCATGCAAATGGCTAAGTTCATCTTTTCTTTGTGCAAAGATTTTTTTGTTTGTTGTTTTCTTTCATGGATATAATCCTTTATATTTAAGTCTACTAAATTTTATCTTTTGGGGGCATTAAGGCCTGTCAAAAAGTTTTTTACTATTAATTCAGTTATTTATTGAGTTAGCTAACCACTTCCAATTTTTTTTCATACTCAGGCTTGTTACATAAAAATGTCAAACCAAATAAGGATTAATAGGAAGCCCAATGGTACATCATTAGAGTGCTCATCAGGTTGGCCTTACACCATTAATCCCCTCTTTGCAGAGTGTTTTTAAGCTAGGTATGAATTTCCTTAGCTCTGCAATCATCCAACAGAGGTTTCTCATTTTGTCTCTTCTTATAACTTGAGATACTCCATGAAATAACTTCCTAAAACCAAGACACATCCTTGATATGTAAGTCAAATTTTCCTTTCAAGAGGAAAGAAAAGAGTGGTTAATTTGGCAGTTAGCCAATTGAAGATGTCTTAACTTTTTTCCCAGTTATTTAGGTGGTAGTGATGGTGATGATGATGGTAGTGATGATGATGATGGTGGTGATTGTGATGATGGAGATGATTGTGATGGTAATCATGGTGATCATGGTGATGACGACAGAGAAATTAATTTGCTGCTGCGAATTCTTACACTGGGCACTCTGCCAAATACTTTACATACATACATTACATTTGGCTTTCATACAATCCTGATAGATGGAAATCACTGCTTTATTTTACAAATAAGAAAATTGAGATTCAGAAAAGTTACATAAATTGCCCAATATGACATTACTGGGAAGTGACTAAGCCCTGATGAAACTCGGGCTTTTATGAACCCCAAAGCCCAAACTCTTTGTTATATTGCTTTATATATAGAACTGCACATCTAATTGCACAATAAACATTTGTCATGAGATACCATGAATAAAGAAATGGGGCAATAAAATGCCGGTTTGTTTGAGGGATCTGGGGGGTAACTAAGTAAGACCAGCATTGCATTTCCCACAGTGAGTTATATGGTATGTCAATATGCATTCTGTGGAAAAATGGTCTAACATATATGCTACATGGTGGGCAAACAATGATAATGAAGGTAGGATTTTTTTTGTCATTGCAGGACTTCTCAGGTCATTTATTATGCTAATGTTTATTGAGACTCTCTCAGAATGCAGTATTTGACAAACATACTTGAATACTGAGTATCTGGTACCTATTATAGAACATGCTTTGGGAAATCCTGTCATGTAGGGGAGATAGGTGGGTCTGTCATACAGGGGAGGAAGTAGGTCTGGACCTTAATGCCTCAGCCTCCCAAAAGCAGCTTAGCCACAGATCCCTCAAAAGCTGGAGAAGGAGCAGGAAAGGAAGTACACATGTGAAATATTTAAGTTACATGACAGTTGAAATACATTCTAGTATTCCCTCTTCCCTTCCTCCCTAGGATGAGGGTTCTGGGTTAGTTAGGGCTGGACAGTTCCACAGTGGACCAAGTGAATGAATGGCAAAGAGGTGGATGGCAGGGAGGATCTTTCAAATGAGAGAACTAGCTTAATCAAACATATTCTGGGCAGGCTCATCCATGATACCAGGAAGAGAGAGCCATCAGGAAGAGTTGCTGTAAACAACAAGGGATGATGACGAGAGCCCTGGTATAGGATACTGGTGAGCAAAAAAGGAGAAAATGGCTCCCAGTTGTTTAGAAAAAGAAACCTACTAGTATAGTGACAAGTTGGGTAGGAAGGCTGAATGCAGGGAAAGGTCAAGACTGACTTTAAGCTTCCTGGGCAGGGCATTGGAAGACGTGAGGCACCTGTGACACCATCTGAACAGTAACAGAGTCCATCTAGGATGGTCAAGTGCACATGCTCTGATTCACACATACAAGGTTTCAGATCCTAACCCTGTTACTTATTAGCACAATGGATTTGGCCAAATTATTTTGCTTCTCTGCGACTATTTCCTCACTGATAAAAGGGAGCTAAGGGTAGTTTCCTGATGGGTTGTTGTAAAAGTTAAGATAATTACTCCTCAGCTCAGGATAGTGCCTAGCACAATTATAGGTACTCAACAAATGTTACTTGTTATTTCTATTATTGCTACTGTTATCACCATTATTATATCATCATCTTATAAGGCTATACTTGCTTTGAGGCATGAAGGTCTTAGGATAAGAGTAAAGTAAGGTTTTTAAGAGTGTGGAAGGTAGGAACCTAGAGCTCATATACTAGGAGATTGAAGCTGCAGATACAATTTGAGAATAATCCCTATAGAAGGATGGCTGCGCCATGAGAATTCATCTGTTTTCTAAGACCTCAGGTGTGAGAGAGATCACAGATTGTAAGGATCCAGTTTTGGTAACACCCACCATTGTGGCAGGTAAAAGGATCCAAGGAGAAGGAGAATGTGGGCTTCACGTGAAAATCAGGCAGCATGAGTAATGAGGACCAAGGGGGAAGAATCTCAAAGATGAGTATCACGTTCTGAGCCAGGGAAGTTCAGAAGTGCATTATAGAGGCCGCAATGGTGAGCAGATCAGAGAATGACATGGCCTTAGTAACCTATCCCCTAAACTGGGCCACACCCCAATGTAGTGCAAGGCCAGATTTGCAGAAGGATTTCTACGGACCAGAGCAGAGAGGAAACTAAAAATGCCGTGCAACAGCAGTGGAAGCCTGAACTGTTGTCACGATGGGAGACTTCGAAGATGTCAGAATAGGTACTTTTCAGTATTTGAAGAGTTACCACAAAGATGAAGTTGACTTATTCTTTGTGATGTTAGCAGGCAGAACTAAGTCTAGTCATTTTACCTCAGCTTTAGAGCAGGCTGCCTCTGAGGCAGTGAATCTCTTATAACTGGAGAAATTTCATACAGAGTCTGGCTGATGGGCTGCAAAGCTGGGAAGAAACTCTTGGTTTGGGTTGGAAGGTTGACCTAGATCAAATCATGGCACAAAGGGCAAATCCATTCTACCACCTGTTTTTATATGGCTTGTAAGCTCAGAATTGTTTTTACATTTTTAAAAATGATTTTTAAAAATTAAAGGAAGAATAATATTTTGTGAAATAATATTAGGCGAAAATGTATGCAATTCAAATTTTAGGGTCCCTAAATAAAATGTTATTGGAACACAGCCATACTCATTAGTTTACATATTGTCTGTGGCTGCTTTGGCACTGTAATGGCAAGGCTGAGTATTGCAGCAAGATTGAATGGCTCACAAAGCCTAAAATATTTATCATCAGGCCCTTTACAGGACAAGCTTGCCAAAAGGTTTGAGATCATCTAGTGGCCTCTTTTCAACTGGAGATTCTGTGAGAGAGGAAAGTTTTTGCCTTAAATTTGGGTGGGAGGCCAGGGGTCACTTCGAGACCCCTGCAGGGGTGAAAAACCTGGGTACAATGGTGAGAAAATGTAGATATTGGATTGGGAATACTTATTTGAAAAGTCTGACAGAACACAAAGGTAAAACCTGGCTGATGGCTCATCAGACCAGCACAGAACAGGGAAAGTATTTGTCGGGTGATAGGAAGATGTATATTCGTTTGTGTCAGAAGCGAGACATAAAAACTTTTCCTGTGCTTGATGAACCTACCGGTATTCTTAGTATCTGCTTTATTTTACGGCACAGTTAAATATATCTGTTGTCATATCTCTCAGCAAGAGGGGATTTTCTAAATGTTCTTGTTTATAAATGTGCAGAAATTTTTTGCACAGAGAGTCATGCTTTTGTTGGCCAAAGAAAGTGAACACTTGCTGATTTTCTGGCAATCCTAACAAAAATACTGAAGTGTATTTATACTCTGGGGGCCAGAATGAATTTCAAAATGACACTGCTCAGATTCATAATCAGCCCAGTTTTCCTCTTCTGCCTCCACTGAGTTTAACAACTTTGTCAAATCCCTTCCTCTGAAATCCACTTCTGCAAGTGAGTTGAAACTAATTCTCTCTCCTGCAGAATAAACATAAGGCGGGCTTCCCTGCTAGGCTCTCAAAAGCTTGGTCCCCCACCAACGGATGAGATAAGCAGGCTAAATCCATGGAAAGTGTAGTATGAAACTATCTTTTTTTTTAAAGTACATTTTTTTATTGCTTCTTACGGTGTGATTTCCTTATTAACATCTTGTAACAGTTATCAAAATGTTTACTTCACACTACTTTGAGGCATAATGTCATTTCAGTAGCATTTCAAGCCAGACACAGGGACTTAGTTTCTGTTCCTATTCCAAATAAGGCAAGATACATATTATGTAGCCCAATGTAAATTAACTGTTACCTATGCCTGTGAGGGATATTCTGCTAATAAAAACCCACGCAGGACTAAATATCCTACTTTGGCTAACAAGGTTGCATCCATTCCCAGGGGAATTGTGTGACTATGAACAAAAGCTATATTCATCCATTTGATTTTCCCATGTGTTCCTTGTCCCTTAACACTACTAAGAGATAGGTGTGTGCTCTTCATTCTTTAGGAGCTCTTTATTGCCAAGCAAAAAGAGTGCAGACATTTTAGCCACATGCAAGGGGCTCTACAACCTACCTGTCCAGTTTTCTTGTCCATTGATCTCTGCATGCCCCTTTCACATTTGTCAGCCTCAGTGAGTTACTGTTGTACTCCCTAGGAAGTAATGGAGACACTGCACAATTCCAGAGGTCACCATTCACATTCTGCACAAAGTAGCAGCTTGGCTGAGACCACTGGCTGTGAGACTTGAATTGGAATCCCCGTTGTACCTCTATACCTTATACCTCAGACTCCTCTGTAAAATGGTGCTAATGACACCCACCTAACAAATAGGGTTATTTCAAGAATTAAAAGAGATAATTTGGGGGGAATACATTTGCCACAGTGATTGACCCAGACTTAAGAATTCTATAAGTAGTTACTTATATATGATGATGAAAACTAATAACTCTGGATTACTTTTAGAACAGGTAAGGAAATTTTCCTTGCTTCCAATTCTATAACATTTTAAGATCACTACTTACAAGCTCTCAAAAAGTTTGGGGAAATGATTCCCATATTCAACAGTTTAGCACACCTCAGCGGGCTCTTGAATAGATACAGGTGCTGATATTAGGGTTAGTTCCACTGTCTATCTGGATTCATAGAACAGAGAAACTGCATCTAAAGTAAAGTTTTCTAACATTTTCAACTCATATCTTCTTTCAAACTGTTAAAAAAAAAAAGACCTGTCATATCTACATTTAATGTGATTTTGGAATTTCCAAATCTAATTAGTAGCGTGAATAAAACCATTTCTAATACTGAATATACATTTTTCAAACATTACATGTTCTCCTCTCCCCTACCTGCGCTGCCCCTGTCCTGGCCAGGACTGTCCTCACCCACCTCCCCAAGGTGAGAATCACAGTCAAAGAGAAAGAATAGTGGACTAGTCCAGTTCCACTAGGGCTCTTCTATTTCTTGTGCTTTGTGATTTAAGGACTAAATGTCCCAATTCTGGAGATCCAACTTCTCCTAACAGGAAAGGGACACAATGAGAGATGATGGGAACAGAAGTTTGGGCCTGAGAATGTCACCCTAAGAATTGGGGACCTTATCTATCTATCTATCTATCTATCTATCTATCTATCTATCTATCATCTATCTATCTATCTATCTATCTATCTATCTATCATCATCTATCTATCATCTATCTATCTATCTATCTATCTATCTATCTATCTATCTATCTATTTATTTATGGAAGAGAAGGGACATGACATGACATGTCTGAGAAGGAGAACACCATATCCAATGATTCCCTTTCTGTTGGGAAAATGAAATTGGTGGGGGGGAGGACATTCTACAGCAGTATAACTCCCTAAAGATATTAAGAACATCTTTCTTAGAAACCCTTAAGAAAACAATACATACCATCCACTTGGGATGGTTTTAGGAACCAAGTTAGAAAACTCTGGACTATAGATGTGAGACTCTGACTTCAGGGAATTGCTTTCATATCTGTACCATGAATCTAAAAAAGATCAAGGCAACTTTTAATAAGATCATGAGTCTGGAATCTTCACTTTGCTTCTAGCCGGCCATGTCATATTGAATAAGTCCTTTAGCCGGAGTGCATCATTTTCTGACCATAAGATAAGGGATTAGACAAGATGATCTCCAGGACCCCCTTAGACCTTGAGCTCTGGAGTCTGACCTCCCCAAGTTAAGTCCCAGCTATATTATTTATAAGACCTGGGTTTCTAAATCTTTCTAAGCCTCCTTTTGCCTGTCAAGTAAGGATTTGACAGGATTGTTATGATCAAGAAATGTCATCTATTGTTATTATAATCCTCTGATGCTTAATGTATAGGGTGAATTGAATGTAATACTAAATCTAAAATATCCTATATGTACTACTCACTTCCTATACCTCTATTTGCAGGGAAAAGAGAGGGAGGGACTGAGTGGGCCAGTCAAAGCTGTGGACTCAGGGGGCTTCATTCTATGGGGTTGGAGTGACACTGAGGGTTCTGTTATTGCAATATATTTTAGCATGCAGTGTTTTCTTCCTTCCTTTGAGGTGATGATTTCTAACAAGTTCATCTTTATCCTGATTATTACAGCTGGGCAGAGCCCCTAAAGGAGAAGCAACTGCACTCCTAGCTTGAGTGAAGGAAATCTTTTTAAAATGGTAGGGTAGGGGATCCCTGGGTGGCTCAGTGGTTTAGCGCCTGCCTTTGGCCCAGGGCGTGATCCTGGAGACCCGGGATCGAATCCCACGTCGGGCTCCCGGTGCATGGAGCCTGCTTCTCCCTCTGTCTGTGTCTCTGCCTCTCTCTCTCTCTCTCTGTGACTATCATAAATAAATAAAAATTTAAAAAATAATAAAATAAAATAAAATAAAATGGTAGGGTAGGATCTATTACCTGCTTTTTATGGGAGAAGTTTAGGGAGAAAAGTCCCACTCAGGTTTACTGAGATGGAACTGCCCAGCCCAGAATGCCCGTCCACCTTCCTGGCTATTTTCTCTATTCCTGACAACACTGCTTTTTTGTTTGTTTGTTGTTTTCAGTATGGTTTATTATAAAAGTTTCATTGAGATATAATCCAAGTGCTATACACCATACATACATATACTTAAAGTATATAGTTTAGGTAAGCACTGAGTAATATATGGAACTGTTGAATCACTGTAACACTGTGTATTATACATTAGAATTAAAATTTTTTAAAAGAAAAAAATTATAATAAAAAGTAAAGTCTACACTTAAGTGACTTTTTAGTATATTCATAGGGTTGTATAACTATCACTATAACTTTATTTTTTTTCACTATAACTTTAGAACATGTTCATTGCTCCAAAAAGAAACCCATACTTATTAGCAGTTGCTCCTTACTCCTCACTAACCTCACCCCCTGAAAACCACTCATTTATTCTCTGTTCCAATGGTTTTGCCTATTCTGGACATTTCAAAAGGAATCATTTAAGATGGGGTCATTTGTGCATGATTTCTTTCACTCAACATTGTTTGTAAGCTTCATCCATGTTGCAGCATGTATCAATACTGATTTCTTTCTTATTGCCAAATAATACTCCATTGTATGGCATATCTCATTTTATTTATTCATCAGTTGATTGACATTGGAGTTGCTTCCACTTTTGGGCTATTATAAATAATGCTCTAATGAGCATTTCATATATTTTTGTGTGGATGTATGTTTTCATTTCTCTTGGGTATATACCTAGGAGTGGAATTGGTATATATGACAACTCACTGCTCAGCATTCTGAGGAATTGCCAAACTGTGTTGCAAGGTAGCTGCCCTATTTTACACCCTCACCAGCAACAAATGAGGGTTCTGGTTTCTCCCCATCCTTGTCAACACTTGCTCTTCTCATTTTGTCTTACAGCCATTCTAATAGGTGTGAAGTGGCAGCTTACTGTGGTTTTGATTCGATTTGCCTAAGTAGGCTAATAGTGTTGAGCATTTTTTCATGTGCTTATATTAGTGTACCTTCTTTGGAGAAATCCTGCATTCAAATCTTTTCCCATAACATTTCTGACAATGAAACGCAGGACATTAAGATGTAGTCTCATCCTTCATAGATTGGCTATGGTCATTCCAAGTCCTTAAGGATGAATATGTGTCCTAGGAAGGAAAGTGAGAGAGCTCTACTTCCAAGTGTGAACAAGAAGAGAGGGGTCAGCACTTAGGATTTCTACTCTAATCCATAAGCAGAGAAGACTGGAAATCAGTTGTTTTCTAGAAATGTGTCCTTTCTCAGAAAAGCTCTGGACATGAAGGTAGAAGACCCAAGTTCAATTTCTGGTTCTGCTTGGTGACTGTGACCAACTTGCTTGGTAGGTAACTAAGCTTCTTTAAACTTTCCTTTCCATCACCTTCCCCTTTCATATTTCATCCTTCCTTTTTTTAATTGAAGTATAATTTACCTACAATAGAACTCACCCTTTTTTTGGTACTATTTGAATTTTAACAAATGCATACAGTTGTGTGATGGACCACCATAATCCAGATAGAGAATATTTCTCTCATTCCAAAAGTTCCCTTTCCTCCTTTGTAGTCCGTCTCTTCCCCTGACTGCAAACTTCTGGGAATATTGATCTGGTTCCTCTCTTTATCCTTTTGCCTTTTCCAGAATATCCTTTAAATGGAATCTGACAGTGGTGGATAGCCTTTTGAGCTTGGCTTTTTTCATTTAGCAGAATGCATTGGAAATTCATCATTGTTATTGCATACATCAGTAATTTTTTCTGAGTAGTATTCCATTGTATATATATCTATGATAGTTCTTTCTTTTTTTTTTTTTTTTTTTTTTTTTTTATTCATGAGAGACAGAGAGAGAGAGAGGCAGAGACACAGGCAGGCTCCATACAGGGAGCCCGATGTGGGACTCGATCCCGGGACTCCAGGATCAGACCCTGGACTGAAGGCAGGCACTAAACCGCTGAGCCACCCAGGGATCCCCTATGATAGTTTATTATCCATCAGTTGAGAGACATTTGGGTTATTTTCAAGATTTTTCATGATTATGAATTAAGCCACTAAAAATATTCTCAGGTGAATATAGGTTTCATATCTCTTGGGTAAATACTAAACTATTTTGTAAAGTGATGTACAAATTGTCTAAATCATTTGGCATTCCCAGCAATATGTGTCAATTCCAGTTGCTCCATATCCTCTTATCACAAACTCGTTTTTTCATCAGTAAATGAAACAGCAAACACTGCCTTAATATCACAGGACTGTTAGATAGAAATAAAAGTGAAACTGTATAAGTGGAAGTGCTTTGTAAACTGTGAAGTGCTACAGCTGAGTAAATGCTGCTGAGAGTGATCATGCCCACTTTATATATAAAATTGTGTTTCCCACATGAGCCAAATGTTTCATTTTTCCCTCTACATCTTGGCAGACAAAGTGAGTTATGGCAAGTCTAAAGCAGCAAGAGGTTTGCCTTAGATGCATTCTAGAGTTTGTTTTGGCTCGAAGTTTTTGAACTTTTCACAGAAGCAGATAAATGACCAAGATGTAAATCATCAAGTGTGAGTCAGCTTTGTAAAGAAAAATGACCCTATGTGATGGAAGTCAGCAGGAGTGGAGTCAGCAGGACAGACGGTATGACGTGCTGTGGGAGAAATACATGCAGACTTAGCCAGGCAGTGTCCCCAGGGCAAGGCATTTATGATGGCTAAAGTAACTGAAAGGACTGGCTGTCTAAAATGTTCTACTGCATTAGGGGTGAGAGAGGTGGGTAGGAGAACTGACAATAAAAGCCCTTCAGCATTCTTCAAATGTTGGAATTTACTGATTTCCATGTTAGAACAAGAAAGGCATAGGAAACAAACAAGCAAAGTTTTTCTCCTTGGCTTCAGTGTGAACTAATACTTACCATACTTTACAGATGGTTACATGTAGAAATATTTAGAGATATGTATATATTCATTGGTCAGTGTACATACGTACATTTTCTTGTTCTGTCATCTGACAGGGCCTAGTAGCAGCTGATACCCCAGTAGCAATAAGCACATCTTATCCCCAGACCTTGGTATCTAATACCTTTTTTCCAATAAAAAGGAACCTGGGCTCCATAGAGAAATACTTCATTCTAAGACTGGAACTGGAAATAACTAAGATGAACCTGGAGCATCTGGTATTGTTAGTATATAAGGAAATAGTCAAAAACCCACCATGAATGGGGTATATCAAAGAGGCCAGGAACCAACTGAAAAAGGTCCCAATAGTCAAAGCTAAAGCAATTTGAACAAAATGAAGTAGTATTAGGTGATAGCCTGTTGTGATTTTGTTAAATGAACATTAGTTTGTTTGTTAAGTGGGACCCTGGAGTGTCCGGAAGTGAGCCACATTTCAACAAAAGACCACAAGGAAAAGTGAAATAAAGAAGGTTACTACTCACAGGTGCTGGAAGAAGAGCATGGCATGCCTACAAGAGCCACTCTGGGAAGTCAAGGCAGGCTGCAGGCAGAGAGAGAAGCAGGATGTGGGACACATGCCTTTGTTAGGGTCCACAGAGCAATGCTTTGGGGTTACTGTGCTAAAGCCAGATTACTCAGTTCAAACCAGAAAGAGCAGGATCTTTCAGGAAGTCACATCATACAAAATATGTATTAATCAACTGTTATCAGTAAGGCTTCTGGTCAATAGTAGGCTCTTGGGGATCCCTGGGTGGCGCAGCAGTTTAGCGCCTGTCTTTGGCCCAGGGCGCGATCCTGGAGACCTGGGATCAAATCCCACATCGGGCTCCCGGTGCATGGAGCCTGCTCCTCCCTCTGCCTGTGTCTCTGCCTCTCTCTCTCTCTGTGTGACTATCATAAATAAATAAAAATTTAAAAAATTAAAAAAAAATAGTAGGCTCTTGGAGTTAAGTTTTGAGGCAGTCCAAAGTTATATGTGGATTTTTGACTGTGCGGGGGGGGGGGGGGGGGGGGGGGGGGGGGGGGGGTCAGTGGCCTTAACCTCTGTGTTGTTCATGTCAACTGTAAACAGATCTCCTATACAAAAGAATTCCAATTAACTATTTGTAGAAACTCCACCCTCTGAGAGGTTTGGCATACCTCCTACCCCTTCAGCATGAGCTGCATGTAGTGACTTCCCTCCAAAAGGTACAGTATGAAAAAGGAGGAAAAATGAGTAACTTTACAGGGAGGGAAGCAAGCTAACACTACCTCAGCCAGGTTATCAAGGTTAACATCAACAGGCAAAAGTCATGTTGATAACCTGTGCCCTTGTTGTGATATAATGAGAAAAGCATTTTGCTTCTGTGGTTTTCCTTCCACAAACCTGTAACACCAGTCTAAACATGAAAAAAGCATCAGACAGATCCCAACTAAGGACATTCTACAAAATGCCTGGCCAATACCTCTCATAACCAAGGTCATTAAAAATAAGGAGTCTGAGGAACGCCTGGATGGTTCAGCCAGTTAAGCACCCAATTTGTGGTTTTAGCTTGGGTCATGATCTCAGGGTTGTGAGATCAAGCCCCACATCAGGCTCCATGCTGGTGTGGAGCCTACTTAAGATTCTCTCTAACCCTGTCCCTCTGCCCTGCCCCATCCCTCCCACCCCTGCATGCATGTGAGGTCTGTCTCTCTCTCTAAAAAAAAAAAAAAAAAAAAAAAAAAAAAAAGGAATAAAAATAAGAGTCTGAAGAAGCAGTCACAGTCAAGAGGAGCCTGAGGAAACACAATGATTAAACATAATATGGGATGCCTGGGTGACTCAGCAGTTGAGCAGCTGTCTTTGGCTCAGGGTGTGATCTCGGAGTTCTGGGATCGAGTCCCACATCAGGCTCCCTGCATGGAGCCTGCTTTTCCCTCTGCCTGTGTCTCTGCCTCTCTCTCTCTCTGTCTCTCATGAATAAATAAATAAAACCTTAAAACACACACACACACACACACACACACACACAATATGATATTCTGGACAGGATTCTGGAACAGAAAAAAGACATTAGGTAAAAAACTAAGAAAAAAATGAATAAAGTATAGAATTTAGTTAATAATATACCAATTTGCTTTATTAATTGTGACAAATGTACTATATTAACTTAAGATGTTAATAAAAGGAGAAAACTGGGTGCTGTATATATGGAAATCCTCTGTACTATCCTCATTATTTTCTGAAATCTAAAAATATTCTAAAATAAAAACTTACTTTAAAAGAAGTTATTGCCTTACAAAATAAGAACTAGAAAGACCTAAAATTTCATTTGTTTATATAGAACACTTTACCTCACTGAAAACATTCCCTGAGGAATTTCAGTTCAATCTTGATGAAATTTTAAGTAAGATACATTCTTTCAGAGGTTGTTTTCCATAAATTGTGTGAGTTTCAAATGAAACTTCTGTTATGACTTTTTGTATTGTTGCTCATTGAGATACCCCAAAAAAAGATGACTATAGATATTTGGGGGGCATTTCCTTTTAAAAACTTAAAGAAAGATGGAGAAGGAATTGGTAAAAAATAAAAATTAAACAGATAGTCATTCAGACTATCAGACACAAAATCAAAGGCCACTCCTTCTGCCAAGTTAAAAACAAAATCCAGCTTGGTTTTTGTTTGTTCTCTAAAATGTTATTTAGTTTCACTTTTCAAATTAACAAATAAGAGCACCATACAAATAAGATCAACTTAACAAATGTTACAGATCTCTATATTTTACAATGTGACCATGGCATGGAGAATATGTCCACTTACAAACATCTAGACTGTCTGGATCAATTAAAATGTATCATACCAAAGGAAAATTCCTATATTCCTTTTTTCAACTTAATTTATTCCTGGCCCCAAGTCCCCTTTCTCCCCTAAGATAATACTGATGCCTTTAAAGGATATATGTAGTGGTTTCATCTTTCATTGCTTTCTAGTGAGCTTCCTGTAACAGAAGGTTTCTGGCAAGATGTTTTTACATTCAGATCCAAATCACTGTGATGAAACGAAGCCAAGAACTTTAGTATCATCACCCCCACCCCCTCCGCGCCCCCAACACCACCACCAAAGAGCTGATGCTCCTCGCCCCTGCCCTCCTCCCCCCACCAGCAAGACTCAGGGCTGCCAACCACTCAGTTTGCTAGGCTTTCTTCTCCTTGAGCCCTGACCTTAGAACAATGCCCCCCTCCCCATTACTCTCCAGGGGCACTTAGGTTTATTATATGCTAAGCTGGCCATTTAGGACTTGATGACAAGGTGAAGAAAATTTGCAAGTATGCACTAAGTCCTGCAGAGTTAGACAATTACCAGGTACGGAGTTTCTTTGCTGATTTGATTTATTGTAACATAAGTCTGGCTCGTCACAATTTCAGTCTGAAAACAGTCATGTGTGCAGCTGTCTCCACCCCAGGGAGTTAAGTCTTCCTCAGCTAAATGTACCCAGGTCCTTCAGTTCCTGCCAGGACTACTGTGTCCTCTCAGGCTTTTCTGTATGATTCTTGCTTATAGTTGGTTAAGTAAAATTGTTACTGACTGGCTCTAGCCTGACCTGGTCATGGCAATAGCCACGATTAGCTGAGCATGAATGTCGGCACCAGGCTGTGTGCTCCATACATGTGGACATGTGGCTTCATTCATCTTTTGCACAGCCCTAGAGTATAGTTACTGTTGGCTCAACAAACTTGGAAAACACGTCTGAGTGCACCCAGCTGGCATATGGGAGAGCTGCATGCAGACAAATCATGGTCTCATCCCATTCTGCTCCCCCTGACTTGTTACCCCTCCTGAATATCACTTATGGACACCTGTTTGTCTACCCTGAATATGTATCCAAATTAACACTCTTAAACCCATCTCGAGATTTGCCATATCTTTCCATATACAAGGAAACATCAAAGTACAAATAGGATTTTTTACTTCATATGAATGTTTTAGGCAGAAATTAGTATTTTAAATCCAATTGATCACATTTGCTTTGGGAGTATAAACTACCATATTTTCAGTTTCAAAATGTAGAGTTCTTCCGCTTGCATTAAATTCATTATGTCCTTTCTGGTGACCCCACACTCCACAACAAAAATATCATACTTGGCATTACTTGGTTTCCTAAAGGTATTTTGTCCAAGTTCCCATTATTATGTCTGAAGTCCCAAGTGAATTTGCTAGACTCTTTCCTGGAGGTGGTCCTCTGTAAACAGAAAAGATGTGAGAAGGTATCTCCCTGGATCCTGTCAACCTGTGCATTGACACGATGAGTAGAGAAAAGATCACACAGACCACAGCCTTGGCTTCTCTTTCCAAAATCAGAGAACACAAAGAAAATCAAACTGAGCGAATATCCACAACATGTAAAGGGAAAAGAAATACTCATGTTTAATTTGAAACAATAGAGGATGGTGGAAAGGGTGGGAACCCTTAGGTTTTAGTCTGAAAGCTTCCCTAATCAACTATTTGTTTTTAATTTTTTTTAAGATTTTATTTATTTATTCATGAGAGACACAGAGAGAGAGACAGAGACACAGGCAGAGAGAGAAGCAGGCTCCCTGTGGGGAACCTGAGGCGGGACTGGATCCCAGGACCACGGGATCACGCCCTGAGCCAAAGGCAGACACTCAACCACTGAGCCACCCAGGTGTCCCCTAACCAGCTGTTTGTGGCTGTTAGTAAAGTCAGTATCTCTGGGCCTTATTTTCCTTACCCGTAAATTGTAAAATGTCACCACTGGACTGTTTGTTAATGTATCATTTATGTCTCCTCCTCCTTGAAAAAAACAAAACAAAAGACCTCAAGAGGCTTTTAAGAACAGTGCAGCAAAAAATCTAGGATCACGCAAGCGAGGTTGGAATGATGTGGGCAAGAATGCCTAGGCAGAAAGAAATGGATACCATTGATTCAAAAGTTGGTCAGAAGCTTCCAGATAGCCTAGACAAAAAGAGAGAGGTGATGGACTATATTGTTCTTGTTATCTGAAAAAGGAGTGTGGAATGGAGGGAATAGAAGGAAGAAGAGGAAGAAAGGGGAGGAAAAGCAGCAGCATACCAAATTGTCAGAAAAGCCAAGCTAAACTCTGGGAGGAATTGTTTTATGTGTCCTATAGAAAATGGATAGTCTTCAAGAGCAGCTTTCAGAACAAAAACATTGGAAACAGTCTTTCTCCGGCCATATTTTATATCGACCCTCAATAAAAGGACATCATTAAAATGCATAGCTCTCTAAAGATATCCGTGGAGAGGGCTAAAATAATCTGATCCAGGTGCTGGCGGGGAGAGCTTAGAAAATCTAAGGAATGAAGGCCTGTTTTGACCCTTAGAATGTCTTTCTCAAATACCACTTGCCTCAGCCAAGCTTTTGACAGGCGTGATGTGCTACAGATGGTTGACAATTGAGATTCCTGGCAAGTCCCTTCATATACAAAAGTAATTCATGTTTGTGAACATTCTCCTACTTCTCCCACCTTCCTATTTCCCAGGGATTCTGGGGACATCTACCTGCAGAGAGGGCCAGTAAACTTTATTATTATGGACGGAGGGAATTTCATCTTCTACCATATAAAATGCTGTATTACTGGATTTTCTTTTTACAACAAACATGACTTGCTCAAAATAATAGCAATTAAACCAGGGACCAATCAATCAATCAATCAATCAATAAATAAACCAGGGACCTTGGAGTTCTCAGGGGTGGGGGGGGGGATGCAGAGGAGGGGATGGCACGGGTTCACTTAAAGGAGGGAGGGAGAAAGAATGAAAATAAAGCACAGTTACATGCAAGTAGATTTGAAAAGGTCTGCTTAGCATATGAAGCCCTAGTGTGGTCCTATCACTTAGACATTGCTCCACAAATATTTGTTGAATGATGAAATAAATAGAAATGGAAGAGAGCACTGGCTAGTGAGAGTCTGGAGGCCAAGCTGTTTCAACTAGGAAGCAAATGTACTGTGGCTTCTTTAAAACACTTTGTTGTGAAAACGGCAGCATCCTCAGGCCCTTCCAGGATGAGCAGCCCCAAAATGCATCCCCCAGATTCCTAAATGGGTTCATCTGTCAACCAGAGTTATATGTCAGAGGTGGGCTGCCAGGAGTGCCTCTTCTGATCCAGGAAACCTGGGAATGAGCCCTTCCTCCTGTTATCATTCAGCTAGTGCTTTCGTTTGCTTCTTGAGGCCATTCTTGGAATATCCTTAATTTGTTTCTTCAGTCATTCATCCAGAAATACTTCTTGAGTGCTACTATATGCCAGGCACTGTTCTAGGCTTTGGAGATCCCTGCAGTGAAAAAACAAAATTCTCTACTGACAAGTTACATTCTAGTTAGGTGGAGACAGATAATAAGAAAAATAAGTAAAATGTATGGAACGATAAGTGTTAGGGAGAAAATAAAGCAGGGAAGAGGTATGGGGAGTATTAGGGAGGGGTGGCTATTATAAGCTTAAGGAGGGTGGTGAGAGAAGACTCACTGAGACCCTAGTATCTGAGTAAAGACCAGAAGAAGTTGAGGAGTGAACTATCTGGAGACTGCAGGAAGAGCAGTCCAGGCAGACGGAACAGTAAGTGCAAATGCCCTGTGGAGATAGGGTGGAGGTGGAACACATACCTAACACATTCAAGGAACAGTAAGGAGGTCGGTGTGACATGCTACTGGCAGTTGAAATTAATATTCTTAGTGATGTATGTAGCTATAGTTGATTCACTTATTGCTCTGTTATTCTACTGAGTGTTCTTTATCTTTCTATCATTAAAAGATGTTTCTCTCTCTCAGACACACACACAAATACACAATGTTTAAAGTATTTTTATATTTATTTTTCATTAGTAAATGTTTAATTAAAAAGGCCAAATATTCTTTCACAATTATGAATTCACTAACCATTGTAGCTTAATTGTAGGACACTGTTGAACCATTTACAAAGGATGAATAGCCTTCCTTTTCTTTCCCAACACAAAGGAATTGGGGCAGGCCCACCTCAATGAGGTGAGGGGCTGGAAGCCACACAGAGGCACATCAATGGTGTGTCCTAGGATGCAGGACAGTTAAGGGGCCACATAGGTGGTAAATAGAAAAGGAGGGAGATTGGTTACTTTGAGCAAATAATTAGGTAAATAAGTAAGTACATTTAGGGCAAATCTATGAAGCCAGGTGTATCACTGTTGGAAAAGATACTTACAATCCTAGAGAGGAAGAAGGCTAGAAAGAACCTTGAGGTATTAAATGGAAATGTAGATTTCATTATGAACTTGTGTTTTACATATATACACATAGATTATAGGAATAGTTTTAGGGATGTGTGTGGGTGTGGGTGTTCCAGCTCTGTGTGCTTAGAGACTAGAAACAATGACATTTTGGTAGCATTGAGCACATTTAGAACAGAGATACTAGATTCTAAATACCATCCAGAGGCTTTTTTGGAGAAATGGGTGATCCCACAGCTGAGATAGAGAAAATTAAGATAAGTCTACAATATCTTGTTATGCTAGAAAGCAAGGAAATGCTCCAATGATGATGGAGACATATCAAAGGGACTCATGAGCCACTGGAACAATTTGAATTTTATTATGATAGTCATGGATTCCCAAATAGTGAAAAAAAATTGCATCCATGAGTCTATGCAGATTTAAATAAGTGAATAAATAAATAAATAGATAAATGGGGGAAAGGGTGAATTCACTCTTACCAAAGAATGCAGCTAGTAAATATAGAAGGAATGGTGGAAATATAAATCACCATTTGACAGCTGTCACAGAGGTAGATGGTTGATCCCGGTGGTAGTCATCAGCAGAAGGCAGGTGAACAGAGGATTGATAAGGAGCAGGATTCCAGTGCAATCCTCAATTTATCTCCCCACAAAGTACCAATCAATAGATAAATGGTGATTTTACATTGGCAAAAACTCGCCACATGATCAAGATCCATAGGACCAAGTGGTGCAGTGTTGACATCCTCCTGTGCTCTCTAATATGAGGCATCCAGCCAAGCCCAGCTTTGTTCTGGAACATTCCTGACAAAACAGCATAAGCTAAGTCTGGTCATGAGGAAATATCCCATGGAGCCAGGTTGAGGGCTGTCCTACAGAATGAAAGGCCTGCCATCTTTGAAACTGCAGAGGACACAAAAGACAGAAGAATGCATCAACAGTTCCAGGTTGGAAGACACTGAACAGACTTGAGAACAAAATGCAAGGTGTGGGTCCCCAGACCAGCAACATCAGCACCATCTGGAAATTTGTTGAGAATGCAGACTCCTCCCCTCAACCCCCAGGCACCCACACTCCACACCGACTGAATCAGGAACTACATTTTAACAAAATCCCCAGTACTTCCTGTACATATTTAAGTTTGAGAATGCCAGGGCCCTTGATCACTTCCTAGGCTTTATCAGAATCACCTAGGAGAACTTTTATTTAAAAGGACAGCTTCCTACCTCCCTCCCCCATACCCTGAAATAGGGTGCTAAATGGATGCTAAATGGTGACGTCTGCAATTGGATATTTTTATGGTTCTGATATCGAGCCATTTGGAGAACCACTGGGCTCTGATTGGCGATGTCTGTCATATGTACAAGTGACTGGAACAGGGACCTCAAAACATGGACTGGAGAATCAAGCTAATAATCACCAGGATGCCCCCAAGTACCACGACATGACCCCAAACTAATACTCCAGTGCAGGGGTGGAATGTAAATAAATATTGCTGGTTCACATTTCAGGAGTTTTCCAGAACATTTAAGTGGATTTGAAAAATACTTTTTAAAAGATTGTTTGTACAAACATCATATTCTTTCCAGTCCTTCTTTGGCATAGAAGTTTAATCAGATTTAAAATGGTGAGTGTTCTTTGTAAGGTTGTATGTTTCTTTTCTTCTAGGGCATGTAAAACAAGACATCTGTGTTTTATCATTAAAATACTAAAACATGTCCAGCATTTTTAGGAAATTTTTAGAAGTTTGTATGCTATAGGTGTTGGATATATTTGAGAGAAGGCTGTAGTCTATTCATTTAGAGTTTTTAAAAGTTTGTGCATGCCAAATATTTTGTGTCAAAAAAATATTTGAGTAAACCATTTAAGTTTTTGACTGTATTTTCCAACACTTAGAAAATTAGGAGAAAATAGAAATCTCTTAGTCAATCTTATGTGAAAATATCTCATTTTTCACATATTCTTAGTTTTATATTATACACTGAATTCTCAACAATTCATGCCAAAATATGTCTTTACTCTCTTATTAGTATCTTTCAGTTTATCTGTGGATATAAAAAGCACCTTCTCTGATTAATTTCTACCCTGCCACAGGAAAGATATAAAAATACAGAATTTAAAGAGTGAGGCTAGGTGTATTGTAGGCATATTCTCTGCAGGGGTCTAAGACATGATGCTCCGCCATCCTGATATGGAACAGAGAGGCCAGGGAGAGGCCAAAGAGGAGAACAGCAAGGGAAACATAAGACATTTTTAAAAGTTGTAATTTCTAATTTCAGAGAAAAACCACATTAAATGTAGGTTCCACACAAAACCAAATCATTGGATATGTGCCCAATAATATTAGTAAAATTGGCTAACCTTTCCAGTAGGCTTATAGATGTACAAAACACTTATCTGCTTTATCTCCTGTAATCCTGCAATTCTAAGGCAGGTGTTGCTCATAGGCCTGCTTTAAACTGAGGTACAGAAGAAGAGAGACTATGTAACTGGTGCCGTACCACACGGTTAGTTAAGTGTTAGAGCTTAGACTTGAAAACAGCACCTCTGACCTCAAACACAGGCTTGGTCTGCCCCCCACTGCATGTAGTAAAGAATATTTGTCCAGTCAACATCCCCAAAACATGATCTTTTTTTTTAAATTTTTATTTATTTATGATAGTCACAGAGAGAGAGAGAGAGAGAGAGAGAGAGAGACAGGCAGAGGGAGAAGCAGGATCCATGCACCGGGAGCCCAACGTGGGATTCGATCCCGGGTCTCCAGGATCGCGCCCTGGGCCAAAGGCAGGCACCAAACCGCTGCACCACCCAGGGATCCCCCAAAACATGATCTTATTTTTTTTGCCTTGCTTTGATTTTTTTGGTATGATACGGGTCACTTTCTAATACTCGAACAGTGTGTTTTTTACTTTTTAGTTTCTGTCATCAACACCCTTGGCACTTTCCAAGTAAATATTTCCCTAAAGAGATTTCTCAAGCCAGAAATGGAACACATCTTTACCCATCCAGAGTGAACAGTCAGCCCTTCTAGAGAGGAAAAGTAAGGCTGGTGTTTGGCCGCCGCCCCCAATCTTGCCACAGCTCTATGTACCCCTTAAATTACCAAACCCCAAAGAGGTCGTTCACTTTTATAGAGACTGTCGACACACCCCCAAAACTGTCAACACTCCCAGATTTCTTTTACGGACTCTCCTGATGACAAGGAGCAGGCTCTAACTTCAGCCCACTGGGCGAAATCCCAAGTCCTGCCAGCATCATAGCCCCCATTTGCTAAACTAATCCCTCTTCTGCTCGTCTGAAGTTCACGTCAACTTTCCCACATCCAGTGTTTTGAGTTTCTGCAGCTCCTATTCTGGGGTTTGTGCCCTTGAGCTGTGAATCAGGGTCCCCAACCCATGACCACTGCTGCTACCACTGAGCAGCTACCTTCTTCCCTTCCTGAAACAGATCCTGGCAGGATTTTTCTGGAAAGGTTCTTCCTGCCAACCCCCTCTCCTTCAGGAAGCAGAGGAGGTTTCTTGTCTCCTCCTTTGACCTCTCTTGCCATCCCTGGTAGACACATAGCAACCACATCAACTTTAATGTGTTCTTGCTCCTGTTTTCCTTCTGCCCCAAATCTGCACTCTCCTAGCCCTTTCCCCTTCTGTAGCTGGTCTGCAGGGCACAGCTGGAATGTGTGGCTGGAAGGGGAAGAGTTCAGGGTGCAGCATGTCTGAAATCCCACAGGCAGGTGGCTGCTGTTGAGGGCTGTGATATGGCAGACCCTGTGCTAGCCACTCTGGTTTCATAGCCCTGACTCTTCTTCCTTTTGTTCCTTGAGTTTTGCCCAACTAGGACCCACTGCCACCATTCCTCAGGCCATCTGAGCCAGCATCATTAGCAATTCCTGAAGCTACCAGCTCTCCTTTTCCTCACCATCAACTTCTTCACTCAAGTGAGCCTGCTTCTCTGAGGCACCACAGGTGGAGGGGCCTTTTCACAAATCCTCTTCACAGAGATGATGGAAGCCCAGTATGTCCTGAGGGCAAGGAGACCCGGGGTCTAGCCTTGGCACTGCCAATGACTAGGTGGGTGACCTTGGACAAGTCACCTAAGCCCTCTACTTCTTGGGGTTCTTCATCTAAAAAATAAGAGAAATGGGATAAATAACTGCTAAGGTCTTTTGATTTATTAGCTGCCACGTTTTGTAGTAGAACCACATGTCTAAAACCACATGTCTGCTCAGCTCTGTTCTCATGACAGCCTTGGGTATGAAATAAGAGTTGCCAAGGTGCCTTCATCTCATTTTGGAATATAAGAAAAATCTTCCTGTGTCTTGGTTTTAAAATTCCTTCAGTGATATATTGATTCCAAATTTATGACACCAGTTATAAAATCAGATGCTGCCATTTCTGACTATTTCTACCTCTCGAAGTCTACTCATACCATGTAGTTTCTAGAGATGAAAGAATGTGTTCTCAGGTTGGACAGATGCAAGGAGAGGTCTCCAGAATTGCCAGTGGAGATGAGCCTGTCTGGCTATGTTCACTTCATGATAAAGGAGTTTGGAGAGACCCAGTGCCAATATCCCAGGGTCTTTCTAAATGTAAGTATTCCTTTGGGAAAGAAAAAAAAAAATTGCATGGTCAGAAGAATTTGAGAAACTCCAAATATTAGCTCCTTCTTGGAGATTCACCATGTGCATTAGCATATTTAAAGCTCCAAGAAATCCTGCCAGTAAAGAAATCTTAATTTATCCTAGCACTTTCCAAATTTATAGAGCCTTAGATACTTTGTTCACAAAATACTTTTACATCTGGTAGAATATTTCCCCGGAACAGAGTTTGGGAAGCATTGCCCCAAAACATTCCTGACCTATCTCTATCTGGGTCTTCAGAGCAGAAAGGGATAACTAGAGATACTGGAGTATTTATTGAACACCTTCTGTATACAGAGCACATGGGAATAATTAAAAATTGGCAGGTCACCTGTCTAGCAGCCAGGATTTCAAAATCTAAAGCTGCAGAGGGACAGGCACGGGAATAAGAATGCCAGTCAACAAACAAGACAAATGAAGTGTCAGGTGCCACTTGGGAGCACTGGAGCCAGGCCACAGGGCAGTGGTGTGACTTCCGAGTTGAATTTCCCTGCTCTCAGCTGTCAGTCTCCAGTTCTTTGCTTTGCTCTACCAGGCAGTTACCTTTCCCAGTTACATGATATCAAAGCAGGACATTCACTGTTTATTTTTAAGATTAAGTGGTTGGTGAGGCACACTGAGTAATATTATCCTGTGCTGACCAACCTAGAACTTTCACCTTACACGTACTGCTCCATTGGGTTTTATTTGGAATTAGAATCTGTTCTTTCCCCAGAAGAGATGACCTCCTTTTCCCAAAGTAAGAAAGATATTGATATGGCCAACATCTCATGCAGTTGTTTGATCCCGGAGTGAATCAAGTGTCATTGCAGACGTGTACCTGATGTTTCCCGGACAGGGGGCCCAAGGTTCCCAGGGCACCTTTCTAGGATCTATTTGTGATTAGCTATTATTTTTCCAAGCACTTCCCCTGGAACAAAGCCATATCTCTGTGTCCTCACTTCCTCACAAAGCCCCCGCCCACACCCCTTTTCCCCATTACCTGTTTTCCATCCGCAAACATTCCTTAGACTTTCTATTGATACGTTTTTCCTAAATTTCTTTTCTTGCCTCTTTTCCACCTTTTCTCTGCTTCTCCTTCTGGCCTCTTTAAAAGAACTGAAGGCTCATTCTTTTCTGAGGGTTTTTAACCTTAGGAAGTTCCTCTCTGCTAAAGAGAAGAGAATCTAGCACTGTAATAAAAAAGGCCAACATTGTTTTCTACAAAGACTAGATCTTGAAAAAGAAGTTGTTATTTTTTTTAAATTATCAATAGTAGTTGACATTTATTGAGTATGTTCTCTGTCCAAGCAATAGAGCCCTTTACCTATATGTCTTAAAAAAAAAAAAAAAAAAAAAAAAAGACTCTTTTTAAATACTTCTTACAATATAGGAGGTTTATCATTACCATTTTATGGATAATCAGTTGAGTCTCAAGGTCATAGAAATAATAAAAAAGCCGGGCCAAGAAATGAACCTGCCATGTCTCTGGCTGCCCAGCCTGTGTTCCCATCTCTCCCCCACCCTCCTTTAGAACAGGGAAGTTGAAGAGACTGAATTATGGTTTTCATCAAATTTATTCCCTAACAAGTTTCATTCACAGAAGCTCACCCCTCCACACATGTACTGCACCGACAGTAGATTGAATTACCTCCTTAATGATCTATTATATGCACCAGTGTCCAGCTTGGCCAGGATGTAATTGATCTTGGTAGGATGCCAATATCCTTTCTTTCTTCACACAGATTTATCTTCAGGGGAACATATGCCAAAACATGCAAACCATTTTATTTCCTTGCATTCTCTCCTTCCTGCTTGATCATTAGTGTTGGTTTCATTATTAGTCTGCTCTTCCCTGCTCACCATCCTCACTGCAATCAGCAAACATTTGATATTGGGCCCTACAAGTCAAAGAGTGACTTGCTGGGCTCATTTTTACTTTCTTGTGACAGGTATCCACCTGCCCGGGGCCCATAGTGATTTATAGCATGTCTCAGAACCTCTGGACTTACTTGGTGACCCTGAAAGACAGCCTTCACTCTTCTCCTTTTCCCAAGCAGTATGACCTATGCACAGTGACTTCTCCATCCAGGGGACATAAGTAACCTGGGGGGGCCACTTCCTGTGCATTACTCATGGCTTCTTGAATGGGCCCCACCAATTCCAGAGTAGATGAGAAGGACACCATTACCCTCACTCTCTGATGCCTAATTATCTCAAGGAAAATAGAATCTTCCAGTCATGGGCCAAATTACCCACAGGCCTTCCATGTCACTGCTCCCTGGGTATCCTTTCCCAGCACTGGCCTCTTGAGCTTCTTGGGTGAAGACCCAGCTGATGGGGTGGGGCTGTTAGCCTCACTTCCCCTACTGCAGCCCCCAGATACCATGGCATTCAGGTCTTGGACACTGTTCTGAGAACAGCAGCACTGATGTTGAGTCGGCTGCTGTGGCAGCTGTGCCTTGTGCACGACTCAGAACAAGAGGTCATTAAGCACCTGCCACTTGAGCTGGACCCTGTGCCAGGAAATAGATGAGTGAGATAATCCATACCTGTTTTCAGGAAGCTTGAACTCCAGTGCCAGAAGCCAGGGGGGAAGTGGTCACAGTGCAGTGATAAAGTTAGGTTAGGGCAGAGGACGCATTAATGTGAGGGTTCAAGGAAGGCTTCCTGGAGGAGGTGATAACTAGGCTTACTTGGCAACCAGTGAGATATGGGGATGGTAGGGAGAGAAGAAGTCAGGGACTGGGGTCAGGGTGGGCTTACAGAGCCTTTGGGCCCTCCAGCTAGAAATGCCCAGTTAACTCTTGGATATACAGGACAAGAGATAGATATTCAGAGATAGCAGCAGGGGCAGGAGGTGTAAAACGAGGTTAGTGAAGGAACTCCTCTAGGGAGAAGAGATAGTATAAGAGCCAAGGGCAGAACCCCCAAGAAATACCAGCATTCAAGAACTGACTTGTGCCAGCAGAGGATAATATTATGAGCATGGGCTCAGGGGCTGGCTGGGATGCCTCGGTTGAGACCCCACCTTCACGACTTACTACTTGCACAGGGTGTGTGACCCTGTGCAAGTGACTGTACCTCTCTGTGCTTCCATTTCATCTATAAAATGGGGTGATAATGACATATACCTCATTGAGTTGTTGTAGTACGGGAAGGATATAAACCAACATTTTCAGAGTATGGGCCCAATAGCTTAATTTAGCTGATCTTACTAAATAATTTAATGCATTATATTAATTAATAAAGCATTTAAAACAGTCTATTTAAGTAGATGGTAAAAGAGCATTTAATAGCATTATTCCTCCACTGATTTCAGAAAAAGGCAAAAGGAAAAAGAGCCTGTGACACAATCAGGCCTCTCCGTGCCCACTGGCAGGGCTCAGTTGAGATCCTCAGTGAGTAAGTGAAGGAGAGCCCACACGGGAGCCAGATCACAACCAGGATGGGAAGGAATGGATCATGCTGCGTGGTGCAGATGCCACCATCTCCTGGGAGGACAAGGGTCGCGGCTGCCTTACTCACTGCATGCCCCAGTGGCCAGAGCACTGCCCAATGAGTGGTGTATGAGCTCCTTAAGGACAGAAGAACCCTCCGTTTGCTTAATGAGTATAGATTTTCTGAAGGTCTTGCAGCTCAGCTGCCATGAAGAAGCTGTAGGGACCAGGGAAAGCACGTGGGCCACTCCCGTGGTGGCCACAATTTGGGGCGCAGGTTTCTTGGGGGCATCTCTTGACTGTCTGGGACACCTAGTTGTTTCTGCAAGTGAGCTGCAGGATAGAATCTCATAGACCTTCTCCCTTCCAGACTCTCTAATTCATGAGATCCTGTCCTATTCTGCATGTCATAGAAAACATGGAATTTTAGACAGGTGACAGAATAGGAACATTTGTAGACAATTGGCACATGCTTACACCTCTCTGAGCTTTCAGAATGCCAGTATTCTGTTTCTAAAGGGGATGTTCCTTCTTTGAGCTGAGCTCACTATAGTGTTGTTAAGGCATTTCTTTGCTCACTAGATCAGGGTAGCTGTTGTGGCTATAATACAGTTTTAAAAGCTATAATGAATTCACTCTGGTCTAATGCACATAAGAGAAAACGGAAAGTAGTAAAGCATGGTAGTTTAAAAGCAGAGGATTTTCATTTGGCTCATTCCTTGTTTATAGGTTGTGTAACCTTGACAAACTAGCTCTGCCACTCTGAACCTCAGTTTACTAATCCGTAAAATGGGAACAGTATAAGTACTAGCAGGTAAGGCTGAGGATTAAAAAGGATAAGCAATGTCCCTTTCACATGTAAATGACCACTGCATGGAAGCTGTAGTTATTCTAAGTATTATTATTAAAATCATACAAAGAGAAGAAGAAATTGAGTCATAAGTGGCCCTGATCCTTTCAGGATAGTTTGGAGCTAACTTGTATCAAGACTTTTTCTGTAAACTCCTAGGCATGGGTTTTAATCCCATTGTTAAAGTGAAATGAGTGACGTTTGGGTGGCTCAGCGGTTAAGCGGCTGCCTTGGGCTCAGGGCATGATCCTGGGGTCCTGGAATCGAGTCCTGCATCGGGCTCCCTGCATGGAGTCTGCTTCTCCCTCTGCCTGTGTCTCTGCCTCTTTCTCTTTGTGTCTCTCATGAATAAGTAAATAAAATCTTTTTAAAAATAAAATAAATAAAGTGAAATGAAATGAAATAACAAAGACCCTATTCTAGGGCTATCAATAAAATACCTTTACCAGAGGAGAGAATATGAATGTAATGAGACTCACTCTTGAATACCATTTAATAATTGGTTTCAGAATGAATGATCCCTTCAATTGAGCTTGGTAAGGGAGTGGAGGATAACACATCCTGCATAGCCCTTGGCAGTTCTCAGCAATCCATTTAACTAGAAATGGCATTTGCATATTGAAGTCAAAATGTTTCCTCTAGTAGCTTTTAAAACACTAAATAGCCATAAAAAAGAATGAAATCTTGCCATTTGTGACAACATAGATGGCTGAGAGAATGAGCTAAGTAAAATAAGTCAGACAGGGAAAGATAAATACCTCTGATCTTACTTATATACAGAATTAAAACAACAACAAACCAAGCTCATAGATATAGAGATTGGTGGTTGCCAGAAGTGAGGTTACAGAGTGGGGAAAATGGGTGAAGAGGGTCAAAAGGTACTAACCTCCAATTACAAAATAATTAAGTCTTGGGTGAGGGGGCACCTGGGTGGCTCAGTGGTTGAGCATCTGCCTTCAGCTCAGGTTGTGGTCCCAGGGTCCTGGTATTGAGTCCCATATCAGGCTCCCTCCTCAGTGGGGAGCCTGCTTCTCCCTCTGCCTATGTCTGTGCCTCTGTGTCTCTCATGAAAAAAAAAATAAAAATTTTTTAAAAATAAAAAAGTAAAAAATAATAATTGACTCATGGGGATGTGATGAACAGCATGGTAATCACAATTAATAATATGTATTGCATATCTGAAAGTTACTAAGAGTAGATTGTAGAAGTCCTCATCACAAGAAAAAAAAATTATAACTATGCATGGTGATGGGAGTTAACTAGACTTAATTGTAGCCATCATTTTGCAATATAGATATGTATTGAATCATGTTGTTTGCCTGAAACTAATATGTTATATGTCAGTTATACCTCAACTTAAAAAAAGAGTGCACTGTCACAGAGAGCGGAACAGCAAAACATTTTCAAAACTTAGAATAAATGTATTCTTTGTACAGAAAGGCAGTTTAAATTAAGTATGTCCTGTGGAATTGAACACTTGTCAAAACCTGTAGAATTCACATTGAGAATATTTACATGTAGTTTATTGACACAAACTGTCGGTTAAATGGAACCAAAATAAAGAAAAAAACATTTTAAGAGAAACAGTAAACAATTCTAAGAAATTTAGAATTTAGAATTTCAGGAATTTTTAGTTAAAGAATTTGAGAACAAACATCTTTTTGCAAACCAGGGAGAGAACATTCTGCAAACAAGAGAAGGATGGCCAGAATACTATGGTTTCTATCCTCAAGGAGTTGACAATTTAGAGAAGGTGGATATATATAAATACATCTGACTTAATTGCAAGGCAGGACATGATATCTTCTTTCTCTTATATTTGCTCCAACTCCTTGTGCCCCCATGCCTAGCCTAGTTCCTGGCATATGCGCAGGCACACAGTTACAGTTTATAGGAAGAATTAGCACTGTTACAGAGATATGAATACAGTACTTTGGGACAGCAGTGGGGACCAAGGAAAGGTAAAAAGACTGACCTCCAATCATAGTAGCATAGAAATGGGTCAAGTTGGCCTAGTACTTAGCCAGTCAAGGTATCCACTACACCACTCCCTAATTACTTACAGATATTATTTCCCCCATGAGGTTCCAGCCTCCCCAAGAGCAGGTGCCATGTCTGTCGTGTTTACTGGTGTCGAGCATGGTACACAGGATATAGTAAATACTCAATATACTCATTAAGTATTTGTTGAAAGAAGGAGGGTCATCAGATTTATTTGTCAAGGCTTCCCCCGCCCCCCCCCCCCCTGTTGCAAGTTAACACCAATTCAAACCCGCTTAAAGAAAATAAGGGCATATTTTGGTTTATGTATATGGACTCTTCATAGGGCTTCAAGTATGGCTGATCTAGAAATCTAACTAAGGGCCTCAGGAATCTTCATTTTTTAAAAAAATTTTATGTATTTATTTGAGGGAGAGCGCACACACACACACACACACACACACAGAGGAGCATGTGTGCCCATGCGAGTGGGAGAAGGGGCAGAGGGAAAGGGACAAGCAGACTCCAGGCTCAGTGCAGAGCCTGTCATGGGGCTCAGTCCCAGGACCCCGAGATCATGACCTGAGCCAAAACCAAGAGTCAGACATTCAACCAACCTAGCGACCCAGGTGCACCGCTCCGCCCGCACCATCTTCATTTTTACTTTGTGTTGTCTTCATTCCCAGGTAGGCTCTCCTGATATTGTGGCAAATACAACCAACTCATATCTTTACAGTTTACAATAATAACAAAAAGATTGTGTCTCTTTTCCTGGTCGTTTTGGGGAAGAACTCAGTCAAGGGGGGGGTCTGGCGTGGCTCGTATACTCATCTTTGAACAAGCCCCTGAGACCAGGCCTAAAAGCTGGGGAGGAGCAACCTCATGAATTCTAGCTGATTTCAATTTAGAGACATTGGACAGCCAAACCAAATGAACAAAAGCCCCTGTATATTCACACCCCATGGAAATTAGACAGTCGCATAGAGACAGGACTAGGCAGAGAGTAAGAGATGATATAAAACATAGTAGGGCTGAAATATCGACAGATGAGTGGTGGGCAGCAGTGGGAATTAAGTGCTGAAGATGTAAATTTAGATCAGATGCTGTGCCAGGTTTGAAAATAAAAAAAAAAAGAAGATTTGAATTCATTCTGTAGACAACTATGATGCAATGTGAGAAGAAGAGGAGAGAGTATAATCCAAGATGTAGTTAGAGCCTCTCCAGAAGCCACCATTAAAGGCCTCTCTTTTCCCCTCTGTGTCCCTCCTAAACCAAGAGTCACCACCAGTGGAAACATGCCAAGCCAGACATGGAATTCAAGAGACTCTCCTGCAGCCACTTAGCATCCAGAAGGATGCCTGGGCACATGTAACTTGCTGGCCTCTACATCCTCATCACTGAGCCCCCAGTGTGACCATGTCATGGCCTCTGCTTTAAGGAGTTCACAGCTGGAGATTGTCTCAGACAAAGCACTAGAAATATACGCATATGAATATGTACATAAATATGTGTGTGTATATATACACACACATATATATGGGACTGGGAGGTTAAAGAGGAAAAAAAGGAGCACTTTACTCCTCATGAGGAGTCAGGGAAGCCTTCAGAGAAGAGGAAATATGTGAGTTACCCTTCTTCTAGGAAAGGCTTGTGCTCGGGGCAAACACTTCTGAGGCCCTAATTACATACACACTGAGCATCATGGTGTTCTGATCTTCACCTACAGTCTCTAGTCTCATCCTCACAATCCCTCTATGAGGTAAATACTATCATTCTCATTTTACTAAAGAGAAAATTGAGGCCGATAGCTAGGAGACTTGCCTCAGGGCCAGACACAAGGAAGCAGTGGAACAGGAGTGAACCTGGTCCACTGGGCCAGTGCCATGCTCTCCACCACAGTACTCTCCACCTCCCTGTGATTGCTCCTGCCTGCTTGCAGGTGGGTTACAGTTACACCTCCAGCTCAAGTAGGTTACAGATATGATGATCCATAGTATTGGACTGGTACTACACCAAGGACGCTTCTGCTCTGGGACAGTTCTCAACCTAAATGTGCATAAAATTCACTGGGGAGTTGTCTTAAAATGCAGATTCCTGGGCCCTGCTCTCAGAGAGCCTGGGTGAGACCTTGGAATCTGCATTTGAACAAACACCCTTCTACTACCACTAGAGGTTCTGAGGCCAGTGGTGCGCATTTTGAAGAGTGCTGCCTAGGCAGGTGTGTGTGTGTGTGTGTGTGTGTGTGTGTGTGTGTGTGTGTCTGACAATGTGACCACAGTTCAAGCGTTATTTTAGGAAAGCTCCTGGAGGGCAGGTGCACCATGCACCACACATAAACTACTTCAGAACAGCTTGTCCAGGTTTTCATTGTCTTCTATGGACCCCACTATTCGAACCCAGCCCTTGCAGTTAGGGTGACCAGATACCCACCTCAAAGGATCATCTTTCCATGAAAATTGCTCCACATGTTCAAAAAAAACTTTTTGGCACCAAAACATTGGTCTCTTTTTTTCTGGACCTGGGAACAGCAGTAGGAAGTGTTCAAGCCTTTTCCCAAATATAATCTCTGACCGATTGGAGGCTGAGAATCCTCTCTGCCCGAGGCCTCCTGGGACTCTGGGTGGCCTGCCTGTTGGTCAGAGGCACCAAGCATCCCCACGCTGGAGATGTGGGAAAGATGGTCTCTGTCCTTGAGGACTTAAGGTCTAGTGGCAGAGATAGAACAGACCCATGTGAAAGAGTCATGCACACAAATATAATAAAAATAAAACATATGCAAGTCCTTGCAGCAGTGAGAGTCCCAGTGCAAATATAAGTTTCGTCTCAAGGTCCAGCGTAAGACAAGGCGAAACAGGAAGAAGCTGGATGTGAGTTGCGAGGTGAGCCATGAGAACAGCCTTCCTAGAGGAAGTCCGTTTTTTCCTTTGCCAGATCTCAGGGAGTGCTTAGGTAGGCATTGCCATGGGTGGGTGGGGCAGACCCCATGTCTGCCTTTTGGGGAACCAGTGTGGATTGTGGGGGCACCACAATGGCCCAGCACGTGGATGTAGCCCAGAAAGGAAACAGAGTGGGCCTCCTCCAGAAAGTGATGTTTTCATCAGATTCCTAAAGGCAGCCCTGCCTCTGACTTTAGGGGAGCCAGGAGGAAAGACAAAGGACCAAGCACAGAGAAGGACCCTGCCTGTGACCTGCCCACCTTCTCCTTCCATGCTGCCTTGTGTGAGGTATTCCACTATGTGTGGATACCTCAGACCTCAGGTTCAAACTCCATCCTCACCCCACGGCCACTCAGCCAGCCTTTGGGCCTAGTGTTATGATCTACCCACAGGAGGACTGATCCAGATAAAAGGCTCTCACGGGCCCAGAAGTGGGATTGAGCTGTTTTGGACAGGGAATTTGGGGTCTGCAGATCTACAGGGTCCCAGGTCTACAGGGGTGAATGATCTGTAAGTGGATGTACAACCTCTAGGCAGAGACATTCCCTTCCACCCCAACATGGGCCTTCTAAATCATGGAGCCCAGGGCAAGAATCTTGATGGCAGAGTCTGAGGGCAGTTTTGTCTAAGATAAGTAGGCATTAGCTAAACCAAAGATCAAGGATTGGGGGGCTGCCTTCCCATAGAAGACCCCTGAAATAAGAAAAGGCCTTGGTCATCTCCCTAAAAGTAGAGGTATGGGGGAGCCACGGTGAGGTTGGAGAACCAACAGGGGCCCAGGAGCCAAGGTAAGGATTTGGCTCTACAAAGGCCGTAGGCAAGTCATGGTGGGCCAGGGAAAGATAATCATGAATGGAGCAAGAACATTCCTTCCAATCTGAGCTTGTGCAATGCCAACAAGGTGTTTGATGTGAGGAGAGCAGGCTGTTCGGTTTGGCCTAAGAGTACTGACAAAGGCAAGGGCAGAAGAAAAGAAACATCAGGAGAAGAGCCGTTGTGAAAGAGTTGTAGGCATGAACCGGGGGTCAGGCCCTTGGGGTAAGCACAGAGCCTCTGGAGGAACTGTGGAGGAAATGGGCTGGGGGTCAGAGTCTGTCTTTCTTCTGTGCTGACCATTCAAAAAGGCGAAATAATCTACCACATTCAACACCTTTCTACTTCTAGGGATGCTCCCTAGGCTTGAGTCATAGTACTTTCTATGTATGGGATTTTTATGTTTTTCTGTGTGATTTCAGTGTCCTGAAATTCTTTCTGGATTGCAACACATCCTATTTTCCACTTAGTAAATATGATCACCGTTTGTTTTGGGGTAACATTTTTCAGTCATTGCCAAATTCTCATGGGGCTTTTGGTGACATTTATTTTTCATAATTAGGACTGAAACTCTCATCACTTAATGCCCATGAAATTATGAATACATTAGGCCACAATAAGAATTATCCCTGATATGTCTGTAAGCAGATGGTGTATATGTGTGTGTGTGTGTGTGTGTGTGTGTTTATGATAACAGTGCTTACATAATCCCAACAACCAGACCCTGGGGACTCACACTCAGAGATGGAACGGCTGGTTTAAATTAAGTTTCCATGTGAAATACCGTATCGCTATTTTTTTCCTAGCATTGTGGGAAAGTATATGGAAAATGATTTGACAGATAGGAAATAAATCTGGATGCATGATCAGGATTGAGACACAAACCACGTGGTGGCCTGCGCCTGCTCGTGAAGCAGGCTTCTCCAAGGAAAGGTGAATTAACCTTTTCAGGCTGCTAGACTAGGAAGTCACTGCACGGTACCAGAATAGCCTGAAGGAGTCGTGACTTTCCAGAGCCACTGATTTGCCATCAATTTCAATTTAAAAAAAAGAAGCTAAAAAAAAAAAAAAAAAAAAGAAGAAGAAGCTAAAGCCATAGAAAGAATATAGCCAGAGGTCTCAAGAATTAATGCAATGAGTGTCTAAGGAACCATTTTAACTTTGGGGATTCACTTTTACTTGTAAGGATATGGTTTTGAATTTCTAGCTCAAAGAGTCAGTAATTCCATTATTCTAAGTGTTTTCTCATGGCTTCCCAAGTAGGATAGTCTCATCAAAAGCAAATCACACATTGAAGGGGGCACTTGACGAGTTGAGCACTGGGTGTTATGCTATATGTTGGCAAATTGAATTCCAATTAAAAAAATATACAAAAAAAAAAAAAAAAAAAGCAAATCACACAAAAGCAAGAACTGCACCAGAGCACCAGTGACAATCTTTATTGACAAAACAGTTTCTTGCTCTAGAGAGCCCGGGTTTCACAAAGGTGACTTCAGACTGGGTAAGCAGGTGATGAGGAGACCAGGCATCAAGACAGTGATCAAGGGATTGCTCATAGCTGCAGGTGAGAGTTTGGCTCCCAGAAGGTTCCTGTGTGCTCAAAACAGCTCCGGGAGATCAGAACAAATAGTTATCTTAGGTTATCTTCTTCCCAAGAGGCTCTGAATTCCTTCCAGGATGATCTGGACCAGGGCTTGTCCTAGGAGTCTGATTCCAGATCTGTTCTCCTGATGTTGCACAAAGTCTGGAGCAGGTAGAGAACAGAGATGCATGCTCAGAGTCCACTGGGCCTGGGCTGGGCTCAGGGGTGGCAGGTGGTCCACCACATTCAGCATTGCTGGCTGGTACCACAGCGTGACCCTGTTTTATCACCAAAGGTCCCCGTTGCCACTATTTCCCCATTGTTTCCGTGTAGGAAAAGGAAAGGGGTGTTCAGCACCTATCTTTTCTGTCCTGCTTTTTTCTATGCTTTCATCATTTTTTAGTACTCTTCTTGGTATCTTCTCCTTTTATTCCAACTCTGTGTTCAGAGGTACTGCTCTTAACTGAGTGCTTAGAAAAACCTAAGTGGTGCCAAGTTTAAAGAAACTGTCACCCCTCATCAGATAAAAAAGCACCCGACTGGGAATCCTTATTTTGACATCAAGAATTGTGACCTCAGAAAGTCACTTCTCCCATGAGCCATAGATTCTTAATCTGGAAAAAATGGGTTTGGACTGCCCTCTGTGGTTGCTGCCAGCACTGAATGTCATTCATTCCTACCATTTTCTCGATGGGGGTGGGGAGGAGGTGGACTAGCCAAGGACCTTAAATTTTTTTCTGCAGTTGCCATGGGTGACCATGAACTCTAGTGTTTAGGCCTCACTGTCTCTCAGGCCAGGGAAATGAGCTGGCCCCAGGTTTCAGCACTGCTATTGAACCCGTACAGCTACTGGGGCTGTACGGGGTTAAGAGCAAGGCTTTGGTTTGTTAACAACTGAGTTTATCAGCCCCAACTTTAGCCAAGATGGAGAAAGTGACTTAAAGGAACACTAGTGTCCTAGCACCAAAGTATAGGTAGCAGCAAATAACCTTGGAGATTAAGCAGAGGATTCTGAGGCTGCATATCATAAAGCAGGGACTTAGTAGTGGGTAATTATTAAATATTATACACTAGTCCATATAGTAGAAGAAACTAATCCTATTAGAATAACCCTCATCCCAGAGCTTGTATATATACATTAGGCGTTTAGGGAGTGGTTAGTAGTGCCACCTCTGGGACACACACCTAAATTCAAAGTCAGGCTTTACTGCTTTGAGTGGAAGGCTTGAGCAAATTTCTTAAGCCCTCTGTCCTTCAGTTTCCTCATCTATAAAATGGGGATAATAATAATCCCTGACTCTTAGGTTTGTTGTGAGAGATAAGTTGACATGTGTAAAGTACTTAGAATAATTCCTGGCAACTCGTAAGTGCTAAGTATTTGTTCTTCCAATATTACTTTGTCAGTTGAGAGGCATAATAGATAATGCATTTGTGAAGAATAGCTTAAATATGTTTTTTGGCATTTTTTCATTTGATATTATGCATTTTACTATTTGATAGATATTCTTTAATTGATGGACTAAGTGCATTGATTGCATTTAATCTTGCTGTCCATCAGTCAAATGTATTTAAATTTATTTAAATCAATATTATCCTTAGGCCTTACCTAAGATTCTTACCATCTCATGGAATTTTATAGCTCAAGAGGGAGTTTACGAATTACCTTTGAGCTTCCTTATTTTAAAGATGGAAGATGATGAATAGGGAGAGGTTATGCAACTTTCCTAGGATCCCATAGCAAAACAGTGATGCAGTCTAGATAGAGCTTCACCTCAAATCCCTCAGCTGGGTCATTCATTTCCTAATACTAAACTGATTTTTTAAAAAGAAAACGTTTTCCTGTAAAACAAAACAAAACAAAACTCATTGAGGGGCATCTGGGTGGCTCAGTCAGTTAGGTGTCTGCCTTCGGCTCAGGTCATGATCCAAGATCCTGGGATTGAGCCCCATGTCAGGCTCCCTGCTCAGCATGAGTCTGCTTCTCCCTCTCCTTCTCCCTTTCCCTCTATGATCTCTCTGGATCTCACTCTCTCTCAAATAAATAAATCAAATTAAATATATTCACTGAGTTTGCAGGATGCAGGCTCAGTGGATGACCCTGTCTGCATTTTCCAGGTGAGCTCCTGGGTGACATGGCTGATCCTCACGGCGGGCTCCATGGAGGAGAAGCGAGAAGTCTTCTCCTATTTGGTGCATGTGGCCAAATGCTGCTGGAACATGGGCAACTACAATGCTGTCATGGAGTTCTTGGCTGGTCTCAGGTATGGAAGTGCAGAAGATGGTTATCTGGATACCAGCCGAATGGCACTGAATTAATTGCCCTGGAAATCGCATTTACCCAGACCAGGCAATTGGTAGTGATTGTTTGGGGGAAATACATTATTCTTTGCTAACACCACAAATCTTGTCCCTCAGATATGCAGCAGAATTCAGTGCCTGCGGCCAGTGGCAATCCTAATTGGTTCTGTCTGCTCTGATCCCATGCTGTTGGCTGTGCTTGAGAAAATTATCTGGTTGCATAACTCCATCAACCCCATCACTGATCCCCACTTGCTCTCTGTGCCCAGTAAACTCCACCATTATCTGTCTTTTCTCAGCTCTGCCTGGAATTGCCTCAGCACTGTAGGCTCCCAGCCACTGACTGGGAATGGCTAACACTGATAACAAGCATTCAATAATGTCACTTGATATTTTTATTGAACACTAAACAATGTATCAAGCTTTGTACTATGCATTTCCTATGCATTAAATCTTTTAATTCTGAGAACAATTTCTTGGTAGATACTGTTATCCTGACATCATACAGAAAGAGAGAGAGAGAGAGGAAGGAAGGAAGGAAGGAAGGAAGGAAGGAAGGAAGGAAGGAAGGAAGGAAGGAAGGAAGGAAAGAGAGAGAGGAAGGAAGGAAGGAAGGAAGGAAGGAAGGAAGGAAGGAAGGGAGGGAGGAAGGGAGGAAGGGAAAAAAGAAAAGGAGGGAAAGAAGGAAGAAATGAAGAAACTAAAGTTAGGAAAAGTCATTCACCTGCGGCCACCTGGCATGTGTGGAATGTGAATGCAGGCAACCTTGATTTGAGAGCCCTTGCCCTTCACCTCTCAAATCCTGCTCTTATGCCTTCTCCCCTAAGCTAATAATAAGATTACCATTTTATCAATAAAGTCTCCTGCCTTATTCCCTTTCAGCCGCAGTCACCTGGCATAAAGTAACTGCCCCTCACTCTTGTGGGAGGCAAGGTAGTATGGGGAAGAAGGGTATAAGTCTGTTGGGTCAGAATAACAGGGAATCAAATCCTGGCTCCCCAGTGGAATAACTGCGTGATCTGAGTAAGTTTCTCGAACTCAGTGAGCCCCAGTTTCTTGATCTGTAAAATGGGGATGATAATAATAAGAAACACCTACCTCCTCACACAGGATTTAGTGAGATAGTATAAAGCGTTTGGCATACAGTAAGACTCCATAGAGTTAACCTGTTGTTAGTGTCTGAGATTCACCTTCCCAGTGAGGGTTCTCACTATAAATAGGTCTTTCCTCATAACATTATTGAGATTTTTCTTTGATTCTCCAGATCCCTGCAAAGGGATTCTGGGTTGGGTGAGGAAAGGAAAATTCTCAAGAGTTGGATTTTTTTTTTTTTTTTGTCTTTTTGAACTTTCTTAACTAAGAATAAACTCAAATGATCCTGTCACTGGCATTTAAAATGGCCATACAAACGTATCCAGTATGGCTCAAAAGAAGGGAAAAATAGAAAAAGTACTGGGAGAACAGGAGATAATTTGGATGACTGGATTTTCTTTGTGATAAATTTTCTACAAAGAACCAGTGTTATTTTTCTTAAAAAAAAAAAAAAAAAAGATCATCTTATGATAAAATAGTTCTTTTTTTTCTTTTCGTTTTCTTTCTTTCTTTCTTTCTTTTTTTTTTTTTGATAAAATAGTTCTATGTTATTGATTCTTATCCTCTCTGCTTGGCAAGCTAGTGTTGCCTACTGGCTGGTGACTTTGCTTCTTCTCTTCCTGACCTGACAGTCCTCATAGCATGGTGGCCAGCTTGCTCCAAAGTGAGCAACAAGAGAGCAAGGCAAGAGCTGCAGTGCCCTTTATGACCTAGCCTCACACATCACACAGTGTCATTTCTACCATATTGTAGTGATCATATAAGACAAAGCACGGTTGATGGGGTCAGGGGGATCTATACCGTACCAGGAGGTGTGGATCATTGAAGGAAGCAATTATAAGTAAAAGATTTACATAGAACAATATTTAATCAATATTTGTCATTTTAAAATAACCCAAATGAGCATCGGTGGGGGAATGAAGGAAATAATATGATGCATCCTTACAATGGAATATTATTTAGCAACCAAAAATGATGTTTTTGAAATATGTTTAATGTTACTGGAAAATAAGCAATATATAATGCATAAAAATATCTGGGAACAAGGCTGTCTTTACTTAATAACTTCAGCAATATTTAAACAACATTTATAAAATAGTCAGACCAGACATCTACAAATAGAGTAAATACTGGAAGGAAATATGCCTAAAGTTGTCTGTGGATAGTAGCGCTATGGGTGGATTTTCCTTATTTTGGGTATTTTCCGGATTTTCTACAAAGAGCATCTAGTACCTTTATAAACATAAAAAGAAATAAGAGCTTTAAAATAATGTCAATTCTCAATCTAACAAAAAAAAAAAAATCATTTGATCTGATCTTGCTGAGCTTGGTCTTTTGACCCCAAGTGTACCAGGATGGCCCCATTACCTACAGAAAGAGGGATGATCCAATAATGAGACTCATGTCATGTATTCACTTTGTTTATTTATACTTCCATTTCCTGCCCCCAAAAGGATTCTCACCAGTTTAATAAGAAACCAGTTTGAAAAAAAAAAAAAAAAAAGAAACCAGTTTGTAGAACAAACTGGACTCAGTGCGGTGAAATCAGGAAACAATTTTATTTTTCTGTCTTTCTGACCTGCCTGATAAGGCCCTCCCTCCCCCGACTCTGGGTTACACCTTGTGAGGTCCTATAGCTTTCACAGTCACTGATTTGGTGAATAACTTGTCTCATTCTCTTATGCTCATGAACATCAATAAATCTCAGAAACATACAGCCGTGCAAGAAAAGCAGGTTGCCTGCGTACCTCCAGTACGACACCACTTGTATAAAGTTTAAAAGCACACAATTCTGCATGCTGCTTAGTGATACGTACGTATGTTGGGGAAACATAAAGAATTGTAAGGGGACGGAGAACACTGAAATACAGTTGTGGTCCTGTTCAGTGACGGAGGGAGGAGTGTGGGCTCATGGAGGAAAGCACCAGGGCCTCAATCACATTATTAATGTTTTATATTCTAAACTGTGAGATTAGTGCATGGGCGTTTGTCGTGTTGTACTTCTCTATGTCCTCTGAATGTCTGATATATGACATAATCACTTTTTAATCCAGTTCGATATAAATCAAAATGTCAGTCTCTCACTTGATTTAAAGCTTCACCCTTTCCCCACATTTCACAGCTCAACCAGTCTCAGAAACTTGCAGTAGAATGGGAGGACGGGGTTTACTTTTCTTCTCTCCAGCTCAGGGTCCCTACAGAAAAAGTAGGTGAGAGAAGAAAGAGGGGGGGAGTTGAGGTAAAGGGAGCAAAGGTCTCACTTGATTGGGACAGTTGTAATCTGACCCAGGTGCTCCCACAGAGAGGGATGTGGTGTGCTTTTAGGGTTCCTTCCTAGTTACTCCTCCTCACTCCCCCTACCTGATGCCCTGTAGGTACCTCCCACTGCACCGTTAGCCAGCAAGGGGCAGGGTGGCCTTCATCCCCAGGATCCAGCTCTGGAGGTCCTGCCCTCATAGACTCTTTCTGCTAGCATCCCTTCCTTTGGCTAGGAGGCCTTTTTATTTTTATTTTTTTTTTAAATATTTTATTTATTTATTCATGATAGTCACAGAGAGAGAGAGAGAGAGAGAGAGAGGCAGAGACACAGGCAGAGGGAGAAGCAGGCTCCATGCACCGGGAGCCCGACGTGGGATCCGATCCCGGGTCTCCAGGATCGCGCCCTGGGCCAAAGGCAGGCACCAAACCGCTGCGCCACCCAGGGATCCCTAGGAGGCCTTTTTAGACAGCTCAGCTGCAACTGCTCATCCCGGGGTCCCTTCCTGACTTACAGGAAATGCTCAGTGCTTTGCCCTCCCAAAGTTTGCAAATGCAACACAGGCTCACTGGAGCCTTCAGGCAGCTCTAGGCAACCTGTCATCTTTAGACTTTCCCAGGCAAGAGTCACACATCAGGCTATGGGATCAGCAAACTCTGAACATAGGTCAACCTCTCCATGGAGTTCACTTGAAGCCTCTGCCCTGGCGGTGATCCTCCTCCTTTCACATATAGTACTCTGACAACTCTATCCAAAGAAATACCCCCTACCTAGCTGCTCAGATCCAATTCTTCTGCATTGGCTGATGGACAGTTGTAGACTACAGATGGCAGAGCAGTTTGTGTGTCCTTGTGACATCCTGGTGCCTCTCTGTAAGGAGTTGGGGCACAATGTCACCTGTTGTTCTCCGCAGCAGTTTCTTTTCTTTTTCTTTCTTTCTTTTTTTTTTATGGTATATTTTTTTATTGGAGTTCAATTTGCCAACATACAGCATAACACCCAGTGCTCATCCCATCAATTGCCCCCCTCAGTGCCCGTGACCCAGTCACCCCATGCCCCCGCCCACCTCCCTTTCCACTGCCCCTTGTTCATTTCCCAGAGTTAGGTGTCTGTCATGTGCTGTCACGCTCTCTGATTTTTCCCACTCATTTTCTCTCCTTTCCCCTTTATTCCCTTTCACTATTTTTTATATTCCCTGTATGAGTGAAACCATATAATGTTTGTCCTTCTCCGATTGACTCACTTCACTCAGCATAATACCCTCCAGTTCCATCCACGTTGAAGCAAATGGTGGGTATTTGTCATTTCTAATGGCTGAGGAATATTCCATTGTATACATAGACCACATCTTCTTTATCCATTCATCTTTCAGTGGACACCAAGGCTCCTTCCAGTTTGGCTATTGTGGACATTGCTGCTATAAACATTGGGGTGCAGGTGTCCTGCCGTTTCACTGCATCTGTATCTTTGGGGTAAATCCCCAGCAGTGCAATTGCTGAGTCGTAGGGCAGGTCTATTTTTAACTCTTTGAGGAACCTCCACACAGTTTTCCAGAGTGGCTGCACCAGTTCACATTCCCACCAACAGTGCAAGAGGGTTCCCCTTTCTCCACATCCTCTCCAACATTTGTTGTTTCCTGTCTTGATAATTTTCCCCATTCTCACTAGCGTAAGGTGGTATCTCATTGTGGTTTTGATTTGTATTTCCCTGATGGCAAATTATGTCTCCGTAGCAATTTCATCATAGGAAGAGTCCTATTTAACATTCTGTTATGCAAATAGTATTTTAAGATAATGTCCCTCAGGATGGGCCAGTGGCTTAATGTCAAAGCTGGATTTAGTTAAAAACAATTGTACAAAAGAAGCTGAAACAGGGTTTATGTATATCACTGAGGGACTGACCTAATTCAAGGATAACCTTTAAAAGATCAAGAGTGGATGGACCATGTTTTGTGCAGACAGTCCTCCATAAATATATGTACAAACCAAATTACCCACTAAGTTTTTGGCTACAGCTGCCAGAAAAGCTCAAACCTAGGTTCAACGCCCACCTTCTGGAATTAACTCCTTACACACATGTTATTTGTATCTGCCTGACTTAATTTTGTGTTTTGGTTTCTAAAAGTAATACATCATTTGGGGAAGTAGGTAGAGATAGGAGTCCTAAATAAATATTAAAACATAAGGAAAACTGAGGCAAAGAGAATGGATTTGTGTGGAATTTAGGGTGTATACTGTAAACTGTATTATTATTTCTCCTTTGGTCTAAAAAAATCATCATTTACTTGCAATAGGTCAAGAAAAGTTTTAAAAATGTGGCAGTTTATGGACCAATCTGACCTCGAGACCATGAGGAGCCTGAAGGACGCCATGGCTCAGCATGAATCTTCCTGCGAATATCGGAAGGTGATAACGAGGGCTCTGCACATACCTGGCTGTAAAGTGGTTCCATTCTGTGGAGTGTTTCTGAAGGAGCTCTGTGAAGTACTGGACGGAGCCTCTGGCCTCATGAAGCTTTGCCCGAGGTACAATTCCCAAGAAGAAACTCTAGAGGTGAGGCCTTTCAAAATCTGAAGAGTCATTGCTGCCAGCAGAGAGAACCTGCTGAATCTAGGTTATCTGTTGTCACTGTTGTGTTAAGTCCAACAGTTAGGTCCTTGGAAGTTCCAAAGAAAAGCATGTCAGTTAACACTGGGGCTTAATCTTGTTAAATTAACTTTAAAGGAGCAGTGTGTAAGTACAAGTGGAAATGGGGGTTGTTTTCTGATTTTATTTTATTTTTTTAAGGGATGACAGGCTTTCTTCTCTCATTGGGTGGGAATGTCTGGATGCTGAGGATAAAAGAAGTCAAGCAAGAGTATTAGCTTTTCAGAATTAGAGGGAGAAAGCATGGCAGGAGGTCAGTGCTGCCTTGCTTTCCCCCTTTGTGGGAGGATGCTGAAGAAGATGGCATCTCATCAAAAGACAAGCTCCAGATTCCAGGCCCTGCCTCAGCTCTCCCAGGCCCATGGCCTCTTGTTCCTGACTCTGAGAACAGAGAGGACTGTGTGAAATCTGACTCGGGGCATCAGGCATTGGAGAGAAGGGGCTTTGAGAAACTGGAAAAAGAAATGAAAGAAGGGACTAAACTGGGGAGAACTTCACCAAGATTTTTTTTTTTTTTAAGTTTTAGAGGTAGAGTTTAGTGATTCATCAGCTGTATATAACACCCAGTGCTCATTACATGGAAGGCCCTCCTTAATGCCCATCACTTAGTTACCCCATCCCCCCACTCCCCACCCCTCCCCATACCTGTTGGTTCCAAACCCAAATCTAGGATTGTTCTCACCTTGGCAACAGCATCACTACTGACCACACACACACACACACACACACACACACACACACACACACACTCACACTCAAATATACCCCTTCTCAGTGGCTATGGGATGACTCCTAAAACTTCAGCCTCTTCTGTGCCACCTGGGAACCAGGGAATCACCTGGTGTCAGGGAAACAAGATCCTCTGGTAGGTACAGACACTACCAGCTTGCAATCCTCTGGCTTAAGTGGGGAGATAAAAGTGCAATAAATGGAGGAAAGAGCTTAAAGCAAGCCCCCCAAGCTATGCCCACACCAGCTCCCTCACATCTTAAAAGCAGGGGATGCCACATCCAGTGGCACAGCAGGAGCTGTTACATTTAATGGTCATGAATACACGCGGTAAGATCTTTAAAACCACCAGGAAGTCTCAGTGCTACCGTCGGATATGTGAGAAATAAAGCAAAACGTCATCCTTTCTCAGTGTTTTCCTTGGGCCCCAGGAATTTTATCTGGTTCCACAGAATAATAGACTTTTGTCATGGTTTTTCTCAATTCTCACTACCAGGATAAAACAACCCTACCCCTTTTCTGTAAAGTGGCTAATCTTCTCCCTAGGGAACCTTGAAGTAATATTGCTTTTTGTGTTGTAAATTTAAAATGGAGTGTTGATTCCTAGGGGGACTAAAGTTGTCTTAGCAGAAACAAGAATGAGTTCTGATAGTTCACGTGGTGAAACGAAAATATGTTTTTCCTGGAGACTCTGTCTTTTTCTTTCAATAAAATAGGCACAAATGCCATTATTTATGACTACTCTGATTTTATTTCCCTACCCAAGTAGGTTATTTAGACATAGCACATGAACTTGCAATAACAAATTCTTGGTATGTTTTTCTGTAGTTTGTAGCAGATTACAGTGGACAAGATAATTTCTTACAACGAGTGGGGCATAATGGCTTAAAGAATTCAGAGAAGGAGTCCACTGTCAACAGCATCTTTCAAATCATTAGGAGCTGCAGCCGAAGTCTGGAGGCTGAGGAAGAGGACAGCCCCAGTGAAGGGAACAGCTCTAGGAAAAATTCTTTAAGGGACAAAGCCCGATGGCAGTAAGTTTCACATTTTAAAAAGAGAGATGCTCATTTTTTCTTTTTCCTATTTCAGTTTGGTTTTGGGTGGACTCCTAACAAAAACCCACCACCTCTATTAGGAAGCCATGCTTTATGTTCCAACTTAACCAATTCTGAATTAGAATTTACCTTCCTAATTTGGCTGCTTTGTTCTAGGATTATTGCTCATAATTTAACTTCTTACCACCTATTATCTCTTTAAAAAGAACCAACTAGAGCTATCCTGTCATTTCTTAAAATTCGGCAAATTAAAGTTCAGGATTAGAACCATGATATTTTATTATTTCATAGCTTCTATAAAATTGGTTTTTATTAATTACTGGGCAGGACACAGGGACAGGTGTTAAAATATTTTTAAGTCAAATATACTGATTTATGAGGGCTAGAGTAATACCTGGAAGCCAGTAGTTTTAGCAGCTCCCCTAAACTTCTGGGTGATTGTAAATTAGGTGATTTAAAGATCTCACTTCCAGAAGCATAGGTCTGCAAGGTGTCATCTGTAGCTTTGTAATTGTTCAGTTGGTTCAAATGCTCTTTATCCATGGGCATTGCTGCCCCACTAGACATGCATACCCACAACCAAATGAGAAATTTAGAAATCAGCAGTCTTGGGGCATGTGCTGTGCCTCTTCAAGGCCATTTGCTCACGGTGAAACCTAACTCAAATGGCAGAGCCTGCCTGGTCCAGCTGGAGTAATCCTCTAGGGCCTTCCATAACCATTAGGTCTACTGACTTTGACATCTTTGCAGGAAAGATTTTATCTGTAGTCAGTACTCATGAGTCATACCTTGCAGTTGTCTTGGAGTCCTTATACACACTTGTATGCATTTAGAAGACATTTTGGTTTGTTTTACAAAGGCTTTCCTGGTTGTCTGTGTGTGAGCCTACACTGGGAAGGGCAACAGTGTTTTTAGAAAATAATTTCTTTGCAGTTGGAGCACCAGATCTTTAGAATCTGTTATGAACAAAGAAATGAATGCCTTGTGTCTGAATACCTAATGCCATTTTGTTTTGAGGAGGGAGGTAAACCTATATTCCAGATTTCTCCAAAGGACCCAGATGCTCAAAGAATCATCTTACCACAGTTTCTTAACCCTTAAGTTCAAATATCTCACAAGTAGCTCCTATCAGTTTTTTGGTTGTTGTTCTTTTTAAGATTATCCCAAATCAAAGATTATTTGAAAGTTTTCTCACTAACTGTTGGCTGATCTTAGCAATCTAGATACATAGAGAGGACCATCAACAAATAAACACAGGTCTGCACAGGAAGGGCCTCATAACCATTTCTGTCCTTAATCTATATCTACCTCTATCTACCTATCCATGTTTATAGGTATGTAGGTATATACCTATCTCCTTCCACAAAAGATTTCATAGATGCTTATAAGAATAAATATAAGTAGTTGAGGATATTAAGGAAAAAGGGAAACAGGAGAGGAAAAAGTAAAACATACTGAAATGTATACCATCTCCTACAGTGACTAAATTTGGTTCTGAGAATTCTTAGTGACCAAAGGAAAGAGAACATGATCCATGATAAGTTTTGCAGTATTTGTAAGAAAAATCAGACAGGTGATTTAGAGAAGAAGCATGCCTTTTCCCCAGATTGAGACCTGACTGAATCCCTTTGTTAAATCCTGCTAGAAGGGAGACATCATCCCTCAATAGATCAAGTAATGAATTTCGTATGGCTCTTCTTTATAACAACATTCTCTTGGGGCTGTGTCAGGGTACAGGGTGTTACTTAAAGTTACTTAAAGGTGTCAACCTTTCTTTCTTTCTTTCTTTCTTTCTTTCTTTCTTTCTTTCTTTCTTTCTTTTTTATTTTTAAGATTTTATTTATTTATTCATGAGAGACACAGAGAGAGAGAGAGGCAGAGACACAGGCAGAGGGAGAAGCAGGCTCCATGCAGGAAGCCCAACGTGGGACTCTACCCCGGGTCTCCAGGTCTTCAGCCTGCGTGGGCTGAAGGCAGGCGCCAAACCTCTGAGCCACCTGGGCTGCCCTGTGTCAACCTTTCTAAAGTACTTTTAGGAATGCTGCCTTTGATTGAGCCTTAAAGACCTAGCCTCTGAGTTTCCCTTAACATTATATTTTTTTTAATTTGGGAGTTCCTTCACTGATACATTCCTTATTTCATCCCATCACTTCTGAAATTTTTATTTCCAATTTTCTGCTCATCCCCTGTCCTCTTTTTTTTAATAAATTTATTTTTTATTGGTGTTCAATTTACCAACATACAGAATAACACTCAGTGCTCATCCCGTCAAGTGCCCCCCTCAGTGCCCGTCAGCCTGTCCCCTTTTTAATCATTTTATCATCTGCATCCCAAGATCATTGCTCTTCCACTTCCCATTTTAAGCAGTCTAATAAGGGGAAAAATTTTAAAATGCAAATATCCTGTGAAGCCATATTGAAATCACATTAAAGCTATGTCCCTCAGTACCAGTCATAGTTTTTTTTTTTAACCTCAAGTGACTACTTCTCTGAAAAGAACCACTGAACACAAAAGATAGGGGTGGGAGTGTTAAAAGAATTCACTGAAACTAGATCAGCGGGCACTGTTTCCGGGACCATCTGCCAGGTCTTGGGAATCCATTCCTGAATCAGAGCCCCCTGTTATCATTTCCAGCACAAGGTTGTATATAGCAAAGGGATTTCCAGATTCCAAGACCCATAGGAACCATGCTTTGTTGTTGATTTGGCTGAAACAAAGACTCTATAAACAATAACCTTCAGCCCTGTTCATGTGGCAGCCACCTACTCTGTGGAAATTACACCAAAGAAAGAAGTGACAATCTCATAGTCTTTCCTTCACCCAGCCTGCAGGGTTCTCTTATAATTTGTCTCAAATCTTTCACTCCTCTGCCAGAAAAATCCATTTGAAGCACTCACAGAAACCCCAGGAAAGTGATGGTAAAAAGTTCAAGTCCTCTGCAGTAAAGGAATAGGGTTGAGAGAATCTCAAAATGTCAGTGGCATCATATGGTCAACCTGTCCAGCTCCCCTGTATGGATGAAGAAGTGGTGCCCAGAGAGGTGAGGTCACTTGCCTACAGATGGGATGCCTACAGAGCTGGGGCTAAGCCCGGCCACGTATTCAGTGCGGGACACAGTCTTTTTTCCTGCAGTGTTCAAGGCATTTCTTACCACCATAGAGGGGCTAACCCTCAGCTTCTTTTAACTTCTAGTTCCTGTAGATTAGGAATATCTGAGTTCCAGAAACACTTCAGTTACCCTCTGTATGACCTATAAAGCTCATTAATAATGACTTAAAATTTGCCAGCATGGAGAATAAACAGCTTTGCCTGGGTGAGTATGTGAAAGTCATGGAGGCTTAAAAGAAGTGTGTGGTGCCATTGTAGGGAGATGGAGATTCAGAATATTAATATGTGTAGAAAAGAGTGTGTGGTCACATAGGAGCTTCAAGTTCTTAATATTGTCGTCCCTCTTTGAGATGATGCAGCTTAAGAAGGATATGCACATTTGAAGAAATTGGATATAAGTAGATAACAAGTTCAGACAGAACCTTAGAATGGAGGCTGCATGAAATGATTAAGAGCTCAAACTTTGCGGACACATTGCCAGCACTCTATGTCACCTGAGTGGGTGACTTAATCTCACTAAGCTGAAGTTTTGTTTGTCTGTAAAATGGGAATTGTAAAATGGGAATGGCCATAACGCATTATAGAGTTGTTGTAAGGATTAGATGGGATAAGCAGGTTTACATTGTAAGTGTCACATAAATAGGGCTGCTGTAGTTAATGGCTGCCATCACACCCTTTGGTGCCAAGCCAAGGCATCTGGGGGCCTGAGCACTTAGGTGGCATTTGGCAGCAGTCACCATTTTAGGACCGCTCCTCAGTCATGATCCCCCTCTTTACTGAAGAGAGCTGAATTCTGTGCCCTCTTACTCCAAAAATCTCCTTGAGACTTGCCTGGAAGATTATCTGATCCCAAAGAGATAGAAAATAAGAAAGCTGAGCAGAAAGAAGTACAGTATCTGAGAAAAAAATCATAGTTACCATTTCACACGCACACACACACACACACATTCAACACGCAGGCCCAAAATAATAAAAGGACAGGAAACCAGGTATTCTCCATAGAAGATGGTGACAGACCAGTCCCAACCTTACAAACACCCAGCTCAAAACATCCTTTAGATCACAGACTGCTTCAGGCCAGCCCAGACCTTAATTAACATGGTCTCTGCCACACCACCGCTGGCTTTGCTGGGGGTAGTTGGGACCCTCCTGTTCTCTCTCTTCCTGGGCTAGTACCCATGACCAATCCCATGTCTCTGACCTGTAACAAAGAAAGCCATTTCCCACTGTCTGCCCAACGTTGAATTGAAGCCAGTTTATCACTCGAATCCTGACTTGAAACTTGGACACCATTTCCACAGTAAAGCAATGTTTGGGTGGCTACACTTTGAAATATTGACTTTGCAAGTATAATCGAGACGATAATAATATTAGTAACATTTAACATTCCATTATTTATTGAGAGACTACTTTTGAACAAACACTGTCCTAAACACATATATTAAACTATATAATCTTCCAACAGTTACATTTGACTCAGGATCTCATATCTCCCAGGGCCAGGATTTAACCTCAGGCAGGCTGGCTCCCAATCATCTTTATGGTCCTATAATCATATTAACTTTGTAGGAAGTAATAAACAGTTATGAGGAAAATACATAACCAGATTGATTAATAGCCCGCTTGTCCCCTTGTATAAAATTTTCTTCAGGTTGGGCAGCCCCAGTGGCCCAGCGGCTTAGCACTGCCTTCAGCCTGGGGTGTGATCCTGGAGACCGGGGATCGAGTCCCATGTCAGGCTCCCTGAATAGAGCCTGCTTCCGCATCTGCCTGTGTGTGTCTCTGCCTCTCTCTCTGTCTCTCATGAATAAATAAATAAAATCTTTTAAAAAAATTTCTTTGGAGAACATTAGAAAAATATTTATCTGTCAATTTATGGTTTCTAACTGACCAACACTGCAGAACTTCTTTGGGGGATGGAGTACAAACTTTCCTTCTTTTTCACTCCTTGGTCATCTTCTTGAGTCATAGAACCTAAGCCTGACAAGGTAGTTTCTTTGCTGGTAAACACATTTTTGATATTTGGTTCCTAAATAACCCTTTAAGTGCCGCCTTACTCCTTCTTGTAAACCCACAGAAACTTGTCTCCTGAAAGACTCTGGCACAGAAATGCATAACATTCACCATGTGATCTACAAGACAAAGCTACTAGTTACCTTCTCAACGTAAACTTACTTTGTTACCAATAATTGTCAGTTTTATCTTGGGCATTAGTCCTGAGAAGAATGCCTTTTTTTAAGCTTTACTTATTTTTATTTGAGAAGGGGGTGGAGGGACAGAACCCACCTGCCTGCTATCTCTCTCTCTCAAATAAAATAAATAAGTAAAATCTTTTAAAAAATTCAATAACTTATCTAGCAGTCCCTTTCCTTGTGCCTTTGGTCAGACGTATTGCTAAATACAAGCTTTTAGAATGCAGCTACCAAAAATCTACTCTGACCTTTAGCCTTTTATATTTCCTATGCTAATTTGAATTCGAGTGAAGTGAAAAATGATGCCTGGTGTCATTAAAAAGCTTTATGTTCTTACTTCTGATTAGAAGACAGACCAAATTTCTCTCTCTTTCCGCTAGATTTATAATCGGAGATTTGTTGGATTCCGAAAATGACATCTTTGAGCAATCCAAAGAATGGGACTCTCCCAGCTCAGAAGAGCCTCAGAAAGCCTTTGACCATGGGACAGAGCTGATCCCTTGGTACGTGCTGTCCATCCGAGCAGATGTGCACCAGTTCCTGCTACAGGGCGCCACCGTCCTCCGCTACGACCAGGACACGCACCTCTCTGCCCGCTGCTTCCTCCAGCTTCAGCCTGACAATAGCACCTTGACATGGATAAAGCCCACAGCTGCCTCCCCGGCCAGTGCTAGAGCAAAACTCGGTGTGCTGAGCAACACGTCTGAGCCTGGCAAGTTCCCGTCACCAGGCAGTGCCGGACTAAGCGGCCTGGCCGAGGGGGTCCTGGATCTGTTTTCAGCAAAGGCTGTGTACATGGGACACCCTAGCATTGATATCCACACTGTGTGTGTCCAGAACAAACTCGGTAGCATGTTTCTCTCAGAGACTGGCGTGACCCTGCTCTACGGGCTCCAGACCACAGACAATAGATTATTGCACTTTGTGGCACCCAAACACACTGCTAAGATGCTCTTCAGTGGATTGCTAGAACTCACGAGGGCCGTGAGGAAGATGAGAAAGTTCCCTGACCAGAGGCAGCAGTGGCTGCGGAAACAGTATGTTAGCCTCTATCAGGTAAGGGCGCAGCCTTCCCCCTCTCCTCAGTACCTGATTCTCAAGATATTAATCTTGCAAAACCACACTTGGACTACCAGGGTTTGCTCTCACACTTGGTCACCTACTACCTGAGTGATACTGGGCACCTTTGTCTTCGCCTCTCTGTGCCTGGCTTTCTAATCTATAAAACGAGAGCGATAACAATACCCCGTCATAGGATGGTTATAGGGCCCAACTGAGTTAGTAGGTGTAAAACCATAATGTCAGCTGCTGTGTATAAAGAATAGTGTCTGGTTTGTCGTAGATCCTATTAGTATTTTGTATGAACTCAGCGACTGGTCATTGTACTCCTCACGTAGGAAATAAACTAGTTAATACAAGCATTTTCACTTACTCAGTTTCCATCAGAAGTATTATGGTGGGAATGTCTTTATTATTAATTAGGGATGAGCTGATACATTGGAAGCCTTCCTTTTGGAAACTGAAATCCAGCTTCATCACTTAATATGCTACATGACTCTCAGAGCATTAATTTACTGTGTATTGCTGCCTCACTGTAGAACTTCTAAGTTTAAAAGAAACCCTCCCAAATGTGGGACAACTCATACATGGAGTTCTGCCTCACTGGGTTTCTGTTGGCAGCCGCCCTGAGGAGGCAGTTTCTCACAGCCAGCTGCTTAAAGTGAGTGTGTTTCTCATGAACCCTAAAATTATCAAGTATTTCAGCACTAAGGGTGGCAGCAGGACTGGCCTGAGTGAGATGTGAGAAGAGACACAGGCATTACCTGAGTAGCATACTTGTAGAGATCAGAGGGCAGATTGCTGAGAAAGTGAGTCAGAAACCCTACCAGAGGGGGGGCACTGTTGGTGGCAGTGCCAAATGGGTTGTATCCAAATATTCAGTTTTTCTCTGTTATGCATTTCCATCTTTTGGGCAAAAAATTATGGTTTTTTACTAGTCTCATAAAACAAATAGAACTATAACTTATATTACTCAAATGACTGATTTCATGTACTTTTCACATTTCTCACACATTTTCTCCCCCCTGGGCTGTAAGTAGGGACATATATATAATGCTCCTCTTTCCCCTTTCCCCACACCCATGCAATACTTATGAGAGCATATCCTGAGTAACTAACTAGTAATTGATTAATGAGCACATAGGCCTATGGACACGATCATGCTAGTACTGCACAGCACAAAGCCTGTTTCAGTTAACTCATCTTTTTTTTTTTTTTTAAAGATCTTATTTATTTATTCATGAGAGGCACACATGAGAGAGAGAGAGAGAAGCAGAGACACAGGCAGAGGGAGAAGCAGGCTCCATGCAGGGAGCCTGACATGGGACTCGATCCGGGTCTCCGGGATCACACCCCGGGCTGAAGGTGGCGCTAAACCGCTGAGACACCGGGGCTGCCCTCAGTTAACTCATCTTAAAACAGAAACCAAAACACATGCTTCCTGTCCACTCTGCAGAGAGATTCCAGTGTGGTCAGATGCTTGGAAAAAAGGTCTTCAGGAGCTATTGTAAATATTGATTTTTAGTTATAATCATTTCTCAGCCTTCCAGAATCCTATAAATCCATTCAACCTGGACATAAACCAAAGTCTCAGAGCTCAGTTAAAGTCACAGTCATAAACCCAACATGGTTTATTTGCTCCATTTATTCCCTTTTTCGATTTTATAGCATAAAGTAACTGAATCAACACCTAAGGCATACTTGGTTTCTCATTCACCCTGGCAGCCTTCAGTTTTTGCTGAAGGAGGCACCAGCAGAAACCAGGAATAGCAGAAAAGGTAAAAGGCACTGCAGGTCAGTGACAAAGGAAGGGACCTGGAGGCAACCCAGTCCCTCCCAGTTGCAAACATAGCTACAAACCCCCTGCCTCCATCCCTCCACCACTGCTTGGAAACAAGCTGTTATGATGTAAAGGCAAAACAGCTCCCTGTACCTCAGCCACTTCTGAAAACACAGACGTTTTGAACGATCTAAACATTGTTCTGCGTGAGCCACCCAGAAAGACAAGGCAACATGTCTCAGAAACAGATCCTCAAGATTAAAAAAAAAAAAAAAAAAGTGGAAAAGGTCAGTGAATGATTAGTTTCCCATTATGTAGACAAGCTCCCAAATTGTCTCAGAGAACATCAAAAAGATGCTACCAATGTGGTACTTGGAGAACAAAAAGTCAAATAGGCAACCTGTTAAATGCCCCTCTTGGTGACTTATAATACTGCTTAGCACACTAGCACACTAGCTCCTGAGAAGTCCTAAGGTACAAAAGAAATTAATTTAAATGTATTTATACATTAAAGTACTTATGAACAGTCTTGAGTTCTTCTAAACTTATGTTAAGAGCCCTGTAAGAGTATTTCTTTATTCCCAGTTTGGAAAGGGCTTATGCAGAAAATAATCTTTCTGGGGCACCTGAGTGGCTCAGTTGGTTGAATAACTGACTCTTAGTTTTGGCTCAGGTCATGATCTCAGGGTCATGAAATTGAGCCCCATGTCAGACTCCATGTTCAGCATGGAACCTCAGCTGGGTTCTCAGTTCTGCATAAGACTCTCTCCCTCTCCCTCTGCTCCTCCCCTCTAAAATAAATAAATAAATATTTAAAAGAAAAAGAAAATATAATCTCTCTGACTGGAGTCCTCTTGTGTGATGAATATATGTGAAGTTGCTCTTTTTTTTTTTAAAGATTTTTTTTTATATGAGAGAGAGCATGAATGAGGGGTGCAGAGGAAGAGAGAGAAGCAGACTCCCCACTAAGCAGGAGCCTGATACAGGGCTCAGTCCCAGGACCACCTGAGCCAAAGGCAGACCCTTAACCTACTGAGACACCCAGGCACCACATGAAGTTGCTTTAAAATACAAATATTTTAGTACTAGTAAATGTATTTGATCTAATGGAACTAGAAACAGGAAATAAAGCAAAAGACAAGAAGAAACAGTAACATTTGTAATGAAGCCTAAGAATACAGGAGAATAAAAGAAAGTAAGCCCCAGAGATTTGATGTGGGGTATGGGACAAAGACTGGTATCATAAGCTTTGGCTTGAGGTTGCATGGGCAGAGCTGAAAACCCAAAGTATTGGGTATTTGAAAAGATCTCTGGGAATCTGAAAAGATTCAAGACAGGGTTCTCAGGTGAACTTCTGTTGTAACTAACATGAACAGATTCTAAGTGTCTTCGAGGGGAAAAAAAGAATTTATTTAAAGGATTAGATTAAACTGTCTTCAAAATATGATATGGAAAGATGATGCCAACAGATAAAAGTGCATGAATACTTTTTAAGGAATCAGTTTCCTGATCCTAATATCCATATGAACTTCTTTTAGTTTCCCATATTCCTAGGCTTCATTACAAATGTCACAATTTCTTGTCTTTTGCTTTATCTCCTGTTACTATTTCCATTAGAGCAATTTATGTTTACTAGTATAAAATGCTTGTATCTGAAAGTAACTGTTTTCTAAAACTGAGAATGTAGTTTCACTTACAATAGACTGTCTTCCAAATTAAAAAGAGAAGGTACATCCTTCACCCACCCCAATGAAGTTTATTGTTTTGTACATAATAGAAGAAAGAGTCAAACTACATTTCAGTTCCCAGAAAGTCTCCTTTAAAGATTAAACAAAGACATATGCCTTTTCCAGGCCTAAAATATTTCTATTAAGAGTAAAACTTGGGATCCCTGGGTGGCCCAGTGGTTTGGCGCCTGCCTTTGGCCCAGGGCGCGATCCTGGAGACCTGGGATTGAGTCCCGCGTCAGGCTCCCGGCATGGAGCCTGCTTCTCCCTCTGCCTGTGTCTCTGCTTCTCTCTCTCTCTTTCTCTCTCTCTCTCTGTCTATCATGAATGAATGAATAAATAAATAAATAAATAAATCTTAAAAAAAAAAAAAAAGAGTAAAGCTTGACCTTTATTAGGTTGTTCTGAATTTGGAAATACCAAAGCAGTAGAGGCTGGTTCTTTTATATACATGGTATGGGTCTATTAAATTTTTTTATTAAAGATTTTCGTTTTTTAGAGCAGTTTGAGGTTCATAATAAAATTGAGAGGAATGTACAGAGATTTCCCATAAACAACCTTCTGTCCCCCATGCATGAATAGTGACCCCCACTGTCTATATCACTCACCAGAATGGTACATTTTTTTTAAACAAAGGATGAATCTACATTGATAAATGACAATCCCCTAAAGTCTATAGTTTACCTTAGAGTTCATTTTCAGCACTGTATATTCTGTAGGCTTACACAAATATATAATGACATATGTTGATCATTATAATATCCCCCATGGAGTATTTTAACTGCCCTAAAAATTCTCTGTGCCCTGCCTATTCATCTCTTATTCCCACTCTACCTCACCCTCCCCTCCTCCCCTGCAACCAGTGATCTTTTTACTGTCTCCATAGCTCTGCCTTTTTCAAAATGTCATATAGTTGGAATCATACAATATATAGCCTTTTCAGATTGGTTTCTTTACTTAGTATTATGCATTTAAGATTCCTCCATGTCTTCCCATACCTTGATAGCTTATTCCCTTTTATTGCTGAATAATACTCCATTGTGTACATGTACCATAGTTTATTTATCCATCTACCTACTAAAGGACATCTTGGGGCAGCCCGGGTGGCTCAGCAGTTTAGCGCCGCCTTCAGCCCAGGGCGTGATCCTGGAGTTCCAGGATGGAGTCCTACGTTGGGCTCCCTGCATGGAGCCTGCTTCTCTCTCTGCCTGTGTCTCTACCTGCCTTTCTCTCTCTCTCTCTCTCTCTCTCTCTCTCTCTCTGTCTCTGTCTCTGTGGGTCTCTCATGAATAAATAAATAAATAAATAAAATCTTTAAAAAAATAAAAAAATAATAAAGGACATCTTGATTGCTTCCAAGTGTTGGTATTATTAATAAAGCTCTTGTAAATATTCATGTTCAGGTTTTTGTGTAGACTTAAGTTTTCAACACTTTTGGGTAACTCCCAAGGAACATGATTGCTGGATGGTATGGTAAAAGAATGCTTACTTTTGTAAGAAGCTGCCAAAGTGGCTGTGCCATTTTGCTTTCCTACCAGAACGAATCCTTATTCCCATTATTCCTCATCCCCACCAGCATGTGATGTTGTAAGTGTTCTGGATTTTTGCCATTCTAATAAGTGTATAGTAGTATCTTACTTTAATTTGCAGTTTCCTGATGATCTACAATGTGGAACATCTTTTCATATGCTTCTTTCCATCAATATCTCGCCTTCAGTCAAGTATCTATTGAGGCCTTTGGACTATTTTTTTAGTTGGGTTGTTAGTTTTCTTACTGTTGAGTTTTAAGTTTTCGTTGTATATTTTAGATAACCATTCTTTATCAGATGTTTCTTTTGCAAACATTTTCTCCCAGTCTGTGGCTTGTCTTCTAATTCTCTTGACAATGTTTTTCCCAGAGCAGAAGTTTGAAATCTTAATGAAAGAATCTATTAAATTTCTAAAAATGAGTTAGTTAAAATCCATAGGTAAAGTGTTTACAAAATTTCTTTCAGCATATGTTATTCAATAAGGTAGTTAAAATTTATTTATGAGATTGTTTCATGAAATGTTTATTCCACTTTGAAGTCAATTGTAGTGACTTGTTAGCAGGGAGCCGGCCTGCCGCAGGAAGGAATGATCTCTAACCATTTTTATTCTCAGTAGCACTGTATTCAAGATTCATTTTCCAGGGAGGGAGATTCTGATTGGCTTATTTGGATCTTGTTCTAACCATTGGTCAAGGAAGAATGTTCCACCTTGATTGATAGATTCAGACTATATCCAGTGGAAAAGAGATAAAGTAAATTGAGGTATGGTTAGAGGAAAAAGAAATGATTAAGGAACAAGCATAAATCCCAGATATCCATCAGAGATCACCAAAAGGTTTCCCACATCAAGCATCCAAATTACTCAGCATCCTCAGATCCATAACAGGATGCAGGAAGTGGAAGGTCACAACTCAAGTCATAAAATCACATAGCTATTGAACTTTAGGGTGAAGGAACAAGCACACACACAAAGACCCTTTTGTTATTTACAGAGTGTCTACAACCAAAGCAAAATCCATTTACAGTAAGTACTTCTTTGGAGTTGCAAAGGAGGGCTGGCCTAAAATCTTGCAGAAAGTAAAGATAGTAAATTATGGGAATTAATTTTAAAAGGTCCATGTTATGTAACCTGCGATATATCATCCATATTGTCTTTAATTCACATGTGACATTTTATAGTTTTATTAACTGGCCTCCTGACTTAGAGAAGTGTTGGCAGTTGTTTAACAAGTAAATCTCTGCTGTTCCTGTGTATGTTGCTCCGAGTTACCCTGTGAGAAACCACTATTGTGAAGCACTGCCTGCCCCTTAAGTATCTTTTTGCTGCTCACAGTATCATAATATGCATGCTGTTCTGCATGCCCTGGGCTCTCTCTCCTTGGGTATCAGTCACTCAAGAGGACAGCAGCCCATTTTTTTAAATGTATTTATTTTACTGAGTATAGTTGTTGACATATAATGTTACATTAGCTTCAGGTATACACCAACTATTTAATAATATATTTTCTCTGTGGTTTTCTTCCCAGAACCCTCTGAAGCAAATTTCTCATATGCCACATACTTTGTATTTCAAGTCAAATTGTCCCAAGCATCAAACTAGGTAAAAACAACCAACCAACCAAACAACAACAAAACAAAAACCTAGGATGATGCAATACATATAGAACTTGATCTTAAGTAGATTCACACACACACACCGTCAGTCCTCCAAAGCCCTAATTTGCAAAATGTATCTTCCTGAATATTCCTACAGTGGTAATTCTGGAATGTAACCTCTGAAACTGGAAAGGAAGTTTGTTTTAATCCCATTTGAACAGTGGCCCCTTAAAGCACATCCCAGCAGGGATATGACTAGGACAACAGAGGACATAAGAGTCCTGATGGGTAGGAAACAGCCACTTGGGTGGCCAGATCTCTAGTCTTCTGTAACTGCCTGTGCTCTTCCACCTCTGGGAATTTACTAGAAGCCATTCATGTAGTGACTTCCCCATTGTCTGCTGTTGCGTTGTGCGTTCAGAATGTGATTGTTTTACAGGAGGACGGACGGTATGAGGGCCCAACTTTGGCTCACGCTGTGGAGTTGTTTGGTGGCCGGCGATGGAGTACACGCAATCCCAGCCCTGGGACATCTGCAAAGAGTGCTGAGAAGCCCAGTGTGCAGAGAAACAACACCTTGGGCATAAGCACCACCAAGAAAAAGAAGAAAATCCTTATAAGGGTAGAGTGTTATTTATTACACATCAGACCCAGGCATCCAGGACTGTCTTATGGTCCACATCAGCAGAAACTACTTAGCACATTTGGGTTGGGGGCAAGATGAAACAAATGAAATTCAAGTCCTACCAAGCACCTCCTGGCGCCAGGACCAATTAGGAATTATGTCAACACCTGGAAAAGTCAGGGGCCAAAAACAGTGAGGACTCAGTAAGAAACATTGTGAAGCCATCCACAAAGTGCCATGGGAGCAGACATGAGGAAGATCCAGGGCTAGGATGCAGGCAGAAGAGGAAGCTTCCCGGGAATTGGACAGATGGGTCTTGAAGGATGTATAGGATTTATCAGACAGACAACAAAGGGGAAAAGCATTTCTGGCAGAGGAGGCAGCAGGGAGGCACAAAAGACTTGGCTTGTTCAAGGAAGCACATGTAGTTCTGGGTTCATGCTCCAAGCTGGAGTACAGGCTCTGTGGTGGGCAAGCAAAGGCTAAGAAGACCAGAGATCCGGTTTAGAAGGTCTTAAAGAGCCAAAATGCTGAATGTAGAACGTAACTGAAAATATATTATCAGGAGAAACAACCTAAATGTCCATCCACAAATGAAAGACGAAGAAAAGGTGATGTATACATATAATGGAATAGTGTCCAGCCTTTAGAAAGAAGGAAATCCTGTCATGCTACAATGTGGGTGAACCTTGAGGACATTACCCTGAGTGAAATAATCCAGTCACAAAAGGACAAATGTGGCATGAGTCCACTCATATGGGGTACCTAGAGTGGTCAAACTCTTAGAAAACAGAAAGTAGGATGGTGGTTGCCAGGGACTGAGAGGAGAGGCATAGGGGAAGTCGCTTTTCCTTGTGTATAAAGAGTTTCAGTTTTCTAAGAGGAAAAAGTTCTAGAAATTGATTGCACAGCAAGGCACATAGAGTTAGCACTATTCTTCTTTATGCCGTAAAATGGTTAAGGTGGTAGACTTTCTGGTTTTTACCACAGCAGAAAATATTTGGTTAGTTACCACTATATATTCTATATTACACGATATATAGATTATCACTATAGTGCGATAATGTATTTTCTCCATGGTTATCTAGAAAAAGTCCCATGCTTTATGTATGGGAGACTATTGATGCCTCAGCCAAGCTTAGTCTGCTTCATACTTTGGTCTCTATGCAGAGATGCCAGGGGTGATGTGCCTGCTCTTGTCAGCCCCCTTGCCTCGGCATGCTGCTATACAGGGAAGAACAAGTAAGAGAGGGTAGTGTGAGACCACTGGGCCAGCCTTCACACAGAGCTCTGTACTGGTTTAGAATGGATCGTGTTAAAGGTGGGGCAGTCAGAAGGGGACCAACCTGAGAGGCAGCAGGGCCCCGAGGAAGAGAAACCCATTCCGAGGGGAATTGGTATGTGTGTGTTCCCAGGGTGAGAGTGGAGAGGCAGCCGACGATGAGATGGCCACCCGGAAGGCCAAAATGCACAGGGAGTGTCGCAGCCGGAGTGGTTCTGACCCACAAGACATGAATGAGCAAGAAGAATCTGGTAAAGCTGCATACTAACACCTGAGATTTTTTATTACTATTATTATTTTATAGGGAAAATATGCATTTGGTTTTGGATTATGATTTAAGTATTATGGACATTCTTTTTTTTAATGTTTTCTTTTTTTTTTTTTTAAGACTTTATTTATTTATTCATGAGAGACACAGAGAGAGAAAGGCAGAGACACAGGCAAAGGGAAAAGCAGGCTCCATAGAGGGAGCCTGACGTGGTACTCGATCCCGGGTCTCCACGATCATACCCCGGGCTGAAGGCAGTGCTAAACTGCTGGGCCACTGGGGTTGCCCCCCTCCCCCTTTATTTAAGATCTTATGTGTTAGAGAAAGAGAGTGCATGAGCAGCGGGGAGAGGCAGAAGGAGAGGGAAAAGCAGACTCTCTGCTGAGCAGGGAGCCCAATGCAGGGCTCAATCCCAGGACCCTTGGATCATGATCTGAGCTGAAGGCAGACACCCAACTGACTGAGCCACCCAGGTGCCCCATATTGTGGACATTCTTAACAAAACTCTTTGTCTTGTTAAATATACTTATCTTTGTATTTAACTAGATAGTGGTACCCAAGAGGTACTTCTGCAAGCTCAGCATACTTGGAAGAAAATACTCATTAATTAACTTGGCCTTATGGACAGGGGATGTGAGATATACAAAATACAATGTGGTAGATTAGATTAGATCAGGGATTCTCAACCACGGCTAAGATTATTTTTTAAAAATATCTGGGTGCCCTGGCTGCACCCCAGCCCAACTGAGTCTAACACTCTGGCTGGGACCTGAACATCTCTATGTATTTAAGCTCCTGAGATGATTCTGATGTACAACCAAGGTTGAGAACTCACAAGTCCACTCATCAGAATATCTTGATACTTCACATTATAGAAATTGCCTGCATAGACTTATTTGCTAAGACATTCAGAAGCAGCTTTTGTTTTTCTTTGATTACTAGAGAAAGAGTAAGCTGATGTCATTGTCTGGTTTCTTTGTTTCTCTCTCACAGAGGCAAATGCCATCATGAGCCCTCCTAACACTCTGCCTTCCAGAAGAGCCCACTCTTTGACTACAGCTGGGTCCCCTAATTTGTCTGCCGGGACATCATCTCCCATCAGGCCAGTGTCCTCCCCTGTGCTGTCTTCTTCAAACAAGAGCCCGTCCAGGTGGGGCCTTAACATGATAAAACAGAAGGACCCTTACATCATTCAAGTTGTGTAGAAGGGCATCTTCCAGTGCTCTGTGGAAAGACTATCTCTGATTTTAACTTAAAAATTACATTGAAAACTGAAAAACCCCAAATTTTTAAATGCTTCTAATTTTCCCAATTTTACCCTCTTATCTTCTTGCATTACTGTAATCTCTCCTAATAATTTAACAGACCAGTCCTTCAGAGGTCAATAGGACTAACCAAAACCCAAGCTATAATTTTCTAAAGCTGCCTTGTCGAATGTAGTAGCCATTGGCCACAGGGGGACAAAGAAGATGGCTATTTAAATTCAATTTTAAATGCATTAAATAAAATTTGAAATTCAGTTCCTCAGTCATACTATGCATATTAAAAGTGTTTTATAGCTACAAGTGGTCTGTGGCTACTATATTGCACAGTGCAGATATAGAACATTTCTATCATTCTATTAGATAGCACTGCTCTAATGAGGAATAAATTAAGTTTTAACATAAGCTACTTTACCTTTTGCTGTTAGGTGAAATATATTTAAAACTCCTCTTGTATATGAGACAAGATAGAAATGACTGGGGAAACAAATGTATTAGAGCAACTTGGGTATATTAAGGTAATTCTAAAGCTGGTATTATAGTAAATTACTTTATAAAGTCCATGCAAATTACAGATTTCAGACAACATCTACCCTCTCAGAAGAAATAATATTAAGGTGAAAGCCTTCCAAAGGAATTAGAATGCTACACGATCTCCCTCAACCCCCAAAAAAGTTTAGAAATGCAGAGGTTCCAGACAGAACCAAGATAAAACAGTCACTCTTTACTTTATCAAACAGAGGAGTGGTAGGAAGAAATGGGTCTGTGCAGTCACTGGCTTTGGAAACGTTAATTACACACTCCTGTGTGTGTGTGTGTGTGTGTGTGTCTGTGCCCCCGTGTGTGCGAGGCACAGACACACAACACACACACAGTCTTTCTCTCTCTCTCTCTCTCTTTCCCTCCCTCAAGGAAGTTTGCTACTGATAAGAATCCTACAGTAAATCATCTTTTAAAGGGAAGCATCATTCACAATGTGAATAATGAGCATAAATAATGCTTTATACATTTAGATTTCTATGCTTGGTGAAACTGGGTCAGAGGTACATGGGAATTCTTTATACCACTCTTGCAACTTTTCTGCAAGTTTAGGTTTGTGACCAAATTGAAAGCTACAAAGAATCAGAATTCTTTCTATTTCAGCCTACACAATATCCTGGGTAAATAATAAAATAGCCAGAGAACCTGGATAAAGGGGCTTTTCCTTTATTTCTATCACTCACGAGTGGAAAAGAGAAGGACAGAATAAGGAAGGAAAGTCTTTTCAAAGAGATCATGCCAGATTCAGGGTCACGGGGCTCACCCACCTGAGGACAGGGTCCATGCCCACCAAGTAAGCTAAACCCAAAAGATAAGACAAGGAAAGAAGAATTAGCCCAAATGCTATTCGAGGAGAAAGCAAGCCTGAGACCTAGAAGGGGAGAGAGTGGACAGAGTTTCCTAAAGCCTAAGGGAGAAGGGTACCTGCAGACAGTGGCTGACCTGGGACCAGAAGGGAGGAAGACAGAGAATGTACTCCCTTAAATGCAAATGATAAGCCACTTTATCAGATGTTTTCCCTCTTCCTGAACCTCCACCCTCTGTTTCCAACACCACTTTGGGGATCAACAGCCCATGCCCACAAACAACTACCAATCTATCCTTTGTAATTCTCTTCCATGCACAGAGGTGACTTTCAGATATCAACACAAAATAATTTTCCATGAATAAACACTATTAGCAGATTGAGGATAAACTGGCTATTCATTAAAATATTCTCTATGCTTTCTTCTATGTTTGAAATATTTCAGAAGTAAAAAAATACAGCACAAAAAAACAAAAATAAAAAAAGAAAGATCCTATTTATTGATTTGACTAAAAACCAATCAAAATATTTCTTATACTATCCTCTCAGAGAACCAGTATAGAAAATAAAAATGTTGTGAAATAGCTAGCCTGAGCTTTTGACCAAGTGGGCTGATATTTTTATATTAAATATACAGCCTTGGCAGGTGCAGATATGCTCTAGGCAGAATTGGCTGCTTTCCATTCTTAATTATTTTTGTGACTCACATTTTCCATTAGTATTAAAAGTCCTTCCTTGTTTTCATCTAATAACTGGTTAAGAAAGAAAAAAGAGAAGACATTGATATGTTCAGGACTTTCTTTTTAAATGTGTTTCTGTAATTTAGGATATAGGGAAGAATGTGCAAAATTTTCCATAGGTTATGCTCGAGTACTTTGGGGCACTTTTGAAAAAAAATGACTTTTCTTCAGAAACATTGAACTTAAGGTTTTCCCCCCCATTGACCTGTGATTTCAAAGAACTGTTTTGATTAGTAAAAGGCTATTTTAGCTTTGTGGCCTTATTACATAGGCTGTAAACATGAAGTGGTTTCATTGTGTAATATGTCTTATTTACTCTGACACAACATAGATTAATTTGGAGAGAAATGAAAAGAGAGTCTGAAAAAAGCCTCAATCTTAAATGACTTGCTATCCATCTTTTTTGCTCATATTGCTCCTCAGAGGGCATCTGTTGGGGCAGAATGACACCTCTAGCCTTGGCTTGCCTGTTAAGGCCATGTCTTTGTTGCAGTGCTTGGAGCAGCAGCAGCTGGCATGGAAGGATCAAAGGAGGAATGAAGGGTTTTCAGAGCTTCATGGTTTCAGACAGTAACATGAGTTTTGTTGAATTTGTTGAGCTGTTCAAATCATTCAGGTATGGCATGCTTTCTTCGTACCCTTTCTCAGGCCCGTTTTTGTAACAATACCAAACCTGAGTGTTTTCTATTCCCTGCCCAGTGTGAGGAGCCGCAAGGACCTGAAGGATCTCTTTGACATCTACGCTGTGCCCTGCAATCGGGCCGGCTCTGAGTCGGCCCCGCTCTACACCAACCTAACAATAGACGAAAACACCAGCGATCTTCAGCCTGACCTAGGTTTATGCAACAATTTAATATTTCCTCTTGAGACCTTTCAGTTATAATCTGAGGATTATTTCAAGTTGTCTTAGGGATGGGTACTATTGGTATCGTAGGTGAGGAAATTCATCATTGTGGACCTTACCCTACACACACACACACACACACACACACACACACATGCATTTTTCCTATTATTAATATCTTGCAGTATTAGCCTGGTATATTTGTGACAGTTGAGCTGATATATTGATTATAACTGAAGTTCATAGTTTAGCATTCACTGTTTGTGTTGTACATGCTATGGGTTTTGACAAAAAAATAATGACCTGTATCTACCATTACAGTGTCATACAGAATAGTTTTGATCTCTTAAAAACTCCCCTATTCTCTGCCTTTTAATTCTTCCCACCTTCACTGTGAATCCCTTTTTACCATCTCCCTAGTTTGTTTTTTTCCAGAATGTTGTATAGTTGGAATCATACAGTTCATATGTAGTCTTCAGATTGGCTTCTTTCTCTTAGCGATATATATTTAATGTTCCCTTATGTTTTTTTCATGGTTTGGTAGCTCATTTCTTTTTATCACTGAAAAATACTCCATCACATTGATGTATCACCATTTGTTTATCCATCCACCTTTTGAAGAACATCTCAGTTCCTTCCAAGTTTTAGCAGTTATGGATAAAGCTACTATAAATATTTGTGTGCAAGTTTTGTGTGGACATAAGTTTTCAGCTCCTTTGGGTAAACACCTGGGAAGGCAATTACTGGATCATATGAGTAAGCCTATCTTTAGCCCTGTAGGAAACTGCCAACTTCTCTTCCAAAGTGGCAAGAATTAAAATGACTGGCCGTACCAAAGTTCATGCCAATGTGGGACACCTGAAGCATCACTGGTGGAAAGATAAAATGGTACAACCACCATGGAAGAGCTTGGCAGTTTCTTACAAAATGTAATATACTCTTATCATACAATCCAGCAATTTTATGCCTTGATATTTACCCAAATAAGGTGAAAATTTATTTTCACACCGAAAACTGCACACAAATGCTTATGATTATAATTTTGAAGTATAAAACAACTATAATTTTAAGAGTACATCTTCATTGTCTTTAAAAGTAAACATGTAGTTATTCTCAAAACCAAAGTTCAAATTCAGCCTGAAGTCCCCAACTAAATGTACCAGTTAGCTCTCATTTAATACCCTGAGCTCATGGGCTTTCAACACGGGCTTTCATCATCATTGACCTAGTTCTCTCTTGTTTCTTTAATTCATTGATTCATATTTTTTTTTATTCCTTTAACTATGTGAAGCCAGGAATAAGCACTGAGTTTAATGGCTGGTTTAGATCAGTGTTGAGACTAATCCACAACACCATTATCTCCAAATGAACTTTGTGAAAGGCTCTGGCTAACTTGTCCACATTCTGTGGGTGGTTCTGTTTCAGATTTATTGACCAGAAACGTCTCGGATTTGGGGTTGTTCATTAAGAGTAAACAGCAGCTGTCAGACAACCAGAGGCAGATTTCTGATGCCATTGCTGCTGCAAGTATCGTGACGAATGGCACTGGGATCGAGAGCACATCTTTGGGCATCTTTGGGGTTGGCATACTCCAGCTCAATGACTTCCTAGTCAACTGCCAGGGAGAACACTGCACTTACGATGAAATCCTCAGCATCATCCAGGTTTGTACCCATTTTATATGCACGTATGTAGAAAGCCTCTGATTATTCTAATTGTTTTCTGCTAGACATATTGTTTCTATACTTCTTTCCAAAGCATTTAAGCCTGGGACAGAAACAGAAGGATTTTATTTAATGCCAAGTATATGCATTCTTATCCAACATACAATTAACAGAGATCACAAGCCTTCTCCTAGTGACTATTATAAGGAATCAGTACATGATTCTTTCTTGTTGTTCTAGCACAGGTAATAAAATTAATAGTCTAGATTTCCAGCCTCTTTGATCATTTAGCAAATATTTGTTAGCTCCTACTAGGGGCCTGGCTCTGTTCCAGGACCTGGAAATATAGTAGTAAATAAGATTACCTTCTGATCTTTACCTAGTGGGTGAGGCAGACAATAAGCAAATAAAGATAGAATGTAATTTCAGGTATTGATAGATTCTGAAAAAAAAAAAAATCAAGCAGAGTAAGGGGACTTAGTGATGTGGGAGGCTGAGAGGAGGAAGCACAGGCCACGCTGAGGAGGTGACAGTGGAACTGGGCCCTAAATTAGTAAACCACATGAAGGTCTGAGGAAAGAACATTCCAGACAGGGAGTAGGGAGCTCTGAGACTGAGGTGGGAGTGAGACAACAAAAAAGCTGGTGTGATAGGAGCCCCATGAGCCAGAGGTGCAGTGGTAGACATGATTCCAGACAGATGGGCAGGGGCCGAATCATCTGGGCATTCTGGGCCATGGTAAGGAGTTTGGCTTTAGTCCATTGGACATGGGAAGCTATTGGAAACTTTAGAGCAGGGGAATAACAGGATCTCACTTATGTATTCAAGAGGTCACTCTGGCCCCATTGGGAATTGAAGTGTGCTGGTGATGGAGTGGAACCAGAGAGACCAAGTGGGAAGCTGTTCCAGTAGCCAGGCAAGATATGATGACGATGGCTTCCACTAGAGGGTGGCAGGAAATGGGCTGGGATGCTCGTTAGGGCTACACCACGTGGAGCAGAATCAGTCTAGGTTTCCAACCTCCCTTGTTGACCGATTGGGAATCCATGGATTCGCTGCCTGGCAGCTGATCACTGGAAATGCCAACGATGTACAATTATCATTCTACAGTCAGGTGCTCACTCTCCTATTATTGAGTATGAGCACTGCACTAAGTACTCTCTATGAATCATCTCATTTTGCCTCTCACCAACTCTGTGGTGCCTGCTTATCCCCATGTTCACCTGGAATACGCTGATAACCATTTGTTTTCATATGAATCAGCCTTCTCCTTTTCCTTCGCTCTCCCTTTTTCTCTTAAATAAATATACTTTGTATAATAAACGCACATATAATAAATGTTTTCTTTGGGACTAAAACACTACGTCTTACCACTACATAACTAAATTAGTTCAAATATTTGGTTTAGATGTTTCCTGATGAAAACAGAACAGCTTTAAAAAATGATGTGGTGGGTTTTTTCCCCCCTTGGTTTCCTTTACCTAAATAACACTCTTTTTGTGTCCCTTGCAGAAGTTCGAGCCTAGCATTAGTATGTGTCATCAGGGCCTACTGTCCTTTGAAGGATTTGCAAGGTAACTTTTAAAATATCTTTTGCCCATCATTTAAGAGCATGTTTTCCCCCTGCAGTCCTAAGAAAATGTGTTTCCTCTAGGTTTCTGATGGATAAAGATAATTTTGCCTCCAAAAATGATGAGTCACAGGAGAACATTAAAGATTTGCAGCTGCCTCTCTCCTACTATTACATTGAGTCTTCACACAATACCTACCTCACAGGCCACCAGCTCAAAGGAGAGTCATCGGTAGAACTCTATAGCCAGGTACAGAACTTCGTGTGGCATGTGATTTCCACTAAAGCTTATTGATGTAACCCCCAAAGTAAAAAAACCCAGACCCCCTAACTCCTTCGAAGAACATACAAACTATTACGTCTGAAATGTGACAAAACATAATGTGTGGGAAAACTGCCTACACATACAGTTGTTTTCTTTCTCCCTCCTATACTTAACCTTTATTCTAGGCACCAAAAAAAAAAAAAGTATTTGTTTGAGACTCAGCTTTTAAATCCTTCCTAGTCTGACCTACTCCTACTAAAGTTAGATTTTCCCATGGGAAAATTAATCATTTCACTAAATGCTAAATAAATCAATATAGTGGGAAAGCATAATAGAAAATGCAACTTTCTATGAAGTTATTCCCAAAGTATTGTTTATTTTCATTTGCAATTTGTTAGACAGTCAGTCCTTCCCTATGGTAACTCACTTAAGGAACAAAAATCTACAAAGACTGTAGACATTGTCTCCACACAGTTAAATTCATGGGAATGTCCTTGGAAACTCGTAAGGGTCTTTGGACTAGAAAAAGCACATCCTTATGACCTAAACACCAACGCTCCATGATCTGCCTGTCAGTTGCTTCTGTTTTATTTTCTGTAACTTTCTCATCTACGCTGCCTGTTTTCTGACCTCCTACACGAAGACTTAATCAGGAAGAAGGTAGGCTAGGCCCAAAGAATATAAGAATGGGGTTTTAAGGGGTGACGCAGGAGGATGTTCAAGGATGAGAATTATCATTGTTTATGCAAACCCAGCAGAGCTGAGTTTCCTTTGTTCTCTAGATCAGCCCAGATATTCCTCAAGTATGGGTCAAACTTCTGCCCAAAGCTTATCTAATATGGAATTTATATTTTAAACTCTAAATTTTAAAGGATTTTTTAAAAGATTTATTTATTTATTTATTCATTCATTCATTCATTCATTCATGAGACACAGAGAAAGAGGCAGAGACACAGGCAGAGGGAGAAGCAGGCTTCTCGCAGGGAGCCTGATGCAGGACTCGATCCAGGGACCCCAGGATCACAATCTGAGCTGAAGGCAAATGCTCAACCAGTGAGCCACCCAGGTGCCCCTACAGGACTTTTATTATGAGATGGAGATGTGTCCTTAGAGCAGTGATTTTCAAAATAGAAGTTCTCTCAAGGGACCTCAGCTATGGACAATGAGAGGAACAAGCAGCAGAGGGGAAGGCCCCATCCTCTGCCCCTGCTGTAGCTAAAGTCCTATTCTTCTGTGCTTTATATATGACCCTCCATTTGCACAGAGGATTCCAAGGCTAAAAAGGGGTTTAAAATCCACTGTTCTAATTCTAGGGCAAAGAAATGCAGTGTATGTGGTGGGTCTGTATATATTTCTCCCAGGGAAGTGAGCAGGGGCCAATGTCCTAGCTTTAATTTCTATCTTACTTCCCTGTTTGACCTCCAAGAGGTTTTTCTACCTCTTTAATATGACACTCCAAATACAGATTGTCACAGCCTTTGAATGAGGCACAAGAACCCTCAAATGGAGGGGTGGTTAAATCCAGTGTGAAGATCCCTTGTACTATATTACTTACCACTCCGTTTTTATTTATTTATTGATTTTAATTTGTGTTTTTAAGTATTTTATTTATTTATTTATTTATTTATTTATTTGAGAGAGAGCGAGAGCACAAGTGGGATGAGAGGCAGAGGGAGAAGCAGACTTCCTACTGAGCAGGGACCCCCCCAGATGTGGGGCCACCCAGACGCCCCTATTTCTCACCACTCTCTGCTTTCCCTCAGCCCTCCTAGTCACCTCCTCACCTCACTCCACAGGACAGATCGAAAGTGAGAAAAAACCCTGTTCTCCCTGAAATTTCCAGCCCTGGTTTTCTTTTTCTAGCTTTCTGTGGAGGTCTTAATGTCATGAAGACTTTGGAAAGACCTTTAGTCTTTTCATGCTGAAAAACCATCTCATGTGCACCACTCAGTGAGCGTTCCTTGGTGTGGCTTACTACAGAGATGAGGCATCCTCATGCTCTGTTGTCATACGACACAACAATTCTCAGCCCAGAGCAATATACCTCTAGATACTTTAGCTGCTAGAGGAAGCTGATAACCTTGGGAGTTCAGGCCACAGAATCAGTTCCATCTGGGAGATGGGTCAGGTCACCTGGGAAGCCTGGGTGCCACATGCTATGCAATGGGAAGAATCTAGCAAAGGAGTTCATAAAAAATACTAAAATAAGGGATTCTACTGTCTGAGTTCTGTTGCAGAACTCTAGTGGCTGCTCACCCACAGTATTGGATTGCTGTCACATGGAAATAGTTATATGGAGTTTTTTTTTTAATTTTTTAAAGGATTTTATTTATTCATAAGAGATACAGAGAGAGAGAGTGAGAGGCAGAGACAGGCAGTGAGAGAAGCAGGCTCCATGCAGGGAGCCCAACGTAGGACTCGATTCCCAGGTCTCCAGGATCACACCCTGGGCTAAAGGCAGGTGCTTAACCACTGAGCCACCCAGGGATCCCTGTTATATGGAGTTTTAAATCAGTGAGTTGGCCCATTCACAGATATATCTGCCTTTTGGTTTGCTTTACCCTTCCAATACACTAGAAATCTTTTAAGATAGTTCACAGAGTCTATGGAAGAAGAGGTTCCTGCAAGCAAATATTATAGACCTACAACCCAAGCACACGAGTCAGGAGCTCTGCTTCCAGCTCTCCATCCAGGATAGCAAATAGGTATTATCTCATCTAATTCAGCAGTGGTGCCTCCTGGAGCACTTTCCTAAAGAGGCTGTTAGATAACATATGAAAGCTTAGGAGGTACATATATTGTGATTGATTACTGATGACTGCTGTGGATATGGGAGAGGGGAGTTTATGGATTATTTGCCTCTGTTATCAGATTAGACAGCAAGACAAATCCTTGATGACTGGCTTGCTTCTACTCTTCTTCTACACTATATGTTCATAGTAAAGGCATTAACTTAGTATCAGAATTGGGGTCTAAATAGAGGAGATTTTATTCTGATTGGATTCATACAAATGTTTAGCCAATTGACTTCATTTGCTTTGGTCTGCATCATCAGCCCCTTCACCTCCTCTCCATTTGCCCAGCTAGAGTGCTAGCCTGGCTCCCTCATTTCAGGATGTACCATGTGTAGGCCCCTTGAGGGACCAAAGCTCCTGGGGAAATAGTCATACAGTTTTGCTATCAAATTTTACCTTCCAATAGTATTCAGCTCTGGTAAACATTCTTTCCACCACAATCTGTTCTCTCCCCTAATTCACTGTGGCCTTTGGCCAAAATGCAGGATTTATTTTAGATCATCTGCCCTTCTGTTTTAGCCCTGAATCCGAACACTGATATGTAGAAGCATGTGTTGGGTTTAGTTTGAGGCTCTGTGTCCATTTGCTCATCTGAGGTGGATCCATTCATTGATCACACAGGTCCTCCTGCAAGGCTGTAGAAGTGTAGAGTTGGACTGCTGGGATGGAGATGACGGGATGCCCATCATCTATCACGGACACACACTAACAACCAAGATCCCCTTCAAGGTAATGCTTCATAACGTTCCTTAAATCAGAGCACAGTCATTATCTTCATTAGTCTTTTAAATGAGTGGCTTTTCCAAATTATACCTGAGGTTGGGGTTCTGATATTGAGTCTGTGGACTTCCCAAAATTGTGTGGGATGTGCACATGTTCATTTTTCTGGGAGTTGATATAGAACTCTCATTAGACTCTCATTTAACCAGAGTTTAATAACCATTACCTTAAATGAGTTATAATAACATTGTTGCAATTTTTACATCATAAGATGATATATAAAATGTAGGGGCTTTTTTCTTCTTATAGGAATTAAAAGTCATTTATCCTGGTGTCCTGCTGATAAAGATGAACATCATGTGTTAGGAGATGCTTAAATAATTAATATTATACAGTAATGAGAATTAGTTCCACCTGAGGAGGTCAGTCACCTAGGAAGACTAGTCTCACTGGATTATTGTTTCAAATTCTTTTTTTTTAAAGATTTTATTTAGGGCATCCCTGGGTGGCTCAGTGGTTTAGCACCTGCCTTCAGCCCAGAGCGTGATCCTGGAGTCCTGGGGTCGAGTCCTACATCAGGCTCCCTGCATGGAGCCTGCTTCTCTCTCTACCTGTGTCTCTGCCTCTCTCTCTCTCTCTCTTTCTCTGTCTCTAATAAATAAATAAAATCTTTAAAAAAATAAAGATTTTATTTATTTATTCATGAGAGAGGCAGAGACACAGACAAAGGTAGAAACAGACTCCTCACGGGGAGCCCGATGTAGGACTCGATCCCGGGACCCCAGGATCACCACCTGAGCCAAAGGCAGATGCTCAACCACTGAGCCACCCAGGCATCCCTTGTTTCAAATTATAAATGGTTTAATAGTTCATTTGCAATTACTATCCTCTTTCAGAATGATTTTAGCTGTGTAAAATCATTCTTCTCTAAACTGAGGCTGAGCTGGGATGGAATGCTAGTTTTTCTGTCTTAGATGCTGAGGAAAACAGCTAAAATGCATTTTCTCTTTAGCTCATTTTCCTATTCATCTCTCTTAAAACTTTTGTACTCAGTATTGAAGGGGGGAGATTTAATAACTGTGTTTACATGCACACATAAATATATGTATATATGTCTTATTGCCCCAAATAGATTGATTATAAATTCCTTGAAAGTAGGAAAGTATCTTAAGCCTCATTATTTTTGATGCTGTAACAAACTGTGCCTTTTAACTAAAATGTAATCAATATACATATTGACTTGTTAAATTTGGCACACTAACAACTGTTCCTTATAAAGTATGTGAACAAAACTCAATATGAACAGTTTAACATGTTTCTAGAAACAGCCTGTCATCTTACTTAATTTGAAAATACATTTTAAAAGATAAAAACCGGGATCCCTGGGTGGCGCAGCGGTTTGGCGTCTGCCTTTGGCCCAGGGCGCGATCCTGGAGACCCGGGATTGAATCCCACGTCGGGCTCCCGGTGCATGGAGCCTGCTTCTCTCTCTGCCTGTGTCTCTGCCTCTCTCTCTCTCTCTCTCTGAGTGTGACTATCGTAAATAAAAAAAAAAAGATAAAAACCATTTTGGCGGGCAGCCCCAGTGGCGAGCAGTTTAGCGCTGTCTGCAGCCCGGGGCATGATCCTGGCGACCGGGGATCGAGTCCCACGTCAGGCTCCCAGCATGGAGACCTGCTTCTCCCTCTGCCTGTGTCTCTGCCTCTCTCTCTCTCTCTCTCTCTCTCTGAATAAATAAATAAAATAATCTTTAAAAAAAACCACACACACATTTTGGCCAGAATCTTCTGCATACAACAGTGTAGGTGCTTTCTGTGGCTATAAGTACCTCTTCAGACGCCCTGAACAGACATCTGGACTTTAATGAGCTGTTTGGGCTCTCGTAGGAGGTGGTTGAAGCCATCGACCGCAGTGCCTTCATCAACTCTGACCTGCCCATCATCATATCGATTGAGAACCACTGCTCGTTGCCTCAGCAACGAAAAATGGCAGAAATTTTCAAGGTAAGCTATTAGCTAAGACTTAGAATGGTATCTCGGTCTTGTCACTGTTGCTTTTACATGGAGCCACCATGGACCACATCACAGCTGAACCTCAGCCATGAAGCACCTACATTTAGGGTCCCTCGGACCTAAGAAATAAGGGTGCCCTGAGAGCTTGGGCTTCCTCTTGAATGATCCATCTTTCCAGCTGAAGTGATGAAGCATTGATGTATGGTCTCCTGACCATTTCCAGAAAGCCATAGGAGATAAGGAGGGACTGACTCTCCAAGGCTACAGATCTCCCTACAGATCAGGGATGCTAGGATGGCACCTGTCTGTTGTATGTGGAAAAGCTAAAAATATCTCAGAGCAAATCTTGTGGCTAACTCTACAGATATGGGGATCCAAGTTGGCAAAGAGCTTAGACTGGCCAGAACAGTTGCTGTGTTAACACTTGGCCCTTCGTTATACAGGTGAACTATAACGCAGACAGATTTAGGGTCAAATACTCCATCATATTTCCCCCTTCTCCACTGAGTAAGGCACTTATGGAAATACGGTTCTCAAGGGGAGGGAATGGCATGGCCAAAGGGAAATGTCCCCAAATACTTATGCCAACTAAACTAATCAGCTTTGTATATTGCCTTTGTTTTGCCATCATTTAGAATAATGGTCTCAACTTTTTTGATTGTATGCTCTGTCAGTAAAATACTGTAGTATGTATTCTTATTGTATGTTTATTGGCTTATTCATGCATTATATATATCCTACTTATTAACATATTTTATACATTAATTAAAACATGCAAAAACAGACTATGAAAGGAAATAACATAGAAAGAGTAAAGAATAATCCTTATACTATTATTTATTAATGGTACAAAATTTCTTTTGCTCTCACAAAACATTTTAATAGTAAATTTATTATTTATTACCTAAGTTTTTAGTGGGAGTGATGTGATTGAATATGTTCATTTTTGGAAATTTTTATGATTTGGCAACTTGTATGTCTGGCTTTAGGTTTAGTTTAGTATATCAGTATTTGATTTGAACAGCTATCGTAGCCACTAAAGATACCTTGCAGAGAAACATGGATGCGGACGGAAAGGAGTTATCATTAGCTGCTCTTGCCAAATCATGGTACTCATTTCTCAATTCCATTAATGAGGTAAAAATAGGTGAAACACTATTAAGCTTCCATTTTTTAAATTAAAAAATAACTAAAGATAGAAATTGCCATATTTTCTATCTTTACCCCAATGGATTGTCTTGTGCCTACTCCCACGACCCACCTCCTTGAGGGATACACATTCCCCTTTGGAGGCCAGTGTTCAAAAAATCTTTGTGAGAAGGGTATGTGCAGTTTTTTATACTAAATGGTGGCAAATTCTCTTCATAATCTTTCATCTTTGTCACCACTCCTTAGCTACTTCAAGGTTTCTATCTTTTTGACTTCTTACCCACACCTGGAATGGATCATATTCTATGAACCACAGAATCTAAATGAATCTCCTTTTCTTCTTTAGATATCAGACCCTAGAACATTTTTGCAAATAGTTAGAGGTCACACACACACACACACACACACACACACACCCGCCCACGGAGAATGGCCTAGAGCACTCCTCCTGCCCTTCTAACCACCTCCCTTCCTTCCAGTAAGAAAGTGTTGGCAGGGAGCAAAGACACCACTTCTTTCATACTTTCTCTTCCTAGGATTTGTAGAACAATTCAACTGAGCTGAAATAGCTAGTTGAATAATTCAAGCATGGGTAAAAGGCACTGATTATGCATTTTCCTTTATTCTTCATAGACTGTGTTTGGAGAAAAACTGGTGGCTAAATTCCTGTTTGAGAGCGATTTCTCAGATGATCCAATGCTTCCCTCACCTGACCAACTTAGGAGGAAAGTGCTTCTTAAAAATAAGAAGCTAAAAGCCCACCAGACACCAGTGGATATCTTAAAGCAAAAGGTATTCTCCTCTCATTATAAAGGCTATGGGTATGCGATGTGCCCAGAACAAAGAAATCAATGTTATTCTGACCTTTCAGATGACCTGCAGGGTAATCAGTTTTTGATGATTGAGTTTCCTGGAATGATAAATTTGAGTTTTGGCTTTCCCTTTAATAGACTGATAAGTATTGTCCTCCTATTCATCTAGTATTTTATTTTATGAAGTTAATTTCTCATGTACCTCATTATTAATTTACTCTGAGAGGAATAACATGTGACTCTTGTTTCTGGACCTGGACTTCATAGCTGTCAATCCCACAGTGGTTGCTATGTTCCCCTTTAGATAAAGCCCCCTATAGGGAGATACCACCCCCCCATAGGGAGAGACCCATAAAGAGAGCACTTGGACAAAGGGCTGTGACTCCTGAAATCAGTAGTGGAACCACAATCCCAGCAGCCCTGTGGTCCCAGCCCTGTGGCACAATGTTTCACTGTGGCATGTGGACTCCAGGGCACTCCCATACCCGCCTTATCCACAGAGACCACAAACCTGCTTATGTAGAGAACCTTCAGCCCAAGGATCCATGAAAAAGTTTAGGTCCAGAGCCACTGAGTTTATATGCCAGGTTGCACTTATCCCACAGAATGACAGCTGCCAAAGTTCTTTGTCTTATTTAGGGCTTTGTCTTTATTATTGGCCCTAAAACACCACTTTCAAAACTTAACAACAGCCAGGAGTTGCCACCCAAAGCTCAGTACGCTGATGCCATTCCAGCAGCTGGGATAGTCTAGAGCTCAATCTAGGTCATGGCCGATGGCTCTTAATTTCTGTCTATGCCATCACCTCCAAGCCTCTAGGACCTACTCCGATCCTGCTTCAGTGGCTTCCAGAGAACAGAGAAGTCACCAAAAGGATTCTGTGTGCCCAACAAATTTAGACCCTTTATCCAAAGTCATTAATAAAAAATCTCAAGTCTAACTTGAGTCAAGTGTCCAGTGTCCTCTACCTAGTTGAGTAGTCAATTTGGAACAATTATCAAATCTTCTGAAAGCCCTAGTTTGTAGAACTTACAGGGAAGGGCCTGAGCTTAAAGTCAAGTGGTATATAATATGGTACAGGAGAAAGAGCATTAGGTGCAGAGCTAAAATACCAGTTTCTAGTCTCTGGCTCTATCACAAACCAGCCATGTCACCATGAGCCAGTCAATCTTTCTAGGCCTCCATTTCTTTCTCTGTAAAATGAGAATGCTAAGGTAACTAGCTAGCTTCATAGGACCCTTCTGACACTACCATCTCACAAAATCTTTCCCAAAGTGAATCATGGGACCCCTGTCAGAATTGCAGACCACTCTGTAAACATTTTATTGTTCCACTTCTCAGTCTCTATTTCCAGTATTTCTTGCCATTTAGAACATTACTACTTCCCTGAGAGGTCCTTAAAGAATCTTGTCGTCTGCTGGGAGTTCCCAGATTGTCCACCCCACCTGTAGTGGGACTCCAGGCTGCCCAAAGTCCAGGCTGAGTTAGGGGTTTACATTATATCAGCTAAAAAATTCAATGATTCACCAAATGCCCAATTACTTCAGATGTCCACAGGGGTGGGGAGGAAGGTGAGGTCAGAGGCTCCATTATCTTTAAACTTACCCTTCTGAACAGAAAAACTAATATTTACAGAAAGGGCCCCAAACCAATCCAGCCAGCAGATTCCTACTGATCATGTTTGTCCTAAATGGAGTGGCTTAGGATTACCATGGATCCTCTAGAACTATGGTCATTGAACTTTTTTTGCTCAAATATCTCTTAAAATTTTTTTGAAAAACTGTATTTCTCACATGTTTTTCCCTCTTTTATACATATTTAAGTTGACATTAAAATTTTTATCACAAGTTTAGTTACAAAGGATAGATTTTCAAACATAATATTCCTTATGTATAAATATAGATAAAATAAATTATATACCAATAATAATGTACAAAACAATCATCATTGTCAAAGAAATCAGCCCAGTCAGCTAGAATATGTTTGGTCAAAAAGAGTCTGATTTTATTTTTTTTAATTCAGTTAAGCATTGTATTATCATCCCTATAATGACCATATGACTTTTGAATATTAATTCTAAGATGCATGGATGGACAGACAAAAGGAAGGAAAGGGAGGGAAGACAGAGAGAGACAGAGATATAGACAGGGATAGATAGACAGACAGACAAAGGCATGGAACCTTGAATTTACTTGTTGCCTGTATGAAATAAGATGCTCCCCTCAGTACTTTTTCTAGACTCTCAGGAGCTCAGCTCTGCATTCTCAAATGACCCTTTGCTACCTCGGGTAGTTTCCACCTCATCTTATGCATCACAGATTTTTTTTTTCTTTTAAAGATTTTATTTATTCACGAGAGACACACACAGACAGAGAGAGGCAGAGACACAGGCAGAGAGAGAAGCAGGCTCCATGCAGGGGGCCTGATGTGGGACTTGATCCCGGGTCTCCAGGATCACACCCTGGGCTAAACGCAGCGCTAAACTGCTGAGCCACCTGGGCTGCCCACATCACAGATTTTTTTACTGGTAAGCAAGAGTTACACTTTCGTTAAACAAGAGAAGAACAATTATGACAAAAGTGTGGGGAAGAGAGAACCAGCCAGCCGTGAGCTTGTTCTCAGGCAGTCCTATTTTTTAAAGAGTACACATAGAGTTTGAAAATCTTGACTCTAGAAACAGATTCCATTAAAAATATATGAAGCCACACATCCCTGGAAGTCTTAGAAGTAGCTGGAGGTACACAGTTTGAAGATCACACGTGGCTCTTGGCCAAGAGTTGCAAAACTGGCCACCTTCAGGGGTCAAGCAGAAACATAAATGTGAGGGGCCACCTTGGTGTATGACAGCTGGAAGCAGTCAGGACAGGAGTGGGGCACTCATGCCCTTGTAAATAAACAGCTTTAACTAAATTATTTTTAAAACACTGCACCAGCCAAACCAGACTGGTCTGGAGGGGAAGTCAGCCATGAGGACCACCAGTTTGATCCCTCTGCTGGGTCTGCCTGTGTCCAGTTTTGGACTTCAAAGCTGCTCCAGAAATCCTGGCATCTGTTTGGATTCCAGAGACCACAAGATCTATGCTGATGGATTTTGTTAGGAAGTCATTTTAACTAAAATATTAGCATGTTTTCCCTAAGGCCTGGCCGTCCACAAAGGCTGTATCAGTAACTGACTACCTACCATGGGGTGCTGTTTCTTCTATACTTGTTTTCTTTACTCAACAACTACTGCCCACTCCTGACTGCCAGGCAGACACAGCTGTCCTGTGTATACCTCTGTGGTCTTCTAGATGTGTTGGAATGTTGTAGCTTGTTGCCTTTCCCGTTCTTTGCAGGCATTTGCAGTTACTTATGCGGCCTCCAATTCACAAATGAATATATCATGCTACTTCAGAAGTCTTCTTTATGTTGAGCCCAAATCTTCCTGCCTGTTCCTCCTTCTCTTTGGCGCTACTTCTTCGCTCTGCAGCTGCACAGACCAATTCCATATCTAGAGAGCTAGCATGTGTCTCCCACCAGCTTTTCTCTTCTCCAAACTAAACATTCTTGTGTCAACTGTTTCTCACAGGATATGGCTGCTCAGACTCTTTTACTTTCCTTTAAGGATGTTTTGGATATTCTTTAATTTGTGGATCTTCTTGAATTTGCCGATCTTAAGGTGTAATTTCCAGAACAAGTCAATACTCCATATAGGGTCTGATAGCACAAGGAGGGCAGCAAAGCCATCACCTCTCTTAACTTAGACTTTATGCCTTAGTTAATACAGCCTAGAACTATTCTCGCTTTTAAAATTCTTCAGCTCACATTGGGTTCATGTTGAGTTTGTGGAAAACAAAAAAGAGTTCAGTTATTTTCACAGGGACTGCTCTTTGGCTAGTCTCCCCACTTTTTCAAGTTTACAGTAAATTTTAATCTTTCACGGGCAGGAGCCTCGCATTTATCTCTGTTAAATTTGTCCCTCTTGGTTCTGGTATACCATTCATAAAAGGTTCTTTGTGAATTTTGACTTCTGATATCCAGTGTATTTATTAGCAGTTTTTCTTATTGTGCCTTCATTCCAAGTTGCCCTTGAGCCAGATCAGCAAGCAGAGAGCCTAGCCTGTGGTCCTTCTTAAAGAACCTTCCTGGAGTTTAGGTGATTATCACTCCTGTCTAGTGCTCTCCTCTCCTGCAGCCCACATTTCTCCAGAATCTGCTTTAGCTTCTTTATTTGTAGAATAGAAGACTGAGGCCTAGCCATTTATGTGACTTTCTCAAAGCCACCCAGCTCATAGTAGCAGAGCTAGGATTCAGATTCAGGTCTTTAGGAAAGACTCTTTCAAAGGCAACAAAGAAGTCAGAATACAGAGGTTCCTGGGTGGCTCAGTCAGTTAAGCATCCAACTGTTGGTTTCAGTTCAGGGCATGATCTCAGTGTCATGAGATTTAGCTGCACATTGGACTCCGTGCTCAGCGTGGAGTCTGCTTGTCCTTCTCTCCCTGCTCCTCCCCCTCACTCACACACACTCTCTCTGTGTCTCTAAAATTAATAAAATCTTTAAAAAAAAAGAAGTCAGAATGCATTGGTAATCACTGGAACACTATTAAAAACATAGATTCTTAGGTCCCATATCTGCCCAACTAAATCAGAATTTTCACGAGGAAAGCTGGGTAATCTGTTTATTTTAAAAGAATTTGGGATCCCTGGGTGGCGCAGCGGTTTGGCGCCTGCCTTTGGCCCAGGGCGCGATCCTGGAGACCCGGGATCGAATCCCACGTCGGGCTCCCGGTGCATGGAGCCTGCTTCTCCCTCTGCCTGTGTCTCTGCTTCTCTCTCTCTCTCTCTCTCTCTCTCTGTGTGTGTGTGTGTGTGTGACTATCATAAATAAATAAAAATTAAAAAAAATTAAAAAATAAAATAAAGAATTCTTATCACCCTGGAAGTTTGGAAATACTACTTATCTCTTATTTCCCACAAAGTGAGTTACCTTATCCAAAAAGTCTAAAGAGTTTAGTGTTCTGGAGATGTATTATTAGTAAGCCCATACTAACTCTTGCTAATCACCTCTTTATTTTTCGTGTTCTCACACCAACTAATTAATAACCCATTCTGAAACTTTGTCAGGTATCACCTTGATGCTCCCCACTATATAATTTTCACAATTTAGCTCTTCCTCTTTTTGGAAAAATGGGACAGTATAATCCCACTTCTAGTTTTTAAGACCACTTCCAGCCTCCCATACCAACAATCATACCTGCAAGGTCTTTCAGTCATCTGGCAGATTGTGGCTTTAGATCTGGTGATCTGAGCTCACACAAGCTGGGTGAGTGAATGCCTAAAGCTCCTATGTTCAGACCCAACCCCTCACCTACCTGGGTCATTGCCATACCAGGAACTCACCCTCAGCAAGGGTGGGTTGCCTCAGAGCCAGGGGGATTTCTGAAGCCTTCCATCTGCCTCAGACTCATGCTGAGGCTCTTACTGAGTCTCCCTAACTACACCACATCAGATCTCTAGTTTTCTCCATGGTCTCCAGCACTTCAACCTGCTAGACACAAACAATGCATGTGAGATGACAGGGACTATGCAAGGTGCCAGTGGAACAGAGCAGAGCAAGACATGGCCCTTCCTAGACCCATCTGAGCCAGTCTCCTCATCTGACCCCCAGCTCCAAACCCCTGACCTATGTCTGAATTACTTTTATTCAAGGGCTAGGATGCTATCTTTCTGCCTCAAAGTAGGATATTGCAAAGAATAAGGATGTCAGCTCCTGGTTATCCTTTTGGCCACCTCTCCATACTTCTACACTGCTGGAAGTGTTTGGGAGTTTAAGGGACCTTGGCATGCTGCTTTCTGACATTGCCAGTCCCCGAATCTTTGCATGGAACCTCTCCCATCATACGGTTCCCACACTTTTCTGCCAGTGGGTCTACCAGGCTCCTTGCATCATCATTCCCAGCCCTTGGCTCTACCTTGAATGCTGGCTGTGTCACAGCCCTTCTCTTATCCATGACAAATAGACTTGCTGTTGTGGCTTCCTTTAACCTAGAGCAGATTTCCCAAAGTTTAAAGAACACTAATGCTATGAAACATGCTGAGAAAAGCGGGGCGGGGGGGGGGGGGCAATGGGGGGGGCAATCCCTGGTTAAAAAAGCGTGAGAGGGCAGCCCGGGTGGCTCAGCGGTTTAGCACTGCCTTCAGCCCAGGGCCTGATCCTGGAGACCCAGGATCGAGTCCCATGTCAGGCTCCCTGCATGGAGCCTGCTTCTCCCTCCGCCTGTGTCTCTGCCTCTCTGTCTCTCTGTTTCTCATGAGTAAATAAATAAAATCTTATAAAATAAAATAAAATAAAATAAAATAAAATAAAATAAAATAAAATAATAAAATAAAATAAAATAAAATAAAATATAAAAAAGTGTGGGAAATGCTGTACTGGAGATCTTTGAAGAATCACCATACCCTTTAGCATATTAAATGAAGACTATGTGAAACCCCATAGCAGGAATGTTTCAGTTTGTTTAAGTGCTGTTCCCAACCTTCCATTGTGTTTTGTGGTTACTGTAATGGTCAGTTTTCACCTACTAGCTATCAACACCCATGGAGCTAGTGTTCCATAAAACCCACTTTGAGAAATCCCAGCCTAGACAATGTTCAGTTGTCTCAAGTGGACTGTATTGTAAAATATTTTATGTGGATAAAGACACAGCCTAAATTATGTCTTCCTTAGGTACACATTTTAATTATAAAAGTAATATAACCACATAGAAAATTTAGGAAATAGGGATCCCTGGGTGGCACAGCGGTTTAGCTGCTTCTCCCTCTGCCTGTGTCGCTGCCTCTCTTTCTCTGTGTGTCTCTCATGAATAAATAAATAAATAAATCTTTAAAAAAAATAAAATAAATAAAATAAATAAAATAAAACATCCATAATTCTGACATCAAATACAACCTATATTATAGGGGTTCTTAATATTAATAATATATCCACAGAGAGAATTCAAGGGTGCATGATATAGATGAAAAAAAAATTACCCCTCCATTTTCACTGACCTCCAGCTAAAATTTAGCATTTCCTCCAATAATAAACCACAGTAACACTGGCAGTATTTGGATCTTCATCAGCAATAGAAATTATAGTTTTTGTCTGTTACATCACAGTTGTTTCCAATACCTCCAGGAATAATTTATGCCAATCACTATTTCAAAAATATCACTTGAACTACCCCTTATACATTTTTGTTTGTGTTAATAAACATATTCCTATAGCACCACAATTTTTTCTTTTAATATTTGATAACTGTATTCAACATTTTTTGTAATCTTTTGTACTTTGTTTTATGCATTTAAAATGTCGGAGTGCCTGGGTGGCTCAGTCAGTTGAGAGTCCAGCTCTTCATCTCAGCTCAGACAGATCTCAATCCCAGGGTCTTGAGTTAGTTCAAGCCCCACACTGAGGTCCGTGCTGGGTGTGGAGCCTATTTTAAAAAAGAATAATAATAAAATAAAATAAAAAACATTCTGAGAAAGGATCCTATCTCACCAGACTGCTTAAGGGATTTATGCACCACAGTAGGTCAAGAATCTTGAAGTCTTATTTTTTTTCAAGCAGACATACCATATTTTATTGCCCCATTCTTCTATTGTTGGATTTTAGGTTTGTTTCTTGTTTTTAATTCATGCAAGAAACTTTTCTTACATTTCTGCTTATCCTTTTTTTTTTTTTAAAGATTTTATTTATTTATTCCTGAGAGACACAGAGAGAGAGAGAGAGAGAGAGAGAGAGAGAGAGAGGCAGAGACACAGGCAGAGGGAGAAACAGGCTGCAGGCTCCATGCAGGGAGCCTGATGTGGGACTCGATCCCTGGTCTCCAGGATCAGGCCCTGGGCCAAAGGCAGGCTCTAAACCGCTGAGCCACCCAGGGATCCCCACATTTCTGCTTATTTCCTATGCTAAGTTCCCAGACCTCTATTAGCCCTGTGTCCTGTGTTATCACCTCGCAGTAATTCTAGTCAAATGTAGAGGCACATGATCTCCCTCATAGCACCCATCAGATTTCCAGAAGTTTCTGAGCCTAGTTGATTAATCTGATTGATGATTCAGATAAAGTCTGCTGAAAAACTTTATTTAAACAACGACTCAGTCTCATTGTCCATAAGGATTCCAACGCTTTTCTTGCCAAAAGCTTTTAGATAGCCTGATTCACTTCATCATTTGGGAGTGATGGTTGTTCTCCCAAGCACCAAGGTTTGTTCTGTAGGGCTTGCCCCAGGGAACTCGGGTGGCTGGGCACTACATACAGATTCCCTGTGATTGTTGTTTAAGGCTCCTGGATTATTTTTATAGGGATAACATTCTCCCAAGTATTGATACTGAACTTTAGATGAATCTAGATTTTTTCCTTTTTTTTAAATTTATTTTTTATTGGTGTTCAATTTACCAACATACAGAATAACCCCCAGTGCCCATCACCCATTCACCCCCACCCCCCGCCCTCCTCCCCTTCTACCACCCCTAGTTCGTTTCCCAGAGTTAGGAGTCTTTACGTTCTGTCTCCCTTTCTGATATTTCCCACACATTTCTTCTCCCTTCCCTTCTGTTCCCTTCCACTATTATTTATATTCCCCAAATGAATGAGAACATATAATGTTTGTCCTTCTCCAACTGACTTACTTCACTCAGCGAATCTAGATTTTTATTTTCTCTCTCAAATGAATCAAAATAAGTTAAGCCACTTTTTAGGTGGTCACTTTGAAGGCTATAAATGAAACTTCAGTAGCTTAGCATATGCAATTTTTAATTACTGATATCTTCCAGGCTCATCAGTTAGCATCCATGCAAGCTCAGGCTTATAATGGGGGAAATGTCAACCCTCCACCTGCTAATAACGAGGAAGAGGAAGATGAAGAGGACGAATATGATTATGACTATGAATCCCTGTCTGATGGTAAGATAAACACAACCCTATGCTGTGTGCAGGGAAATGCCTGGATGATTTTCTGTTGTGGTTTTTTTGTGTCTTCTCCCCCACCCCCACCCCCCCCACACACACACACAAAAATGAGTCTGGCACTTCACAGGCCAACCATGCAGATTATTGTAATCACTGTCCAGGAGTTCCTGAATCCCATTGCTTAGTGAGGAGGACCAAGCAAGGAAGGGGATTCTGTTAGCCACTACAGCCAACATTCAAAGAGAGAAAAGGAGGGTGTGGGAAGCAACACAGGGGTTATTCCTGAGGTTTCTGGAGGAAAAGGTGGAATTGCAGCAGAGAGACCCCATTCTCACCCTTGCAGTTTCTGAGGCAGCTAATGCTCTTGGCAGTCATTGTGGCTGCTGGCTCTTCTCACTCCTCACCACCTGCAGGGGGCAGCATCGCGGTTCTGTGCTCTCTGCTCCTCCTCACCACCTTCACATATGTTTTTTTGTAAGAAATATAGAAAATATTTTTTAAAAGAGCAGCATTTCACTTCCCCCTCTCCTCGGTTCTCACATCACTAAATCAACAAGGTGTTTCTGTCTGGCTCCTTCAAAGGGACAAAATATGGTTGATGGCTAATGGCCTAATACAAAAAAGTCACATGAATGAAGTTATCTACAAATTATAGGTGAAGGATCCCTCTTACATGAGAATTAGATTTCAGGTGTGTTCGTTTGTACTAAATTGGTTATAGATTGCAAAATGTTTTCTAGGTACCATTGCTGATGGTAAACTGTTTCAGTAACTTTTGAAAAGTAGTGTAATAAAAAATTGCCAAAATTTCTATTTACACAAATAACATTACATGTGTAGAATATATTATTTCTATGTAGGATCATTGTTTTGCTAATATGTAGATATGCCCAGACCAGCAACCATTTACCATTGGCATGAAGACAGCCAAGCTACCCTCCTCCAAATATCTGCTGCTCATGCTCCAGGATTGCCCCCAAGTTATGTCCAGTTCCATGAGCTTCCATCAGGGCCAGCACTTACAGCCCAGTCTCCTTTTGCCTCCTAAATATGATACTAATCTATGTCTATTTAATATTTGCCCTTAGTAATAGTTTATTGCTCCATGCCATCAACTAAAAGCCAAATTTACTTGACCTGAAATCCATCAGATAATGTGAGGGCCATAATCTCTAATGGGGAAAAAAGGGGGGAAAATGAAAAGAAGTCAAGATAATTTCTTGAATCCTATTCCTGAAAACTTGTGGGAATATGAGTATTCTTATATTGACAATCTTCCCCATGGATCCCTATTATAATTATGGTGATGCTGTCTCAGAGGAACAAATTTATTCAAATAAGAAACAAAACCACACTTAAGAACTCAACCAATCCAGATGTCATTTGCCTCTGTGAGAAGTTAGTTCGCTGGAAGATAAATTCACTCTATCATAAATTACTCCTGTGTTTCTTCTGTACTTTTGAGCCCAGGAAGAAGGGGCTTTTCTTAATTATTAGTAGTATTATTATAGGAGTTTTTGATATGCAAATAACAAAATGATCAGATATTTATTTATTTCAGTTAGGAGAGTAAACCCAAAGTACCCTGCTGAATTTCTAAGATAGTTGCATGCTTTTTTAAAACCTGCCTTGCTGGATGGGGGTACGCATGGAAAGGGGGCCTCATTACGTCCTGCTTCAATAAACTATGAGATGTCGGGTCAATATCCTGTCTCCACTCTAGGCCTTATGACCCTCAGATGTGTAATGAAAAGATTCTGTTCAGTGTTGACTGGTGTTCTCCTTCTTCTAGCACTAACACCTAAGATCTATGACAGCTGAAGGCCACTGCCACCACATGGGTATTTCCCATTTCATTGACAGATTCCTCTGACTGGCTGATTCCCAAACAGGCCTTGTAGTTTTGCCATAACTTGTTTCAGCTGGTTGTGTTGGGGCTACCTCATGCTACTGTTAAATGCCCTGTCAATCTTGCAGGCTTGGTGTGGTTTCTGTGGTGCCTCCCTCACGCACCTCTGTGCAGATCCCTCTACCGTCTTCACACCCTCTGACTAAGATAAGAAGGGAATGGAAATCTGCCTGCTCTGTGTAGAATGATTTGGAGCTTCATTGGGGACCTCAGAGATTTCTCAGCTTCTTGTAATGATGAGTCCTTTTGAGGAGATGTAGAAGCTGTGACCTGTCACCCTCGGGGAACTAGGCATGCTCTCAAAGTTCTGCATACGGTTGCAGGAGGGTGGCTGGCCTTCTGAGGCCCTCACAGACGTCCCAGGGGAAGGGCTCATCTGTAGAATCTGGGTGGCCAGTTTATCTCTGTGACAGCTCTGGTCCTCAGTTTCATGTCTATAAAGTGAGAGAATTAGTTTACAGCCCCTTTGGGCTATAAAAAATGTGACGATTCCTAAGCACACAGTTAATTCCAGAAGATCTAAAGGAAGTTGCAGATGAGGCCCATGTGTTTCAGGAATTCCTACTCTGCCTTTTGGCTAAGAAGTCCTTCATGAATATTTATTTTATTAAATTCCATTAAATAAATATAAATTAATTTTCTTCCAGCCTTGCTGTTTATCTTGACCAGCTTTGAAAAGGCAGTAAAGAGTATAGATTTGAATTTGCAACTTAACATAGACATTCTAGGACAGTGACTGCATGATTCTAACAATTCAGTCGATTTCTATCCATTTAACATAATGCATTACTGGAATGTTATGACAGTCAGTAACTGAAAATATGTAATGTGAATATGGCAGCATGATTAACATTAACAATGTTTGCATTTCTTTTATTGCTAGGCCTGGCCTCTCTAATAGTCAAAATATTAAATCAATAGAGGATTTCTTGTTTCATTTATCTCACAATCTAAGCAATTGTTATTTATGCTTTGCTTCATACCTTAATTTAATTTATCTGGCTTTTGTCTTAATTTTCCTTACTTTTATCCTCTTTCTGATTCTGTTTTTCTATAGCAGATGTCCTTACTGCTTCTCCTGCTCCTAACAGTCAGGAAGGTAAAGCCGTTTAAACTGGGCATTTTAACTGCATGAATGTGGACATTCCGTGTTCAGGTTCTTAGCCCTGATTAGCATGAAATCGTGATACTTACATGAGTAAAAATGTAATGAAGTAATTGATCTTGTTTACTTCTTGACAGCCTGCTTGGCCCTTGTTTGGTATAAGGATATTTTGGTGTAAGCATTTATGGTCTGGTGAGTTAGTGAACCTTGGGTGAGAAATGAGAGCTTTCTTGTTTTTCATTTTAAAAGAGCATAACTGTGGGGCACCTGGGTGGGTCAGTGGTTGAGCTTCTGTCTTTGGCTCAGGTCGTGATCCCGGGGTCCTGGGATCAAGTTCTGTATTGGGCTCCTCACCAGGAGCTTGCTTCTTCCTCTATGTCTCTGCCTCTCTCTCTCTCTGTCTCTCTGTCTCTCTGTCTCTGTCTCTCTCTCTCTGTCTCTCATGAATAATTAATAAAATCTTTTTAAAAAGTAAATTTAAAAAAATAAAAGAGCATAACTGTGATGTGCTTCTAACAGCTTTAAAGTCATTTTGAATAGAAATACCAGAAGAAGAGCAAAGTGTAAGATTATTTGTCATGCTTTAGATATTCCTAGGTATATTTTAATTTCTATCATCAAGGTTTTGCTTATTAAATTCATAAACAATTATGAAAACTCTACTTTTTAATTAAGTAGAATTGTGAAAACTGCATTGCAAATAACAGTATCTTTTTTCCCAGGGTTTGACATTTCTAGAAGTAAAAGATGCTAATAGCTTCATTTTAAAATGAGAGTGATTAACTCCTGTATGCACAATCTAAAAGTGCTTCTACTACTAAGTCCTCTCCAAACTTGTGTGCTGAGGCTTCTGACACAAGGGTGTCTAACATAAGGTTTGTACAGTCCCAGTGATCTGTATGGACTTGAGCCTTCTCATTTAGATTATGTCTATATGGTACCAAAACTACTGGTAAGCAATTCAATTAAAAATAAATACATCATTGACCAAATTTAACAAATTTTAAAAATTATACTCCAAGCCATCGTTTTGGCAAAATGTAGCCAGAGCCTCAGTCTTAGTAGATAAGCACAAGTGTCTGGATATCCTTGTAATGATGTAGACAAAGCTCTCAAGTGAAACATTTGGTTCTTGTTTGCTGAAGCCTGCCAACTTATTTTCAGACAACATTCTAGAAGACAGACCTGAAAATAAATCATGTAATGACAAGCTTCAGTTTGAGTATAACGAAGAAATCCCCAAGAGGATAAAGAAAGCAGATAATTCTGCTTTCAACAAAGGAAAGGTGGGTGAATGGCTTCTGTTCAGTTACAGTTGGGCCACAGCAGTCTTGTCAGTTGTGGGTAGAATTTCACTCTCTCCTGGTCCCTTCCCTTCCCATTTCCACCTGCTTTCTCTTAGATGCCAAAGCCCACATGGTGATGTATGGGACACCTTCATGCCATTTGTAGAATGATAGCCACTGGTTCATCCAAACAATAGCTAGAGAAGATATACAGTGTGGCAGGCACTGAGATGACACAGGAGGTAGTTTAGTGATGGAGACAAATATGTAAACAGTGCTTGTAAATGAGTACAATGTGTAGATGAGTACAAAGACCTGTGACTACACAGTGTTATCAGAGCATCAGGGAGGATGGTGTTGGAAAAGATTTGGCCAAGTAGACAAAAACAGAACGTTTAGGCCAAGAGAACAGCCTGGTACATCCAAGGAATTTCTAGAATTTTTAAAGTGTTTGGGATGACCAACCAGATAAACAGGGCCAGGATTGTTAAATGTTCACAGAGGAGTGACATGGAGAATAGAGATCTAAATGAGCTACCCAGACCCTGCCTTCAAGTGCCTCCTCACACTATGTAGACTCTGAGCAAATCTGTAGACACAGTTTCAGTGACATTGTGAGAAAGCTCAATAATAAAGTATGTCAAAAATGTGAGCCATAAAAGATGCATATTCAATCATCTCTCATTCAACAAATATACATTGACTATTCCACATTTAAGATACTGGACTGTGCCCTCAGCGAAGATGAAGATGAGTTAGGCCCATCACTTACTTTCAGAAAGTTGTGACTCTGGGAAAGGTGTTGGGACATGTATGTGGATAGATAGAGAGCAATGTGAAACACACTGATGGCATGAGAAAGGAACAGATAAAGACCTTTGGGGATTCAGAGGTAGGTGGGCATACACTTTCTATGTAAACTTGTGTCATTTTTCCCTTGATAGGTTTATGACATGGAACTGGGAGAAGAATTTTATCTTCCTCAGAATAAAAAGGAAAGCAGACAGATTGCACCAGAGCTTTCTGACCTTGTCATCTACTGCCAAGCGGTAAAGTTTCCGGGTAAGAGTAGACAATATCATCTATAGGAAAAGATACCAAAAGATAAAAATGTGCCATTTATTTAATTGGACACTGTAAATACTTTCAAAATAACTAAATTGTGTTATCAAAGTCATTGTTACACTACCTTCTAAATATTTTTTATAATTATTATTAGCTTTGATGGTCATGGGGAAAAATATCATAAAATGTTTATTTTCCAGATATCATATCTTTTTGTAATAGTTAATAATAATGATAATAATAATATTCATAACATCTTAAGAGCTAAAATTTATTAAGCCCTTCAGTACCAGGATTTGCGCTAAGTATTTTACATACATCATACTACTGACTTTGCATAAATCATGTTACATTCTGTGAGGTAGGTGGATTTATTCCCATTTTTAAATGAAATGAAATCTGAGAAAGACAAACTGGTTCAAGGTTTCACAATGTATCAGCTAAGACTCTTTTGTTTGAAAGTGATAGAAATTGACTTAAGCAAAAAAGAAATGTGTTGGCTCATGTGTTAAACATAAAAACATAAAAATGAAGGGATATACAAGTTTCAGGTACAGGTTGATCCAGGGCTTCTCTTTCCCCATTTCTCACTCTGCCTCCTCTGGGTTGTGCCTATTCCCTTTGTGATAGCAAGGCGGGTGCAGCAGGCTAGCACTACATGGTTTCAGATTAGCTCAGTCTAAGAGTTTCCCAGAAATTTCAGCACCAGTTTCATTGTTTTCCATTGAGTCCTTTGCCTATCCCTGAACCAGTCCACTAATTCCCCAGGACTGACAATTGACAATCTGGGGCTTGTGGCACATTCCCCATCTTTGAGCTGGGTAGCAAGACTCCACCCAAACCACAGGACCAAGGGTGGGATTTCAGCGGGAGAGTAGGTTTCCCCAAGTGGCTATTCCTAGAAGTACAATGACCTTAATGATGATAAACCATTCCTCCCGCCCAAAAAAATGTGCATTTCAATTAATAAAAGGTAGAGCTATGATTCTGAAGGCTATCTCCAAAGCCCTGCTCTTAACCATTGCACTATCCTGCCCCTCTTGTTAGAGTGTGATCTCTGCATTTATCCAATTGCGTGTCCCACAAACGGGGCATCAGGGGCTGCAGGGCAAACAGGAAAGTCCATAAATATAGGAAAGTCAGGAAAATTAATCTCCTTATACTGTGAAAAAGGATCCCCTTGTACAAAATTTCTAAGGACAGAAAAGCAGCTGGAAACAGGAGATTCATCTAAATTTTGGAAAATGAAGTATATAAACTTGGCCTAAGAGATGTGTTAAAATTTCAACCCTGCATGTGAATGCAGATCCTGGCCTCCAGAGGCATATCTTATGCCTCACTTCTCATACTCTGCCCTACAAACAGGACAAAGGTATTAGGCTATTAAAAAAATAGGTAATAGCAGTCCTTTCACACATATGGAAGAAATTACAGATAGAAGTTCCTCAATTTAAGGTTTTTTCCCATAAGCTGTTTTTTTTTTTTTTAAGATTTTATTTATTTATTCATGAGAGAGGCAGAGACATAGGCAGGGAGAAGCAGGCTCCCTGAGGCGAGCCCCATGTGGGACTCGATCCCAGAACTCTGGGATCACACCCTGAGGCGAAGGCAGACACTCAATCGCTGAGCTACCCAGGCGTCCCCCATAAACTGTTTTTAAACATTTGGCAGCTGCTACTGCTTATCTGATAGCAAATCTTGTTGAGGAAGATATGAATTTATAAGTAGCAATCAGAATCTTCAAAGAAATGTAAGAACCCAGCTATTTAGGTTTAGTCTCACAGATCATGACTTTCTGTCAACGTAAGTATGATATGAACGTATTTGCAGCTGGAAGATCATTCTCCTTATGGGATAAAATCCTTTTCCTGTCAAGGAGCCTGGTGGCTTGCATGTCCTTTATGACTGGAACAAGTGTGAGGTCCACGGCATTCACAGATCAAGAATCACTCACATTCTCACATGCTCATGTGCTGGCTCACATGCTCACATTCGAGAATCACTGCATGGCTCGTTCTTTATAAATTCAATGGACACCACACCCAAACCATTCCACGGACTTTGTTCTTCTCAAGCACTGATTAAATAGTACAAATTCCCAAAGATATTTGAAGTCACTGTGAAAGAAAGTTTATGTACCAGTAGAGAATTGTGGGAGAGCAAAAAGGTCATTGGGTCCAACTTCTGACTTGAGACACAGGCTAATAAGCATGGGGTCATTTGGCTTATGTTTAAAATTGCAAGAATGCTATTCTTAAAAGTGTTTATATAGCACACGTTCTTTATGGGTATACTACATTTAATTTGGTTTGAGGTTTTGGGGAGGTTTTTTTTAGTAACTGAGGTTTCTTACAGTTTTCTCTCCCCAAACTTACTTCCTCTCAAAATTAACAAAACTGTGCTACCAGAACCATTGTTCTAATAGATTTTAAATATTTATTGTTATATGCTTTGTTTCAATGCTCATGGGGAAAGCAGATAAAATGTTTATTTTGCTACACTATTGACTTTGATTTTGCTACATTATCAATTTCAATGCATCTCACCACAATTCCAAGTCCCTTCTAAGGAGCCACATGCAAAAAAAATCTTCAGAGCAGTGAGACCACAAAGATCTGTGGCATTACCTTCCCCAGAAGGAAATTAATTACCCAAAGATCATGAACCTGCTTCAATGGCAGAGCACACCTCCTCCGTGGCCTTGACTGGGTCAGTTACATAACTTCTCTGCACTTCCAATTCCTTATCTGTAAAAAAAAAAAAAAAAAGTATAACTTGCAGGGTGGTTGTAAAAATTAGCAATAAAGTCTATAATGTGATTAACACACTATCTAGAAAAGAATTGGCTCTCTGGAAGTGGTGGTTGTTGTCATTGATAAAAGGGCCAACAGGGCACAAGAAGGTTGTTTATTGCTGTATCAGTGATTCAAAAGGAATCAACAGATTCCTTCCCTTTTCTTGATCACCCAGCCAAGGGAACAACCAGGCTCTTCACAAAGGAGTCCACATACCCTTTGATGTGTGCCAGGATGTGTGCAAAAAACCCCAGAATCAACAGCTCCCTCACTCTGGCCCCTTGAGAGAAAACCTACTGTGATATCACTGTGCTGAGGGCAAAATTCACACAAAATTTTAAGATAAAGCATGAGAACCTCCTAGTCCAAGTTTGTGCATCTTTGTGGTTACAGATACTTAAGAGGAAAAAAATATTTAGAAGCCCCACAGCTGCTATGAACTGAACACTTTCTCTGACCAAGACACTCTGCTAAGTATGTATATACACATGATCTCATTCAACCCTAACCATGACCCTTTCACAGATGAGGAGGGAGTAATGCAGAGAGGTTAAGTAATTTATGTGAGGTTGCACTGCTAGGAACAGGGTTTAAGCCCCAATGTCTCCGCTCTTATTAAGCACCGCCTAATCCTGTGTTTTCTCTGATGATGTTCTTGGAAGGCGTATTTTCATCTCCAAGAGGACCTCCTGAATGCTGCTTCAGCTGAAGGAGACACTTTCTAGTGCTACAGTTGTACACAGTAGAATGGTTTGGAGGCAGCACCTCTGGCTTGATTAGTGCTCTTAAATGACTCTTCCTGCACTGGAGCCAGGTCTGCACTCATTTCCTCATTCAGCAAAAGGCTATTAAGTTCCTGCTGCACAGCAGGCACTATGCCAGGTGGGAAGGGTCAGGCAGTGGTTGGACTAGGAGGAAGCAAAAGAAGCCACGAAACATCATGATCATCATAACGTATTTCCCATCGAACCCTCAGATTAACCCCCGTGAGTGAGTTCCTATCATCACACCCATTTCATAGATAAGGAGATAGGAACGGATAAGGTAGATGTTATGCCAACCTCATACTGGCAAGAACTGAACCTAAACAATGAGACACTGAAGTTCAGACTTTACCCAATCTTTCATTGCTCCAAGTTGAGTAATTAGGTTCTAATAATTAAATATTGACTTGGGGAGCTTTCTTTTCATGCAGTTTTTCAAAATCTTTCTGGTGCACAATCAAGTGAATGTATTGTGATTTTGTGATGATCATGCAGTTCTTGTCCTATTTGCCTCCAGAGAGAAAAACTTTGCTACCACTGCCTGCAATGCTATTATTAACTGTGTTAAAAATGCTAGTAGATCTTCTGTCCCAGGGCTGCAAGGGAGTAGTAGGACTTCAAAATAAACAGTAACAGGGATGGAAAATGTTGAGTTCCCTTGCTTGTAGTTTTTGGCTTATTTATTTTCATTTTATGGGAACAGGGCTGTCAACTCTAAATGCATCTGGCTCTAACAGAGGAAAAGAGAGGAAAAGCAGGAAGTCCATTTTTGGCAACAATCCGGGCAGAATGAGCCCTGGGGAGACAGCATCGTTTAACAAAGCATCTGGAAAAAGTAAAGTCACCTTCTTCCCATATTTTGGCCCGATTCTGCATGCTGGATGATTCCAATACTTGACCATCTAAGCACTTCTCTTGAACTTTTAATTTCTTTTTTTTTTATGTTCATGAATGTTTATGTTATCTAAGTGTGGTACCAATATATTTAAAATTACAAATTTACACTCTTACCTTCCTAAAAAATAACATTTCACTGAAGACGTTCTAAACATGTTTGCCTCAAAAGTAAAAGCTGGAGCCACCTTGGAACATTCTAGTTGTTTTTGGAACTCCTCATCCTTATAACTCTTCATCCTTATAACTCCAGAAGATATATCCATTTTATTTCTAATTACTTTGTATTATAAAAGTAATAAATTCTCATAGTTAAAAACTCAAACATTTCAGACTATTATTAAAATTCCTTTCCACTCTCAATGTCCCAGTTCTACTCCCCAGAGGCAACCAGTGTTAGGTTTATTGTGTTTTCTTCAAGAAAAATAAAATTCTTTTTAAGATAATACAACGGGATATAACTGAAGATACTTGGATAACTTTTTTTTCTTGAGGTAAAATTTGTATATAACATTATACTAGTTTCAGGTGTATAACGTAGTAATTTGATCCTTGTGTGCACTACAAAGTGATCCCCACAATAAATCTACTTAAGTTGCCATCCATCATCCTACACTTAACCCCTTCACCCATTTCACCCACCCCTTCACCCTCCCCCTCTGATAACCACTGACCCATTCTCTGTATCCAGGAGGCGTGTTTGGTTTTATATGTTTGTTTTGTTTTTTATATTTCACATATGAGTGAAATTATGTGGTATTTGTCTTTCTCTGACTGATTTCACTTGGCATTATGCCCTCAAAATCCATCCATGTTGTTACACATGGCAGATTCTCCTTCATTTTTATGGCTGAGTAGTATTCTATTGTGTGTAGATTGATAGATAGATAGATAGATAATCACATCTTCCTTATCCATTCACCCTTCAGTGAACACTTAGGTCGTTCCCATATCCTGGCTATTGTGAGTAATGCTGCAGTGAACATTGGGGTACATGTATGTTTTTGAATTAGTGTTTTTATTTTCTTCAAATAAATACCCAGAAGTGATATAGCTGATCATATGGAATTTCTATCTTTAATCTTTTTTTTTAATCTTTAATCTTTTGAGGAAACTCCATACTGTTTTCCATAGTGACTGCACCAGTTTGCATTCCCCCCGAACAGTGTACAGAGTTTCCCTTTACTCCACATCCTCTCCCACAATTGTTATTTCTTGTTTTTTTATAATAGACATTCCAACGGGTGATATCTCATTGTGGTTTCAGCTTGCATTTCCCTGGTGATCACTGGTGGTGTCCATCTTTTCATGTGCCTATTGGCCATCTCTATATCTTCTTTGGGAAAATGTCTGCTTAAATCATCTGCCCATTTTTGTAATCAAATTGGGTTTTTTTTGCTCCTGAGTTACTTGAGTTCTTTATATACTTTGAATATTTAACCCCTTATCGGATATATGACTTGCAAATATTTTCTCCCATCCCGTAGATTGCCTTTTCTTTTTATTGATGATTTCCTTTACTGTGCAGAAGCATTTCAATCTGATGTAGTCCCACTTGTTTATTTTTCTTTTTGTTGCCTTTGATTCTGGAGTCGGAGCCAAAAATTCAACAGGAAGCTTATTGCCTTTGTTTTCTTCTGGGAGCTATGTGGTTTTAGGTCTTACATTCAAGTCTTTAAACGGTTTCAAGTTCATTTATTTTGTATGGTGTAAGATACTCTAGTTTCATTCTTTTACGTGTGGCTGACCAGTTTTCCCAACACCATTTATTGAAGAGACAATCTTTTCCCTAATGTGTATTCTTGGCTCTGTTGTCATAAATCAATTGGCCATATATAAGTAGGTTTATTTCTAGGGCCTCTATTCTGTTCCACTGATCTATGTGTCTCACTTTATTCCAGTACCATATTGTTTTGATTACTATAACTTTGTTGTATAGTTTAAAATCAGGAGACATATATAACTTTTATACTTCTATAACTCTCCTCATAGCTTTCTATACATATCTACCTTACTGCATGGTATTCCACTGTGTGGGTATACTGTCATTTATTAAACCACTTCCTTGCTGGTAGAACATTTTGGTTGCTTCCTGGGTGGTGGTGGTGGTAATGGGTGGTTTTGGAGTTTTGGTTTTGGTTTTCTTTAGTTATTTAAATTAAAAAAAAAAAAAAGCAATGCTAGAGTGAACACCCTTGGACACATATGGTTGTCGTATTTGTGCAAATTTATCCATAGAATAGATGAGCTACTGAGGCAGAGGACTTTCAGGCTTTTTATTTAAATTAGAGTTGTTATACTCATCTTTAAAAAAAAAAGATTTATTTATTTATTCATGAGAGACACAGACTGAGAGAGAAGCAGAGACATAGGCAGAGGGAGAAGCAGGCTCCTCTCAGGGAGCCTGATGTGGGACTCGATCCCAGATCCCAGGATCACAACCCGCGCCAAAGGCAGGCACCCAACCGCTGAGCCACCCAGGCATCCCTGTTACACTCATCTTAAAACACAATAGCTATCATTTTGTTTCAAGGTAGTAGACTAACTCACAAGGAACAGGCAAGATGTATTCCAATCTGTTATGTGTTATGATTGCCTACTGGGATGTTCAGGTTTATCTTTCTAAAATATTTAAAGTTTTCTGCACTAATCTGAGGCTAATCTTTTGGGGGGTTTAGGTTCCTGTGAAGGAATGCGACAGGCGTGGGAGGAATCTTCTTCCCCCCTCAACCCAACCACATCCCTCAGCGCTATCATTAGAACTCCCAAATGTTACCATATCTCATCGCTGAATGAAAATGCCGCCAAACGTCTGTGTCGCAGGTATTCTCAGAAACTGATCCAGCACACTGCCTGTCAGCTGCTGAGGACTTACCCGGCTGCCACACGCATCGACTCCTCCAACCCCAATCCTCTCTTGTTCTGGCTCCATGGGATACAGCTCGTGGCACTCAACTACCAGACAGATGGTAATGGGCCTGCTTCACCCAGCAGGGTGCCTCTCCACCTCTCTCCTCTGTGTCTTCTATTTCAGCAAATGTAGTACAACAAACAAGATTGCTTAAAGGGAGCAAGATTCCACATGGGGCATACCATATAGGAGGGTTAAAGTACAGAGGACCAACAACAGAAGTGAATTTGATAAGGAATTGGGTCCTTGGTGTTTCGATTAAGGCAATAGATAGGAACCATGAAGGGTCCCTCATCATCTCCTGCTCCTGCCCCATTTTTAAAGCATTTTTTAGACATATGACTGCTCTTGATAGGGTTGTGTCCAGTTTGTTTTTCAAGATCTTTGGGGGTAGAGATTTCCTAAAGCCTCTTAAGAAATTCTCTTGCTAAGCTCTTGTTCTTGCCATCAAAAACTAGTGTGGCTCCAAACACTTGGCAAAGTAAAATCATTTTAGCTTCTTCTCTTCCCTTTGAGATTGAAATAGAGAATGATGGTCATTGCCCTAGGATTGTCTAACACAAAGGAAACCAGTATATGAACCACATGAACAGTGAGAGTAGTGTCCGTGTTTCTCTACTGCGGATGAGACTCTCATAACAGGGTAACTGATGAGACCTAAACCTCAGGTAAGAGCTACTGTTTATGGCATGCTTACTGTGCACCAGGCACTGAGCTGAATTCTTGACCCCCTATTATCTCATTTAATGTTCGCAAACCCTATGAGGTAGCTTACTTGTATAATCCCTGTTTGTTAGATGGGCAAACCAAGGCAGAAAGAGATTAATTTGCTCAACAAGAATGAATTATAATTAATAGACTCAAGGACTCTGTGAGTTTAGAGGATAAAGCATTTGTTTCCACTTGGTTATGGGGGAAGGGAGCTACAGAAGATAAAGAATAAAAGAGGAGTGTTTCCTAGAAGCTCATTCAAAAACCAGAGTCTTTCCTTTGAATAGTCGAGTGGCCTCCCCAATCCTCTCATGTGCACTGAATCAGATCCTAGTTAACCATGCTGACCCATCAACCAAAACACAGCCCTCTCTCCTGCCAATGTCAAACCACAGTGCTAGTCCTGGGACCACCTAGCAAACTGGCACTAGCACCAGCAGTATTCATTTGTGGCTGACCCTGCAGACACATGGTCAGAGATATCAGTCCTGTGTTTTTGCCCTTTCATATTTGTTTCTTTCAATTGATATTAAATAAGTCAATGCAAGTGAAGTACCATACTCAACATACAGCCTGGCACATAGAAAGCATTCCACAAACATTAACTATCATAAGTGTTTTTGATAAGTTATGAAAACAGTATGATTTGGACTCTCAAATGGAAATAATAATGAAATATTTTCAAAGTTGTAAAAGTTTCTTTTCAGTCTGTCCCGAGTGGCTTGTGGGTTCATATCTCTGGCCCCATCCTTAGCCCTGTGTCCACTGGTCCCCTTGGTTATCATGATACTGAAATATTTTAAGTAAACTGAAGTAACCAGCAAAATGGTTTTCTCCAGGAAATGGAAGTGCATTTAGTTTGGTATGTGTCCTTTCTCCTGAAGTGCCGAGTCTGCTGCAGACATCCTGGCTCTACTGATGGCAAAGGGAGCTACAGTGACGGGGAACATGGGAATTATCCCTCCTTGAGCCACCCCGCCATATGAAACACACCCTGAGACTGCAGCTCAGCCTCCACACACCCCTGAAGGTTTCTCCTCTGGCCCAAATCAAGCCAGAGAGTGTGTTGGAGCTTACCCACTCAGCAGAGGCAGATGGTTGTATCGTGCGGTTCATCCTTAACATTTCTCTGCAAAACCTTCCAACTCCCAGAAGGGAGTACTGCCATATATCCTCTCTTGGTTTCAATATGGCAAACAATGATAAACATCTGCCTAGGCTGGACGAACCACAACTACATGCAGTTTCAGGGTGTTTATCTGTAAAAATAGTTTTCCTCAAACTGGGGGGTAGAGCCAGGTCAAGACCTTGCATGCAGTAGGTGCTCAATAAATGTGTGCTGCACTGAGCCAAAACAGATTGTCTCTATAAGCCCCACTGCAGTCTGAACCTATGATTCATGATTTTTGGTCCAGATCTCTCCTAGGTACTTCTTTGTGAATTGCAAGTCCGTATTGATGAGTCAACATTGGAATCATTATTTTTAATTCTTGAAAAGGATTTCTAGGTTAGGGAGTGCTTGATATTCTATGAAATGACCCCAACCAAATAACAGAACCCCCCCAGGGTCCCTTTAGCCTCCAGATATGTTCTATGGATCATCTACCTTACCCCTTCCTGAATTTCAGGGAACCTGATGTACCAAAGGGGTGTCCACAGACTTAGGGTGATCTCTTCCCAGGATTTCTTTTTTTTTTTTTTTAAGATTTTATTTATTTATTCATGAAAGACACAGAGGGAGAGGTAGAGACACAGGCCGAGGGAGAAGCAGGCTCCTTGCAGGGAGCCCAACATTGGACTCGATCCCGGGACTCCAGAATCACTGCGCCAAAGGCAGGCGCTAAACTGCTAAGCCACCCAGAGATTTCTAATGGCTCCTTCAACTCCTGAATGTCTGCAGTAATCTAGAACCAGGTGTAGCCCAGGTCTCCTCAGTAAAACCAACTCTTGAGTTGGGAAACTTGTCTGAGCTTGGTGTGCAGATAGACTGGTTTTTGCTGGCAATAGTCCCTCAAAGCTCTTTCCATCTGGGGCAGAACAATTTCTGCGTCATGTCCTAGGATCTACAAGTATAGACATTTAGCCCTAGTTAAAAGATAAGCTTCTATTAATACTTATACTTTCCTAAATGATTGTCATACTCTTTCTAATGACTTTTCCAGCCCCCAAACATAAAGATAAATATTATGAGAGTGGTGGCTACTTAATACAGAGTTTTTAAAAAGAAGAAAGACCATAAAGGTAATGCTATGCTTGATCTGCCATTAGATGCATTGGCTGAGAGGGATGATGGGGTTACACAGATTCCTGCACATCCTGTCCACGTGGCTAGAACAAGGGTTTTAAAACTATAGCCCTAGATGAAGTTTTGGAACCAGCTGCAGGACTGTAGGAGGACTAGATTTAAGGTCTCACCTTTATTCCAAATGAGCAGCTCTGCGTGGATCTATTTCACATATTGGATCACCAATGAGATTTTAGGTAAGGAAAAGTGCTTTAAAGTTCTGGAAAGCTACAAGGATAGACACATTGCTAATAAAATCAGACTTCAAACCCAAATGGGTGTTGATTTCGTAATCATATTTAATGGCTGCTTTTATCAAGCACCTTCTATGTGCCACATGCTGGGGTAGGGGCCTTCACACATCATCTTATTTATCTTTATGATACCCTTGTGAGATATAGATTATATGGCTTCAGCAGTTAAGATTCGGTAGTTAAGATAATATATATTACATGGTTTGGTATTCAAGATGAGTCAGTCTGTCTGGGTGTGAACTCTAATGTCCACCACTCACTAGCCATGTGCCTTGAGTTTTTTCATTTCTTGTGCCTTGGTTTCTTCATCTATAAAAATGAAAATACTAAAATAAGCTATTTCATGGGTTATGGAGGCACTGATGCACACAAAGTGTTTAGAACGGGGGCTGGTGCATGGGAAGGGCGCAGTGAGTTGCTGTAATTTTGTTAGTAGTATCTATCCATTTCACATTTACCATCTGCATAGGCTAGTTTGCTTCACTCTGTTGCCTTAATGGATCAGTCGCAAGGGACTGGATGGGCCTGAAAGGTTGGGTCCAGTGTGCTAATTTTGTAGATAAGGACCCCTGGAGCTCTCTTGTGTCTAAGACATCTTCCCCCCAAAATTCCTGCATGTGGCCTCAGCCAACTCCACAAACACGGAAACATTTTATACACAAGACAAGTGAAAGCCAACTTTCTCATTCCTCCACGATGCTTACTACACTTTTCCTTGAGGTTGGTCCATGTAGCAAAGTTTACTCTGCACATGGGAAGAATCTATCAGAGGAAACATTTGTCAGGTGTGTCTCATAAACTTTTTGCTCATTTGGGCAACTTTTATACAGACTTGCACCATCAGATGAGTATTTGAGTGTGTAAGAGCCCCAAAACAGTGCAGGGATCCAATTGTTCATCAAAGAACTATGCCAAATAAAATCTGGCCACAAATTCTGAAAGCTGTTGTGAGAGTTCCAGGCATTTATGATTGAGGAGATCGTGGACATGATGTGAATCACATGTAATAATGATTTTGTTTTCATATTGAACTACAATTATAAAAAAAAGTATTGCAATTTATGGGTTGAAATGGAGATTTCAAAGACAAAGTATGGTTTTCTGGCTATTCTCTTAGCCTTTCTTGTATTACTAAGATTTCATCTTATATCTGGAAAAGCAAGAATTGTTCATAAAATTGTCTGCAATGTTTGTTGCTTGGGGATAAAAAAAAATGCCATTATTCCTTTCTAAACCTCAGTATAAAATGAGGTCTTTCAAATATTTTTCTGGATGGATGTTGTGAATTTTTATTTGCAAGAGTTTTTAAGTGGAAGAACATGGGATGGAGCATGAGCTCCGTGAAGATGGAGTCTGCGTCATGTCAGCAGCTGTGTCTCGGGTGCGTGACACAACCTGGCACAGAATTGGCACGCAGTGAGTCTAAGCCATGAATAGGCGCTTATCTCTTCTTCATGCTTAGGGGAAAATTGATACAAAGTTCTTTTGAATTAAAAGTGAATGTGTAAGATGACGCGTGAGCCACCAAGTAACAAGAAATACTGATTTTATTCTGCAGATCTCCCTTTACATTTAAATGCTGCCATGTTTGAGGCCAACGGTGGCTGTGGTTATGTTTTGAAACCCCCCGTTCTGTGGGACAAGAACTGTCCCATGTACCAGAAGTTTTCACCCTTGGAAAGAGACCTGGACAACATGGAGCCTGCCGTCTATTCCTTAACTGTAAGTACGGCCTCCGTTGGCAGGCTGTGGAAGATCCGTAAGCCTTCCTAAACACGAACTGGTTTTGACTTCAAGGCGTCACAGAGGTCTCATGTCACAATTTTGTTCAGGCAGATTTAGTTCCCAAAAGCATTTCTTTACCTCTCAGAAACCAGTGGCTCGGGATCCCTGGGGGGCGCAGCGGTTTGGCGCCTGCCTTTGGCCCAGGGCGCGATCCTGGAGACCCGGGATCGAGTCCCACGTCGGGCTCCCGGTGGATGGAGCCTGCTTCTCCCTCTGCCTGTGTCTCTGCCTCTCTCTCTCTCTCTCTCTTTCTCTCTGTGTGTGACTATCATAAATAAGTAAAAATTAAAAAAAAAAGAAAGAAAGCAGTGGCTCTGGTTTAGGTACACTGTCACCAGGCCCTATATTTGCCAGAGCCCAGTAGGTGGACTTATGAGGTCCTTGCTTCACCTGCATGCTGATAATGTTAATTCTATCCTCCAGCCCCCGAGCTTTGTAACTGCGAGTGGGATCCCGTAAACATTAAGCTCCTGGTTAGAGCATCTTAAACTCTGACAAGTTCTTACAAGATCAGACAGGCCTCAATATACAAATCAAATAAATATTTTTTTCTCCTTACAGTGTAACCTCTATCAGCCCTGCACCCCTCCTTGTTCCTTTTATTACCTAATTTACTAACCATCAGAACCCCACAGGCTGCCCCCTAACAGCTCAGCCCGGGTAGCTCACACTTATTCACTGCTCTTTCACTCCCAATAAGCTGATAGAGACAAAAACCCACCAGATGGTGATAGGAAAGGCAGGGAAGGACGAAGTTACCTTTTCTCTTCATCTTCACATCTTGTCTGTCCCTCTGCAGAGACTGCTGGACAGCCTGTGCTCACGACGCCTCAGAGCCCCAGGGCTACGGGGAGCAGCGGGGTGGGGGGAAACCTGCTCACAGTTGTTCCTCCTATAGTGCTTTTCTCTGCCCCCAAGACCAGGGCAGCAGCCCCTTTCTGTTTGACCATTTCAACTGGACTGAGCATAGTTCCATCTACTTACAGAAGGTGGTGGATCATTTTTAACAATATTCCCTGTGACCTGTTCCAAAACTAAACTATTTAAGAACACAATTTGAGGTATATCAAATATAGACACCTAAAACATTTTGAGCAGAATGTCAATAACCAGTTCTCAGTGACATTGCTTTCAGTCCCCTTTTCTCTTGCCTTCTTGAGAAATTTTATTATCTTAACTGCTTGGTTTTTTTTTTTTATAATTTTTATTTATTTATGATAGTCACACAGAGAGAGGAGAGAGGCTGAGACACAGGCAGAGAGAGAAGCAGGCTCCATGCACCGGGAGCCCGACGCGGGATTCGATCCTGGGTCTCCAGGATCGCGCCCTGGGCCAAAGGCAGGCACCAAACCGCTGCGCCACCCAGGGATCCCTAACTGCTTGGTTTTGACCGTTTTTACAGTTGAAAGGTTACAGTCAAGTGAATGCTGTTGACAAAATAGACTTTCACATTATTCCAGTCATGTGATTACCTAATGACAATCACTTTTTTTTAAGCAACTTTATTAACCATTTACCCCGTTTCATTCCAGAGTATTCTCTTTCTTGGTGGAGGGAAGGAATGAGGTACAGAGGTTGCTTTGTTTCTTTTGCATCTTCAGTGACTTTGATCCTTTTCTCCCCACTCAGATTGTCTCTGGTCAAAACGTGTGCCCAAGTAGCAGCACGGGAAGCCCATGTATCGAAGTGGACGTGCTGGGCATGCCCCTGGACAGTTGCCACTTCCGCACAAAACCCATCCACCGGAACACTTTGAACCCCATGTGGAATGAACAGTTTCTCTTCCGGGTTCACTTTGAAGATCTCATATTCCTGCGTTTTGCAGTTGTGGAAAACAATAGCTCAGCCATAACCGCTCAGAGAATCATCCCCCTCAAGGCTTTAAAACGAGGTAGAATAAAATTGTCAAAATGGTGATAATTCTTGCAGCTAACTGATGGATGCCCTGGAGTTCCTGATGCTCTTCTCTCAACTTGTGTGTATGTTTAAAATTTCCATGGTACAAAGTTAAAATAAGAGGCACAAAGAAATGATAAAAATTTGAACACTGTTTAAGCACATCTCAACAGAGATTTATCTTTTACATTATCCTACAACCAGAGGTGTTGACAACATCCCGTAAGAGTGCAGCGTCTCCTTCTGCTCATGCAGGGAGGAGTGGTTGTGCTCCTTTTCCCACACACTCCTTCCCAGTAACTCCCGCCGCATCTTGGCATGTTTAAAGCAGGGACTGATGTTAGGAGAGGAGCCCAAGGGGCGCCTGGTAGCTTGGTCAGTAAAGCACAGGACTCTTGTTCTCAGGGTCTTGAGTTTAAGCCCTATGTTGGGTCTGGAGCTTACTTGAAAAAAATTTTTTTGTTTAAGCAGGCAGAGAAGAGCCTGAGAGGAGGGGGGCCCAGGGTGTACTCATCACAGAGGCCGGCCAAAGGTGGAGTTGGACCCACCATGGGGCGGGGGGGGGGGGGGGGGGGGGGGGGGGGGTGCTGGAGGTGGGTGTTGGGGACAGAGCAGGGGCAGGTGGAGAGTCCTGAGCAAAGGCCAGAGCCAGTGGCCTGATGTGGTTCAGCTTTGCTGTGGCACTCCTGGAACTTTAGCTAGTTGCCCCAGTCAGCACCACTGCATTTGCTCCTCCAGCTTGAAGTGTATCAGAGTTTCCTGGGACTCTTGGTAATAAAATGCAGATTCTAACTCAGAGGATCTGAGGTGGGGCATGAGATTCTGCATTTCTAACAAGGTGCCTGGGATGCTGCCCCTGCTGGTCTACTTTGAGTAGAAGGTTCTAGTACATTCTTCCCACAGCCACACTCCAACTGCCACAAACATGTTACAGGCTCCTACATTTTGTTCTTTTCCTGTTTTTTCTTCTCCATGGTGCAAGTAGTACTTGGGCACTGCCTTCGTCAGCTCAGGCTACTAGAACAGACCAGAGGCTTAAACAGCAAACATTTCTTTTCTCACAGTTCTGCAGGATCGATATCTCCCAAGGCCTCTCTCCCTGGCTTGTAAGACAGCCACCTTTTCGCTGTGTCCTCACATGGCTATACCTTGGTCCCTGTGCATGGCGCCTGGCGTCTCTCTGTCTTTGTGCTAATCTCCTCTTTTTATAAGGACACCAATTAGGCTGGTGTAGGGCTTACCCTAATGACCCATTTTAACTTCCTTAAAGGCCCTAACCCCCTTTAAAAGCTTTACCTCCAGATATAGTCACATTCTGAGGTCCTGAGAGTGAGAGCTTCAACATAAGAATTTTGGGAGGACACAGTTCAGTTCATAACAGCTATTGCAGAAATATGAGAAAGCACAGAGAGGCAAAAAACATTCTTACATACTTTACATGATATACATACATATACATATTATGTAATGGTTGTTTTTTGTTTTGTTTTGTTTTGTTTTGTTTTTTTACCACTCAGTGTTTTGAGCCTGACTAGTTCTCACTTCCTGATTTGGTGGGGGAACAACTTTTCATGTTGACTGCCATGCATCTTCATCACCACTTTTACTGGCTACATGTTATTCCATTTCATACTAAAACATTCACACCATAATTTACTTAGCCAGCCCCCTGTTGGAATATTATCACTAAAAATGTTCTAAAAGGAATATTTGTAAAACAGTGACTATGGGTGACTTGATACAGAAATGATCAGGTCTTCCCAATATATTTTGTTTGAGTGTAGGATTTTCAGTTTGAGTCTGAGTCAGAAATACATGGACAAGTTAGTTACCACTAAGCGATCCAAAACTATCCCCAGGGGCAGCAGTCTGCTGATGAAAGGCCATCTGTTGGCTGCATGCCTGCTGCCACTCCCTGCCCATCTCAAGGCCTGATATCTGCTAGCCATTTATTGACCTTCCTGGGGTATCTTTTGCACAGAGCTCTGGGGTACATGGCTAACAAGCTTCTCCAATTCTGCATTATTCCAGGATATCGACATCTTCAGCTGCGAAACCTCCACAATGAAGTCTTGGAAATCTCTAGTTTATTCATAAACAGCAGAAGGATGGAAGAAAATTCCTCCAGCAGTGCCACGCCAGCCTCTTTGGTAATGAAGTTCCACAGTTTATTTTCAAGGATTGCTATGCTGGGGGTAGGCTTTCTTGTGGCACAGTACCCGGGACATTAGAGTTCTTAATTAGGTAATAATGGAAGTAATAATAACTATAACATCTGGCACTTGTTGATTTCTGTGCACTTTACATCTATACTGACTCGGTTAATCCTCTCAGTAACTTTGAGAAGTAGCTATTGATACCATCTCCATTCTATAGGTGAGGAAGGTCAGAGCCAAGTATATCTGAGGTCACACAACTGTAAACCCAAGTTATTCTAGCGCCAGAGCCCATATTCCTAATGAGTACATGATAGTGCCTGCTGAGGAGGTGAGCCCAAAATAACACCAGGGGGAAGACACTAATTAAGCAAAGCTTGGGGAAGATGCAGAATCGACCCTCTTGGAAATGGGAGGGGAACACCACAGAAAGAGCCACCATTGCAGATTCTCTGCTTTAATAAGTTCCCCATGTAAGTTCTATGCCCACTAAAGTTCAAGAACCATTGGACCAGCACTCACCCCAGTAATGCAAGGTTGTTTACTTAAACAAGTAGCACTGCTTTAATTAACTGGTTGATTCCATTGTCTTGCCCTTTAGAAATGAATTTAAAATGGTGCCCATTGATTACCTCTTTACATATTTGATAACCTGTTCGCTGTTGCATCAATCTTACACTTCATCATAGTGCTAACAACCTGTGGAAAGGCGTCCTGTATGCTCACAAATGGCACTAGCTTGACCACTGCCATGGCCACCTATAAATCCCCCAGCTTTCTTCTCTATTCCTCTTCCCCTCACCTCATCAGTATCTTCTCTCTCTCTCTGTCCTGACCTCATTTCCTTAGGTTCTCTTCCTTTTCCCTTCAGTGTATGGCCAAGGTCGAGAATAGCACCTTGGCCAAGGTGAAGGGAGCACTGCCTCTACATGTGCAGAGGACGGGGAAGCAGGGCCAGGGCTGCCTGGTACCTAAGGGCAAGAATCAGACACTTTCACAAAGCTGAAGCAGGGCTTAGTGCCATATTCTGAGTCCATCACCCTGCATACCGGTTAGCACTGAAGATTCCACACATGCCATGAATGAATCATTGTTCCTCACAACACTTCTGACACCAGATATGCAGGGTCTTTTCTGACACTTATTCAGCTCTGACAGCTGGGTGTCCTACCTTTCAATTTGATTCTGACACAGTCTACCTGGAGTTAGCAACAGATCCCAGAGTTAAAGGCTCAGTCCCACAGGACTGTCCCCACTTCGCATGCCAGTGGCAAGTCCCAGGCTGTCACTGGTACCGCAGACTGACCAGCTATAAGTTCAAGGTTTTCCACAACCTGTTCCTCAGTTTCAGGAATTTCCTAGAATCATTCACAGAACTCAGAAACATGCTTTACTATTACCAATTTATTATTAAGGATACAACTCAGGAGCAGCCAAGTGGAAGAGATACATGGAAAAGAGGGTACAGAGCCTCCCTGCCCTCTCTGGGTGCACCAGCCACTCAGCATCCCGAAGTGTTCACCAACCCAGAAGCTCTCAATCCCCATCTTTTAGGGGTTCTTATGGAGGCTTTGTCCCCTTTTTGGGGACAGAAATAATAATAAAATAAGATAATAATTCCAGGGCCAGGCATAATGTCTGATTCAGCTCTCCATCAATGAATTTTTATTTTGAATTAATGAGTATATCTTAATATACAAAATGCTCAGAAAGTTATGAGTTACACATCTTCTCAGCTCTTACTAAAACAGAAAAGCTTTTCATAATTGTTTGTGTCCCTGAGCAGTGAGCTCTCAAAGACCATAATATTCTGTTTATCATCTTACCAACCAAAATTCTAACCCAGGATCCTAAACAGAACTTAATAGACACTGTTGAAGGTCAGTTCATAAGTAAGAACTAACATACATTTCAAGTATCATCAGTCTCCTAAGTATGATGGAAAGAGTCCCTATTATTTAAAATAAATTAATATTTTAATGTTATGCAGCTAATATCCTCACTAGACTATTTTTTTAAGATTTTAATAATTTATTCATGAGAGACACAGAGAGAGAGGCAGAGACATAGGCAGAGGAAGAAGCAGGCTCCGTGCAAGGAGCCCAATATGGGACTTGATCCTGGGACTTTGGGATCATGTCCTGAGCCAAAGGCAGACCCTCAATCACTGAGCCACCCAAGTGTCCCTATCCTCACCAGACTATTAAGGAAGATGCAGCATCACCTTTTCAATCACAAATATACGCATCAGGTATAGAAGAATGATTTTCTTTCGCATATATGTGTCCCCTACAGACTTCTAAGAACTAGCACTTCTGTATTGAATATAGCTTAGAAATAACATGAGAATGAGAATGAATGAGAAACCATGCTATCTTCCTTGACAGATGTTTAATACAGAAGAAAGAAAATGTTTGCAGACTCACAGAGTCACAGTGCATGGGGTCCCAGGTCCAGAGCCCTTTACTGTTTTCTCCATAAGTGGAGGCACGAAGGCAAAGCAGCTTCTCCAACAGGTGAGTCCACTAAGCCCATGGTTAGGAGAGTCCAGCATCTAATATATATGGTGTGTGTGTATGTGTGTAAACACATGTGCAAACACAAAAACACACATAAAACACAACGTCCATGTTGGTGATCTACTTTTTGATTATTTGTATGATTCAATACTGAGATCCACCCTAAGAATGACCTGCGAGAACTTAGTACCACTAGATAAGCTAACCTGTAGAAAAGAAATTTTTTTTTAAGTTTTACTTATTTATTCATGATAGACTTGGAGAGAGAGGCAGAGATACAGGCAGAGGGAGAAGCAGGCTCCACGCCAGGAGCCCGACATAGGACTCGATCCCCGGACTCCAGGATCGGGCCCCGGGCCAAAGGCAGGCGCCAAACCGCTGAGCCACCCAAGGATTCCCTAGGAAAGAATTTTTAACCTTTCTTCAAACACATAAAAACACGGGGCTCAGGAAGGGTAAAGATCAGAAGGAGAGGCTCTCCAAACGTGGTAGTCTTTGCTTCTCAGCCTAGACCTGGGCTCCATCTCCCTTTTTAATGAAGAGCTTACTGATCAATCAGAATTTGCACACAAGCTGAATGGAATTTGTTTGAGTTGAATCAACTTTTTAGAGCATCAGGTTGGAGCACATAGCCAAGAAGACATCTTCAGTCTTTATTTAGGTCTTTGTTTGCATGTTGAGCACTGCCCTTATCCCTCTTCCCCTGGCACTTGATCTCAACCCTTGAGATCCTACCCCTCTGGTAGTGCAAAGATGCCAACAGGGCCTAACACAAAAGGATAAGCTGTTCCCCAAAGCCCGCAGCAGCACTGGCCTGAGTACCCTTACATGATACTGCTTCTACATGGGATCCCCCAGAGATCTCTGCGGCTTTCTGTAGGCAGGGCCACTGCCCCACAGGAGGACATGTCAGAGTGAGAAAGCTGGGAACAAAGCAGCATCCAGAGGGAGGCAGCTCCTCAAAAGGAGAGGCAAACCCAAACCCATGTGTGATATCTTTTCTCTTCATACTAGAAACTCCACCCCTGCTTGGCACAGTGACCTAACATCCTTGCAGACTAACCCAGTTCAGAATCCCTTCTCCTCCTTGCAGGTAGACCAAGGGAGCAGTGACCAAAAGGAGTGACCCTTGGGCTCTCTCTGAAGTTAGGGTGTATAATGAAATGTAGTTGGGATTATAGAATGTATGGGGTGGGAGGGGGTCAAGATTAAAAACCAATCAAACAACCATAAGGAACAAGAGAAATAGTTCTGGTTTTTGAGAGGGGGTCTCTATGAACAGGCAACATTTTGCCCCATTTTATTTATTTATTTATTTTTTAATTTATTTATTTATGATAGTCAGAGAGAGAGAGAGAGGCAGAGACACAGGCAGAGGGAGAAGCAGGCTCCATGCACCGGGAGCCCGACGTGGGATTCGATCCCGGGTCTCCAGGATCGCGCGCCCTGGGCCAAAGGCAGGCGCTAAACCGCTGCGCCACCCAGGGATCCCCTGCCCCATTTTATAATTGACCTAAAGTCAGAGGAAACAGCTTAAGTGCCAGATTTCATAGACTAACAGAAGCTCTACCAAGACTTTGCAGTGGGGGGCGGGGGCAATATTCTTTTTGGGGGGCATGTTTTTGTTTTGTTTTTAATTTATTTATTCATGAGAGACACACAGAGAGAGGCAGAGACATAGGCAGAGGGAGAAGCAGGGACCCCGAAGCAGGACTCGATCCCAGGACCCTGGGATCACACCATGAGCCAAAGGCAGATGCTCAACCACTGAGTCACCCAGGCATCCCTTGTTTTTGTTTTTTAAAGCAATCAGGCCATGAACTTCAGTGTCTACTCTCACAAAGTATTGTTGGGGATTTGGAGACTCTATAATGAAAACATTAAGTATGGCAATATGTCCACAGAACACCCATAAAAAGAAGCCGATTACTTTATTGTCACCCCGTGTGAATAATGCCATGGATATCAAGCAGAACTGAGGAGGGGGTGATGCTGCCCTCTCGTTGGGGTGAGGTACCGACTGACCTACTCTCGGAAGCGTCACATCCTGAATTACTCAGTAGTAGTAGCTGTCTTGCCCCCACAGGATCCATAGCCCAGCATCAATTATAGACTGAGGACTGGGGTGAAGGGAGCAGTGTCTTCCTGAGAATCTTCTGCCTCCACCATCCTCAGTTCACTCTGTTCTTCCTCCCAGCCAGACAAAGCAGGGCCAAGTGTTGGCTCTGGTAGTTGCATCATTGGCGGGCAAGGAGCAAAGTGTCTGCCTAACCCAAGCCAGATGGCGGCAGCCTTCTCCATCCCCGCTTGGAGTCCAGCCTTCTGTCCTCACCTGTATGAGGCGAATGTGAAGCAATGCATCAGCCAGAGGAGCCTTAATGTTGGCTAGTGTTGAATAAGTTCTCACGATGTGTCTGTGTCCTGCTTCATAACCAGTGCCTCCATCGTAAAATGAAATTAAGAGAATGTTACTCTTACTATTACCATTTTATGGATGGGGAAACTGAGTCTCCTGCCCAACGCCCAACAACCAATAAGTATTAAAGGCAAACCCAAGGCCCGGGTCTGTCTGGCCCCAGAGCCTCATCTCAGCCACTCTGTTGGGTCGCCTGGGGTCAGTAGCCAACAAAGAAAACAAGCTTGCAGGCACAGTGTCAAGAGTTAATTGAAAGGAGAATTCCCAGGAACTTAGATCAGATGAGATTAGAAGACAAGTATTTCCAACACAAGAAAAAGAGAGGATGTTGGTAAAATCTGTGCTAGGTTCTTTGCCAGTGGTCCTGTGTTTTAAGATTACAGAGAGCTAAATTCATAGATTGGGAAGCCTAAAGTTCTTAATTCAGTAGGAGCTCTCATTCCAGCTGTGGGAAAAATAGTTATGCTCTCTGGGGATTATGAATAAATTGTGTCGTTGCCCAGAATGAACATAAACAATCCTTGTTGAATATAAGAGAGTTCTGAGGTTTTCCAGGAAGAATTAGGCAACACTACAGAGTAGGTCTCACTTATAAATGGCACATCAAACCTATGTAAACACTGTGAAAATAGGCTTATCTTGTGAGGTTGTGTGTGTGTGGTTGTGTGTGTGTATTTATTCAAGTATAGTTAACATACAGTGTTGTATTGATTTCAGGGGTACAACAATGTAATGATTCAATAATTCTCTACAGTGCTCAGTAACCACCACGATAAATGCACCGTTAATCCCCCTTCACCCATGTCACCCGTCCCACCGCCCAGCTCCCCTCTGGTGACCGTCAGTTTGTTCTCTGTAGAAAACAGGCTTATTTTTGGATTAAAGTTTTGCCTTTGCTTTTTCCTTAGATTCTAACTACTGAACAAGACACCAAACCTATTGTCACAGACTATTTTTTGATGGAAGAAAAATATTTTATATCTAAAGAAAAGAATGAATGCAGGAAACAACCATTTCAGAGAGTCATCGGTCCAGAAGAAGAGATCATGCAGATTTTAAGCAGCTGGTTTCCAGAGGAAGGATATGTTGGCAGGATTGTCTTAAAAACCCAGCAGGAAGTAAGTGTGTCCTACACCATAACAACTCAGTATGTGACTAACCACCTCACCACTAGCTACCCTCTTAATTCGGAATTTCTTGTAATTGAAGTTGCTTTATGTTCTTCCTCTTAAGTAAATGTGCAGAAATGATTTTATTCTTCTGCATGTATCAAGAATGTTCTAAGTTACAGAAATTCAGTCTAAAAATTATCCTTTGTGTAAGAAAGGGAGCAGGAATTCAAAGGATTCCTTTTGCATGCCATCGGGGTAGGTGGGTCCAGGATTTGATTTATGTGCGAAGAGGCATTGTCTGAAGGGTCGTGGTAATGTGTCACGCTAGTCCCATTGGTGTTTTACATTTAGAGATTGGTTTCATGCGTACTAAAGTTTTGGCTAATAAAACGTTCTGTGCTTATAGGTAAAAACAACAGTAGTTCCTTGAAAATATTCTATAACTTCAGAAAAAGAATAATCTTTCAGCCTCAGCCAGAATTAGTAAAAATTAACATTACGTTCACTAACATTCCCGTGGTCACTTCCACAAAGGAAACAATTCTAACATTGTTAGCTCTTGTTGGACTTCGTGGACTTTTTTTCCAGAATAAACTGATGAGAGCCCACTAGCTTACTGCCATTTTTTAAAATGATGTATAAAGTCATTTCCTCAGTGTAGACGGTCATGCCTCATGATATGTCAATAATGAAGGAGTTGGGTCAGTTCAACAATTAGAGTAAACAATATTTATTGAGCACCTAATATGAGCCAAGCCCTCCTCTGGGCACACGATTGCTCCTTTGGGGCATGTAATAGAGCTTGGTTGGCACAACGACCATCAGAGGCCATGATGTTGGGACACAATGGAGATGATAATGAGGCAGTTTTCAGCATCATATGCTACTTTTTTACTGTGTACCTAATTATGAACATGGCCTAACAGCCTCCATGGAGCTACAGCACCTGCTCTGGGAGCCACAACCATTGCCTTTCTTCCTAACCTTGCCCTAGACCATAAAAGGACACTTCATTTAGGCAGAGAAATATAATTGTCTCCCTAACCTCCTCTCCCTCTCAGACATTCACATTGTAAAGACAGGTAACAAGCAGTTCTAATAATTATAGCTTTATGAGAAAATATCAGAGGGCTTACCTGGGCTTTGGAAGCCATCTTCAATTTCTCTCTACATTTTTTCTTATTATTCTTCATTGTCTTGCCTCATTCTCTAGCTACGTGTAAAAAAAACTATTCTCTAAGTAATAATATCAGTAAGTGAATTTTCAAACCATGTAGTTGTGTAATGATTTACAGTGTTTAAAGTTTTCACTCACTGCTTTCAATTGAGGGAATGGAAACCATCTCACACATAAGGAAATGGAGGTTCACAAGGTTAAATCATGATAAGGTAAGACATAGAACTCACATCTCTGGCTTTCCGGTTCCCCACCCTGCACTCCCCATGCTGCTCCTGAGCCAACACTCTTGGGCACTGGTGCCCAGCACTGTGGGGGCAGCAGGAGGCAGCAAGTAGGAGAGAACATGGGCAGGCTGTTTTGAGTGTCATATAGCCAAAAGGGTTGTGGAGGCTAGGAAGCCCATCTCCAACTTAAAATGCACAAGGGGCACCTGAGGTACATTGGGTTAAGCTTCTGACTCTTGGTTTTGGTTCTTGTCATGATCTCAGGGTCCTGGAGTCGAGCTCCACATAGGGCTCCACACTGAGCATGGAGTCTGCTTGTCCCTCTCCCCGCTGGCACTCTCTCTCTCCCTTTCTCTTTCTCTCTATAATAAATAAATTAATTAAATAATTAATTAAAATATTTGAAATGTATATGAAAGGGGTTTCTGGGTGGCTCAGTGAGTTAAGCATCTGCCTTTAGCTCAGGTCATGATCCCAGGGTCTTGGGATGGAGCCACACGTCAGGCACCCTGCTCAGCAGAAAGTCTGCTTCTCCCTCTCAATCTGCCTGTAGCTGCCCCCCTGCTTGTGTTCACTCACTCTCTGCCAAATAAATAAATAGAATCTCTTTTTTTAATAAATAAAATGTATATGAAAACAGGCTGTAGAGACCTGAGGAATAAATATTTAATAAGGGCTGGTGGAAGAGAAACATTCTGAAGAATACAGGGGATAAATTAGAAGGGAAGGCTAACAAGCATTTTCTGATGGGGAAAATACAGTAAGCTCTCCTGCCTTTGTGGGAGGATTTTTTTAAAGATTTTATTTATTTATTTTATTTATTTTATTTATTTATTTATTTATTTATTTATTTATTTATTTGAGAGAGAGAACAGGAGTCGGGGAAGGGGCAGAGGGAAAAGCAGACTCCCCACTGAGCAGGGAGCCTGATTCGGGACTTGATCCCAGGACCTCAGGATCATGACCTAAGCCAAAGGCAGGCACTTATCCAACTGAGCCATTCAGGCGTGGGGAGGTTTTTGAAGTGACTGACATGTTCCTGCTAAGATAACAAATCACATTTAAAGTGTTTAGGTTGGGACGCCTGGGTGGTTCAGTCGTTGAGCATCTGCCTTCAGCTCAGGGTGTGATCCCGGAGTCCTGGGATCGAGTCCCACATCAGGTTTCCCTGCATGGAGCCTGCTTCTCCGTCTGCCTGTGTCTCTGACTCTGTCTCTCTGTGTCTCTCTTGAATAAATAAAATCTTAAAAAAAAATAAAGTGTTTAGGTTGACCTGGTACATAGTGACACACACAGGTACATATTTGCTGACTGAATACATGAATTCAGCAGTTATTGAATGAGCAGATACTAGCATAGTCGATAGGTCTGAGCTATAAGTATTTCCACTTATTGCATTCTGTGGAACTCGTGAGATAAAAGTAGTTTGCCCACATATTCAAAGTCCCCAAACTGCTATGACCTCTGATCTCTTCTGCCCGCCTGCCTGCCCGCCTTGTATAGTTGTCTCGCCTCCTAGGCTCTCAGGTGGTCAGGATCACATCTTCCTGCCGTCAGTATGCCCTCCTGTGACACCTCCTGGATGTGAAATCAGACAGACCTGGCTCTGCCACAAATTAGATGGCCTTGACAGCTTGTTTAACTTCTGTAAACCTCTGTTCCCTAACCTGTAAATCTGTAATAGAAACTACTTTACCTGATTAAAAAAGATAAACATGAGACTCATGCCAAACATATAGACCATATGTAGAAAAATGTTTAGTAAGCCTAAAGAGCTTCAAGAGAAGGCTGTTGTTCTGGCCATAGAAGCTGTGCCTTCTAATGCGGCAGAGAACTCCTTGCAAACAAATAAGTTCTGAGGGAGGTTCCAAGGAGCTCTCTTGAAAGTCATGCTTATTGCATAGTTATTGAGGTATTTTATGTGTCTATTAGAACCTTTTTTGGTTTTTTTTATGCTTGCTTGCTTCGTGGTTTTCAAGATACAGATTATAAATTGTCAGATGAATTACCACCCAACCCCACTCTCCAACTGATTAAATATATTATGATCAACACAGGGACATATTACACAGCTAAGTCTCTAGGAACTGACACGAAATGAGCACCACAATCTTTTAAGTAGGGACAAAAAACAAGTTGCAGAACATTATGTGAAGTTAATATAATATAGACAGTAACTCCCCCCTCCCCAACACCAGTAATATAACAAATGGGGTCCAGAAACATCAGTCATGAAAACTGCAGAGACCATGACTGCAAGATTAAAGAAATGATTGGGGTGAGCCTGTGGGCTGATTGACAAGCTCCAGGAACCAGTCCTTTCTGGTCCTTGCTGTGGTTTGGCGCCACCTGGTGACGATATCCATTCTGACTTTTATATCCATGAGGACAATTCTGGGTCCCTAAGGCTGGTTGGAACCTCCAGAATAGTGACAGCAATTCTTGGATTTCTCTGGTTTGTTAGCACCATTTCAGTGGCTTGATCTGAGGACATTAGGCTAGGAAACTGTTGAAGATCAAAGGACCTTCCTGCTAAATGCTCACTTCCGGAGATGGGGTTGTCCCTCCCTCCTTTAGACCTCCCCCTTGCAGAAGCTAACCTACCCTTCATTTGAGACTAGAGCTAACAACAAACAGGAGCTATTTGGTGATTATATTATATCTAAATTCACACAATTCCAGGGCTTCATTGTATATACGTGTTCACATACACAGAAATACATATATCCATAGCAGATGTTTAGAAGTATATATGACCTAACAACAGTGGTTTTTTTGTAGAGAAGACGAGAGGAGTGAAAAAGCTGATAATAGGGAAAGTATGGCTTTTTATCAATATATTTCTATACTGCTTGAAATAATTTTAATAAGGTACATGTCTATAGATACATCTAAATATACTTAAAGTTACATGTGTAAAATTTACTGAAAGCCAGTTCACCAAAGCCAATTAACCTGATGATCAATTGTCTTAATTATTGAGAATTTTGTCAATATTCGTTTCAGGGTATCCTACCTCCAGCCATTGTTTCAGCCTTTTCACCACTGGTTCTTTTCTTCCAGCCTGGCTGAGGGGCAGTTTGCATGTTTCATTGTTCAGATATCTAGCATTTCTTAAATGTGTAGGGAATGGATGGGCTTTCTCTTAAATATAATTTACTCTGTTCTTATTTGGCTCTTGGTAATTGGCAATTTGGTACATTGTCCTTTTACAAATATATCTCCAGTTGACTTGGACCCAAAATCTACAGGTAGTAGGAGTAGGTGTACTGGCTTATTGTGAGCCAGACCTTAGCAGTCTGTCAACATCAGCAGAAATACCTACATTGGGACCCCTGGGTGGCTCAGTGGTTGAGCTTCTGCCTTCAGCTCAGGTCGTGATCCCAGGGTCCTGGGATTGAGTCCCGCATTGGGTTTCCCACGGGGAGCCTGCTTCTTCCTCTGCCTGTGTCTCTGCCTCTCTCTCTGTCTCTTATGAATAAATAAATAAAATCTTTAAGAAAAAAAGAAAAATACCTACATTACTTTCTTTCCCTCAGAAGACATGGGTATTCCTGTGGAATCATTTATGAACTATTAAAGTATATGAAATAGAAAGCTGAGAAATGGTTTCTACATTGCCCAGATACAGCTCACGTTTCCACTGTGGGTTTTTCTTTCTTGCTGTACATCCTCTTACCATTTACTCATACTTTTCTTCTTTTTTAAACACAGAACCTAGAAGAGAGAAGCATTGTTCAAGATGAGAAAGAGGTGATCTTGAGCTCGGAGGAGGAGAGCTTCTTTGTCCAAGTGCATGACGTTTCTCCAGAGCAACCTCGGACGGTCATCAAAGCGCCCCGTGTCAGCACCGCTCAGGATGTCATTCAACAGGTGAAAGCCTCCCCCTTGCTTGTCTCAGTCTGCTCATCAGTGTAAATCACTGGGACAAATCAGACGTCAGCTTGTCTTATGAATGAAGTTCTAGAACAATGGAGAAATGAAAAGGGAGAGTGTGTCTCTAGGTTGGGATACTAGTTCATTCCTTTAACAGACACTGGCCTAGTATCTGTTGGGAGTCCGGCTCTCTTTGGAAGGGTTGATAACAGATTTAAGAGGGGACTCCACAGAGTAGTAATTTCATCATCTCAGAAATGCTTAAGCCAGGCCCTGGTGACTGTTTCTTAAAGATCTTACAGAGGACATCCTGGAGGCCTTCTCTGGCCCTCTCGCTCCTCTAAGTCATGCTTCTTGGCATAGATGGTTTCAAAAAACTGTATCTCCTTTCTTCAAGCCTCGTAATGCTTTGTGTTTATTAAATGCCCATTTGAGAAGTAGTAAAGCTAATGGTTCATGGCACAGACTCTAGATCAGATAGCTCCAGGATCAAATCCCAGCTCTATTTCCTAGGGCCTCAGTTACAGTGGTGTGCTGGGAAACCAGCTCTCCTAAAGAAAAAGAAAAAAGAAAAAGAAAAAGAAAAAAAAAAAAAAAAAAAGCCCTATTTGATTTTTAGTATTTTGCCAATTTCCCTTCCTTCCTTCCTTCCTTCCTTCCTTCCTTCCTTCCTTCCTTCCTTCCTTCCTTCCTTCTTTTCTTTCTTTCTTTCTTTTTTTTCTTTCTTTCTTTCTTTTTCTTTTTTTTTATTTTTTTGATTTTATTTATTTGAGAGAGGGAGAGAGAGAGCCTGAGCATGAGAGGGGGGTAGGGGGATGCAGAGGGAGAGGGAGAAGCTGACTCCCTGCTGAGCAGGGAGCTTGATGTGGCCAATCCTGAGACTCCAGGATCAGGACCTGAGCTGAAGGCAGACGCTCAATGGACAGAGGCATCCAGGCGCCCCTAGTATTTGCCAATTTCTGTTGCATGGATACTGCAGCATGTCTGATTTTATGGCCTGTTCAAGTTGGTTCCAGCACACTATATTATATACTGGGTGGTAAGCTACTGCATCGGTAACATGGAGATAGTATAACAGTACTTTCCACACAGAGTTGATGTGAAGATTAAATCAGTAAATATACATAAGGCGTTCAATGTCTAGCACCTGGTAAGCACTATTTAAGTGCTATTTGCTATTACTACATGATCAGGTGGTTAATATTTTCCTCCTTAATAGAGTTTGACTCTAAGAGAGACTAGACATGTTTGTTTGTTTCCTTTATCTCCCAAAGTATAGTACGTATCTGGAACACAGAAGGCCCTCACTAAACATTTGATGAACAAGTAAATGTATAAATGAAAGATGATCTTGTACTAAATGGGAAGTGAGACCAGGCAAATTACAAAAATGCCTTCCACATCCAAGACCCTGTGACAAGGAGGCAGCTTGCTAGGACAGAGAGGCTCCCAAGGGTCAGGACTCTGTCCTTCATGGTCTCTGTGACCTTCATGTCCATGAGGCTTGGTGCATGTAGCAAGTCCAGTAGAAGTCCTTACTCTGTTACTCAGTAGCTGTGCATTCTCTGGAATCTGCTTAACCTCCATACATTTAAGTTTTCTTGTCCAAAAATGGGGTAATATGTAAATCAGGGTCTGTTGTGAAGCTTCATCAGGTAACATGGGAAAGCATATTATACGCAACAACCACACAAATGTCAAATGAGGGATGGGACGATACAATCTGAAAGTTCCCCTCCTTCTCTAAAAATTGGTGACATGTTCCCACCTTAGAGTTTCATTTGGAATGGATGCAGGTGCTGGAGATGATGTGTCAGTATCCAGTTGACCATCACTTATCTTTCAGACCTTATGCAAAGCCAAATATTCCTATAGCATCCTGAGTAACCCCAACCCGAGTGACTATGTGCTTCTGGAAGAGGTGGTGAAAGATGCTACCAAGAAGTCCTCCACCCCAAAGTCCTCCCAGCGGGTCCTTTTGGACCAAGAGTGTGTGTTTCAAGCCCAGAGCAAGTGGAAAGGTGCTGGAAAATTCATCCTCAGGCTAAAGGAGCAGGTGCAGGTAAAGTTCAAAGCTCTCTTGCTCTCTCCACAAAGGATCTGATGTTCATAACTATGTGGTAATCAAATCTGGGAACTCGTGAAATCTAGGAGAAAGTTTCAAAGTCAAGGAATATTGTTGGGAGAAAACTGTTTGGCTTTGTTTTTACTACATGAAGAGAAATGTGTGCTCCCTGCTGTGGTTAAGCAGTCCTGAGACGGGATTCCCACAGCACTTCTTCCCAAAGCTCTCCTGAGAGAGGAAGAAGAAAGGGCTCCATGATAGCTTGTTAGGTGATTGAGGATCCTGGCTTTTACCTTATACCCATGGAAAGTTTTTTTTTTTTCCACAGGCATCCCGAGAAGATAAAAGAAAAGGCATTTCTTTCGCAAGTGAATTCAAGAAGTTCACCAAATCAACTAAACAGCCCCGAGGACTCACATCTTCTCAGGTCTTGGCCTCAGAAAGTGTCCAAAACAAGGAGGAGAAGCCCACGGGCAGCTTGTCCTCCAGTGACACCACAGACTCCCGACAATAACCAAGGTTGGCATGTTTTACCCAGGTAGACTGAGTCATTGCACCATTTTGAAATAGGGGCCCATCTATACTACTGTACAAGGCAGCAGGCCCAGAGGAGGATGTCCCCTGAAGTCAGATGGGAATTGTACCAAAAAGCAGGAAAAGGGCTCTGAAGATCCATGTACTTTTAGCATTTATCATTTTAGACCACTTGTAGATAACTAAACAAAGGCCCCGAGAGGACAACTTGCCCAAACTACATCAGCCTCATTTTTGTTCAGACCTGGAACTGCCTTAATTATCTGTCACTAATACAGATATTCTTGAAGGACTGTTGTGGGTCATTCAACTCTCATGCCCTTGCATTTCTAGTTTCATGCTGTCCATTTTGAGGTTTGATTTAGCCACAATGACCTCACCTTGGTCTGCCTCAATTAAAAAATAAAAATCTGGCATTCAAGATCTTATGGTTAGAAAGAAAGCAAAATTGCCTAACAGCCTCTATCTGGAAACGGCAGTAAAGTCAGCCTTTGGTTGCCTGCCCATTGCTAGGTATCTACAGAGTAAACTTTGTTCCATCTTTAAACAAATTATATGGAACCCCAACTCAAACAAAAACAAAAAACATAAGGAAACCAAGCATAGATTTTTTTTCCTTTAGTTTCTTAATGAACCCAAGGGATTAGTAAAGCTCACTCTTTACCTGTGCCATTGTAGTTCTAAAATTGAGAGACTGCTAGCATAGCGAAGGCATTGCGGCTTACACTGCAGAGCTTCGTCTGCCTTTATCACAGTCAGGAATTTCTTATATAAAATCACAGAAGCTCGCAATTAAAGAATTCATTGATACCTTTTGGCAGGACCTAATCTGATTTACACGAGCACAAAAGAAGGCCCAATACACCGAGCCCATGTTTATAATTTAAGGAGAAAGTCCTGAATAAATGGTCCTCCATACTACAAATGCCTTCAGAACAACCCCCTCCTTCAGAGTATGAATCATGTTATGAACTCTTGTACAGATGGTGCCCTCAAAAAGGCATCCTTGTGAGGACTTTCTGTACTCATGAGGCCAGTTTTGTGTTTTTACTGCTTTCTGAGAACATAAGGTTTCATGTTACTTACTCAAATTTTCACCCCTGAAGTTTTAAGAGTTACCCCTCAATAATTTAGGAACTCCTGAACAATTATTTTATCTTACTCTTTTATCTGGAATAAGGCAGAGTTGAAGTAATTCCACCTTTAAGAAAAGTTGAAGTTTATTGTGATTAAACTGGATTGTGATTTTTAAAAAATCTTTCTAAAGGATGTGGTGTTCCAGGGCAGAAATAGGCTCGTGTTCCACCTCCCAGGAACATCGTGTCATAACACTGCGAGTTTATGGCAGTCTCTTCTTCCAAAGCAGCCACCAGACCTGTGGGTTTCTCTTGAATAACACTAAACCTGTACTACACTGCAGATGTTTCTGCTCCTTCATTTTAAATATACTAACAGGCTTATGTATACCACTTTACAGGTGAAGATCTTTTGGTAAGAAGTTAGTCAAGAGTGAACATGGTGGAAACAAATATAATTTCCTTACTTTCATTACACTTCAACTGGAAATTGATTTCTGAACTGAAGCCTTCTTCACTCATGATGTGAAGTCCATGCTGAGGTCAAGCAAAATGACACAGGGCTACCTACCAACCAGTTTCTTGATGAATGCAGCAAAGCAGCCCAGGAGACTGCCATTTTACAAATGTCAGCAGTTGGAACATTGCTAAGCTGCTTGCAGTAACAGACTTAGAGTAAGGGTCAGCAAACTTTGTCCATCAAGGGCCAGACAATAAGTATTTTAGGCTTTATGGGCCATATGATCTCCGCTGCAACTACTCAGCTTGGCTGTTAACAGTGCAAAAGCAGCCATAGACCATCTATACATGAGTGTGGCTGTGTTCCAATAAAACTATTTACAGACACTGAAATTGCAATTTCATATAATTTTCATGTCACAAGTAAATCCTCTTTGGGTTTTTTTTTCAAGCATTTAAAAATGTAAAACTATGCTTAGTTCAAGAGCCATACAGAAACTGGTGGTGGGCTGGATTTAGCCCAGGGCCATGGTTTGCTGACCCAACTTAGAAAACTGGGAACAAGAGCCACAGTGGTCTGAACACAAGCAAACTAGCTTTCATCACATTCATGACTGACAATCGGAAGCTTTGGGGCATTGCAAATGTAAATATAACCTGTAAGATTCATTAAAAAGTAAAATGTAGTTTCTATATTGTGCACCATTAGTGGACTCTTATTTGGCATTTCTTTTTATGTAGAGAATGATGGATTTTTTTTAAGTTTATTGCTTATGTATTCACAGATTATTCCACTTTTGGTTTTCACAGACTGAATTTAGAATGATGTATAAATTAATATCTTCTGAGTTGTGACATCTTAACAAGAAATTTAACCATTTCTTAAAGCAAAAGTAGACTGAGTTGGTGTTCGAATTTATTTATTTTGTATTTATTATACATAGCTTTCTTGATATTGCTTATGGATTAGAAGCATCAGTGGTTCTATTTGAAGACAAATCTCCTAAAAAGAAAAAATATGTGTTCTCTGAATACCTGACATGGAACAGAATTTCATGTAAAAAAAAAAAAAAAAAAAAAAAGCTTTATTTTCATTTCTGATTAACTGAAGAGCTATTGATCCAAGCCATAATTGCCATTTAAGGTAATTACCTTTAAAATCTTGCTGTATAAACTATCACATAAGTGTAAAGGATTCTTCTCATTCTTGGTATGAAGCAAATTATGACTTTAAAAATGAAATGTGTTCCTCTAAAATCTAAATTTTATCTTTCTACTGATATTAAATTTTTTTCTTCAAATTATAAAGCACACCAAAAATCCTTTTTCTTTGGAAAGTTTTGGGGTTTTTGGTTCTGTTTGGTTTTGTTTCATTTATTTATTACCAATTATAAACATGAATAAAACAGTCCGCAGTTCTTTGCATATTCTAAAATTGGAAGTGTTAAAAAATACACCAGACAGCTTTCACATTAATGGAAGTTCTTACTGACTCAAAGCCTTAATGCTAGCTAGAACAGCCACCATTTGCTGGCGCCAGAATTCAAGCTATTCCAGTTTGATGTGGTTTGCCCAGGCTACAGGTTTCTCTTCAAGTCCTCGGTCTAGAAGAAATGCACAATACTGCCCCAGTTGGAAAAAATATTCCAGAAACACTCTCATGCTTCTATTAATTTGGCATTTTTTTCTGTTTCGGTTTACCGTGTACTGAAAACCGAGGTACTGGCCTCACTGGCTAGACTCTAAATGAAAACTGTGCAGAGAAACAGGCCGAGAAGCAAGACTCATCGCTGGAGGTTTAGACCTTGGCCTTGACACTAAGCTCCAGCCCTGCCCCGCCCCACCGCCATCTGTAACATAGTTGATTCCGTGGCAGGACAGTCTGAAACTTCTGGGACAGAAGTGAGACTAGGTTTTACAAGTGAATGTATTCCCTATGTCGAACCCAACTTGGTTGTTCATCCTACTTAGAGGTGAAAGTACATCCTCCATTGTATCAGAGTCTTGGGGACTTCCTTCCAGAGTCTTGGGGACACATTTTGCTCAAAATGTAGTGTCCACTAACTTGGCGTTTGCCAAATATATGAAATTTTTATTGGTAGCTTCTCTGAACTGTATAGCTATGTTGGTATACCAAATGAAAAATTATCCTTTTATTTTGAATGAATCAAACAGCCACTCAGACTGAACCAGTTACCAAATCATACTTTCCAGACTGCTAAAAATCTGGGTAGCAAACTTTTATCAGTAAAGTTGATATGGAAGAGAACTTAAATATGCAAAGGTTTATTACAAGATTTTGGAGAAAAATATGTTAACACACTTCACTAAAAACAAAGGAGCAGTTCTGTTACTGTTAGGTGATGCCAGCTTTACAGAATGTGTATAGCTGGTGAGAAAGGATTAGATAAGAATCCAACATGGTCTGTGACACTGAAAGAGATTAACTTCCCCTTGATCACCTGTTCATCTGGAATTGGTTGTTTTGCAAAGTAATAGGTTGCGTGAGGTAGTTAAGGAATTGAGGGTTAGTTTGAGGGCAAATCGATAGGAAGTAACAATACTATTTGGGCAGCAAATGCCCTCTTGAGGAAATACCTCTTTTCATATCATCCTTAGCAAGTAATAGTTGCTTAGCAATTCTCCAGTTGGGGGTAGACAGGAAGTGCAACTCAGCAGAAGTGAGTTTTTACTTAAATTTGCTTTCATACAAAGGTCTCCCATCTCCATGGCTCGGAAACACTGGAGGCTCACTGATGACGAGGGCCCCCTCCTGCCACACATACTCCTTTCTCAAACGCCATCTTCCCCTTCCTCTTCTCTTTCCTTCTAACTCCATAGACCTGTCCCCTCTGCCCAGATACCCACAGGCCTTGCTTAATTCTGACAAGTCACAGAGCCTGCATTCTGCCTGGTAAAACCGAATTCACTGCCACCACACCAAGAGAAGAGTAGGATTCTCCTGGCTGGGGTCTCATCTCTTACTTGGTGGAGGGAGAGGCAGCCTACAGCCTACAGCCTACAATTCTCTCGATGGCTGCCTCTGACCCCTTGCAGTTGCTTCTTACATGAGCAGCGAAGTGAGGGGACCCTCCAGAAAGTTACCAGAAAAGGAAGATTGCCTCTTACACAAAGTCCACCCTTAGGTCAGCACCCCCGTGATACCGTGTGTTGTTAACAATTTGTATGTTCTTGGCCATCTCTAAGTGTCAACGTCCTAAGGGATCAGTCTTTGGCTGACGGCTAAGGGTTGTGACGTGGGATGATCTAAATGTCGCTGAAATACTGAATCTCCATGATTCCCAAGTTATTCATATACATCTCTTAGATGTATAAAATCTCCAAAATAGTCTCCAGAATAGACATGCTCAAGCAGGTCTATGAAACCTTTCCTAGGTATCTGAACTTTGAAATAATTCACTCTGACACTGAACTGGGTAAAGTTCCAGTTTTTTAAATGTTGTGTGAATGATCTTATCCCAGTCCAGGGAAGACTGAAGCTGTGTCTTATACATATTACCCCCCACTTCACTTTTAAGTGCCTAGCACAGTGCTAAGCACACAGTAGGTGCTCGATATTTGTCTAGTTTAAAAAAAATATTAAGGCTGTGGTGTGTTATAGCCTCAGAGTGTGTGTATGTTACTGTTAATGACCATGATATTTAGTTCTGAAAATGAAACTCATCAAACAGGCCATATAAGTTTATGCACAAATAGATATCATTCTCAAACCAAGAGTAGTTGATACTAGATGTATAAATTAATGGTCCCACTGTGATTCTCTATATGTGTAACTAGGTTAAAAGCACAATACAAGTGTGAAATAGTTGATGAATTTCTATTTTAAAATGGATTTTTCACCTAAAGTACAGTTTTTGCTGCCAAAGTGAAAGATAAATGTATTTATATATGTTTGGTAAGTAAGTAAGTAAATAAATAAATGAATGAAGGAAGGAATAAATGATTTGTGACGTGTATTGGTCCCAGGGAAAGATCCTATGACCATCCAAAAAACTATTCATAACATTTCTGGACTGTTTTATATCTGAAATGTAGGTTAAAAGCAAATATGTGTATGTTAAATCGTACATTCTCATTAAAATAATTAAGCCTAAAATCACATGTAAGAACATGCCAAAAGATCAACATGCAATGTTGAGCTGATACTCTCCATTAAGCTGGAGTAATAAAGGAACTTTCTATTTTCATTTACTTCATGAGGGAAAAAAAGGGGGGACTTTAAGCTCTAGACCAAAAGAACTGGCTTCTATAGTTTTGTTTTTTTTGTTTTTTTTGTTTTTTTTTTTTTTTTTTTTTAATTTTTTTTTATTTATTTATGATAATCAGAGAGAGAGAGAGAGAGGCAGAGAGAGGCAGAGACACAGGCAGAGGGAGAAGCAGGCTCCATGCACCGGGAGCCTGACGTGGGATTCGATCCCGGGTCTCCAGGATCGCGCCCTGGGCTAAAGGCAGGCGCCAAACCGCTGCGCCACCCAGGGATCCCTAGTTTTGAAGACATAAGAGATGTATTTAGTTGGGACTGCTGTGACTTCTTTAATTCTTACATAAGAAGAGAAGGCAAAAAAAAGTAGCTGTTTTATTCAGTTATTCACAGGAGAGGATATTTATAACCTGTTGTTACAAAAACTTAACTTCATAGGCCATTCCTAGAATATGACAATAACTTAGGTAAAATATTGCTTTTTAATTATATTCATAAGAATAGGACTTTATCTGTACAAAGAGACAAGGAAGAAGGAAGAGAAGGAAGAGGAATAGGAGAAAGAGAAAGAAAAGAGAAAAAGCCCTTCAACAGCATCATTTATCCTTAAAACAGAGTCAAGTCTTCAACTTGGCTTTCCCACCCAGAGTTCATCCCCCATCACCCTCCAGAGCACATAAGAAAATGCGACGAACTCTGAAGAGACTAGGATCACATTCAAACTTTTTTTGAAAGTAACCATAATGAACACTCTCATTTTCTTAAATAAGATCAAACTAGGTTACTTCTTAAAGTGTGTCATTCAGCAAGAGCCAATGAACTTGGCGTCCAATTTCAAGCTATTTTTTTTCTCAAAAATTTTCCTGAAAATATACTCATATATAGAACTTGTCTCATTTCCATCTATAGTGTTGCAATAAAAATGTACTTATTTCATTTGAGAGAGTTTGGTTATAAAGAGTAGCTGAATGGTAAAAAAAAAAAAAAAAAAGCAATCTCGTGGTCTTGATTTTTCTGCACTCTATGCCCTTATTCTAATCTAGCAACTGTAATTCAATTAAGTTCACTCCAAAGATCTTTTTTAAACTATAACTTAAGATGTATATTGCTTTTGGGGTTTCTTTTTTTTTTTTAGAGAGGAAGAGAGAGAACAGGGAATTCGGGTAGAGGGAGAGAGAGAATCTTAAGCAGACTCCACGCCCAGCGCAGAGCCCGATGTGGGGCTCAATCTCATGACCCTGAGATGATGACCTGAGCTGAAATCCAGAGTCAGACGCTCAATCAAGCCACCCAGGCGCCCTTAGATGTATATTAAGTCTTAAAAAGCAATGTCATTAAAAAACTTCAAAATATGGGAATGGAGGGCTTTCAATTCTCCTTTCTTAATTACAATTTCAGAATTGGGGCAGAACCCTGTGCCGTGCAAAGGGAAATTCTAACCTCCTCTATGCATTTTCTTAGGAAGCTTCCCTTGTATAAAAAGAGAATGTCCTAAATAAACTAGTATGTCTCTGTGTGCACCTAAACAAACATAAATATACAATAAAGTCCACTGACACTTCACTCTTCTACCGTAGTGATGTTTTCAAATATTTGGTGAAATCCAGAGGGAAGTGAGTAGCTGCTTCACTGCAATGTCTTTTGATTAGTTGATTTAAATCTTCATTCAAAAATGAATCCCCTTGTAAAACTTCATTCTGAAAAAAAATGTTAAAAGTGACTCATATTAAAAGTTCTTTGTCATAAGCAAAAGCCAAGCCATGAGCAAAACTGAAAATGGCAACAGTGGACCCTGAACCAGCACATGACACCTGATAGTGACAAGCACTGGGTCAGGACCCGGACACATCCTACATGCCTACACCGAACAGAATGGTCTCATGACCATCTCCCAGAGTCCCAATCCCACACATCCAGCCCACCATCAATTCCTGAACATGGGAAAAAAAAATCTGTAATGCAATTAGGAAGTTGGAATCAGTTAATAAGTTTTTATTTCATCTTTTAAAAATAATGAAAAAATCTCACACACCTTTCTTTTGGAACTTGAAGATTCAACGGGAGGATTGAATGTCATTGCAGCCATGCTGTATGTCTCAAAGAGTTCTGCAGCAGATCTATAATCACAGAAGGAATGTAAAGACATCACTCTATCTGGATATCTAGAAAATAATTAGACTGTACCCAAAGAGAAGGACTCATTATTCTAATGGGCAGCCCAGTTTAGCACCGCCTTCAGCCCAGGGCCTGTTCCTGGAGACCCAGGATCGAGTCCCACGTTAGGCTCCTGCATGGAGCCTGCTTCTCCCTCTGCCTGTGTCTCTGTCTCTGCCTCTCTCTCTCTCTCTCTCTCTCTGTCTGTCTCTCATGAATAAATAAATAAAATCTTAAAAAAAAAAAAAATGCCAGAAAAGGATCATGAATAAGAAAGCTGATGGGTAATTGTTTTCTTCTCCATTTTAAAAAAACGAGGCTGGAGGACAGATAGGACGTATGAGGGAAAAAAGTAAATGGCATTTAATAAGGCCAAAAGTTATCTCTATTCTGCCCAGAAGGAAAAGGGTTCACAGAAAACTAGAGTTTATGCCTCATTTAGAATGAGGAAGCAGCTGACTTCTTCTGCCATGTAGAAATATACAGCTACTTTGCCAAATCTCCCAGTACTTCAAGAGAAGCTGGAACTTTTATTTTTAGGTGTATTTGTCCAATATTTAAAACATAGCAAAAAATTCAATTTTTGTTTAAACTTTGAAGAGGCCAGAATATCTGCTGGCCTATGGTCACTTGTCTGTGATCTCCAAATTCAAGAAACCAGGGGCTGCAAGTGAGGAGAGAAATCTACAGCAAACTATTAATTCTGAGCTGTGAGTACATTACAAGGTGTCTCTTACGTCATTTTCTTTTCCATGGAAAAAGGTCATTATTCTTTCAACTGTTTGGTACTTTTGAAATTTTTCAAAGTAAGAAGTTGGAAAGGAAACTTCTCCCAGCAGGACCCTAACTCCCAATCTGGAGCATCCAATGGAGGCTGGGGGGCAGATGTGGCCACACTACACCAAGGGGACTGCGAGGCCCATGGAGAAAACTGTGGCCTCTCTGAGTGGCAGTGTTCCAAAGCACTTCTCTTCTCTCAGTTCTGCCCTGCTGGCTTCAGCAGGACCATCGGGAGGAGGGGACACGGGACTCTCACTGTGGCTGGACTTGTGAATCGTCACATCTAGCAAATACAGCATTATCTTACTAAATGTCGGGCATTTGTGTTTTCACTATTCTTTCAATTTACCTGGATGTGTGAAACTTTTTATAACCAAAAACACATTAAGTGATCATCAAAAACACACTAACAAAATCACAGTCAGCATGTTTTCTCCTTAGAACAATTCAGGAATACAAATCAAGACCAAATCTAGATCAACTGGCACTTTGTATTTCCAAACCTAGGGCTTCCTAAAGCAGACTTCTCAGAGCAAATAGTGACCAATGGCAGGCCTGACACAGCGGGGCTGGCTACTACCTCCGGCTCAACTCTGGCTTGAGCGCTGCCGAGCCTTCAGAGGGGGCTCCGGCCATCAGGTGGGCCGCAAATCTCCGCACAATGGGATGGTAATGTCTCTGAAGGACAAACAGGACAACCACATTTTGCACGTCAGTAATTTATAAAAGACCAACCACAGCAAAGATATTCTTTAATAAACACTATTTCTTAAAATCACAGATACGTATGTAATTCACAGTAATCACATACCGAAAGAAAAAATACTCTTTGCTCACATGATTACATTAATCTGATGACCAAGTTACCAGTGACATAGCTTAGTCTAGCTTTTACAGTATGAAAAGAGTAATCTAAAAGCAATTTCTCTTTTAGAGTGGAAAAAGTTAGCTTACAACAGGTTTCCTGAGACATATCTGCTATAAGTCTCCCTTAAGGACACAGGCCACCCTCTTGAAACTGAGAGGCAACTTGTCTCATTGGGTGGGGCCATATGCAGATCTTCTATTCTGAATAGTGTTGGGGAAAGATTTCAATAATTTTTCTAAACTTCACCCCACAAAACTGCCATTTTCCACTTTCCTAGAAAATGTACCTCAACATCTTTAAGACCAAAGTGAAATGTAGACTATTAAAACAAGAATTCTACAAAAAGCCATCCCAGAACAAAATTATATTGAGGATTCTGGGAAATAACTACTTGGGGAAAAACTGAAAAACACTGCTCACAGAAAAAAGGTCATCCTTACCTGCAGTGCATGCAATTCCCAAAGCGCAGTGTTCTGAGCATTACAGTACTCGGGCTCATCCAACTCAGGAAGGAAAACCCCACTGCCCTGAGATTCGTTGTCAAGTAATAGATCTGTTTTTGGGAAAGTCTGCAAAAATGCCACATAAAAAGAATTAAATTCATATTCATAAAGAATATTAGGTTCTGTATTTTCATTTCTGTTTAAATTTAATTTGAAAAAAAATTAAAATAAATTTAATTTGATTTTATGCTTATATGAAGAGCTATATGCGGGGCACCTGGCAAGCTCAGTGGGTGGAGGAGTGACTCTTGATCTTGGGGTCATGAATTCAAGCCCCACATTGGGTATGGATAGAGCCTACTTAAAAAATAAAATATTTTTTAAAAAGAGCTATGAACACATGTACTTTATAGCTGTATTTATACTGACACAGAAATGTGTTCGTCAACATTGTAACACTAAAAAAAAAGTTGAATAACGTATATCTTAAAAAAATTGTGTTGTTGCCCGGGTGGCTCAGCAGTTTAGCGCCGCCTTCAGCCCAGGGTGGGATCCTGGAGACCTGAAATCAAGTCCCGCGTTGGGCTCCCTGCATGGAACCTGCTTTTCCCTCTGCCTGTGTCTCTCATGAATAAATAAATAAGATCTTTAAAAAAAAAAAAAAAAAAGTTGTCTTGTCTATGTGTGCTGTATGTGTTTATATGTGAATAAAAAAAGTCTGCTGGAAGAAGAAAACTCCCCAAATGGTAAATGGTTACCTCTGCAGAGTGTCAACAGGGGTAGGAATGCTTTCTTTTTGTAATTTTATATACTTCTTTTCTCTCTGGATTTTGCCGTTAATCACAGTAATAACACAAATAGGGAAAAAAAGATGCAAACAAGACAGCACTGTTATATTACCAGAACTTAGCTATACTCCTTTGTATCATTACTTACGTGCATTAATATTCTGTTGGTTGCTAAAATGCCAATGCTTGAATTTGGAAGAACGTGAAGAGCAAGGGTACAAAGACGCTTGATGAAGGCAAGGGCTCTCTGCTGAGAAACCTGCTTTCTGCGCTTAGTTAGCATGACATCAAGGCACTGGAGTACAATCTCAACATCTTCATTGGTAGCACCTAAAACAGCGGATATACCCTTCAGGGCTGTTCTCATTGCGTTTTTTTTTTTTTTTTAATTCAATTAGCAACATATTAGTTTCAGATACAGAATTCAATAATTCATTGGTTGCATGTAATACCCAATGCTCATCACATCACATGCCCTCCTTAATGCCCATCACCCAATTACCCCATTCCATCCCGCAACATTCCCTCCAGCAACCCTCAGTTTGTTTCCTATAGTTAAGAGTCTCTCATGGTTTGTCTCCCTGATTTCTTTCGACTCCATTTTCCCCTCCTTCCCCTATGATCCTCTGCTTTGTTTCTTAAACTCCACTTGAATGAGGGATGCCTGAGTGGTTCAGTGGTTGAGCGTCTGCCTTTGGCCCAGGGCATGATCCTGGGGTCCTGGGATCAAGTCTCACATCAGGATCCTGCATGGAACCTGCTTCTCCCTCTGCCTGTGTCTCTGCCTCTCTTTCTGTGTGTCTCTCATGAATAAATAAAAATCTTAAAAAAAAAAAAAACTCTACATGAGTGAAACCATATAACTGTCTTTCTCTTACTGACAATTCTAAGCATAATACCCTCCAGTTACATCCACATCAGTATAAACAGTAGGTAATCGACCTTTCTGATGGCTGAGTAGTATTCCATTGTATATATAACCACATCTTTTTTTATCCATTCATCTGGCAATGGACACCTCAGCTCTTTCCAGTTTGGCTATTGTGGGTATTACTGCTATAAACACTGGGTTGCAGGTGCCCCTTTGGATCACTATCTTTGTACTTTGGGGGTAATACGTAGTTTTATTACTTTTCCATTACATAACTTCACTGCACTCCAGATAAACCCAAGCTGAACTGTCATACCTGTCCCAAATCATTTCCCTAACCAATGAGGTAGTGCTATACTACTCATGAGACAGAGAGGGTTGTACTACAGCTCCAGTCAATTCCAGAAATTCTCTCTCCAATTCTTATGAAACATTAAATATAGATGTGTGGTCCTCAGAGGCCAACATTTTAACACACCAATTCTGATTTCTCATTTTTCATTGTTATACCAGTCACAAGATATTCTTAAAAGATAAGTATTTATTAAAAACACATTATCATGGGATCCCTGGGTGGCACAGCGGTTTGGCGCCTGCTTTGGCCCAGGGCGCGATCCTGGAGACCCGGGATCGAATCCCACAACGGGCTCCCGGTGCATGGAGCCTGCTTCTCCCTCTGCCTGTGTCTCTGCCTCTCTCTCTCTCTCTCTCTGTGACTATCATAAATAAAAAAAAATAAAATAAAATAAAATAAAATAAAATAAAATAAAATAAAATAAAATAAAATAAAGTGTCTAAAAAAAAAAAAGACACATTATCAAAATGTACATACCTGCATGTAACTTAAACAGTGTTTTATATAGATGTGTATAGAATTTCATCGGATCAATATTCAGAACATCACCTTTGAAATTACAACAAACAATTAGGTATGTTACAGCCTCCACAGGTAAAGCAAACAAAACTTGATTAAGAAAATATCTTACCTTGCCCAGAAAGAATATGAAAAGCAGTCTGTACACAGTGAAGGCTTTCTCGATAGCTTAGGTCCTTCAAAAAAAAAAAAAAAAAAGAGAGAGAGAGAGAGAGAGAGAGAGAAAAGGACATTAAGGATAATAATCAGCATTTGTATCTTAAAAAGTAATTCATTAATAGAGTTACTTACACCAGACTCAATGAGAGTATGAAGTACTACTAATAAATCATCAAAAAACTCCACATTTATAAGGTGAGCAAACCTAGAATCAAACAGATTCTAGTTAATCGGTGACCTAAAAGCAGAAATAAAACAGCTAGGAATTAATTTTGACTTTAAAGGCATATTTGTAATATTCCTTATTTCAATGTTAGTTCCAATGGAGATATTGGTAATTATTGATACTTTTTATTAATTGAAAATGGTCTTTATGACAATTCATCCACAGCTGGACACTATACTCTTTTTTTTTTTTTTTTTTTGTAAATTTTTATTTATTTATGATAGTCACAGAGAGAGAGAGAGGCAGAGACACAGGCAGAGGGAGAAGCAGGCTCCATGCACCGGGAGCCCGACGTGGGATTCGATCCCGGGTCTCCAGGATCGCGCCCCGGGCCAAAGGCAGGCGCCAAACCGCTGCGCCACCCAGGGATCCCTGGACACTATACTCTATGCTCAGCAGGAATATATAAGAGGCACTAAATAAACTGAAAATATTTCAGGAATATTTCTGCCCTACAAAACAAGTTCTTAAAAATGAACAATGCCCCAAGGAAAGTTTATCAGCTACCGAGCTGTTCTAACTCATAAAAGGGCCAAAAGCATCAGCTTCTGGGAAAACGGGAAGCAGGAAAAAGGGAAAGGAGGAGAGACTTTTACAGGAATATGGAAAAAATATTTACTAAAGCTTTAAAAATAAAATGGAAAGAATATTGGACATACAGTCTAATTCAAGTTCTGCAATTACTTGCCTATGTGATCCTTTTCAGTCCTGGGCCTCTGTTTCTAGGAATAATTGAGATCACTCAGTAGAGTTATAGGAAGAATAATCTGATCTACTAAAGGTGAGAGCACTTTGTAGCGTATAAAATACTAGGCATTGAAGTACTTAAAGATTTTTCAGTATTAGTGCAAGAGCCTTTGACACTATGTAAATCTCAGAACAAGAAAGAATCTTAAAAGTGATATATTCTCCATGTACCAGTATGGCTTTTTTGTGAAGCAACTGGGCAGTATTTATCAAAATTTTAAAAGAGCAGACCCTCTGACCTGCCGACAATATATGCACACAAGCGCATGAAGATATTTTCAGTGCAGCACAGGGCACAGGCCAAATAAAAGTATTATTGATCCATAAAATGGAATATCCCAAATGTTAAAAAAAAAAAAAAAAAGTGGACATAATCATGCCAACATGAAAAGTTACCCAAAGTAACCATTTTATCAACAAGGAAAATACAAAGTACAGAGCAGCATACAGAGCATGATTCTACCTGTGTGACAAAAAGACAGACTCATGTACATATCTAGGAGTAGAATTTGTCATTTTTAATTTTATATTCTTTTGAACCATCTGAATTTTTAAAGTAAGAATGTATAATTAAAAACTTTTTAAAATAAAGGAATTGGTCATTGAAAAACAAACAGTAAGTCCTATCCAATGTAGGAATAGTCCCTTGTCTGACCAATCTCTCTTCAAATCTTTTCAGTAACAAGGCCCAATTACTTTTTTTTTAAATTTTAGTTATTTATTCATGAGAGACATACAGAGAGACGCAGAGACATAGGCAGAGGGAGAAGCAGGCTCCATGCAGGGTGCTCAATGCGAGACTCGATCCTAGAACTCCGGGATCATGCCCTGAGCCAAAGGCAGACACTCAACCACTGACCCATGCAGGTGTCCCAGCCAAATTACTTTAAAATCCCATTGCCAAATAGCTACAATCATTAGGAAGACATTTCTTATACTAAACAGAACTTGCCTTTTCTCTCTTCCAACCATATATCCTATTTCTAAAGCTGTGCTATCCAACAATGACAGGTACTAGCACTTGCAGCTATTAGGCATTTAAAATGGGGCTAGTCCAACTGAGATACCCTGTCAGTGTGAAATATTCTCATCAGTTTTTATGAAAAAAAGAACATCAAATATCTCAATAAGTACTGACTGTACATCAAAATATTTTAGATAAACTGAGTTTAATATATTAAAATACATTAAAATTAATTGCACGAGTTTTTTTTTACCTTTTTAATGTGGATAACAGAAAACTTTAAATTCCAGAAGTGGTTTACAATATAGTTCCACTGCACTAGCCTACAGGATACTACCTCAAATATCTGGAAAACTATCACAACCACCATTATTCTAGTTCACTATACCACCCCAACAGGCTCACCAGAACACACTGAGAGATTTCTCTTTACAAAAGAAAAGACTGCACAGGACTCGAGAAATGATGTGCAAGCAGGATTAGAAGACTCAGGAGTCGCCTACATGGACCACACAAGAGTCTGACAGTGGGTCAGACCACAGTGCAGACAAAACAGTCTGAGACAAACCTCTGCAACCTAAAACATAGTCAGCAGAAGGAGTTACTGAAGGAGATTTAAAAAAGAAAAGATTTGAGATGAGAAAACTAAAAAGACAGCGTTATGAAGAGTTTCAAGGAAAGGCTGGTGACAAACAGAAATGGAAAAGGACCCGGGGTCAGCATGAGTGAACCTTCGTTAAAAGTCATGGGTTTTTTTATTTATTTGGAAAGAGTCTAAAAGGCGTCAACCTACACAGCCCTTACTTGGCAAGGCCTTCTAGAACTGCTGGCAGGAGAGGTGACCTCTGGGCCTTCTTCAATATTCTGAAGTAGGTTACAAACACAATATTCAGAGTCTCTGTGTGCTGGCAGAAGAAGCAGACAAAATGACTTGTGAGTATAACCCCGTCTCCTTTCTTCCGAGTTTCCACAACAAGGATGGTGAAAGCTCAACCTTCTGTCCCCTCCCCACCCTCTCCACAATCCAACAGAACAGGATGAAGCTATGTGCCCTGTGATGTCACGAGACCAGCAATGATCACATCAAAGCCTCAGGACTTAAACCCAGATTCTACAACCACAAGTTGCAACAATAGCCTCTAGTTAAAACCCTTTCATAAAACATTTTAAAAGCGTGAGAGAATGTGAACTGCCTACCAGTTTAAGTTTTCTCTCTGTGCTCTCTGAAGCTTCTGCCTCCAGAAGCTCTCGCTCTAGTTTCTCTTCTGCTTTCTTCCACTGTAAAGAGACAGGGAAAAGGAGAGTAAGAGCATACAGCACTGAGTGAAAATGCACGCTTCAGAGGCAGAATACTAAGTATCCCGAAATACACACCACAAATGTCTGTGAATACAAACACAAGTCAAATGTACACAGACCTGGAGAGGTGGCTAACCCCAACCACAGAGAGGACAGCGCTGCCTCTAGGGAGGACGGTGAGAACAAGACTGGGGAGAGGGACACGGGGACTCTTAACTATCGTCAATGGTTTCTTCTCATGAATGGAACTGAGGGAAGTCTACAAATATCTGCTCGTTGTGAAAGGTACATACGTGGGATACTTATTCTCTGGAGTTTTCTCTAATTTAAGTTTTTTCAAAAGAAAAAAAAAAAAAAGGAACACATGGAGCCCTTATTGTTAAATCATCTATACCATGGAAATTAGTCATCAACGATACTTCCTTAACACGTTTATATACAATGCATAAAACCAGATACTAGAGAGAAATTCAACAAAGTAATCAGTTTTTCCACATCCTTATGCTGTATGAGCAGCAAATAATGGTTACTCAGCTGCCTGACATGCAGGGACCAACTGAGAAAGGGTTTCCTGCCCTCATGCAAGTTAAGGAGCTGCCATGTTCTTAGAGGGCCCTCTGTTTCCACACCACAGCTATGTACATGCTGTTTCTAACAGGATATCCCAATCTATTTTAGGATATTGGGTATATTAGGATACCCAATCTATAAATAATTAAAATATTTACCTTCATTTGTTTCCAATCATTAAGTCTACTTTGGTATTTCTATCCCCTTTTCAAAATTTGTTAGATACATTCAAAGATGGATATCCCTGAAAATTTTTTGTTTTGTTTTTATAAGCAATTTGATAACCCTAATTAAATACTTAGAAATGTTCTGAGAATAACAATGCTGGTGGTAGTCATTAATGTTTATAAAGCATGCCCAGGGTCACGCACTTACTAAATGCTTTACCTACATCATCTTATTAAAATGCACAGTGACCCACAAGGTATGTGCTGTTACTAGCTCCATTTCTCAAAATTAAAAAATGTTACCAAAGTTTCATACTAAATAAACAAGGGCTGGAATTTCAACCTAGGTTTCAAATAAAAGCCAAAACAGAAACATTAACAAAAACCTACTTTGTTGCCAACTTTACATGATTATCGCCTTCCTGTCAAGGAAGGGATCTCAGAATCACAATGAATCTAAGACAATCTGAAGAGCAAAAAAAAAATAAATAAAAAGCCAACACTTCAAAGAAATTTTTTAATTGTTCTTTTTGCCAATGAATTGTCAGTTTAATTAAGTTAATAAAGCACTTCTTGGGATCCCTGGGTGGCGCAGCGGTTTGGCGCCTGCCTTTGGCCCAGGGCACGATCCTGGAGACCCAGGATCGAATCCCACATCGGGCTCCCGGTGCATGGAGCCTGCTTCTCCCTCTGCCTGTGTCTCTGCCTCTCTCTCTCTCTGTGACTATCATAAATAAATAAAAAATTTAAAAAATATATAAAAAGAAGGATATAAATTTAAAAAAAAAAAAAGCACTTCTTTGCAATAACTGGGAAAAATAAAATTTTCTAAATATCAGGTTTTGACATATTTGTATTTATGATTTAAATATCTATGCCTGGGGGCAGCCCGGGTGGCTCGGCAGCGCTAAACCGCCGTCAGCCCAGGGCCTGATCCTGGGGTCCCGGGATCGAGTCCCACGTTGGGCTCCCTGCATGGAGCCTGCTTCTCCCTCTGCCTGTGTCTCTGCCTCTCTCTCTCTGTGTCTCTCATGAATAAATAAAAATCTTAAAAAAAAACTATAAAAAAAATAAATATTAAAAATAAATATCTCTGCCTGTGCCTATACTATGATTTTATTTTTTATTTTTATTTTTTTTATACTATGGTTTTAATTTCAAGTCAAACAAAAAAGGAAATCAACCAAACCTTTCTCTGCATTCTTGATAGAGTTTTTCTCTTTTCCTTGAAAGTCATGAACTTTTTTGGTTTATTAATGTCCTCTGTATCTTTTTTCACTTCTAATTCCTTGATTCTTAAGCACAAGAATGTCTTTAACATCTAATATGAAGAAAACACAATAAAGAGCTTAATATTCATATTTCCCTCAAAATCTTTACACAGAAAAAGCATTCAAAAAGGTTTTTCTTCCTTTGTACCAAAACAAAAACACCTATGACACATCTTTTATCACCTTTCACACAACGCTAAACATATCTTATTGCTAAACATATTTGGTGATCTGTGTCTAGAAAAGAATACTAGTATTTGGCTAGATATACATAATGTTATTTTGCAGTGTAATGAGTACAAGGACGAGATAACACATTACCTGGCATCGGTAGATAGAATTACAAAGAGCGGACAGGCCAGAAAAAGGTTTGGACCAGTATGGGAGGAGAGGATGTAAATCAGATATTTCTAAACCAGCTTTAATTTACCAAACCAGCCTCTATTTTGCAGTTAGGAGTTCTAATCTTCATCTTTTCCCCCCCAATTAAAAACAAAAAACAAAACAAAAAAAAACACGTAGACCAATGTTGTTAACTTTAAGTTATTCGTCTCCAACTTCACCAAGAAACCAAGTTTCTGGTTCACTAGTCTAGAGTAGGGCCCTGTAATTTGTATTTCTAATTCCCAGCTGATGGTGGTCCAGGAACACAATGAAACTACTGCCTTAAGCCATTCAAAAAATCCAGAAACTAACGTAGAAATTGGTGTTTTGTGTACCACAGCAATCACCCAAACACAAAGACAAAAGGGGTTCAAATCCTAATTTTCTCTGGAAGAAACCATTCTACTGACCTCCTTCAGTCACAGCAGCATTCTTGGAAAAAAACACGTGAGAACTATTGGTTTGTGTTATTTTGATGCTCCATTATGTATATTTGGGAGAAAGTGGAATATTTCAGTTTACAGGGCTTAAAGCACAGAATGGAAACAAGAAAGAATTAAAAGCAGAAGAGCAAACAGGAAGTCTGCTAGGAACCAGAAAGGGCAATATGAGTATTCTGTAGGTATTCTATGTGCTCATAAGCTATCATGCACCAAATAAAAAAATAACTCCAGATTAAAGATGGTCAACTAATCTTTGTCAAGGGCACCAAGAATACAATGCAGAAAAGACAGTCTCTTCAAATAAATGGTGCTGGGAAAACTGGGTATCCACATGCAAAAGAATGAAACTGGACCTTCTGTTACACCACTCAAAAAATTAAAGTGAAATGGATTAAAGACATAAATATAAGACCCGAAACCATAAAACTCCTAGAACAACACATAGAGAAAAAGCTCCTTGGCACTGGTCTTAGCAATGATTTTTTGGATAGGACACCAAAAAGCACAAGCAACAAAAGCAAAAATAAACAAATGGGACTGGGACACCTGGGTGGCTCAGTCAGTTAAGCGTCTACCGTTGGCTCAGGTCATGATCCCAGGACCCTGGGATCCAGTCTTGCATTGGGCTCCCTGCTCAGCGGAGTCTGTTTCTCTCTGCCCTCCCCCTGCTGTGCTCCTTCTCTCTCTCTCTCTCTCAAATAAAATCTTTAATAAATAAATAAACAAGTGGGACTACAATAAACTAAACAGTTCCTGCACAGCAAAGGAAACCATCAACAAAATAAAAAGACAACTACTAAATGGGAGAAAATATTTGCAAGCCACATATCTAAGATAATATCCAAAATATATGAGGAACTCCTACAACTCAATGGCAAAAAACAAATAACCTGATTCAAAAAATGAGCAAAAGACCTGAATAGACATTTTTCAAAAAAAGACATACAACAAATGGCCAGTAGATGTACAAAACAGTGTTCAGTAGCACTAATCATCAGGGAAATGTAAACCAAAACTACAATGAAAAGTCAACTCACACCTGTTAGAATGGCTGTTATCAAAAAGATAATAGGGGCGCCTTGCTGACTCATTCAGAGGAGACAGCAACTCTTGATTTTGGGGTTATGAGTTCAAGCACAACACTGGGTGTAGAAATTACTTAAATAAATATACTTTTAAAAAAAGGTAAGAGAAAATAAGTATTAGGATATGAAGAAAAGGAAACCCTTGTATGCTGCTAGTAGGAATGCAAACTGGTACAGCTATGGAAAACAGCACAGAAACTTCAGAAAATTAAAACAGAATTATCATATGATCTAGTAGTCCCACTTTTCTGGGTATATATCCGAAGGAAATGAAATCAGTATCTCAAAGAAATATGTGCACTTCCACGTTCATTGCAGCATTATTCACAATACAAAGATATGGAAACAGCCTATGTATCCATTAAAAGATCAATGAATAGAGAACCTGTGTTATATACATACAATGGAATATTATTCAGCCACTAAAAAAGAAGGATCCTACCATCTGTGATCAGAAATGAACCCAGAGGACATTCTAAGTGTAATAAGCTAAAGAGAGACAAACAAATACTGTACAATCTCACTTACATGGGGAATCTGAAAAAGTCAGATGTATACTAAAACAGTGGTTGCTGGGGGATGTGGGAAATATCAGAAATATCAGTCAAAGGATACAAACTTTCAGTTATAAGATAAATAAGCTCTGGGGGTTCTAATTTATAGCACAGTAATTAGTTAATAAAATTGTATTGTATAATCTGAAATATGCTAAGAGTAAATCTTCAGGATTCTCACCACAGAAAAAAGGTGAGAAGTGATAGATTTGTGATAGAGAGGTGATAATTTGACTGTGGTAATCATTTCACAATGTGTGTGTGTGTGTGTATATATGTGTGTGTATATATATAATCATGTTGTATAAATTTAAAACACATTGTACAGCCTAAATATAAAACAAAACAAAAAAAAAACCCAACACATTAAAGAACGTACTTTATATTCTAACATCACTAAAATTAAGTGTTTCCCTCTGTGCAAGTTTCACATATAAGCCATATTATCTGATCACTCTACAGTTCTCACTAACGACGCTAAGTATTTTCTCTTTAAGCCCAATATTTTTAACATTGTCCTATTGAAATTATCAGCTTTAAGGAACAAAAGAGAATTAATAGCAAACAAAGACTTGAAATTAGGAAATAAAACCGTAGAAAACATCAGCTTCACAATTAAAACTACAGGACTAAAAATGAAATTCATAAAAATATGTAAGACCCAAATGAAGACAATTATAAAATTTCACTTAAGAACATAAATGAAGGCTTAAATAATGGCAAGATATATATTCTCTTTTTGTTGTTTTTTTTGTTTTGTTTTGTTTTTTTTGTTTGTTTTGTTTTGTTTTGTTTTGTTTTGTTTTGTTTAAGATACATATTCTCAAATAGAAAAAAGTCAATTCTGGGGCGCCTGGGTGGCTCAGTTCGTTAAGCATCTGCCTTCGGCTCAGTTCATGATCTCAGGGTCCTGGGATGGAGCCGCCTTCTGGGCTCCCTGCTCAGTGGGGAATCTGCTTCTCCCTCTCCTTCTGCCCCTTCCCTGCTTCTGCTCTTTCTCTCATTATCTCTCAAATAAATAAAATCTTAAAAAAAGAAAAAAAAAGTCAATTCTGTAAATAATTCTCCCAATCTAATCTATAGTTTGAATCAATTCCAATCAGAATCTCTATGTGAACTATTTTGAGAGGACAAATAAAAAAATCTCATTCTAAATTCCATCTGAAGTAATATATAAAAAGTAATTTAAAATATTTTGGAGGAAAAAAAGGGGGCCAATGTCTTTTATCAGTAACGCCCATTTTGATCAGTACCATCCTACCAAGTATACTATATAGATGTACTATACTACACATTATAGATATACAGCTACAGTTATTAAAAATAGTGTATTACTGGGACGCCTTGGTGGCTCAGTGGTTGAGAACCTGCCTTTGGCTCAGGGCATGATCCCGGGGTCTGGGAGCAAGTGCCACACTGGGCTCCTTGTGGGTAGCCTCCTTCTCACTTTGCCTCTCCCTCCCTCTCTCTCTCTTTCTGTCTTTCATGAATAAATAAAATCTTTTAAAAAATAGTGTATTACTTACAGGGGATTAACTGACTCAACAGAACAGAAAGAGTTCAAAATAAAATTCTGTGTAGGGATTTAAAATAAAATAAAGGCAGCATTTTAAATCAGCAGCAAAATGAAAATGGTATTGGAGTAACTGGCTATCCATTTCATTTTTTTCCCTTTTTTTTTTTTTTTAAAGATTTTATTTATTTATTCATGAGATACACAGAGAGAAGGAGAGAGAGGCAGAGACACAGGCAGAGGGAGAAGCAGGCTCCATGAAGGGAGCCCGACGTAGGACTTGATCCAGGGACTCCGGGATCATGCCCTGGGCCGAAGGCAGGCGCTAAACCACTGAGCCACCCAGGGATCCCGGCTATCCATTTCAAAAAGTATATGCATATACAAAGTATATGCGATTATACCATAAACACACACAAAAAGTCAAATAGATTATTCAAAAATAAAAAATGAACATTCTTCTAGAAGGAGAAAATCTATAATCCTAGGATTAAAGAAGTCCTTCCATGAATGACAAAAATATAATCTCATATAGAAAGGGGGAAAAAATTACAGTCAATTAAAATGTAAAACTTCTTTAAGACAAAAAAGACAATACAAAATTAAATGGTAGAGCAACAAACAAATACTTGCGACTTACATAACCAAAACTTATTATCCTTATATGCAATGTAACCTCAACAAACACACCCAGCTTTTGTTTCTTTTATTCACTATTTTATATACTCAGGACCTAGAAGAGTGCCTAGTACATAGCTGATACTTATTGAAAGGAGTATCAAAAAAAGCATTATGTCATTAAAACAAATACCTGAGGAGAAAAACTAGCAGCAATATAAATGGGTAAAAAAATTCAAATGACTAATAAGTATATGGAAGTAAAACTTCACCAATAAAGACGTACAAACAAAATATATATATGAAAACACACAGAATTATTTACCCACCAGACTAACAAGGACTAAATGGCAGAAACATTTAGCATTTGGTAGGTTGTTCTCAATGTGAGAACATAGTGATAAAATGTATTTGCAGGACAATGTGGCATTACCTCTCAAATTTATGAATGTGTATACTGTTGGATCCAACATCTAAAGTTTAAAAATTTAATCCAGGGACACCTGGGTGGCTCAGTGGTTGAGCATCTCCCTTCAGCTCGGGTCATGATCCTACTTCTCCCTCTGCCTATGTCTCTCTCTGTCTCTCATGAATAAATAAGTAAAATCTTTAAAAGTAATAACAATTAAAGGAAACTACAGCAGACATTAAAAAGAATGAGATATGAGATCATCCCATACAACACAAAATGCAAACAGCTCCAGAACAACGTCCATAGAATAAATGCATTTCTATTCTAAAATCTAAGCATGTATTAAATTATTTTTAAAATATATAAACAAATATACACATCTATATCTATAAACATCTAGAATATGTACTAAGTTGTTAAGAGTACCTATACTTGAGGGAGTTTCCTACTTTATACACTTCTGCGAAGAATAAAATTCCTTGTAATGACTGAAAATTAACTTTATAATTTAAAAACAAATAAAATGCAAAATAGGAAGGCTTACCTCTGGCCTAACTTCATAATTTCTGCCCTTCACAAAACCAGAAATTACTTTAATCACACCAAGGGAAGCTTGGCCTAATTTATCTTGCTTAAACAATTTCTTTACTGCCTCACAACACATTTCAGAGATCTGAAAAATAAAATGTTACACTCAGCCAGTTTTCTCAAGCTCAGCACCACTGGCATTTTAAGCCAAACAATTCTTCATGGGGGAGGAGAGGGGGCAGGGGGTGCTCCTGTGCATTGTGGGAAGTTGAGGAGCCCTGAGCCTTTACCCACAGGATGCTAGTAGAAGCCACTACAGTTGTGACAATCAAAACTGTGTGCAGCCACAGCCTCACATTCCCTGGAGGGTGAAACCACCTCCTGCTCAGAACCACTACACCAAACTTATGTTCAAAGAATTTTCTTAAAGAGGCAATGTTTAACAAAGTGATACTATTTTAGCAATAAATAATAGCTCCAGAAGAATTCTGAGGAAAAAAATAATCATAAACTCTATAATTTTGTATCCAGGATGACAGCAACCCACCGACTTTGACACGTCATTCATGAGAGGGACAATCAATACGATGATGTTGTTGTGAAAGTTGAAATGAGGTAGTGACACCAACAGCTCACACAGGCTCTTCACAGCCACTTCTGCCAGTCCTTTGTAGGCCTTTAAGGAAACTACATTACTTTTCTTCAGTTTCCTTTGCTTCCAGTCTAATCAAAAGATAACTGTAGTTACTTTACTTATTGATCAAAACTTCAACTAATTAGCTTTATTTTATAGTAATATGCAATAATATCCTATGCAAATTCTTAAGTGAGTCGAGTCCACATTTTGACACAAGTACAAACGCTATCATAAAATTTATCTGCCATCATCTACATGGACTCTAATCATCATGTTAAGAACTTTGGCTCTCCATACATTTTAAAAGATGTATTATTAGAAGAAAAGGGTCTCAGGGAATAAATCGGGGCAGGGGGAGACAGAGAGCTGGATACCTTAAGGAATCCCTAGGCTTGCTCTACAGGCTTTCCCCCAAAACACTAGACCACAAGTCAAGAAGACTGGGTTCAAATCCTAGTAGTCGTCCATTAATTAGCTAGTGAATATGAGCAAGCTCCAGACTCTGAGCCTTCATCTCTTCCATGTTCCAAAAATCAGATCTGGAGAATCTAAAACAACATTTCCGTTGACTTCCTGCTAATGCTCTCTATGGGATCTTTACCCAGGAGGTCCAGATTTAAATTTTTCTTCAAAATAGCCAATGATTCACAGTACTTTTCTAGGAATTTCTACACACATACTTTGCTACCATAACACAGCACCTTGAATATGAAAAAACACTGGTTTTTCTAGAGTAGGTTCAAGACTTCCTCCACATCATACACAACCAGAGATGAAAAAGACATATAGATGACAGTGCCTTTGTTTTAAGCTTGCTTCTCATGTATATGAGTTTTCCTCAAACAGGCTATATTCATCATAAGAACTGTATCTTCCATTTACTTAAAACTGACAAGACTTCATAATGGATGGATGAAGAGACAAAATGTGGTACATATATGTAATGGAATATTTTGCAGGCTTAAAAAGGGAGGAAATTTTGACACATGCTAGAAGAATCTTGAAGACATTATGCTAAGTGAAATAAGCCAGTTATAAAAAGGACAAATATTGTATAATTCCACATATAAGTTGAGGTTCCTAGAGTCAGATCTATATTCAATTCAAATCAGAAAGTAGAATGGTGGTTACCATAGGCCGGGGGCAAAAGGGAATGGGGAGTTCATGTTTAATACATACAGAACTTGGGGCAGCCCGGGTGGCTCAGCGCTTTAGCGCCACCTTCAGCCCAGGACATGATCCTGGAGACGCGGGATCAAGTCCTGCGTCGGGCTCCCTGCATGGAGCCTGCTTCTCCTTCTGCCTGTGTCTCTGCCTCTCTCTCTCTCTCTCTCTCTGTCATGAATAAATAAATAAAATCTTAAAAAAAAAAAAAATACATACAGAACTTCAGCTGGGGAAGATGCCAAAGTGCTGCAGATGCATAGCGATGATGGGTGTATGATGCTGGATTTACTTAATGCCACACAAGTGTACACTTTAAAAATTGCAAAAATGATCAATTTAATGTTACATATATTTTACCATAATTTTTTAAAGATTTTACTTATTTATTTATAGAGACACAGAGAGAGACGGAGACACAGGCAGAGGGAGAAGCAGGCTCCATGCAGAGAGCCTGACATGGGACTCAATCCAGGGTCTCCAGGATCACGCCCCGGGGCTGCAGGTGGCGCCAAACTGCTGCGCCACTGGGGCTGCCCCCCCCCTTTTTTTAAAGATTTTATTTATTTATTTATAGCATAATTTTTTTTTAACTTGAAAAAAGTACTTCATAACGGTCCCATCCGCTTAGAAAAGGCCTACACCTGCAGGGTACAATACAGAGGCCACAAACCACATGTGACAAGTGAGTAGTTGACCTGTGGCTAGTCCAAATGCAGATGTGCTGTAACTTAGTACCAAAAAAAAAAAAAAAAAAAGGAATGTAAAACACCTCACTGATTTTTAAAATTGACTACATGTTGAAATAATAACATACATAGTAATTTTATTACTTTTTACTTTTTTTTCTTAGTTAGTATGGTTACGTATTTTTTAAATGACATGTGTGTCTCACATTATATTTCTATTGGACAGTGTTGGTCTACACAAAGCTCCCAGGCCTTGGTATGTATGCTCCTAAGTAGGCTCCAGTTGGGAGGCCAGAGCACAGAGGCAACATCCACAGTACTCAGTCCCACCATCTCCTTCCTGCCCAACAGGATTCAGTAGTCCCGCTCCAGCTGAGATAGCAATTGGGTGATCCTTAGGCTCATTACTGAGTAAAGGAGCCCAAATGAGTTAAATGAAAGCACCAGAGACCTAGGCAACTGAATTCTTCTCCATTCATCTTCTAATTTTCATAGGTCCTTCTTTTCTGAACAAAGAAAAAGAAAATAAAAGTTTGATGGAAGAGTTTATCATCCATCTACTATGACTGACTTCTAAGTCCATTTTCAAGGCACTAATTTCATCCATTTCAAGTCATACTTCTCCCCTAATTACCCTACCCAAATAAAAACCAGCAGAATAATTTTCAACCATTCATAACTAAAGAAAGAAACATATATCTACTTACTAGGGAAAGGCCTGGAGCAACAAAAATACTAACAGCTGATCAATACAGGGATAGGGCCTGTACAGGCCAGCCACAGTTATAAGCACCTTTATCTAGAAGTTAATTTCTCACAACAATCTTATGAAATAAGTACTTTTATTTATAAAAGAATGGAGACACAGAGAGATTAACTGATTTGCCCACCACATGGGTAGAAGTTAGAAAGCTCAGATTTGAACCCAGGCAGTTTGAACCCAGCAGTAGACTCTGCTCTTGACAACATGCTATACTGACTCTCACCACAGAGCACAGAATATAGAACTCCCTTGGGGATCCCTGGGTGGCTCAGCAGTTTAGCGCCTGTCTTCGGCCCAGGGCGTGATCCTGGAGTCCCAGGATCCATAGCAGGCTCCCTGAAGCAGCCTGCTTCCCCCTCTGCCTGTGTCTCTGCCTGCCTCTCTCTCTCTCTCTGTGTCTCATGAATAAATAAATAATCTTTAAAAAAAAAAAAAAAAAAAAGAACATAGAACTCCCTTGCTGACCAAAGCTAAGTATGTTATATATTTTAAAAATGTTTAATATACCTTTAACCATTTGCTCCAGATTTTCCAAATAAAATTTATATTGGCTAACCAGGCCTTCTTCAAATTCTCTTAATTTTTGGGTTTCTTTGCGGATCTGAAAAAAAATAAAAAAGATCAATTATTTTTTAAAATCAAAATATCGAAATCCTGGGGCTCCTGGGTGGCTCAGTTAGTTAAGTAGCTGTCTTTGGCTCAGGTCATGATCTCAGCCCCACATCAGGCTCCCTACTCAGCCAGGAGCCTGCTTCTCTCTCTCCCTCTGCCCCTCCTCCCACTTGTCTCTGTCTCTCTCTCTTAAATAAACAAAATCTTAAAAAAAAACAGCAACACCTGAGTGGCTCAGCCATTGGGTGTGTCTTCTGCTCAGGGCATGATCCTAATCTCCTGGGATCAAGTCCATCAGGCTCCCTACAGGGAGCCTGCTTCTCCCTCTCTCTGTGTGTTTCTCATGAATAAATAAAATCTTAAAAAAAAAAAAAAACTTAAAAAAACATATCAAAATCCTTAAATTAGCACAAAATATGAGTGCCAAGTATATACCCAGTCCTATAAAACAAACAACTCCTACTATTTCTCCCATCTCTAGCTCTCCAAAATGTTCAGTTTATTTTGTGTAGTAATTGTATGTATCATTACCTTGGTGGATTTTTCTGCTTCTGTGAGGGGTCGTATTTTATATGAAGGAGTAATGTCTTTAAATAACTCCATCAAGGAAACTATCACCAGCTTTCGAACAGTAACAGCCACATCAGGATCCTGTTCCATCAGCATAGAACGCAGTTCTTTTAATTTTTTAATCTGTTAAACAAATAGCTTATAAGGGCAGAGAAACCATGGTAAAACAATTATGAACAAAAGACAAGAGCCTCACATCTGGAACAAGTGGAATCCATATAATGACTCAGAGTCTAGTCAAGCCATATACAACTCCAGATATTACCCACATTACCAAAAGATAAACCACTAAAACTAACCATATTTTTGTTAGAAGAGATACAGACTTTAAAAAAAAGTTTAAATTTATTAATTTACCTATTCACTGAAATTCTTTCTATTGGGTTTTCTTAAGGCATGTGTCCTGTTTCCCTAAAAACACTTTTTGAAATAAATTGTTATACACACATATCTGTGAATTAATCAGGAATTAAATATAATGTATCTATTAACTTTAACTACAAGACTCATACAAAAATCATTTGGTTTTTTTTTGTTTTTTTTTTAATACAAAAATCATTTGTATGAAGTAATGCAGAAGTAAAAAAAAAATGGTTTCAATGAATGTGCTTGCTTTAATGAACTACTATTGCCTGCTGGATCTCTTGAGAGAAGCAATACTCTGGTTGGTTAGCAACATTTGCCACAGCAGGGGGTAGGATAAATATGTCACCACCTATCTGCTATCCCTAACTTGTTTGAGGCTCCAGAGCTGGAAGACCCAGATTCCAATCCAGTGGCTATTAAAATCATAATGAATTTACTTGAATTTTTTAAGGCTGTTATTCAACTGTAAAATAAGATTAACAGTTCTTTTCTTTATGGTTTTATAATGATTAAATAAGATGATACAGATAAGAAATATTCCAACAGGGATCCCTGGGTGGCGCAGCGGTTTAGCGCCTGCCTTTGGCCCAGGGCGCGATCCTGGAGACCCGGGATCGAATCCCACGTGGGGCTTCCGGTGCATGGAGCCTGCTTCTCCCTCTGCCTGTGTCTCTGCCTCTCTCTCTCTCTCTCTGTGTGTGACTATCATAAATAAATAAATTAAAAAAATTAAAAAAAAAAAAAAAAAAAAAGAAATATTCCAACCAACTTCCCCCAATTCTGTTCCAGATCTTCCCCTTTGTTTAAAAAAAGAAAAAAGAAAAAAAAAAAAACAAGAAAACAAGTACTACTCCAAAACATGTTTAGATGAAATTTTTTTTCTGCAAATGTAAATAATCTACTTTATTGTTCAATAAACAAATATATTCACAGTACGATGATGGGAACACCAACAGTAATAATAGTACCATTTTATATGACTTCATGTATATTTGATTATTTAATCCTCACAACAAAGTTTTAAAATAGGTACCATCCTCTTTTTAGTGATGAAGAAAATGAGTCTTGGCTAAAAGGACTTATCCAAAATCTAACAGGTAGTACTCTAGTTTTCTTGAATCCACATGTTGTAACCGTGACCATCTTCACCACTGTTTCCATGGCCCACTGATAATTCATTATAATTCTGATGTATTTCACTTAACATATTTTCCACTTGCAAGTACTCCTGAACTAATCTCACTGACTTTTGTGTAGCATCTTCCTTATTAAAAATCCTGTCAAGGGATCCCTGGGTGGCACAGCAGTTTAGCGCCTGCCTTTGGCCCAGGGCGCGATCCTGGAGACCCGGGATCAAATCCCACGTCAGGCTCCCGGGGCATGGGGCCTGCTTCTCCCTCTACCTGTGTCTCTGCCTCTCTCTCTCTCTCTCTCTCTCTCTCATTCTCTGTGTGACTATCATAAATAAATAAAAATAAAAATAAAATTATAAAAAAAAAATCCTGTCAATCAGTCAAGCAAATCTGCAAATGGGTTCCTTCTCCCTCATCCAATTAGTTTTTACACTTACCACTTTCAGAGTTACATTAAATCCAGTATCTCCATTTATTTTTATTATTTTATTTTATTTTTTTATTTTTATTATTTTAAAGAGAGACAGGGGAGGGAGGTGGAGAGAGAGGAAGAGAGAATCTTAAGCAGGCTCCATACCCATCACAGATCCATGAGCCAGAGTCATGACCTAAGCTAAAATCGAGAGTCACGCTTAACTGACTGAGCCACCGGGCACCCCTCAGTATCTTCATTTAGAGATGAGGAAATCAGACTCAAGGGCACCTGCGTGACTCAGTGGTTGAGCATCTGCCTTTGGCTCAGGTCATAATCCTGGAGTTCCGGGATCGAGTCCCACGTCGGGCTCCCTGCATGGAGCCTGCTTCTCCCTCTGCCTGTGTCTCTGCCTCTCTCTGTCTCTCATGAGTAAATAAATAAAATCGTTAAAATTAAAAAAAAAGAAAAGAAAAGAAGACTCAGATGAGGAAAATAAGACAAAGTGTTTAAGTGACTTTTCTAAGATTAAAAATTAATTTCAGATATAGGACTAGGCTAAGCTTCTGTCTACTCTTACTCTAGCTCAGTATTGTGTTTTTTTTTTTTTAATCTAATTTTTTTTTTTTTTATGATAGTCACAGAGAGAGAGAGAGAGAGAGAAAGAGAGGCAGAGACACAGGCAGAGGGAGAAGCAGGCTCCATGCACCGGAAGCCCGATGTGGGATTCGATCCTGGGTCTCCAGGATCGCGCCCTGGGCCAAAGGCAGGCGCCAAACCGCTGCGCCACCCAGGGATCCCTCAGTCATTGTGTTTTAATGTTTTTCCTTTTTGCGTGTGCTTATAGGTTATAAGGGAATCCTAAAATAGTATACATTTCCACCATATCTAAAATGAAGAGCTCAAAGAAATTGGTACCACTTACATTAGTTTCTGGGTCTGATAATATGGCAGATGCCAAAGTTGCAATATGCATTTTCTTCTCCTGTAGTTTCTTCCTTCTTTCAATTAAATGTTCTTCTAATGTCAGTTCTCGAATGGGATCTTCAACAATCTCTGAAACAGGTTAGATTTCTCCTCTTAAACATTTCTTTACAAGTATTTACAAGAACCTTAATCAATACAATAAAATTCTTATAATAATAAATAATAATAATGATAACTAACTTTTATAGAACACTTGCCATGGGCCAAGATTACTACAGATGATCAATCCTCTCAAAAATGCTATGAGGCAGGTACAATCATCATATCCATTTTGTACGTAGAAAATGAGGCATGGGAGAATAACTTGTTTATATTCATAGACCTAGCAGAAATGGAACTCAAACCCAGGTAGTCTGACTCGAGAGCTCATATTCTTAACTACTCTGCTAATAAACCTATAATAATTCCTAGTAATTAAGGGAAAAAGCAACCTGATTTAGTTTTTTAAAAAGAACACAATAATTAATAAGGGCACATGATGTAATGAGCACTGAGCACTATAAGACTGATGAATCACTGACCTCTACCTCTGAAACCAGTAATACATTTTATGTTAATTCAAATAAAATTTAAAAAATAAAATCTGTATATAAAAAAAGGAAAAAAGTATAGAATACTCTCCCTTGTTACTGTCCTTTGCACTACCAAAAGTATGTCCACTTTAAGAAAAGAAATTCAAGGGATCCCTGGGTGGCGCAGCGGTTTAGCGCCTGCCTTTGGCCCAGGGCGCGATCCTGGAGACCCAGGATCGAATCCCACATCGGGCTCCCGGTGCATGGAGCCTGCTTCTCCCTCTACCTATGTCTATGTCTCTGCCTCTCTGTCTCTCTCTCTGTGACTATCATAAATAAATAAAAAATTTAAAAAAAACAAAAAAAAGAAAAGAAAAGAAATTCAAAAGGAACTACATTTAATAAACACACAAGCATAATCTCTAATGAGTCTATGAACGATGACTGAAAACAATTGACCTGTAATCTTATTTACACTATTAATGAGGTTTGCTAAGCTATAGTAAAAAGTAACCAGCCTGTTCTATAGCAAATTTCAAACAAAAATAATTTCAAACCATAAAACATGTTTTGAGTTTAACTCTCATTGCAATTTAGTTATTAGAAACCCACATTCAATTATCTAAAACAGATATGTACAGACATCTGTAAGTATAACTGCTCTAATAAGTGAAATGATTTCATATCACAGAATCATTTTGTAATTTAAAGCTAAAAAGCTACAACATCTGGGTGGCTCAGTCAGTTAAGCATCTGTCTTTGGCTCAGGTCATAAGCCCAGGGTCCTGGGATAGAGCCCAACATCAGGATCCTTGCTTATCAAAGAGTCTGCTTCTGTTTCGCCCTCTCGCCCTCCTTGTGCCATTTCTCTCTCAAATAAATTAATAAATAAATAAAAACCCTTAAAAATAAAAAGTAAAAGTAAATAATGCTTTAAAAGTTAGCAATAGGCAGGAATTTCACTTAAAATTTTTTAAAAATTCAAAATGGAGGGACGCCTGAGTGGCTCAGCGGTTTAGTATCTGCCTTTGGCTCAGGGTGTGATCCCAGAGCCTGGGATCAGGTCCCACATCAGGCTCCAGGCTCTCTGCATAGAGCCTGTTTCTCCCTCTGTCTCTGTCTCTGTCTCTCTCTCTCTCTCATGAATAAATAAAATCTTCAAAAAAAATTTCAAAATGGTAATAATTTACAAGACTGTTCATGCACACCTAGACATAACTGCATAAAATTTTCCATAATAAAGAATCAAATTTCAAAGGTGAGACTTTCAACATGTGGGGAAATGTTCAAAATGACCTTGAAATGACCAGCACTCTGAAATGCACATTCCTGACTTTATCTAAAATTAAGTCACATTTACTATTCTCAATTAACAGTTTAGTAACTATAAAATACATCCCAATACCTTCCTCAAGTTCCACCTCTTCTTGATCCTCTTCATCTTGGTTATTGTCAATAACTATATGAAAAACATGTACGTTAAAAAATGTGTCAATACACATAAGTGATAAAACTACAAAGAAAAGCAGGAAAGTAATGACCGTAAAATTCTGGAAAGTAGTTACTTTTGTGAGGAGAGAGCAATTACTGATTGAGGGGCGCACAAGTTTCTGGGTGCTGGCAACATTTATTTCCTGCCCAGATAGCAGCTTTATGGGTGTGTTTCTTGATAAACCACATAAATAACTTCAAACCACAACTCTGACTTCTAGACTTCTGTGTTTTATTTTTGAAAAAACTAAACTTTTAAGGAAAAAGATACATACAAGAAAAAAAAGTGCTAAAAAAGGACAACTAACATGCTCTAATTTTAAAACAAGAGTATTTGGTGCAAAAAATTCTGAAAAGAAAATCACCTCAACATTGTAGCTTCAGTTATACTCCTGGTACCACAGACATGAGATAACCATCTGTATTTCTGGCCTAAATCCTCAAGCTTGCTCTATGACTAATTGCAGCTACCCCTTATTTTGTAGGTAAAAGGAAAAATAAAATTAAATCTTGAGTGAAAAAAAAATATGATGGTATTAGTAAAGAGCTAAAATGTTTACTAATACACTGGCTGATTAGATTTACCTGGCTTCTAGCCCGGGGGGCTCAGAGGTTTAGCACCACCTTCAGCCCAGGGCCTGATCCTGGAGACAAGGGATAGAGTCCCACGTCGGGCTCCCTGCATGGAGCCTGCTTTTCCCTCTGCCTGTGTCTCTACCTCTCTGTGTGTGTGTGTCTCATGAATAAATAAATAAAATCTTAAAAAAAAAAAAAAAAAAGGATTTACCCGGCTTCTCCCTGGTCTGTGGGATTATACCACTTTTATCCTTGATGGGAAGCAAGTGAATCATTTCCTTCTCTGGTGCGGTTTGCAGAGTTCTTGGTATTTTTTCATATTTATCTATAACACGCTCATACTTTCGTTTCTTGGCGTGAACAGGTTCACTGCAGGGAAAAAAAATCAATTTTTAATGTATTTAAAAAGGAATCGAGAGACGCCTGGGTGGCTCAGTGGTTGAGTGTCTGCCTTCAGCTGAGGTCGTGATCCCAGGGTCCTGGGATCGAGTCCCACATCAAGTTCCCCTCAGGGAGCCTGCTTCTCCCTCTGCCTACATCTCTGCCTCTCTCTGTCTCTTACGAATAAATAAATAAAACCTTTGGGAGGGGAAAAAAAAAGGAATCTAAGGACACCTGGCTGGCTCAGTCAGTTAAGTGTCTGCCTTTGGCTCAGGTCATGATCCCAGGGTCCTGGGATGGAGCTCTATGTCAGGCTCCTGCTCAGTGGAGAGCCTGCCCTTCCCCCCTGCTCATGCTTGTTCTCATTGCTCTCTCTCGCTCTATCTCAAATAAAATAAAATCCTTAAAATAAATAAAAAGGAACCTAGAGATCTATCATTTTAAGAAAGTACAGAAAAGTAAACTGCTAGCCAAACTGAAACAGGTAGACAGATAGTAGTATCTAGATCAGGCACATAGCAGGGACTCAAATGGTAAATGAATAAAAGAACTGTAGTCTACCACAAAGACTATAGCCACATCTAGTTTTCCCTTCAGATGCAAAACAGAAGTGAAAGTTACAGCAGATTCTTTTTGAAGAATAGTCTTTTTGAAGACTATTCCATAGAGCCAAGGGTGACATCACCCTTCTTACTATTCCCAAGTAGATTCCTATCACCTATTTTACTTTCCCAAAAACCCTCAGACCATAGCACAGTCTTAGGAGTTAAAGAGATCTAGGTTTAAATTTCAGATCCACTACCTGTGATTGTACGAAGCATCAGTTTCCTCTGTAAATGGAATAATACCTCCCCAACAGGGTAACAACGGCTGAGGTTATGGCCATTAAGAACTCAGGACCGTTCCACCAACTCCCCAAACAGAGAACTGCATTCTTCCCTAGCACACTCTACTTCACTCTTCAGACTCGAAAAAAATAAAGATGTACACTAAATAAAATCAGTTTTATTCATGAACTTCCTTTATTTAGGAAATAAACTGAGTCACAGGGTTTATTCTCTTATAGTCAAGCTGAACATCTTGCACTCATCACCTAACTAAAATTCAGATTCAAGTTTTTAACACTGAAAGGACATGAATGATTATAATCTAAATGAAGCATTACCTAGAAGAAAGATCTCTCGTTAGAAAAGAGGCTCTTTGTCCTAACTCTCTCATTAACTGCAAGTCATCTTCATCCATCATATCCAAAGGAAGCGCTTCCTCTTCTTCCTCCTCTTCCCTCTCAATTCTTTTACCTGTTCCAACAACAACAAAATCAGAAACATGTATTAGAGGTATAGAACTCTGTGTTTTTGTGTGAAGAAGAGGAAACGTTTATGGTTTTCTAGTACGTTAGCCCAATGTTTCTAAATGGAAGCACTAATGACACATTGGCCAGACAGTTCTTTGTTCCACTGCGGTATCCTGAGCTAGGCAGAAATGCTATCATCTCCAAATCCTGACATCTAAATGCCAGGGAGCTTCCCAAGTCACTGCTACAACCAAAAAAATAAAACGCCTCCACGCAATCTGCAAGATCTTCCAGAGCATGTGAGAGAACCAATGATTTAGCCGCTTCACTTCTAGATCCCTAATGACTCCTCCCACTTCCATTCCACTTCAGCCACCCCCTCCATGGGCCACATCCCAAACCCTGGCCTTCACCCCCCCGCCCCGTTCACCCCCATTCCCGTTTGTCCTTCCAGCTCTCATTCAGTTGCTTCCACTGCACTTCTGTAACCATATATATAGACCTTCAATCCTCTAACCACTCCACTTCTTTCATTGTGTTTCTATCCTCACTTTGGTGCTTCTACTGCATAGTTATCATTTCAACCGCCCTCGTGCCAATATTCTCAATTCTCAAAAATAAATATATTTTTCCCCATTTATTCAAATGGCATAAGCATCTCATACATGGTGATAGCCTATAATTTCAAGTGAGTGAAAGCATCAATACACGCTTTCACCTTTTTTGTTTAAAATTAACGATTTTGTAGACTATTTCATGTTGGAACATAAAAAAGTTTCCTTCTTTCTTTAAACACCCTTTTCCTGATTTCTAAGATACAGTTCTGATTTTCTTCCTAATTCTCTGGCTCCTCCTCAAACCCCATTTACAGGTTTTATGCATCCACCCATTCCTTAAATTCTTTCTTGGCTCTCCTGTTCTCACACTATGCATTCTTCACATTGATTTTACCCAAGTCTAAGGCTTCAATTACCATCTATATGTAGATAATTCCCAAAACTATTCTCTCTAACCCAGATATTTCAGGGCAACCCTGGTGGCTCAGCGGTTTAGCGCCGCTTTCAGTCCAGGGGCTGATCCTGGAGACCTGGGATCAAGTCCCACATCGGGCTCCCTGCATGGAGCCTGCTTCTCCCTTTGCCTGTGTCTCTGCCTCTCTCTCTGTGTGTGTCTCTTATAAGTAAATAAATAAAATCTTTAAAAAAGAAAAAAAGATATTTCATTTGAACGTTATAATTTTACACCAAACTGCCTAACAGACTTCATTTATATGCTCAACATGTAAAAATGAATATTTTGCTTCTTATATATAATTAGTAACATATCACATTTTTCAAATTCTACTAAAATTTAAAAGAGATCTTAAAAAGCATCTAACTCAACCAACACTTTTTTTTTTTTCTAAACAGATGAAGTACCTGGAGAGTAAGTGACCAGCCAAGGCCACTTTGCTAATAACAAAAGAGAAAAACCCAAGTTACCTGACTTTCAGTCCAACGACCTTTTATACATCATAATAAAATGTAGCCAAGGGATCAAACTAAATAGATCAGGTTTAAAAGAATGAGATATACATGGAAAGACTGAACGGTCAGGTACAATCAAATATGAATACCCTGAAAGTACTAGTAACATTGTAGAAGAACTGGCCTGACTCAGAATGGTCATATTTCCTTACCCGTTTTGAGTACTTGGGAGTTCTTGGATAGTTTTACAAAAGAATAACCCTGACAGTTGTTTCACTCTACGTTTCCACATGAAAAGAAAGCCAGAAGTTTAGAAAACTAAGTGAACTTTGGCAACGCTATGAAGAATGCCCCAGACAAAAGCGATGTTCTTACCTTAGCTAATTGCCAATGAATGGCAAAGTGGCAGCGCTGGCATGCTCCCCATCATTTATTTACACGGCAACTCTAAGTTTGTTTTCCCAAGTATTCTATCTTCAGATCTGCTTTCTAGACAAACTAAGAGCAGAGGCTAGCTCTTTATCACAATTAATACTATAATACTGTAATGTTTTCTCATATGGATTGTGATAAAGCAGATAGGACTACTATCCTTACCTACTCTTGGGAAAATCTAAAAAGAGGAACTACTAGAAAGCAGTTATTTCATGAGCATTTCAGAACAAATCAATAGAAACTGTAAGACATGAACACTTTCACAGTTACCTGGTCTTTTCTCCTTTGGGTCCTCCAGTGGGATCGGTTTCTTAGACACAGCATCCTTTACAGCTTGCCTTAGTTTCCTCTGTTCTTTTCGGTACTTCTTGAGAGTGCTTTGTTGTTTAAATTGCTTATTTTTTAGCTTGTTTTCAAGTTTGACTTTACTAGTTTTTAGTAACTTCCGAAAGCTTGGGATCTGTTTTTTATTTCTTCTCTAGAAAACAAGAGGAGCACTGCATACCCAGAAATTTAAACTGCATACTCAGAGCAAAACGTTGTCTTTAGAATAAGTGACATTCATGTATCGCCCTACTCTTTGCAAAGTTCTCCAACATACTTGATTTCCAACAGCCCCGTTAAGCAGTGATTGCTGTTACCTCAAAATTACTGAGGAGAAAGCTAAGGCTGATTTTATATGACTTGTCAAGGACTCCTAAACTGAGGGGGGCAAAACAGAATTCGTATCTTTGGACT